>NC_092876.1:391753276-392449023 GCF_028372415.1 Notamacropus eugenii
ACAGTAGACATCTCTGCTGTCACTATTTATAATCCTCTGTCTTTCTCGTAGACTACAATTCAAGCTTCAGAAATCCCACTCTGGCCCTTCCATCAGCTCAGCTACTTAATCATAAGTAGAGAGGGAATTGATTTCCTTTTCCCCTCTCCTTGAAAAGTTTTAATCACTTGCAATAAAATGGTTCCTCTTGTAGAGATATGCTATGCAGGTGGCAGAATACAGAAAGAAGACAAATGAAAAAATACTCTTCTGTCAAGTTTAACCAACATTTATTTTCTGGCTATAATTCCACTAGTTTGAGCCATTCAGAGAGCTCCAGACACATAAACAAATCATAAAATACTTATTAATAAATTCCTGTGTGATAAATACTTACATATATTTGTAGTTAAAGAAAGAAAGGAAAAAGCTTTCCTGCATATATATATATATATATATATATATATATATATATATATATATATATATATATATATATATATATATATATATATATATATATATATATATATCATACTGAAGATGGTAAGTACAGGACACATGAAAGGCAGTGATAGAGAACATGACACTACTTGCTGAGAGATGTCCTCTGAAGCTAGTCCTTGAACTGTGTGTTCGTCCTTCATTGCCAAAGACCATGCCATTAGAGAAATAATGACAAGACTTGCACTTGACTTTGTTTTGAGTGAGGGAGGGTTGTGTAGGTCACTAGCCTCACTTCTTCTCCAGAGCCATGTTAATCCAGTGACCAGATATTCATCAGGATAACTGGAAATGACCCAGGATGAAGTAATTGGGATTAAGTGACTTGCCCAAGGTCACACAGCTAGTGAGTGACAACTGCCTGAGGTGATATTTGAACTCGGGTTCTTCTGACTCCTGCTCTGGTACTCTATCCACTGCCCCACCTTGCTGCCCTGTCCTTGAACTAAGTCTTAAAGAAAGCCAGTCATTCTAAGGAATTGTAAATTTGGAAAGTGATTATGTTAAGGATGGAGACCAGTCAATGTGAAGGCACGAAGACTGGAGATAGTTGCGTGCAAGAAATTGTATGTCAGCTAGTAGCTGGACTGTAGTGCACATGGAGATTCATGTAATTATTTCAGTCAGAAAAAAGCTGGCGAATAGCTTTTTTATGTTATTCTTTTTTAAAATTTATTTATTTAACATTCATTTTCATAAAATTTTGGGTTCCAAATTGTCTCCCCATTTGTCCCCTTCCCCCAACCCCAAAGACCAAACATTTTAATTGCCCCTATCACCAATCTGCCCTCTCTTCTATCATCCCTACCTTCCCTTGTCCCCATCTTCTCTTTTGTCCTATAGGGCCAGATAACTTTCTATACCCCATTACCTGTACTTCTTATTTCCTAGTAGCAAGAACAGTACTCAACAGTTGTTCCTGAAACTTTGAGTTCCATCTTCTCTTCATCCCTCCCTCCCCTCCCATTCCCTTTGAGAAGGCAAGCAATTCAATATAGGGCAAATCTGTGTAGTTTTGCAAATGACTTCCATAATAGTCGTGTTGTGTAAGACTACCTATATTTCTCTCCATCCTATCCTGCCCCCCATTGCTTCTATTCTCTCTTTTGATCCTGTCCCTCCACAAGAGTGTTGACTTCAGATTGTTCCCTCCTTCCATTGCCCTCCCTTCCATCATGACCCCCACCCTGCTTATTCCCTTCACCTCCACTTTCCTGTATTGTAAGATAAGTTTTCGTACCAAAATGAGTGTGCATTTTATTCCTTCCTTTATTTGAATGTTTCAAGTTTTTCTCTCACCTCCCCTCTTTTTCCCTTCTCTAAAAAGTCTTTTGCTTGCCTCTTTTATGAGAAATAATTTGCCCCATTCCATTTCTCCATTTCTCCTCCCAATATATTTCTCTCTCACCACTTAATTTCATTTTTTAAAGATGTGATCCCATCCTATTCAATTCACTCTGTGCTCTCTGTCTCCGTGTGTGTGTAGGTGTGTGTGTGTGTGTGTGTGTGTGTGTGTGTGTGTGTAATCCCACCAACTACCCAGTTTCAAAATGTTTCAGGAGTTACAAATATTGTCTTTTCACGTAGGAATGTGAACGGTTCAACGTCAGTAAGTCCCTTATCACTTCTCTTTGCTGTTTACCTTTTCATGCTTCTCTTCATTCTTGTGTTTGAAAGTCAAATTTTCTTTTTCACCTCTGGTCTTTTCATCACGAATGCTTGAAAGTCCTCTATTTCATTGAAAGACCATTGTTTCCCCTGAAGTATTATACTCAGTTTTGCTGGGTAGATGATTCTTGGTTTTAGTCCTAGTTCCTTTGACTTCTGGAATATCATATTCCACACCCTTTGATCCCTTAATGTAGAAGCTGCTAGATATTGTGTTATCCTGATTGTATTTCCACAATACTTGAATTGTTTCTTTCTAGCTGCTTGCAATATTTTCTCCTTGACCAGGGAACTCTGGAATTTGACCACAATGTTCCTAGGAGTTTCTCTTTGCAGATCTCTTTCAGGAGGTGATTGGTGGATTCCTTGAATACTTATTTTGCCCTTTGGTTCTAGAATCTCAGGGCAGTTTTCCTTGATAATTTCATGAAAGATGATGTCTAGGCTCTTTTTTTTGATCACGGCTTTGAGGTAGTCTCATAATTTTTAAATTGTCGCTCCTGGATCTATTTTCCAGGTCAGTTGTTTTTCCATTGAGATATTTCACATTGTCTTCCAATTTTTCATTCTTTTGGTTTTGTTTTGTGATTTCTTGGTTTCTCATAAAGTCATTAGCCTCCATCTGTTCCATTCTAATTTTAAAAGAACTATTTTGTTCAGTGAACTTTTGAACCTCCTTTTCCATTTGGCTAATTCTGCTTTTGAAAGCATTCTTCTCCTCATTGGCTTTTTGAACCTCTTTTGCCAATTGAGTTAGCCTATTTTTGAAGGTGTTATTTTCTTCAGCAATTTTTTGAGTCTCCTTTAGCAAGGTGTTGACCTGGTTTTCATGCATTTCTTGCATCTCTCTCATTTCTCTTCCCAGTTTTTCCTCCACCTCTCTAACTTGATTTTCAAAATCCTTTTTGAGCTCTTCCATGGCCTGAACCCATTGAATATTTATTTTGGATGTTTGGGATACAGAAGCCTTTACTTCCACGTCTTTCCCTCATGATAAGCATTGTTTTTCCTCATCTGAAAGGCTGAGAGGAGATATCTGTTCACCAAGAAAGTAGCCTTCTATGGTTTTATTTTTTTTTTCTGTTTTCTTGGCATTTTTCCAGCCAGTTACTTGACTTCTGAGTTTCCTCTCCACACACACATTGCCTCCAGTTCTGCCCAGCTTGTGCTTGGGGGCTGAGATTCAAATGCTACTTCCCAGCCTCAGGGCTTTCAGTGCCAGCAGGGCTGCTATTCAATGTGAGATTAAGTTCAGGTGCTCATGTCGGGGCAGGGCCACCACATGGGGCTTAGTTCCCTCGTGGGGTTTATGTGGAGACCTTCAACAATGGATCTGAGCTCCCGTCGGCTTTGGGAGCCCCTCTCCTCTGTTGTCTCCCAAGGGGCATGAGTTATGGAGACACCCCACTCCCCTCTCAGCAAGCTGAAAAGACTCTCTCACTGACCTTTGGCTCCTGTGGGTGGAGGGACCTGGGTGTCTGCTGGCGATTCTGTCCCTGAAGCCTGCTGGGATCTGCTCCTCTCAGTGCTGTGTGGCCAAGGCAGGGCTGGGCTCTGCTCTGGGTCTGGTGCATGATGGACCTTTTTTGTCAGTTTTTCGAGTCTCTCTGGAACAGAAATCTCCTCCACTTCCTTCTGTGGCTTTTGGTGCTCCAGAATTTGTTGGGAGTTCTTCTTTACAGGTATTTTAGGGACTGTGGGTTAGGAGCTAGCTTGTGTGTATCTTTCTACTGCACCATCTTGGCTCCTCACTTCCCTGCTGAATAGCTTTAAGTGTGATGCAAAAAGTCTGAAATTTGATCATAGAGGTAATGGGGAGCTGCTTGTGATCTCTATGAAGCTGACATTTTTAAAACTATAGGCTTAGAGTTTTGGAGGTGGAAGGGATGTTATAAATCACCCAGATCAAATACTTCAGTTTAAGATTTACAAACCTTGACTGTGTAATGGTAATTTGTGTGGAAAGTTCTTTCTTATTCATTAATAAGCATGTATTATCTGCTTCAATCACTCAGAAGCCTGAGTCACACGTGGTAGGAAGAGCTTACTGAACAGTCAGAACAGGAAGAGTGGAGCTTCCAGGAGGAAGTAAGTGAACAAGGTCAGGTCAGAGGAGAAAGGACATGGGCAGTTGGGCACAGCTTAGGCTCATGAATGTTTGCTTGTAAGCAGACCCTGGCATAGAGTGGGAGGCTTGGGAATGGCTTTGCCCCCTGTGTCATGTTTATTAACTTCTTTGTCACCATGAAATTTTAGCTTTCTGATTCTGTTATTTAAAACAAATGTTTTTAATATTTAAGTGTTTAATGTTTAAATGTTATTTAAAAAATAAATGTTTTTATTCCACCTTTTATATGGAAAGACTGTTATACTTTGCAATTGAGAACTGTGCTGGCATATTCATAGTCAAAACCAATGTTGTGAATGGCAATACAGCTTGAGAGAAGGTAAATGAGTTACTCAAGGTAGTACAGCTAATAAGTTTTGAAGCAAGATTTGAATGTGGTTCTCATAAATATAAAAGCAATGCTGTATCTGCTTAGTCAGCTACCTTACTTTAGAGAAATCTGGGGATGCAAAAACTTTTTACTTACCAGCTGACATTCATTGTCCTAAATGGTTATTTGATACCACCTCCCATCTTTTTTAGTTCACTGGAAGGTTCATTCTATTCTTCCTTTCTTTTTTCCCCTTGTCTTGGAAAAGTGAAGGCTCTATATTCCTAACAACTCCAAAGATATACTTAAGAAGGGCTGGATTTTGATTTTTGGAGCTACAGGATGAGAAAATAAAATATAAATTGTGCTGAAGGAGATAAGCTCACATTTGCATTAGGATGTGAGAGTTTAATAAAGATTATATGAAAGGCAATATAATGAAGTACCAGTATTCAATATCTTTCTGACTAGGTGTTTCATAAAAGAAGTTCGAATAGCCATGTTCAAACAGTGACCACTGTAGCTGAAAATTCATCCCTTCTTTTTGAAGATCATCATGAAAATATTAATAGTAATTCATTTCCCTAATTTCTTATCTCTACAAAAGCAATTTGAAAATGATCTGTATATCTACAGAACAATGAAAACAGAAGATATAGATATAAATATTACATATGAACAAAGATACAGATCATCTATGATGAAATTATGGAAAGAGAAGAAACATGCTTTCAGAAATATATTCTGTAATATATCATGTCTTTGGATCACAAAAGGTACCAACATGAAAATGCCATTGTATTTTTGTTGTTGTTGACTTAAAAAAAAAAGTATTTGTATTGCGCAAGCAAAATGAAGCCTTGACAGTGTCTTCCAATATACATACATATTAGAGTGAAGCAAAGTTCCCTGAAAGAAGCAGAAGACCTAACTTTGCGCAATTATTCTCTGATTATTATCATCGTCCAAAATGTATGTTTGCCAAAGGTATTTGTCACTGTCAGAGAAAGTGTACATCACAAAGTACAAATATAAGAATTCTCTCTTATATAATGAGATGTAGCAGATGATCGTTTGCAGATGACATTGTACTGAATGCACAAAGATCTGAGACACTGCAATATCTCTTAAATGAAACTCATGGCTTATTCACAAAAATTTGGCTTAGCAATATACAAGGGAAAATTTAAGTGAATGAAGAAAGCCTTTTTTCCAGATTATGGCTTACCATTAGATAAGTATCTCATAAAGCTGTCCCATTGGTGCATGTTATCTTGGACAAGTAATGAACACAGAAAATGAAATGCACCTAGTATTAAATAAGAGGAAACAAAGGAAAAGGATTATATCTTGGAAAGTGTGCAATGCTCTGTGAAAAAAATCTTTTTTTAATATGAGAATTTTTCTAGTGATGATGATATTTGGCTCTGAATCATTGAGTGCCATAAACACTGAGGAATCAAAAGTATGGGTCACACAGAGGGTAAGAAAGAGACGGATGGAAGGCACAAAGAGTCGGCAGCATATTAGCAATGACAAATTGTGCATAAGAAGAGGCATAAAAGCCATCATCAAAGAGATGTATGGCCAGATCAGAAAAGGTGGTGGACCATTAATGTAGGGAGAATGAAAGAGAACAAATGAACAGCTCACAAACTTGTGTACATATAATGTTAAGAGAACTAGAGGATCCCCAGGATTTTTAGTGGACCTTGAAGAAGGGATTTATGGGAAGATGTGGAAAAGATTTGAATAGAATGAGAATGTGCATTAGTTGCAATACGCATCATTAGAGAATATATCAAATTGCTGCAATTATACATCCATTTTGTGCATTAAAATTTTGGTGCTAAAAAGAAACCTCAGTCATCCCAGATATTATTTCATATCCAATTCAGTTTATAGGAAGTGTCACGGAAGTAATTACATGAAAAGCAAGTAGTCTATTGTTTTTTTACAGAAGTGACAGGGCTGTAAGGGTGTAAGGGGGAGTAACTCAGCAGAGGTAACAAGATAGTTAATACTGAAGTGGTTGCAAGGAGGCAGGGACACATTCACTGACTGAACTGAGAATCAGTTCAATAATTTGGGATACAAGTTTGGAATTGCTCAGTGAAAGTCACTAAATTGTCCATTATCTTTAACTCTGAAATTCCACTATCGAGATACACCTTAGGAAGGGTAAATACAGCAACAAATTCATTAAAAGGTGAGAGACCATTGTTCTTTGTGGTAGTAAAAAAATAGAAACAAAATGGATTACTGTCAACAGAGCAGTGACTGAAAACATATGATATATAATGTAATAAAAAATATTTTGAAATATAAATCAAGGAGACAAATTCAGAGTAACATGGGGAAATATGAGTTAGCTTACATATACAGTAATGAGAAGTATGAAAATAAAATAATGTACAATGATACCACAATGTAAAACACACACACACACACACACACACATATGCACACACATAAAGGAAAGTAAAATATAAATAATTAAAAGTCCCAAATGTGGAGAAGAGTTCATGAAACATATTTCATTTCTTAGGGGAAAACTATTCATTTATTTAATTTCTTGCTAGTTATTGTTTTATTTGTTTTCAGTGTTCTACAATCGCTTCCACATAACTTGGATTTTTTTTTCCATTCCACCCACTCTTTCCCACCTCCCTCCCTGAGAGGCACACAATTTTATATGTGGTCTACAAATACATTCCTATTAAATACATGTTCACCTTAGTCATGTTGCCTAGAAGAATTAAAATGAATTGGAGAAATCATAAGACAAACCATAATGTAACACAAAAGAAGCTGTTCTGCTACATTCTGGGATTGAATTCCATAGTTCTTTCTCTGGATGTGGAAGGCATTTTGCCTTAAGAGACCACTGGGAATTCTTTAAGTCCTTGCATTGCAATGAAGTTCTAAGTCTACCAGAAAATATCCTTGCACACTGTGGTTGGTGTTCTGTGCAAAGTTCTCCTGGTTCTGCTCCTTTCGATCAACATCAGTTCATATAAGTCTTTCCAGGCTTCTCTGAAGTCTTCTCCTTCATCATTTTTTATAGTGCAATAGCATTTCATTACATTTGTATGCCACAATTTATTCAGCCATTCCTTAATTAATGAACATTCCCTTGATTTCCAGTTTTGGCCACCACAAAGAGAGTTTCTATAAATATTTTTGTACATGTGGGACCCTTTCCCATTTTTATGATCTCTTGGAGATACAGCCCTAGAAGCAGTATTGCTGGGTCAAAGCATATGCATATATTGTGCCATTTGGGCATAACTGCAAATTGTTCTCCAGAATGGTTGGATCAGCTCACAGCTCCACCAAAAATGAATCAGTGTTCCAACTCTCCCACATCTTCTCCAATATTTATCATCATCCTGTTTTGTCATGTTAGCCAATCTTATAGATGTGATGTGGTATCTCAGAGTTGTTTTGATATGCATCTCTCTAATCAATAGTGATTACAATTATAGCATTTTTTCATATGCCTATACATAGTTTTAATTTCTCCCTCTGAAAATTGCCTGTTCATATTCTTTGACAATTTTTCAGTTAGGGAAGGGAAGAACTATTTAGATAGAATAGCTGTACTGGATTATTTTATAAGGCAGTTTCAAATAATTCATAATTATCCATTTTTCTTTGAAGTCTTGGTGGGAGGAAAATTTTTTAAAAAGTGACACTAACCAAAGATATTAAAATATATTTTGAACAAAACAAATAAACCATATCTTTTGCTTTTCTTGTTCTTATGTGTCTTCATTAGAAAGTTAACTTCTAATAAAATTGTTCTAAACTTTCTTTTGTGTGTCTCAAAATCTTAAGAGAAAACATAGTACTCTCAGAGGTATGGCCAAGATGGTGGAGTAGAGGAAGTACGACAGTTGAGCTCTCTGATCATGATTCTCCAAATAACTTTAAAAATAACTCCTCTAATCAAATTCTAGTAAAATTTAGCCAAATAAACTTCAGGGTATAGTATTTTTCCAGCTCCAGACAAATAAAAGGTTGAAATGAGAGATCTGTGACATGAAAGAGGTTGGCCCAGAGCTCAGACTGATGCAATACTAGTGTTAGGACTTGGTGGTAATGACAGCAGTCAAACGAACAGCTTTGGGAGTTCTCAAGATGGAGAAGGGAAGCGAATTAGAAAACTGGTCAGACACAAATACCAGAAGACACTAATGCCAGCACTGGATGCAGGACAGGATACTGTTTGGCAACCATGCTGCATATACCCACTTCCAGGTAACTGTTCAAGGACAGACGAAAACATTTTCTCTATCTTTTCCTGTTGAGTTTGTTTGTAATATATCGAAATGCTGAGAATAATGAAACATGCTACCTATCTTGAGGGAGATAACTGATGAATTCGGAGTGTAGATTGAAACATACTTCTTTCACTTACCTTTTTTTTTTTTCCTTCTTTGGTGTATTTTTTTTTTTCATCATAGCTATGTGTTTTTATTGCCACATATATTCTTAAAGGTGGAAGAAGAGGTGGGAGAAATGGGGAGAATTTAAAGCACAAAATCTTTTTTAAAATGTATATTTACAGATACACATAGCTCCGAACCCACAAACCACAGAACGGCTAGAGGGGACCAACCCAGAGCGAATTCTGCACCCAGAGACCACGGAATATTGGAGCGAGGGAGATTTCTGTTCCGGAGAGACCTGCAAACCTCTCGCGGGGGGTTCTTCGCGCCGTGGACTGGGCGCAGAGGGCAGCCCTGCCACGGCCACGACACCGTGAGGAAAAGATCCGAGAGGGCTACGGGGACGGGATCTCCAGCGGCCACGCGGGTCCCCCCACCCACAGAGGGACCTGCAAACCTCTCTCAAAAGGTCCGTCGCTCTGCAGACGTGGAGCTCAGCCTGGACCTGCGGCGGCCGCGGCTCCGAGAGGCACACATCTGAGAAGGCTCCAGAGACGGGGTCTCCAGCAGCGGCACAAGCCCCCCCACCAACAGGTGACTGACGGGGGTAAGTGAGAGAGTCTCTTTGGCGGGTTGAGAGGGGAGTGGGGTGCCCCCATGGCTCGGGCCCCCCCAGGAGATAGAAGCTGAGAGGCGGCTACAGACAGGGGCTCCCCAAACGGGCGGGAGCTTGGATCCACTGTGGAAGGTCTGTGCATAAACCCCCTGAGGGAACTGAGCCAGAGAGGCGGCCATGCCCCTGACCACCTGAACTTAATTCTCACACTGATTAGCAGCCCTGCCCCCGCCAAAAACACTAAGGCAGGAAGCAGCATTTGAATCTCAGTCCCCAAACGCTGGCTGGGTGGACCAGGAGGCGAGGTGGGTGTGAGGAGAACATTCAGAGGTCAGGTCACTGATTGGGGAGAATGCCCAGAAAAGGCAAAAGAAATAAAACTATTGAAGGGTATTTTCTCAGAGAAAAGACACTTCCTCCCTTCCTTCCTGATGGGGAGGAACAATGCTTGCCATCAGGCAAAGACACAGAAATCGAGGATTCTGTGTCCCAGCCCACCCAATGGGCTCGGGCCATGGAAGAGCTCAAGAGGAATTTTGAAAATCAAGTAAGAGGGGTGGAGGAAAGACTGGGAAGGGAAATGAGAGGGATGAGGGAGTAGCATGAAAAGCAGATCAGCTCCCTGCTAAAGGAGAACCAAAAAAATCTTGAAGAAATTGGCACCTTGAGAATTAGCCTAATTCAGTTGGCAAGGGAGGTGCAAGGGGCCAATGAGGAGAAGAATGCTTTCAAAAACAGAATTAACCAAATGGAAAAGGAGATTCAAAAGCTCACTGAAGAAAATAGATCTTTCAAAACTGGAATGGTACAGATGGACGCTAAGGACTTTATGAGAAAGACAGATATCTCAGAACATACTGCGCAGATTTGAAAAATGGAAGATAATGTGAAATATCTTATTGGAAAAACAATTGACCTGGAAAATAGAATCAGGAGAGACAATGTAAAAATTCTGGGACTACCTGAAAACCATGATCAAAAGAAGAGCTTAGATATCATCTTCCATGAAATTATCAAGGAAAACTGCCCTGAGATTTTAGAACCAGAAGGCAAAATAAATATTCAAGGAATCCGCAGAACACCGCATGAAAGAGATCCAAAAAGAGAAACTCCTAGGAGCATTGTGGCCAAATTCCAGAATTCCCAGGTGAAAGAGAAAATATTGCAAGCAGCTAGAAAGAAACAATTCAAGTATTGTGGAAATACAATCAGGATAGCACAAGATCTGGCACCCTCTACAGTGAGGGATAGAAGGGAATGGAATAGGATATTCCAGAAGTCAAAGGAACTAGGACTGAAGCCAAGAATCACCTAACCAGCAAAACTGAGTATAATACTTCAGGAGAAAAAATGGTCTTTCAATGAAATAGAGGACTTTCAAATTTTCCTGATGAAAAGACCAGAGCTGGAAAGAAAATTTGACTTTCTAACACAAGAATGAAGAGAACGATGAAAAGGTGAACAGCAAAGAGAAGTCACAAGGGACTTACTAAAGTTGAACTGTTTACATTCCTACATGGAAAGACAATATTTATAACTCTTGAAACATTTCAGTATCTGGGTACTGGGTGGGAGTACACACACACACACACACACACACACACACACACACACACACACATGCACACACGCACACACACATAGAGACAGAGTGCACAGAGTGAATTGAAGAGGATGGGATCATATCTTTAAAAAAATGAAATCAAGCAGTGAGAGAGAAATATTGGGAGGAGAAAGGGAGAAGGTATATGGGGCAAATTATCTCTCATAAAAGAGGCAAGCAAAAGACTTATTATTGGTTGGATAAAGAGGGGAGGCAAGAGAAAAACATGAGGTCTACTCTCATCACATTCCGCTAAAGGAAAGAATATAATGCACACTCATTTTGATAGGAAAACCTATCTCATAATACAGGAGAGTGGGGGACAGGGGCACAAGCAGGGTGGGGGGGAGGATAGAGGGGAGGGGAGGGGAGGAGAATGTAATACGAGGTCGACACTCATGGGGAGGGAAAGGATCATAAGAAAATAGAAGTAATGAGGGACAGGATAGGATGGAGGGAAATATAGTTAGTCTGATGCAACACAACTAGTATGGAAATCATTTGCAAAACTAAACAGATACGGCCTATATTGAATTGCTTGTCTTCTAAGGGGAAGGGGTGGAGAGGGAGGGAGCTAAAGAAGTTGGAACTCAAAGTGTTAGGACCAAATGTAATGTTCTTACCACTGGGTAACAAGAAATACAGGTTAAGGGGTCAAGAAAGCTATCTGGCCCTACAGGACAAAAGTGAAGGGCAGGGAGGGAGGATAGAGGAGAGAGCAGATAGGTCACAGGGACAATTAGAAATCTTGGGTCTGGGGGCGGGGAGGGGATAAAAGGGGAGACAATTTGTAACCCAAAATTTTGTGAAAATAAATGTTAAAAGTTAAATTAAAAAAATGTATATTTACAATTTTTGAAAGCACTATTGAGAAATATTTAATTACATAGAGAAAACATTAAGAGCCAATTGGGTTGATATGTAAATTGGATCCTAAATAGAAAACATGTACTCTAAAAACCTATTATCTAGAAATGTATTGCACATTAAAACTGTTGTACCAAGTACTTAGGACACAAGAATTTTGACATGATAGTTCAGTTTTTGTGGGAGCACTCGCAATTTGATGGTGTTTCTACTCACAGCAGGCTGACACACTACATCTAACTTGGACCAGAGGAAATTGGATTGAACTGGATTCCCAGCTTTAATTCGTTCTCTACCGGGTAACTGCTGACTTTATTTTTTTTTTTGATACACACATATTTACTGCTCTCCATAATTCCTGTTGTTTTAAAATGGATATTGTTGTAAGGAGCCCTGAAAATGTTGTAGCTCTTACCGAGCACACTTCAATGGTTTAAATAATGCTCCTGCTGTTGATATAATAAAATTAAGGATTCAGTGCAATATTCAAGTCCACAATGAAACAGTATTAGTCATAAGAAATTGCAATAGAAAGTTCAGTAGAAAATGGACAATATCAAGAAGTTATATTACTTCAAAACTATCAGAAGAGAAGCAAAGATATTTACAGAGACTTTGCAGCTACAAGGATTGTTACTTTTTTCACTTCAGCGAAGTGTAGAATTCTTGAGAATTTATAGTTTTTTACGAAGATCAATGAAAATATTTTTAAAGTGTGTTAACCAATGCCTTGAGGAAATACTGATTGCCATAGATGACACAAAGACTGGAGTATTAAAGAGTGGAAAGAAATCTAATTTTTCTTTTGACACTCAGATTATCACTCAAGAATTTCTTTGCTAAAAGTGAATAAGTAAAATCCAGACATTGTAAAATCAGATATAAAGACATCCAAACTCCTCCTTGACCCCAGAATAGTCTTTGAAGCATTGTCCATTTTGAAGAAATGATGAATTTGATGAATATACTGATACACAGAGATGCATAATTAATGAAATAATACAGAAATTCCTAAAGAGATTTAGAATATTGTAATATGACCTTTTTTTAGAAGACATAATTGGATTTGTCAAAATTTTATTAGAGAGATGAAAATAATCATGCTTTATTGACTTGTAGAATTTTCTGATCCATTTAAAATTTATGATCTTGTAATCAAGGGGTGGAGCCAAGATGGCAAAATAGACAGCTCTATAGAAGCTCCCCCTTAGCCCATTAAATACTTGTAAAAACTGACTCTAAACAAATTCTAGAGCAGAAGAAG
Source organism: Notamacropus eugenii (assembly GCF_028372415.1). Lineage (NCBI taxonomy): Eukaryota > Metazoa > Chordata > Mammalia > Diprotodontia > Macropodidae > Notamacropus > Notamacropus eugenii. The sequence continues at coordinate 391,766,610 of NC_092876.1, forward strand.
TCACAAAACGACAGAGTGAAATAGATTACCCACCCCAGACAGCATGGAAGGCCAACAGGAAAGTTCTATCACACTGGGTGCAGAGTAGAGCACAGGGCAGTGTGGGCCATGGGGAAAGGCAGGGACAGGACTAGAACAGGCTTCAGAGCACCACCAGCAGCAGCAGTTTCCAGATTGCCCAACCCATACACGTTAAAGAGAGTTTTAAACGTTAGTGAGAAATTTCGTTCATCTGAATGAGAAGGGAACGTGGTCTGGATCAGCCAGCAGCAGCCACTACAGAAGCAGTGTCCATTTTTGGAGCATTCTGCTTAAAGACCCTGAGGGAATTGGGTAGCTGATCTGAATGACTTGAGTGACTCTCCTGGCTTGTGGAAGAGTACTGGTGGTGGCTCTGGAGAGAGGACCTTGCTGGCAGATCCAGGCCACAACAGAGTGCTTCTAGTTGCTCCCAGATTGTAGCACAGGCCAGGAGAGGAGTACACTCCTCTTCCTTGACTGTGTCACCTTGGAGTAACTGCGAACTTACAGATCCCCAGAATATAGCCTTCTCTTGAAAAAAAGACTCAAAAGTCAAGTAAGTGTCTGGGACAATGCCCCCAAAATAGAAAACATAAGAGTATAGAAGGCTACTTTCTTGGTGAAGAGGTATTTTCTTCCTTCCTTTAGGGTGAGGAACAGCAATGTATACTATTAGAGGAAGAGCCAAAACTCAAGGATATTGTATCCAAAACCTCCAAAATAAATATGCAATGGTCTCAGGTTATGGAAGAGCTCAAAAACGATTTTGAAAAATAAGTAAGAGAGGTAGCGAAAAGACTGGGAAGAGAAATGAGAAAGATGCAAGAAAAGCATGATAAGTGGGTCAATATTTGGGAGAGACTCCAAAATGCTAAAGAGACCCCAAAATGCTGAAGAAAATGACACCTTGAAAAATAGGTTAACTCAATTGACAAAAGAGGTTCAAAAAGCCAATGAGGAGATGAATGCTTTAAAGAGCAGAATTAGCCAAATGGAATAGGAGGTTCAAAAGCTCACTGAAGAAAATACTTCTTTAAAAATTAGAATGGAGTAGATGGAAACTAATGACTTCATGAGAAACCAAGAAATTACAAAACAATACCAAAAGAATGAAAAAATAGAAGATAATGTGAAATATCTCATTGGAAAAACAACTGACCTGGAAAATAGATCAAGGAGAGACAATTTAAGAATTATGGGACTACCAGAAAGCCATGATCAAAAAAAGAACATAGAACTCATCTTTCATGAAATTCTCAAGGAAAATTGCCATAATATTTTTCAACCAGAGGGAAAAAGAAATATTGAAGGAATCCACCCATCACCTCCTGAAAGAGATCAAAAAAAGAGAAACTCCTAGGAATACTTAGTTAGAAACAATTTGATAATTATGGAAATACAATCAGGATAACACAAGGTCTAACAACTTCTATGTTAATGGAACGAAGAGCCTGGTATATGATATTCCAGAAGCCAAAGGAACTCGGATTAAGAATCACCTACTCAGCAAAACTGAGTATAATACTTTAGGGGAAAAATGATAATTCAATGAAATAGAGGAATTTTGAGCATTCTTGATGAAAAGAGGAGAGCTGAAAAGAAAATTTGACTTACAAACACGAGAATCAAAAGAAGCATGGAAAGGTAAACAAGAAAGAGAAATCATAAGGGACTTTCTAAAGTTGAACTGTTTGCATTCCTACATGGAAAGATAACATGTGTAACTCTTGAAATTTTTCTCGGTATTTGCTTAGTTGGAGTGATTTATACACACACAAACACATACATACATACATGTACATGTATACAGAGACCATAGGGTGAGTTGAATAAGAAGGGATGATACCTAAAAAATAAAATTAATGGGTGAGAGAGGAATATTTCAGAAGGTGAAAGGGAAAAATGGAGTGGGGCAAATTATCTCTCACAAAAGGCAAGAAAAATCTTTTTCAATGGAGGAGAAAATGGAGGAGGTGAGAGGGAAAAAGTGAATCTTACTCTCATCATATTTGGCTTAAGGAGGGAATAATATGCTCACTCAATTTAGTATGAAAATCTATCTTACACTACAGAAAAGTAAGGGAGAAGGGAATGAGTGGAGTGGGGCAGGATGATAGAAGGCAGGGCAAATGGGAGGAGGGAGTATAATTACTTTTGCGGAGGGACATGGTCAAAAGAAGTTAGAATAAATGGGGTGGGCAGAATAGGATGGAGGGTAATATAGTTAGTCTTACAAAACATGACTATTATGGAAGATTTTTGCAAAGCCATAGTTTTGCAAAAATCTTCCACAATAGTCTATATTGATTTGCTTGCCTTCTCAGTGGGAATGTGTGGGGAGGGAGGAAGGGAAAGGTTGGAACTCAAAGTTTTAGGAACGAATGTTGAGAATTGTTTTTACATGCTACTGGGAAATAAGAAAAAACAGGTAATCAGGTATAGAAATCTGTCTTGCCCTACAAGAGAAAAGAGAAGATGGGGATAAGGGAAAGGAGGGGTGGGATAGAAGGAAGGACAGGTTGGGGAAAGAGATAATCAGAATGCACAGTGTTTTGAGGTTGGGGAATGGGAGAGATGGGGAGAAAATTTGAAACTCAAAATGTTGTGGAAATTAATGTTGAAAACTAAAAATAAATAAATAATCGTTCAAAAAAATTATGATCCACTTAAGTATCTGTTTAGAAAAAAAGGCTGAAATGATAAGAATGCTGTTTCTTTACTACACATTAAATTTATGACTTTTTGATGAGTACAGCATTGTTTTTTTAATTAAAAGCTTCTAAGGCTTATTTAATGTCAAACATTTAAATATTTATTTTATCTTAAGTGACTTGCAAACCACTATGAGTTACAGAAAAATAAACTGAAGCAGTTTTCATTTGAAAAGATTTTTCTGTCTTATTATTCGATACATGTAGGTGAAGGGTTGCATTTATATGCAGGGACAGAAGAAACCTCAAAGGATGTTTTATTCAACCCTCTCATTATTCGAATGAGGAAACTAATGTCCAAGGAGCTTAAGTCACATGACCAAGTTCGTACATAAAGAAAGTACCTAATGTGGAATTTGAACACAAGTCCACCAACTACCAAGCCAACAAACCACTACACTATACTACCACATGACACTGATGCCATTGCATTAGTGACAAACTAGTTTGTTCGTTCCATTTTGGTATTTTAATATGAGAAAGAGTAAGAGTAAGAATATAAATGTAGGATATTTGGATGTACATGTATGTACAGAGAAAAATAAATTGAAATCCCAATATATTTTGTGGTTCTCTTCTACCAATATATTTTCTGCATCAAATGATGCAAATGCAGTTGCTACAACTGCAACTTCATCAGGTCTATAGGGACACCCATTTTAGAACAGACAACAAAATAAAATTTTATACCACTTTTTTTTTTAAGTGGAGATAGGATTGACCCACCACAAGCTCCAGGCCAGATGTCATTCATCTGTGGAGAATGGCCAGAATATTTTCTCATCTGCTTTCAAAGAAGCAGAGGGGACAGAAAGAAAAGTGAAAATAAGCAAAGAAAACATCTGGCATGCCAAATGCCTCAGTAGCTTGAATTATGGAAATAACATCCAAGGAAATGCGTAACTACTTGTAAAAGAGAAAAAAAAAGCAAGAACTAGCTTTTCACAATCACATGAAACGCTCGTTAAAATATTAATTTCTAAGCAAAATTATTAGTATTTTCTTTTCCTTCTCCCATATCACCATCATTACTATCCCAACTTTATACAGAATTTTTTTAATCATGGACTTAATTTCCATGGAAGTCCATTTTCAATAAGATAATTACATCAAATTCATGATAACTTAGAATTTTGCTAATACTTTAAGGATATGATTTGTGAAATGTTAAATCATAACCTTCAAAAGTGTGAATATTCAAGGAAAGACATTAACAAAAATGAGAAATTTATCTATTAACTTTAATAATGGCAAGAAGAAAAAAGAATATTTATGTAGCACTTACTTTGTGCCAAGCACTGTGCAAAGGATTTTATTAATGTTAATCCATTAGACATGATCACACTGATCACACTGAACAATTTTCAAAATCATATATGTAACATTTTCTTCTTATTATAAATTTAGATTCAGTCTATTCAATTAAACCAAAATATGCTAAGTTTCTATAAGGGTTATATTAGCCAGTAGGAATATAAAGTCTAAGGGAAACATCCTTCTCCTCACAAAAAAGCTATTTATTTGTTGGGATAACTGAGAAAAGGTAGAATGAAGCATAGACATAGTTAAGTTTCTATTTATTTATCCATCTATATATGTTTTCATATATCATCTACCTGTATATATGTCTGCTTATATATCATATATATCCATCATCTATACATGTAAATATAGATATAGATGGATACCTAGATATAAGCCTGTCTATATGGAGATGATGTAACTCTTAATGAAGCTGGAAATGGAGATGGATATTGAGATAGGATAACGGTGAAGGGAGAGAAAATTATCAAGAAAAAAATGAGAATCTGAGAGAGATAGTCACTGGCAGGGGGAAGAAATATAATACTTTGGGTAATATAGGAGATAATCTAGCAGGCTACTAATTCTTTCATTGGGAGGTGGTTATTGATTGAATGAAGCCTAGAAGAACTGTAAGGATTTTAAGTGTTTTAGTAGAGAAGACATGCATACTAAGGATAGGAGACAACTTGTCAAAAAGCAATAATGCCTCATCAAGCATAAAACCTGATTATTCCCATCATATAGTATCTGTACTCCTTTTTGTGTGCTTGAGAGATTAGAAAGTAGTTTTATTAATCTTACAAAGTAATTCAAAGTTTTTGGGATTTCCTTGGAGACATTGAGTAAGAAATTAAGCCTCCATTGACTAGATTTCTGAGATTTTGGGAGACAGACAGACAGACAGACAGAGACAGAAAGACAGAGACAGACAGAGAAGTCACTCCTTCCTAGTGTATAAGAATATATATTCTAGATTATGATAAAATTTGAGTCACAATCGAGTCAGAGTAGAGGAAAGCTGAAAGGGCGAAAGTCAGTGGTCTTCTAGTCAAAGAGTTTTGAAGTCTGATATTGAGCAGAACCATTTCATTTTTGATGGCAAGAGAGTATGGGATTGTGTTGCGGTGACATAGTAAGGACTGAACTATGATATTTGAAAACAAGTTTTGAATCCAGTTTCAAGAGGAACTGAATAGCTGTACCAAGGATGGTGGCAGAAGAAGAGAACACGATAGTAGCAGGAGGTGGGAAATTGAGAAAAACCGGATAGAAAGCATGTCAAATTGGCCTTAGAAATATGATCTACTCAATGTATCAAAGCTCTCTGGATGAAATTCTGGGTGATCCACTCTTTAAGATCTAAAGAAAACTCTATTTTTAAAAACTCATCAATTAGCTCCCAGATTCATTATTAAGTCTGTTTGTAATAAACACCTCAATATGGCTTTTTCTTGTTATTAACTTTAATTATTTCTTTTTTTGGTTTCACATAAAATACATAGTTTGTTATTAATGTTTTATATCGCATATATTTATTCTAAGGAATGGGAAATGGTGAGAGTGAATTGAAAAAATAGGAATACATAGAAAAATAGGTCACAGTATTTAAGCCTGTCCCAAAGACCATACTTGACTTTGGCCATTCTGCACAGCTGTTAAATTTTATTAATAACCTGTGTTGATTTTTGTGCCCTTTACAGTTGAGTGGAAAGGGTATTCATTTGGATTCAAGCTCTTAGCATTTAGGCTATAAGCAGGAGCTCATTGTTTAATTTAAAAACATCATTCTGAGTGTGTAGATTTCAGAAAGTGAAAGAGCTCCTTGACAAAATAAGGTCAAAATCACCCTCTTCAAAAGAAAGAGGAGGACAGATAGGGAGAACCTTGACAAAAGGAGAGTTTAAACCCTTGAAGAGTTCTAATAGGAGGAAGTAGGCATGATATGGAAGGGTTAGCTGAATTTCATTAAATTGGAAGAAAGAAAAAACCCTCCTCAGTTAAACCCCGCCATTCACAGTGCCCCTACTAGATAAATCAGCAAGCAGCATGGCACAATGATTCTTTATACATTTATGACATCAAATTTCAGCTGGGTTATCACTACTGTATAATAATCTATTAATTCCTCCTTTTTTTCAGTTGTGTTGTATTTACATTCTCTTTTCTAAAATATTCTAAATTTCTTCCACCTTCTTTCTAACCTGAAAATGTTGCCTTATGCACTAAAAAGAAAATCAAGTAAATAGATCAGAGATATTTATTCTATACCTTATCTTTATTCTATACCTTGAAACAGCTCTTTGTCTTCCCTCATTGTATTTTCTTTTACTGTTATTTCTGAGGAATTGAGCCTTATCTTCAAAAACGTCAACCATCTTTATGATCTTGATTATATATTATTTTTTTATTTGTTTTTTTTTCCTTTTCTCCAGACACATGGCCTGTTAATCATCCCTCTTCTAATATTCAATAGCTTTCTGAATTGGCTTTTTCCTTGCTGCTTAAAAATATAACCATGTCACTTATATCCTTAAAAACAAGGCCATTCCATTATTTCATTCTATCATCTGCATTTAATTGTATGTATATAATTTCATATATCTAGGAATTCACCTTTATTTTGTCACATATTTGGGATATATATGTATGTGCTTTCACCCTGATTGTGTAATTGTAGTATAACTGCTTCCCATGCTATTTGGGCCACAGTGTGACATCCCAGTCTATAATCCCATTTTCAGTTCTCAGTGCCAGATTAGTTTTTGGCCAGTATGCTGGTTTGATGAACTTCTTAATTTCTCCAAATTTCCTGTAGAAATAGTTGCTCATCTCCCAATACCCTCTTTTCCTACAACAAAAACATGTATTCTGGTCCCTGAGACCCAATCAGAAGGTGTTTCCAGTCCCAGGGAATCTTATAGAATAGTACATTTCCCTGTTACTCTCATGAATGAAGTAAGGCATTGAACGGGTCACACGTTCTGCAATTTCATTCCTCTTTCTGATACGTGATACAGAATATTCATCAAGGCAAACATTCAGAATCAAGAACAGGAAAGCACAGCTACTGTCACCAGGATTCCATTGATTTAGACCCATTTTAGTTATACTCTAGTATATAAAATCCAGTATTTTTATAACTGAATCTAAACAAAATTACACTTAGATCCACAAAACATGCACATGTGGTATATTAATATGACACTGACATGCAATTATATATGTATATATGTGCACACATATATATGTATGTACATATGTATATATATATGTTCATGTAAATATATATATATGAAATTCACTTATTTACCCTTTCACCCACATAAATGTGTACACTGATATTTACATTTTCATGCACATCCACTTTCACAATGGGCACACCTATTTTCAGAACATATGTAACTCTGAAAGGACTCATGATGCAAAATGCCATCCACATCCAGAGAAAGAACTATGGAGTTAGAACACAGAATGAAGCAGAAATTTTCTCTTTTGGTATGTTTTGTTTTGTTATGTTTTTCTCATGGTGTCTCTCATTCATTTTAATTCTTCTATGCAACTTAACTAATGTGTAAATGTATTTAATAGAAATGCATATTTACATCCCGTACAAGATTTCATGCCATCCTGGGGAGGGAGTAATGAGAGATGGCGAGAAAATATAAAACTTATGGAAGTGATTGTTGAAAACTGAAGATGAATAAATTAATAAATTTGGGGAATAAAAGAATATATGACTATGAGGATGCATTTAGAATGTGGTTCAAAGATGTTGGAATTAGAGTAGACACAGAATAGTTAACATTCAGTGCAAACTATTAGACACATACATGTACGTACATATATACCTATCATATGCAGACGTATGTATTTTATATCTGTTTATACTGTTTAAATATGCATATCACATTATTATATATGTATATAATAAAAGTCCATATAAATGCATGGTATATGTATATAGAGATATACATCATGCATACATACATACATATATACACATGTGTGTATATATTCATACACATATATACATACACACATATGTAATTGTTATAAAAGCGGTTTGGATTGTTACCAACAGCATAAAACTGATTTTCATCAGCCTTCTTACTGAGCCAGGAATCCTGTATCTTTCTAAGCTTTGCTTGTACTTTGCTTTTGATGGAATTAAATGCTGCCTTCTTAAAGGTGGATGAACTATGCTGGTGGTAAATCCTGTGGAGTTCTCATTTTTCATTAAGCAGCTTCTGAATTTCTCCATCATTTTCATCAAACCAGTCTTGGTGTTTGTGAGAGTTCTGACCCAGATGAGCAAATGCAGTGCTGTACACCAAATCTCTGAAAGTTGCCCACTCCTTTTCTGGCCACTCTTGCCAACTGTGTGTTGGCTCAACTTTCCCTTAAAGTCAGCAACAAACTGTTCTTCTTAGAGAAGAGCTCGAATTTGTTGACATTAATTCTTCTGGTATTCATTTTGCCTGGGGGGGGCCAGCGCTTTTGATGAATGCAAATATTTAGCTTGGAAAGGATAATTTGTTCAGCACTCTGCATCACACATTGTCTTTGTCACCATCACATTTTATCTGTCTCTTCTCTTTGCAATCACAGTATATTAGATGCCCATGTTTGCTGTGAGGGTGCATCCAGGAAGTTTTATTGAGTTTAGGTAAAAGAAACAGTGTTGGTGAATGAGAAGGTCATGTGATGCACAAGTCTTCAACAGTAATTGAACATTGTTGCTGTTTCCAACTCCATTCCTTTCTAGAACTCCCTGAGAAGTCTGGTAGTCTGAGCCTACTCTAGCATTAAAATCGCTCAGAGTTATAAACGTGTTCTCTTTAGGCATGCTGACAATAAGGGTCTCCAGGTCTTCATAAAATTTTTCTTTAACTTCATCAGGGTTTGTCATGGTGGAAACATAGGCACTGATGATGGTGGCATGGGGTTTTCCTGTGAGTGGCAATCGCATTGTCATGAGCCTGTCATTCACTCCTTTTGACAGACATGCCAGATTGGTAATTAGATTAGTTTTGATTGCAAAATCCTCACCAGTTTCATGGAGCTCGCCTTCACTGTGCCCACTTGAGAAAAAGGTGTATCTAGCTCCAACTTCAGTAAGTTGGCCTTCATTTGCCAATCTTGTTCCACCCAGGGCTATTATTTGATTGTGATACCTGTTGAGTTCTCTTACAACAAGGGCAGTTCTTCTTTCAGGTCTACTGGATTTTGTGTTGTTATTACTGTGTGCACGTTCCCTGTGCCAGTGGTGGGTGGAAACATCTTTGCAGATATTTTCACACATTTTGTACATTTTTTTGTGTTTTGGCTGCACAGTGGGATTTCCTGCCTGCTGGGGTAATCAGAACAGGGTTGAATAAGCAGACAATGTTTAGGGCACCTTTTCTAGGCCCCTGCCTCACACAAGAAGATAAGCAGTGCTATCTTTAAAAGACTGCTCAGACACCCAGGGGGCTGCTGAGTCCCACTGCTGCTTCCAGTGAGAAACGACCCTATGGCCTGGGCTGCCTGCATGCAGGCTTGTGACTACAGCTCCCAGTGTATCCATACCTGCTGCTTCATCACTTGCCTGTCACCACAGGACTTTGAGGCATAATAGTGAAATGGTATGGGTGATGTCTTTTGATTCATGCATAATTGTATTTAAGTGAGGCAGAGTTGCAAAGTTGTCAGCCTCACTCTCTCCTCCAGAGTTATCATAGTCTAGTGGCAGGAGAGAGTCATGATGGCTGGTGATGGCTCAGGATGCAGTGGATGACTGGAGTCTTTGGTGTTTAACCAAGCTTTAAGTACTCCACATTGCCTGCTTCATCTACCTTCATGGCTGTTGGAACAAATTGTTCCCATATGCCTATTCCACCAAATGAAGTCTTCACATGCTTGGGGTAGACACCCTTCAAACTCACCAATGTGTTTGAGAACCCTTGCTTACCTTCAAACTGGTTTGACCCATCTGCTGAAATGTTTTACTGGCGTGTGGCCCCTGCACATGCTCCAGGTTCTTAGAGTCACAGGTGAGAGTTAAGTGGAACAGTTGGACACCAAAAGTAGGAAAGAGCCCCCAAAAGAGCTCAGCAGTCATCACACCAAAGGTATTGATACTCTCTGAACACACCTTACACCTCAAACAATCCAAAATATCCAAGGCACTTTTATAATTCTCTGAAAGCTATTTATGGACCAAAAACCTGTGGAGCATCACAACTACTCAGTGCTGAAGGAGGCACATTGATTAGTGATAAGTACATGATCCTAGAGAGATGGACTGAACACTTCCATAGTGCTCCTAACAGACCATGTTCAATCAATGCTGAGACCACTGACTGTTTAACTCAGGTTGAAGTCAATCCCTTCCTAGCTGAACTTCTAACTGAAGAAGAAGTTTTGAAGGCCATTAGACTCCTTTCATGTGGCAAAGCATCAGGTGCTGATTGTATTTCAGCTGAGATTTACAAGATAGGGGAACCATGGCTCATACAAAAGGTGACTGCAATTTTCCATGTTATATGGCAAGATGAGCTTATCCCCCAGGAGTTCAAGAATATATCCATTGTCCATCTCTATAAGGGTAAAGGGAATAGATTGTCCTGCAACAATCACAGGGGGATCTCTTTCTTAGTCATTGTTGGCAAAATTCTTGCTAGAGTCCTCCTTAATAGGCTGATTCTTCACCTGGTTAAGATGGTCACATACCTGAGAGCCAGTGTGGCTTCAGAAAGGGCCAAGGAACAATCTATATGATGTTTGCTGCCCGACAACTCCAGGAGAAATGCCAGGAGCAGAACAGAGGTCTGTACACAACATTTGTACATCTCACCAAGGCCTTTGACACTGTTACTCATGAGGGTTTATGGAAAACTATGTCAAAATGTGTTTGTCTGGGGAAGTTCATCAATATTGCACATCAATTTCATGATGGCATATTTGCCCAGGTTCTGGAAAAAGGACAATGCTGTCATGCCTTCCTAGTCACCAGTGGAGTGAAGCAGAGCTGTGTGCTTGCCTCCATGCTTTTTAACATGATATTTTCAGTCATGTTGACAAATGCTTTCAATGAGGTTGAAGATAACATCAAGCTCAACTACCATACTGATGACAAGTTCTTCAACTTGAAAAGGCTACAAGCCAAGACCAAAGTAGAGGGAGTGTTGGTGCATGCTTTTCTTCTTGCAGATGATTGTGCACTCATTGCAGACTCTGAAGCTGAGATGCAAGGAAGGATGGATCAATTCTCTGCTGCCTGTGTTAATTTTCATCTAATAATTAACATAAAGAAAACACAGGTGCTCCATCAGCCACCACTACATCATCCATATGTGGAACCATCAGTTACAACAAATGGAGAAGTTTTGAATGCTGTGGATAAGTGCACTTCCCTTGGTAGTGTACCTTCCAGGGATGTACACATTGACAATAAGGTTGATGCACGCATTGCCAGAGCTAGCTCAGTGTTTGAGAGGCTCCAAAGAAAACTGCAACTCTGATGGGTTGGTCATGTCGTTCGAATGCAAAATGTACACTCGCCAAAAAGATTGTTTTATGGAGAACTTGCATGGATCAGACAATCACATGGTGGCCAGAAGAAATGATACAAGGACACTCTCAAGTTCTCTCTCAAGAACTTTGGATTTGAATGTGCAACATGAGAGACACAGGTATAGGACCACTCAGCATGGCGTGCCCACATCAGAAAGGGTGCTGAGCTCTTTGAGCAAAGCAAAATTGAGTGAGCATGAAGTAAGCACAAGATGAGCAAATTTGGGATATCCACCTCAAATATTCACACAGACTATCTGTGGCCAACCTGTGGTAGAGCATTCTGAGCTCATATTGGTTCGATCAGCCGCAGTCAAATATACTGAAATTTCACTTTGTCATGGTGATGTCATTTTGGTCCTCTTCGAAGACAAAGAACAACAGCCAACCAATATATATCCATAAGTATTACAGGCACATATGCATACATATATCTCTGTGTATGCTATATACACGTATATATATATGTGTGTGTATATTCATATGCATGTATATATATGCATATGCAAAATGCAAGTATTTCCACATTTTCTCATAAAATAGACATACACATATACATAGATTTGCATACACATATGAGTGATAGGGTGTGCATATATATGCAATAGATTTATATATGTAGTGCATATGCACATATACACACAATATACACCGCAATATATACATCATGTGTGAATTTGCTGTATATGCATATGCATGTATTGTAATTTCACTATATATGTACATATATACAAATATTGTGCAGATGTGCACATTATGTATGTGTCTTATGTGTGTCTTTTATAATAATGCATAAAGCTTTTCTGTCAGCATTAAGTACACACAGGGATATGCATATACATATGTGTTCATATAAGTATGCTTATGTGAAGGTATGAATTGTGTATGCTTCTATTTGTGTGTAGAAATATGTGTGCATATCTGAATGTATACCTTTTCTGTGAATATGTGGGTAAAAGACAGAGAAAGAGACCCATTATATCTCTATTGTAACTGTATCATAGCATCTGTATCTCTATACAGTTAGAGAAAGAAAGGGCCATTGGCCTTTGCTTCCAATTTTTGTATATAACAATCTCATTTAGGAGATAAATTGCTTTAAGCAGCAACATGAAGCTTTTAATTGAAAATCTGCTCCTTTTTTTTTAATTTGAATTACTTTTTGTGGGAGGGGATCATCAAACATTTTGACTTGAGATCATTCCATTCCTTTTATGCTTACTTTCATTAAAGAATCTTGAGCCAGGAATTGCTAATATATTTGCTCAGAAGAAAGTGAAATCTATTCTTTCGAAGTTCACAACTTAGAACTTAATGTAGGCTAAGTGTGAGTATGGAGAGAATTTTTTAAAAACAATTTTCCCCCCAGAAGCTTGAAAGTTACCTATGAGTAAGAGGATTTAAATGATATGCTGTCATCGCATTCATAGTAGGTAGCAGAGTCATAACTTGAACTAATTCTTCATGCCAAAGCTTTTTACTCATATCATTCTTTGTATCACCCAACTGATATGAGCTAATATAATCCATATGACACTGTATATTTGACATCTCTGGTATCAATTTCCTTAACTTTAAATTAATTTGGTCAAGATTATCTCTATTGCCCCTCCGATTTTTATTATTCATTGACACCATATTCTGTTACCTCACTCTAACGTAATTCCTAACACCCTTTTTTATTGATTCTTCTCCAGTGTAAGTAGAACAATTATTTCAGTGTCCTATAGATTCCTGTCATTTCAGATCATTGACTTAGAAGAAAAGTGTACAATAAAGTAAATATATTTTGTTCCTAGGAGTTTTACACAATTAATTAAAATTGAAAGGAACTGGTTTGTTTTAACAATTAAAATGTCATTTATTATTTATAGCATCAGCTTTGTATGTGAGTGTTTGATCCCCTCACTGCATCAGGTAAATGAATTGTTGTTCAAGCATATATTCCAGATGTCTGATACATCATTGTCGTGACACTGTCAAATGTGGAAAGGAATGATGAAAATATTTACAGGTTGATAAATTTTAAAAGCTATCCCTAAGTTTGATTAAAGGATGTCTTATTTTATAACCATGTGATGAATTTACTGGATACAGCTACACTGAGGGAGAGAGATGGAAAAGGAGAGAGTTTAATGCTGGCTTATTAATAGTAGATGCGGGTAAGCACTTCCATTAACATCCATGACCCAATCAAGCGCACACACACACACACACACACACACACACACACACACACACACACCTACCACCATGACTACTACCACTTACAGGAGTCAATATGCAAAAAGAATGTAGAAAAAAGGAGATATTCAGAAAGCTCACTCCAGAGAGTTTCATAGATCCATCTTCCTTGTCTACAATGTTATAAATTGAAAATCTGGACAGTTTAAGTAGCATCAGACTGGTCCATTCTCTCAGTTGTTCCATCATGTGCATTTGTTTGCATAATATAGGGTAGCAGCAGGACAGAGTAATTACTGCAATCAGTCTCTGAACACATTAATCTACAATAAACTGCAGGGAGTAAATGAAGCAGAAAGAAACCCAACAGAGAAATATTTCTTTTGTTTGTGGCAATATCAACTACCAAGTTTAAATCATGAGAGGCCAACATATAATTTATCTTATGGTTTCTTTACTAGCACCAATTAAAATACTAGTTAAGAATATTTGACTTGAAGAGGTTTCAGAACACTTAGTTGGATGTTAGTTAATGAATACCCTATTTAAACAATGACATATATTCCTGAGTTTACTCAGGCTGAAGACTTGCTAGTTAATTGCTATATTCTTCCAGTTGAGTTTTCATCTCAATGTAGAAACACTTGACCTGATTATTTGCCTTTCTGATTTCTTTTAAAATCCTTTTCTTCAACTTACAATGAATTCTATTTTGTCTTCTTCCTATTCCTAAACATAACAAATTTTACTGTACTTTATATTATTCCACTGTGCTTTCACTAACATTTCCTTATTTGAGTCTCATGGCAAACCTATGGGGATGTATACAGGTCTAAGTATTTATCCTGTAGAATTATACAATTTAGAATTGGAGAGATCTGAAGCATAATATAATCCAAACTCCCTGATTTTACAAATAAAAAAACTGAGGCCGAGAAATTTAAAGTGATTTACCAAGATCAAAAGATGTAAGAAGTATATTCATACCAATCTATATGAAGCTATATTTGACTGATTTTTCTAGCACTGGCCAAAAGCTTCTTATTAATGATCTTACACAATCACATTCAATTTGCTAACATTACCTTCCAACTCCACTGCTCTTTTCCCATATCCTACTTACTCTTCTAGGGGCATCTAGGTGGTGCAGTGGATGGAGCACCAGTGCTGGAGTCAGGAGCACCTGAGTTCAAATCTCACCTCGGACACTTGACACTCACTAGCTGTGTGACCTTGGGTAAGTCACTTAACCCCAATTGCGTCATCCTGGGTCGTCTCCAGTCATCTTGATCAATATCTGGTCAATGGCTTCAGATGGCTCTGGAGGAGAAGTGAGGCTGGTGACCTGCACAGCTCTCACACACAAAAAGAATAAAATAAAACAAAGTCAAGTGCAAGTCATGTCATATTTCTCGACTTTTTCCAAGGTTGTACGATTAAAGAAGTATTTACTCCTCACCTGGCCTATGCTCTGATCTGTGAGTGACCACAAGCACTCTTTTCTGCCTTTAAACTGTGAAGAGGATTCCCTCTCTTCTTCTACCACATACTCCACCATGGTAGGATTGAGCACTTGGACTGAGCAGCCCACCACCCTGGGCTGAGAACCACATCTAAGCAAGGGTAAAGCAATAGAATTCTGCCTCAGTGCCAACAAAGAGATCTCTTTGTTGGATCTGTTGGAGAAACAGCCGTTGCCACTTCCACCACCACTGCCACCACCATCACCCTGGGGCTGGGACTAGACTGTGCTTCTCTTTCATCGTGATCCAATAGACCTTTCCTACTGACTTTCTAAGTTGTGTTTGTCACTTGAAGGGTTAAGAAACGTGGAAACCACCACTGTTTCTGAATGTGCTCAGTCTCCTGAGGTCTGCTCTCTGTTTGCTTTGACTCCAGTCCTATCTTACTGGTTCAGGAAATATTGGACTGCTCTTTTGTTTTAGTCTGGTGCAGCAGACCTTTCTTCTTGATTTTCCAGGTTGTCTTGGGCTGGATACTTGCTTCACTCTTTCATTTTGTGAGTTCTTTTGCAGTGGAATTTGTTTAGAGTAATTTTTTGCAGGTATTTGGAGGGGTTTAAGAAAGAATTCAAGCAAGTCCCTGCTTTTACTTCACCATGCTGGCTCTGTCTCCCCAGACTAAGTTTTTATCCTGCCTCTGGCACTTCTTAACATTTCCTGGGCAAGTCACACAATCTCTGTCAATCTTAGTTTCTTTACCTAAAAAGGAGCATAATCATAGGACCAACTTCCCCTTATTGTAGAGATTAAATTAGGAACTATTTATAAAGCATTTTTCAAACATTAAAGAACTGTATAACTATTAGTTATTTTATTGCTGTTATTGTATTTAGAGACATAAACATTCCCTCAAGTACTGCTCTGCTAAATCCTACAAATTTTTGCATGTTGTCTAATTGCTGCCATTATTTTTAATGAATTTATTAATGATTTCTGTAAACTGTTCTTTACTCATTCTTTAGAATAAGATAATTAATTATCCTATTAGTTGATGGTTTTTTTTTTAATATAAGCTTCCATGTCCTTTATTCAATGGGATTTTTTATTGCTCTCTGATTTGAAAAAAGTTGCATTTAATATTTGTGTTTTTTATTAATTGTTTGTAAGGTTATGTTCCAATGCATGGTCATTTTATCTTAATGTTCCATGAGAAGATGAAAAATATTTTATCCTTTTCCAGTTCCATTCAATATTCTCCAGAAGTCTGTCCTATTTAACTTTTCTTAAATTCTATTTTTCTACCAAAGTACTTTTTTCCTTTTTTTAATATTGATATTTATCTAAATCTGCAAGGAGTAAATTGAATGTCCTTGCTAGTACTGTTTTACTCTGTTTCCTTTGGTAACTCATTTAACTTTTTTTTATTAATTAGAATTATAGATCATATGGTGATATATGTTGAATATTCATATTGATTTATCCTCTATGTTGGAAAATGTAGTTTTTACCTGAATATTTCTAAATTATTTCGATTTTCTATTTGATTTTTTTGATATCATCATTGCTTCTATGGTCTTTTTTACTTTATCTGAAACATGATTGCTTTTGCACTCTCCTGTTATTTTCACACTGTGAGTGTCTTCATACTTTATGTTTCTTTCTTGTAAACAACATGTAGTTATATTCTGGTTCCTAATTCATTTTGATACTCTTTTTCTTTTTATGAGTGAGTTCATCCTAATTTCATTCCAAGTTATAGTTGGTAACTGTGCATTTCACTCTGTCCTCTTCTCTTCTGTTTATACTTTTTTCTTTTTTACCCTAACCCCTCCAAAATAGTCTGCTTTGCTAATAACTACTGTCATCCTCAACATCTTTCCTTTTGTCATCTCTCTTTCTTTGATTCCCTTTCTCTCCAACTGTGTATGTGTTTTTGTGCATACTCTTTCCTCCTAGAGCCAGTTCACACAAAAGTTAGGTTTAAGCATTGTCTGCTCCCCTCCCCCAATTATTCCTCCATTGTATAGACCCTTCGTTGTCCACTTCTTTTATAAGAGATTTTAAAAATACGAAAAAAAAAAGAATTTACTGAAGAGAACAGCTCTTTAGAAAGGCAAATTGAACAAATGGAAAAGGAAGCACAAAATCTAACTGGGAAAACTGGATAAATGGAAAAGGAAGTAAAAAAACTAACTGGAGAAAACAATTCCTTAAAAGGAATAATTGGACAGATGGAAAAGGAGATGCAAAAGTTAACTGAAGAAAACTATTTGATAAAAATTAGAATAGGGCAAGTAGAAACTAATGACTCCATGAGACATCAAGAATCAATAAAAAAAAATCTAAAGAATGAAAAACTAGATGGAAATGTAAAATATCTAATTGGTAAAATAACTGACCAGGAGAGAAAATTTAAGAATTATTGGCCTACCAGAAAGTCATGATAAAAAAAGAGTCTGGACAGTACCTTGCAAGAAATAATCAAAGAAAACTGCCCAGAAGTGCTAGATCCGGAAGGCAAAATAGTCATCAAAAGAATACACCATTCACTTCCCAAAAGGGATCCCAAACTAAAAACAGCAAGAAACATTGCTGCCAAAATCCAGAACTATTAAATGAAGGAGAAAATACTAATGGCAGCCTGAAAGAAACCATTCAAATATCGAGGAGTTACGATCAGGATTACACAGGACCTTGCAGTTTCTACATTAAAAGATCAAAGGAACTGGAATATGATATTCTATAAAGCAAAGGAGCTGGGACTACAGTTGAGGATCAATTACTCAGCAAAGTTTAGCATAACATTTCAGGCAAGGGGATGGACATTCATCAAAGTAAGGGATTTCCATACTTTCCTGACAAAAAGGCAAGAACTCAGTAGAAAATTCCATCTTCAAATGCCAATCTCAAGAGAGGCATAAAAAGGTAAACAGGGGAAAAGAAAAACTTGTTTCTCAATTTCGACAAACTGTTTGCCTCCCTATAAGGGAAGATGATACTTATTAATTTTGAGAACTGTATATCTATTATAAAATATAAAAGAAAGAGAGAGAGAGAGATAGATAGATAGATAGAGAGAGAGAGAGAGAGAGAGAGAGAGAGAGAGAGAGAGAGAGAGAGAGAGAGAGAGAGAGGAAACAGGAACAAAGTAAATGATGTGATAATAAAAATGTGATTTAAGCATGCAAAGGGATTGTAACGGGAGATGTGAAAAGGAGGAAGCAGAGTACAAACTTACATTAGAATAAAGGGAAAGAGGAGAGGGAGATGACTATTGTTGGAGAAGTACTCTCATCTGATTTGGTTCAAGGAGGGAACAATAAACTTAATTAAGTATATAAATGTAACTAGCTATATAGGCAGTAGGAGCAGAATTGGGAAGAAAGGGGAGAGGAAGCTAAAACGGAGGCAAGAAATAGTAAAGATAAAGGGGACTAACAGGGAGAGGGTTGATAGAAGGAAGGGAAGACTACAGGAGGTGGTCGTCAAAAGTGAAAACTCTTTTGAGGAGTGGAAGGGAGACTGGAGAATTAAAAACACATGGTAGGAAAGAGAATGGAGGGAAAGACACAGATTGTAATCATAACTGCGAATGTGAATTGAACGAACTCTCCCATAAAATGGAGACGGATAGCAAAATGGATTAAAAGACATAATTCAACAATGTGTTGTTTACAAGAAATACATTCGAAAGGGGGTGATACACACAGGGTCAAGGTAAGTGGTCGGAGCAGAGTATATTGTGCTTCAACTAATGTAAGAAAAGCAGGGGTAGCAATCCTAATCTCAGACAAACCAAAAGCAGAAACAGACTTAATCAAAAGAGATAAGTAATGAAACTGTATCTTGTTAAAAGGCAGGATAGACAAGGAAGTAATATCATTACTAAACATGTATGCTCCAATTGGTATAGCACTCAAATTCTTATAGAAGAAGTTGGGGGAGTTGAAGGAAGAAATAGAAAGCAAAACTATACTAGTAGGGGACCACAACCACACCTTCTCTGAACTTGATATATTTCACCTCAAAATAAACAAGAAGGAAGTTAAAGAGGCAAATAAAACTCGGGATAAGTTAGATATGATAGGTCTCTGGAGAAAACTGAGTGGGGATAGGAAGGAATATACCTTTTTCTCTGACATACATGGCATATATGCAAAAATTGACCATGTTCTAGGGCATAAAAAATCTCACAATGCAGTGCAGAAAGGCAGAGATTCTCACTGCATCCTTCTGAGATCATAATGCAATAAAAATTATATGCAATAAAAGGCCATGGAAAGAAAAACCAAAAATTATTTGGAAACTAAATAATCTAATCCTAAAGAAGGAATGGGTTGAACAACAAATCATAGAAAAAATCAACTTCATTCAAGAGAATGACAATAATGAGACAGCCTACCAAATCTTACGGGATACTGCAAAAGCAGTTCTTAGGGGAAATTTTATATCTTTGAATGTTTACATGAATAAAGTAGAGAAAGAGGAGATCAATGACTTGAATATGCAGCTGAAAAAGCTAGCAAAAGAACAAAT
Organism: Notamacropus eugenii; assembly: GCF_028372415.1. Lineage (NCBI taxonomy): Eukaryota > Metazoa > Chordata > Mammalia > Diprotodontia > Macropodidae > Notamacropus > Notamacropus eugenii. Next base: position 391,786,384 of record NC_092876.1, read on the forward strand.
TGAAAATCCCCAAGTAAATATCAAATTAGAAACACTGAAAATCAAAGGAGAGATTAATAAAACTGAAATTAAGAAAACTACTGAAATAATAAATAAAACGAATAGTTGCTTTTATGGAAAGAAACTAATAAAATTTATAAGTCATTGGTCAATTTGACTTTAAAAAAAGAAAGAAGAAAACCAAATTTCCAATATCAAAAATGAACGGGGTGAACTCACCTCCAAAGAGGAGGAAATTAAAACAATAGTTAGAAATTACTTTACCCAATTTGATGCCTATAAATTAGACAAGGTAAATGAAATGGATGAATATTGTAACAAATAAAAATTGCTGTGATTATCAGAAGAGGAAGTTGAATATTTAAACAATCTCATCTCCAAAAATGATATTGAAGAAGACATCAGTGAACTCTCTAGGAAAAACCTCCAGGGTCAGATGGATGTATAAGCGAATTCTATCAAATATTTAAAGAACAGTTAATTCCAATACTATACAGACTATTTGGGAAACTTGGGGAAGAAAAAGTCCTCCCAAATACTTTTTATGATGCAAATGTGGTTTAGCTATCTAAACCAGGAAGAGACAAAAGAGAGAAAGAAAATTATAGGTCAATTTCTCTAAAGAATATAGATGCTAATATTTTAAATAACATTTTAGCAAAAAGAATACAGCAACTTTTCAAGAGAATAATACATTATGGTCAGGTAGGATTCATTCCAGGAATGCAGAGCTGATTCAATTTTAGGAAAACTATTAGCTTTATAGATAATATCAACAACAAAACTAAGAAAAATCACATGATAATATCAATAGATGTAGAAAAAGCTTTTGAGAAAAATCTAACACCCATTGCTATTAAAAACACGGGACAGCATAGAAATAAAGGTAACTTTCCATAAAATAATAAGCAGTATCTACCTGAAACTGTCAGAAAGCATTATATGCAATAGAAATAAGCTAGATGCATTTCTAATAAGACCAGTGATGAAACGAGAATGCCCATTATCACCGCTATTATTTAACATGGTACTAGAAATGTTAGCTGTAGCAATTAGACTAGATAAAGAAACTGAAGGAATTAGAATAGGCAATGAAGAAACTAAGTTATCACTCTTTGTAGATGATATGATGATATACTTAGAGAATCCCAAAGATTCAAGTAAAAACCTTCTTGAAATAATGAATAACTTTGGCAAAATTGCACATTACAAAATAAACCTGCACAAATCTTCTTCATATCTATATATTAGTAACAAAACCCATCAGTAAGAGATAGAAAGAGAAATCCCACTTAAAGCAAGGATAGACACTTCAAAATATTTGGGAGTTTACCTTCTTAAACAAACGCAAGAACTATATGAACACAACTACAAGACACTTTTCATACAAATATAGTCAGATCTATGTAAGTGAAAAAATATCAGTTGCTCATGTGTAGGCTGAACCAATAGAATAAAAATGACAATTCTACCTAAATTAATTTACTTATTTAGTGTCATACCAATTAAACTGTCAGGTAATTATTTTCTACAGCCGGAAAAGTAATTTCAAAATTCATCTGGAACAATAAAAAGTCCAGAATATCAAGGGAACTAATGAAAAGAATGCTTGGAAAGGTGGCATAGTGCTACCAGATCTCAAGTTGTATTATAAAATAGCAATTATCAAAACCACTTGGTACTGACTAAGAAATAGAAGGGTAGACAAGTTGAATATGCTAGGTACTCAAGACTCAGTAGGCAATGAATGTAGTAGTCTACTGTTTGATAAATCCAAGGACCCCAGCTTCTAGGGTAAGAACTCACTGTTTAACAAAAAATGCTGGGAAAACTGGACAACAGTGTGGCAGAAGCTAGGCATAGACCTATGCCTGACAGGGTACACGAGAATAAAGTCCAAATGGTACACTATCTAGGTATAAAGATTCATACTGTGGACAAATTGGTGAAGCAAGGAATAGTGTATTTGTCAGATTTATGGAGAAGGGAAGAAATTTTGGCTAAAGAAGAGATAGAGAGCATTACGATGTGCAAGATGGATAATTATGATTACATTAAACTGAAAAATTTTTGCACAACCTAACCCAATAACCAAGATTTGTAGGGATGCAGAAAATGGGTAAAGAGTTTTTACAGCTAGTGTCTGTGATAAAGGCCTCATTTCTAGAATGTTTAGAGAACTGAGTCAAATGTACAAAAATACAAGTCATTGCCCAATTGAAAAATGGGCAGAGGATATGAACAGGCAGTTTTCAGAGGAAGAAATTAAATATGTCTATAGCCACATGAAAAAATCCTGCAAATCGCTTTTGATTAGAGAGATGCAAGTCAAAACAACTCTCAGGTACCACATCACACTTATCATATTGGTAAACATGACAGAACAGGAAGATGATAAACGTTGGAGAGGATGCAGGAAAGTGAGAACACTAATTCATTGTTGGTGGAGCTGTGAGCTCATCCAACCATTCTGGAGAGCAATTTAGAAGTATGCCCAAAGGGCTACAAAAATGTGCCTACCCTTTGACCCAACAATACTGCTTTTAGGACTATATCCCCAAGAGATCATAAAAGTTGGAGATGGTCCCACATATACAAAATATTTATAGCAGCACTGTTTGTGGTGACCAAAAATTGAAAATCAAGGGGATACCCATCAATTGGAAAATGGCTGAATAAATTATGGTATACAAATATAATGGAATACTATTGTGCGATAAGAAATGATGAAAAGGAAGGCCTGGAAAGACTTATTTGATCCGATGCTGAATGAAAGGAGATCGAGGAGAACTTTTTATAGAGCAACGACCACAGTGTGCACGAGTTTGTTTTTTTTTCCCCCCCTCTGGTAGACTTGTAACTTCATTGCAATGCAAGGACTTAAAAAATTCCCAATGGTCTTTTAAGGCAAAATGTCTTGCACATCCAGAGAAAGAACTGTGGAATTCAATCTCAGAATGTAGCAGATCATTTTGTGTGTGTGTGTCTTATGTTTTGGTTTGTTGTATGATTTCTCCCATTCATTTTAATTCTTCTACGCAGCATAACTATGTTGAAAATATATTTAATAGGAATGTGTGTGTAGAACTTATATAAAGTTGTATGCCATTTCGGGGAGGGAGGGGGGAAGTAGTGAAGAGAGATGGTAAAAAACAAAAATCTAAGTTAAATGGTAGAGATTGTAGAACACTGAAAACAATTAAAATTAATTTAAAAAGATAACTTTCTCTCCTTCTTTCTCTTTGTTTCCTTTTCTTTCAGTGCATCCCTTTTCCTCACCCTTCTATTCTTATTTTGGGATCATCAAAACATGACAGCTTCATATTCATATCATCTAACTAAAAAGGCTCCTTCTAATTGCCTAAAGATGATATTTTGTACATTTTTTTGCTGTTGTTTGATTGTTCTATTTTTAAATGATCAGATTTTTCTTGTTATTATTACTGTTTTCTCCTTTCCCAGTCTATTTCTTGACAGCAATTTATGTTAGAGTTGGGCTCTACTCAGCTATGAGAGAGATGACTAGTCTGAACTTCTGCTTTTATGTCTTTCTATTTTCCCAGTTCAACTTGGGGGAAGGGGCGGTAATGTGGTTTTGCTGACTTCAAAGAAGTGTAAAGGTAGGAGAAGGTATTGCCTTCCAGGTGCTGTGTCCCTTATCCAGGTAGAACCTCTGCTTCCTGATTACTGTGACTTTTCCTCCACCAAATTGCCCCTGATTTTGCACCAGTTGCTAGAACAGAGTTCTGCTAGGTTTTTTTTTTTTTTTCTCACCAGGTGTTTAGTCCCCTTATTTTCTCCATCATCCCTGCATATTATTACTGCTGTTGCAACCACTGCTGCTATCATTTGTTGTTACCTGCTCCTCAATCATCTGGATCATACACATCCCCCACCGCAATATTCTTGGGCCATTTTACTGTCTTCCAAAGCTGTCCCATGCTGGAAAAATGGTTCACTCTCACGTTTTCCTAGCTTTCCTTTTCATAATTCTGTTTGTTGTTTTCTGTAGCCATTTTTGGGAGAGACTTTTAATAAATGGCCATTCATTCTGCCTTCAACTCCAAGTTTATCAATGTTTAAAGATGAAGAATTATAAGCAAGGATCAGAGCAGCACATAATTCAGTGAAAAGGAGATTGTAGAAAACTTCAGGTACTAAAGTATACTAACAAAAATGTGCTATGTGGCCAACTTATAACAACAGAAAAAAATGGAGATCAGTATAACACTGGACACATATACACACACATATATACATATCTACACACATATACATATATGTATATATGTGCATATAAATGCACACACATATGTTCGTATGTTTATTTATTCAGGTATCATATATATCAGGTGTATATATACATATATGCATATACACATATACTTACGAATATACATACTTACATATATACACACATTATATATGTGTATATGTGTATATATGTGTATGCATATACATACCTAAATACACATATGTATATGTGTATATGCATATGCATATGTGTATATGTGTATATGTATGTACACACACACACATAACCAGCCAAGGCTTAAAACTCTTTGGATATAATGAAATTAATTCTGTATGATTTCCTTCTGGAGTTAAGGAAAGGGAAAACTCACAATGGAAATTCTTAGATCTCACATTTGTACTGGGACTTCAAGCAACAAAACTTTACCCATGTGCATCAGTAAAGTCCCCCATAAATACCTTGGGAATTGGAGATGTGCCATGGGTTACATGATGTCTAAAATGATGATTTATTTGAGGTTATAGCCATTTAGGTCTGGTTGGAGTAAATATTTTCTCCAAAAAATAAGTACGGTAAAGGGAGGTTAATGATGAGAGACACAGAAATTATGACTCATGTAGGCAACATAAATAAACTACAGAGAAAGAAGGGGGTAAAATATAATTTTTTGAAGCATTGATACTTCATTTAAAGAAAAATCCGTTGTGTGTGATTTATTGAGATCTCAAAGCAGATAAAGATAAAGAAAAGAGCTGGTATGTGTAGGTGGAGATTATATTTTGTCAGTTAAAGCACACAGAAAGAAAGATAAGGACAGCAAAGAAAGAAAATAAGATAGTGCCAACGAAAGTTAACAAAGAGAAGAAAAGGACCTTTTACAAAGAAGACATATCTTGGGGAATAGGAAATACTAGATAAAATGAGCTGACAAATACCCAAAGAGGAATGTCAAGTTAATGACAAATCCGAAACATCACATATTGGAAATATTCTACAGTTCAATATATATGTGGTATGCATATACACAAATACATACATATGTGCATATGCATGTATATACACATGTATGCATGCATGTATAATGTGCACACACATGAGTGTGCGCATATGTGTATGTGTATATTGTATGTATTCTACAATTGTAGAATTCTACAATACAATGTATTTTACAAGCTACTGACAAATCCCAAACATCATTTATTGGAGACATTCTACAGATTTGTAATATACATACACATGTATATGTGTGTATGTATGCATATACACATGTATACACCTGCATAGTAAGTTTGAACTTTCACACACACTGACCAAAGTTAGATATTTTACTGTGATTCTTGAGAGACAGGTGTGGCATAGGAGGAGTGCTGAACCTTGAGTAAGAAGACTTGGATACAAATCTGGCATTTGTCCCTTACTACCTGTGTGACCATGGATAATTCGCTTAGACTATCAGTGCCCCCAATCAACTCACTTGGGCTTTAAAGTGGAAAATGCATATCTCCATTGTTCTGGGGCACTAAGAGATTTGGGGTGGACATGTCCAGAAGCCTTCACTCTCTGAATCCTTATGTGTTACATGTGTGTGCACAGACATGCACACACATAAACACAACCCTAGTACCACCAGAGGCAGTAACAACATTAGCCACCACTCTTGCTGCTGATGTTGCTGATAGCAGCAGCATTACCCTGGTGCAATACAACATTAGAGTTAGTCAGGAAGATTTGGATTCAGATCCTTCCTGTGATACCTCCTAGCTCTGTGACCACAAACAAATCAATTAATCTCAATGTTCATGCAATTTTCTTGGGCAAATTGGCTAAAATCAGAAACAGATTAGTTTGGTTACCAGTAATTTCCCCTTTGAGAAATAGCTGATGTGACCAGATTACAGATACTTTGTCTATTCTTGTATCACAATGAAACAAATACACACATATATTAATGAAAATATTTTCTTTGTAAATAAATGCCTAATAAAATATCTAAATCTCTTTTTAGTGCAACCTCAAAAGAGATAAATTGTCATACTTAATCAACTCCAATTTTTTACTTCCCATGACTTCTTTATAAATAGTAAGGAACTGAAGTGGAAAACATTTTGGATATGGTAATGGATGGAGCCACTTCTAGAAGGACGTCTTAAAGCATGTATCTATATGATACTAGAAGCAGTCAGATGATGTCTGTGCTAGCCTTGTAGTACTGATTTTGTGTATGTTCTCTTTCTGAGGAGAAATTCCTCGACAATTCAGTCTAGTTTTCACCTACTAGTTAAAAAAAGTGTTTTAAACAGAAAGCCTTTCTCTAGTTCCACTACAAAATATATCCCAAGTATCTATTTTCTTTTCCTTTCTTTTTTCTCAGAAGAAATGTCCTTCCTTTGTAAACTCAAGGCTCAAGGTTCTATTATTGATTTTATCCTCTCTTTCCTCCAGAATCTTTCTTCCTTTGCATCCTAATGTCTTCAATCAATCTTTCCCTTAGCACTGATACTTCCTTCTTTGCCTTAGGATGCATACATACAATACCCAAGGCCTCCTTACACTTCATTCCCAGCAAACCTACCCTAAATTACAAGCATTTTGTGGCTCAGTATGTACTAAAATAATTGCCTCATAAATTCCCACAAATGTACTTTATTTTTAACAAAGAGTAGGAATACTTATGAATTCAAACAAAAGAGTTTTACTCAAGCAACAAGATAAATAATGAAAGGATTATCTCATGATTATATGGGATAAAATCTCTCATAGATTATTGATTATTAGTGTACTAGCAGGTGCCTTGCACACATATACACAAGTACACATGTACATGCAGGCAGAGAAACGCACATGGAAACATCAGTGTTATGTCCAAGAAGTATACATGGTCACATACATACAGAAAATGTGAAACCCAGAAGCATTTATCAAGGGGCATATAAAAGGAACTCATGTGTCCATCACCCATAAGGAAGTTAAATATATAGAGAGATAGATATGGGCATCTTCAAGTTGTAAGGCTACTCAGATTACATACTGCTGCCCCTCCTCTACTGAAAGCATCATGGTACTTTCTTCTTGGCTGCACCTCCTCCGGCTATGATATCTCTCTCTTTTATTTGGCATTTCTCCTGATATCTCTGATAATCTTGTACCTGCTGGGTTCCCACTCTCTGCTTAATATCAGGTATCATTTGAATTTAAGCTGTCTAGCCTTCTTAGTGATATCGAGTAATTCCATTAAATGAAGTCCAATAACTAGAAAATTCTCTCCCTGGCAGGAAGAAATATAGCTCTTTGGTTTAGTTTTATTGCTACCATATTCAGGCCGTCAAAGAAAACTAATTTAATGATCCAAGTTACAATTATGTCTAAGTTTCTTACAGTATTTCTCCTCCTACAGATTCATCAGTTCCAGACAACTATTTGACTTAGGGTTAGAAAATTCTTTTTCATTTCTGTTAAGTGTTTGTGGCACTACATCTCTCTAATTTTTTTTTGGGCATTGTGTCCAAAAAGTCCTTCATGATCTCTGTGGTAAATTAAAAAAATGAAACCATCCCTAATCAGATGATTCTCTTAAATTAGATTGAAAAATGAAGCCCGGGAAGAATAAAGGTAGATGAAATAGAAACTCATTGGCTCCTGCTCAAAATTAAATTTATCTAGCACAATTCTTTTCTTTCTGACTTTACTTCTTTAAAATTTTTTAAACTCGCTCTTGATAGTCATATTCAATATACTTTTTATAAGCACCATTTTTATCAATAGTATTTGACATTGTTTTCCATATAATTCTTCTTCAAACCCTCCCCTCTCTTGGCCCCAATGGAACATTAACTTGCTTCTTCTACATTTTTGGTTTTTTACTTATTTTAACTAATTTTACTTATTTTCTTACATCTCTTGTGCCAAAAAAATGGAATGTTTCCCAGTATTCTGATTTGGTCTTCCAGTTTTCCTCTACACCAACTTCCTCATCTGGTTCCATAGTATTAGTTGTCGTTTTATATCTCTGGATATTAAGTCTATATGACAGAATCACTTATTAAAATAACACTTACAAGTGGTCATATAACCTTCACTTGAACACCACCAGCTAGCAATAGCAAATTATTTCCCAATGTGGTTCATTCCTCTTTTAAATAGTTTTAATCATTAGAAGAGTGGATTATCTCCTTTCATTGTTTCTGTACATAGTACATACAATAATTCTCATTCATTCAATCATTTAGTATACCCTCCAGTCTCATAGAAAATATAACGCTTCCCTTACTTCTCTTTCTATCCTCCCTCTTCCACTCATTTTCGCACTGAAGAGCTTCCAGTTCTTGTTATTTTCAAGTATCACCTTCTGGTCCCTGAAAATTTGACTATAGATAAGTGTTCCTCTAGCCCCATCATCTCTTATTCTCACAGGGAGATTATATTAAATGTTTGTATCAATAGCAGTTCCTTAGCAATTAAAGATATACAAACATTGTGCAGTCCTTTCATTGCATTTATAAATACACATATACATATGTGCACACATACATATGTCCATAGACATATATGTATATACACACATATATACATACACAAATAGATACACATATGTATACATATGTTTATACACACCTATATTCAAATATATTTGTATATATTTTATGGATATATAAAATATATATATATATAAATATAGATACATGCATGTGTATATTTGTGTGTATATATACATATACATAGACACACACACATATTTGGTGGAATGGGCCACTGTAAAACAAATGCAATCTTTGAACAACTCAACAGTAACATTATGAAACTTTCACAATGAATGCCACACATACATAATTTTTTCCTAAGTGTTCTTTTAATCCCTTTTCTGGGCTACTTTCCTAACTTACACTCAAACTTTTGGTTTGTATGACAAAAATAGACTACAGTTTTGGAATCAATGTGTAGTCAACAAGAGGATCCATACTGCTAAGTTCCTACCTCCCATTAAATCCACAGATTTGAGCAATTCTCTCTTAGAAAAGTTATTTTACTCAGGTGATATAGAAAGAAGTGTACTTATAAAACATTTCCATATTAAATTTGTAGCATATTATTCCCCAAATATAAATTTCACATAGGAGGAAAAGACGAAACTTAGACTGTAGATGAGGCACAGATGCAAGATACACATATGGCAAAGATAATTTTTAGATTCTGTTATTGCAGGCTTGGAAATACTTTCTCCTTAAGAGCCTTCAATGACTTGAGTCCAGGATATTCTCTTAATGGTCTGATTTTTGATAGGCAAAATACCTGGCACATAATAAGCACTTAATAAAGGTTCATTTATTGACTGACAATTCTGATGCACCTATAAGCAACTTCCTCACATGAATGTCTCACTCTGCCATTTGACTCTGCATTTCTGTTCTTCTGTCCCTGCTAGACATATATTTTACTGGTTTTTTAATTATCCTTCAATCCTACAGGGACAATTTAGGGAGAATGAAAAAGTAATTCCACCCCTTCGCAACAAGCAGCTTGAGATCTTCTTAACTGTTTTGAGCTCCTCAGAGTTTAGAAATTAATACCTTTGAATCATGAATATACATTTCTTAGTCCCAGTCAAATTCAATAGGCTCTTTTTTTTTAATTAGAGAAGCATTCATGCCTCATTCATGCCTTAACATCTTAGTAGCAACTTATGATTGGGCATTCTGTGAATGCAGAAATGGAATGGAAGGAAATCACATTCTCCTCCCTTATACTGGTATAACCCAAATGTATTACTCTTAGGCTATTATTTGTATAGAAGATTCATAAAGAATCACAACAATCTATTAAAATAACAAATTTGGTGAAGGAGATATTTTAGATCTGTACTCATTTCATTTAAAATCTTATAAACTGGGGCAGAGCCAAGATGGCAGAGTAGAAAGATGCACATACACTAGCTCTTCCCCCACAGCCTTTAAAATACCTGGAAAGAAAGACTCTCAACAAATTCTATAGCAGCAGAAGCCACAGAACAACAGAGTGGAGGAGATTTCTAGTCCAGGATGAACTGAAAGGCTGACCAAAAACGTCTGTCACACTGAACATGGAGAAGAGCTTAGCCGAGCCTTGGCTGTGTGGCACAGCTCTGGGAGGAGGACAAAAGCAGGCCTTGGGGGTGGAATCCCCAGTCACAGTAGCAGTGGTTCACAGATCCCTCAACCCACAGGCCCCACAGGTCATTGACAGGGATTTTTCAGCTGGCTGAGAAGGGAGAAGGGCCTTCCCATAGCTCTGGCCTCAGGTGGGGGCCACAGATGCCTCATGGGTCAGGCTGGTGGCAGTAGATTCCACAGCAGCCCCTACAGAATCCTGCATCCACTGTTGGATCACAAAACCCCTACAGGCACTGAGCAGCTGATTCTTACCTCCATTCTGTGTAGAGGCCCTGCCCCCATCTAATACTCCTGGGGGATTTAAGAAGCTGATATTTATCTCACACTGAAGGGCAGCCCTGCCCCTGCAGCTTATCTGAATCTCAGCCCCAAGTGCTGGCTTAGCAGAACTGGAGGCAAGGTGGTTGTGAAGAGGAAATTTTATTACTCAGATTCTAGGCACAAAAATTTCTTCTTGTTCCCAGACCAGTATACATGCTTGATTGTGCCACCTTGGAGGAACCGAGATCTTACAGACCCTTAGAATATACCCTATTCTTGACAAAGGACCCAAAAGCCAAGTAACTGGTGGGGAAAATGCCCAAAAGAGGGAGAAAAATAAGACTATAGAAGGTTACTTTCTTGGTGAACAGATACCTTCTCCCATCCTTTCAGATAAGGAAGAACAATGCTCAGCATTAGGGAAACACAAAAAAGTCAAGGATTCTGTATCCCAAACATCCAAAATAAATATTCAATGGTCTCAGACAATGGAAGAGCTCAAAAAAAAGGATTTTGAAAATAAAGTCAGAGGTGTGGAGGAAAAATTGGGAAGAAAAATTAGAGAGATGCAAGAAAATCATGAAAAGCAGCTCGATAACTTGCTAAAGGAGACACAAAAAAATGCTGAAGAAAATAACACCTTTAAAAATAGGCTAACTCAATTGGCAAAAGAGGTTCAAAAAGACAAAAAGGAGAAGAAGGTTTTAAAAAGCAGAATTAGCCAAATGTAAAAGGAAGTTTAAAAGCTCACTGAAGAAAATAGTTCTTTCAAAATTAGAATGGAACAGATGGAGGCTAATGACTCTATGGGAAACCAAGAAATCACAAAACAAAGCCAAAAGAATGAAAAAATGGGAGATAATGTGGAATATCTCATTGGAAAAACAACTGACCTGGAAAATAGATCCAGGCGAGACAATTTAAAAATTATGGGAGCACCTGAAAGTCATGATAAAAGAAAATAGCCTAAACATCAACTTTCATGAAATTATCAAGGAAAACTCCCTTGATATTCCAGAACCAGGGGTCAAAATAAATGTTGAAAGAATCCACCAATCACCTCCTGAAAGAGATCCCAAAAGAGAAACTCTTAGGAACATTGTAGCCAAATTCCAGAGTTTCCAGGTGAAGGAGAAAATATTGCAAGCAGCTAGAAGAAACAATTTGAGTATTGTGGAAATACAATCAGGATAACACAAGATCTAGCAGCTTCTACATTAAGGGATCAAGGGACATGGAATATGATATTCCAGAAGTCAAAGGAACTAGGACTAAAACCAAGAATCAGCTACCCAGCAAAACTGAGTATAATACTTCAGAGAAAAAATGGTCTTTTAATGAAATAGAGGACTTTCAAGAACTCTTGATAAAAAGACCTAAACTGAAAAGAAAATTTGACTTTCAAACACAAGAATCAAGAGAAGCATGAAAAGGTAAACAGGAAATAGAAATCATAAGGGACTTAATAAAGTTAAACTGTTTATATTCCTATATGGAAAGACAAGATTTGTAACTCTTGAAACTTTTTTCAGTATTCGGGTAATTGGTGGGATTACACACACACACACACACACATACAGACACAAATACACACACACACAGACAGAGAGCACAGGGTAGATTGAATAGAATGGGATCATATCTAAAAAAATGAAATTAAGTGGTGAGAGAGGAATATATTGGGAGGAGAAAGGGAGAAATGGAGTGAGGCAAATTATCTCTTATAGAAGAGGCAAGTAAAAGATTTTTCAGTGGAGGGAAAAAGGGGGGAGGTGAGAGAGAAAACATGAAGCTTACTCTCATCACATTTGACTCATGGAAGGAATAAAATGCACACTCATTTTGATATGAAGACCTCTCTTACAATACAGGAAAGTGGGGGAGAAGGGGATAAGCACAGTGGGAGGGATGATGGGATGATGTAATTGAGGGCAATTGAAGGAGGGAGCAATTACAAGTCAAAACTGTTGGGGAGGGACAGGGTCAAAAGAGAGAATAGAAAAAATGGGGGGCAGGATAGGATGGAAGGTTATATAGTTAGTCTTACACAACACGACTATTATGGAAGTCATTTGCAAAACTACACAGATATGGCCTATATTGAATTGCTTGCCTTCCCAATGGAGATGGGTGGGGAGACAGGGAGGAAGAGAAGTTGGAACTCAAAGTTTTAGGAACAACTATTGAGTACTGTTCTTGCACACAACTAGGAAATAAGAAATACAGGTAATGGGGTATAGAAATTTATATAGCCCTACAGGACAAAAGAGAAGATGGGGATAAGGGAAGGAGGGGATGTTAGAAGGAAGGACAGATTGGTGATAGTGGTAAGTAGAATGCTTCGCATTGCCTGGTGGGGGAGGGGAGAAATGGGGAGAAAATTTGGAACTCAAAATTTTGTAGAAATGAATGTTGAAAACTCACATAAAAAATTTTAAAAAATTATAAAAAACCCCAAATCTTATAAACTACTGTGTTTTTCATTATTTGAAGTTGGTGTCAGAAAAAAATAATTGAGGCCATATTATACAATGAATAGAAGTATTTTTTTTTTTATCTCCATGTGTGTCCTCGTGTATTCAAAATTAACTCTATGCTTATGGTTTCAACTTCTGTATATTCATTTCTGGTGTCTATCTCTACATTTTGTCCTAGATGTCCTACAGACATCTCAAATATGTACAAAAAATGGAGACATTATATTTTGCCAAAATTTTATACTTTTTTAGAACTTTTCTACTTGTATTTGCTAGTGATGTGAGTTTGATCCTTCAGAGTCATCTTGCACCACTTACACTTACTCCACACAACCATTTTTCAAGTATTGTCTTTTTTACCTTTGTAATACCTTTCATACCTCCCCCTTTTCTTTACTTAAAAAAGCCAGTACCCCCTTTCAAGCCCTCATCATCTCTCACCTCTCTGTGGTAATATCTTCATAATTGTTTTCTGCTGTCCATCTCTCCTCTTTCTAATCTATTCTACATACAGTTGCCACAATGATTTTCCTAAGGTATGTCTTTAATCATCTCACTCAGATACTTGATAAACTTTTAGGGTCTTTTAAGGTCCAGTAACCTGTTAAAATATTTGTACCCAATTATTAACTTTTAAAGGTTAAATCTAGTACCAATAACCTTTTGACCCAGTAATACCACTACTTGATCTGTTTTCAAAGATTAATAGGGAAAAAGGAAAATTACCTTTAAGTTGTAAAATGTTAATAACAGCTCTTTTTGTGATGGCAAAGAACTGGAAATTGAAGGGATGCCCATCAGTTGCGGAATGGCTAACCAAGCTTTGGTATATGGCTGTGATAGAATACTACTGTGCTACAAGAAATGATTAGTTCAGTGATTTTAGAGAAAATATGGAAAGATTAATATGAAATTATGGAAAGTGAAATGAGCAGAACCAAGAGAACATTGTATACAGTAACAGAATTTTTGTTTTAAGAATGACTTTGAGTAAATAAGATATATTGTCTATTATAAATTCCCAATTAACTAAAAAGGACATATGAAGAAAGGCAATATCTGCATCTAGAGAAAGAATTGGTAAATAGATGTATAATAGTTATGTATATGTATATATATATATATGTACATATATACACACACAAGCATACATATATGCATATATATATACATACATATATGTGTGTGTGTGAGTAATGGTAGTAATCTCTAGGTTGGGAGAAGAAAAAATTACATGATAATGCTGTATATTGTCAAGTTGTGAATGGCAAATATGTGGTTTTATGTGTCACCTTATTTTTGTTCTTTCACTATGATATGGAAATGCTTATTTTATTCCACAAATTAAAAAAAAAATAAAAATAAATCTTTTAATAGCCAATTTGCCCACCAACTAATTCAATCTCTCAACTTACGTAACAAACTAATCTTTTTTTATATTGCAATTACTTTGTCCTTTTCCTTCCCGAATCTACGTCATATTCCACTCTATAATCTCTTTTTAAATTAAATTATTTATTTATTTTTACTTTTCAACGTTCACTTCCATAAGATTTTGAGTTCCAAATCTTCTCTCCATCTCTCCTTTCCCCCATCCAAAGACCGTGTGAATTCTTATTACCCCTTCCCTCATTCTGCCCTCCCTTCTATTGCACCCCCCTTTTCTTATCCCTTTCCCTCTATTTTTTTTTGTCGGGAATTATGGTTTTCCATACCCCATTGCCTGTATGTCTTATTTTCCAGTTGCAGGTAAAAACAATTTTTAACATTTGATTTTAAAACTTTGAATTCCAACATCTCTTTCTTCCTCCCCCTCCACTCACCCTCATATAGTAGACAAGCAATTCATTATACGAATTCAAAACACTTCCATAATAGTCATGTTGTGAAAGATTATATTTTCCCTCCATCCTATCCTGCTTCCAATTATATTCTATTCTCTCTTTTGACCCTGTCCCTCCTCAAAAATATTTACTTCTAATTACCCACTCCTCCCACTTACCCTCCCTTCTATCATCCTGCCACCAACACAGATTCCCTTTCTCCCTACTTTCCTTTAATGTAAGATAGATTTTCATATCAAATTGAGTGTGGATGTTATTCCCACCTTAGGCCAAATCGGATGAAAGTAAGGTCAACATTTTTCTCTTACCTCCCCCATTTTCCCCTCCATTGAAAAAACTTTTCCTGCTTATTTTATGTGAGAGAAAATTTAACCTATTCTATTTTTCCCTTTCTTCTTCTGCAAATATATTCTTCTCTCATCTCAATTTTATTTTTTTAGATATCATTCTTAATATTCAACTCACTCTGTGCCCCTGTTGATATATATATAATCGCTCCAACTACCCTAATACTGAGAAATGCGTCAAGAGTTATAAATATTATCTTTCCATGTAGGAATGTAAACAGTTCAACTTTAGTAGGTCCCTTATGATTTCTTCATCTTTTTTGCCTTTTCATGCTTCTCTTGATTCTTGTGTTTGAAAGTAAAATTTTCTATGAGGCTCTCATCTTTTCAGTAAGAATGACTGAAAGTCCTCTATTTCATTGAATGACCATTTTCCCCCTCAAGTATTATACTCAGTTTTGTGGTTTAGTGATTCTTGGTTTTAATGCTAGCTCCTCTGACCACTGGAATATTAAATTCCAGGTGCTCTGATCCCTTAATATAGAAGCTGCTGGATCTTGTGTTATCTTGATTATGTTTCCACAGTATTTGAATTTTTCCTTTGTGGTTACTTGCAATATTTCTCCTTGACCTGAGATTTCTGGAATTTGGCAACAATATTCCTAGAAGTTTTCCTTTTGGGATCTTTTCAACAGGCAATCAGTAGATTCTTTCACTATCTATTTTCCCCTCTGGTTCTAGAATATCAGGGCAGTTCTCCTTGATCATTTCTTGAAATATGATGTCTAGGCAGTTCTCCTTGATCATTTCTTGAAATATGATGTCTAGGCTCTTTTTTTTGGTCATAGCTTTCAGGTGATTCAATAATTTTAAATTTCTCTCTCCTGGAACTTTTTCTTTTCCATATCACTTGTTTTTCCAATAAGATATTTTAGATTTTCTCCTACTATTTTCATTCTTTTGGATTTGTTATCTAATTTCTTGATTTTCCATAATGCCATTAGCTTCTATCTACTTTAATACAATTTTGAAGGAATTATTTTTTCAGTGGGCATATTTCGTTTTCCATTTGGCCAATTCTTCTTTTAAAGTCATTCTTCCCCTCACTGAATGCAGAGTTAGTTATGTTAGTTATGGGTTTATGGACCAGATTACTTTCCTTTTCCTTCCTTCCTTCCTTCCTTCCTTCCTTCCTTCCTTCCTTCCTTCCTTCCTCCCTTCCTTCCTTCCTTCTTTTCTTCCTTCCTTCTTTCAAAATTAGAATCAAGTAGATGGAAGCTAAAGACATTATGAAAAATAAAGAAAAAATCAAGATACTGTGTTCAAAATGGCTTGGGAAAAATGTCATGTAGCTTTAAACGTTGGATGAAACAGTGAATTTACTTGGCACTCACTAAGAATAAATATAAATCCCTGTCTTTGGAATTTAAAACAATTAACATTCTAGCCCCTGTTCATGTTGCCAAGTTATTATGCATGACTTTTCTATATGCATCCAAGAAAATTGTCTCCATTGCTGTTTCTCACACAAGACATTCATTTTCCCATCTCTGTACTCTTACAAAGATCATTTCCCACACCTGTACTGTACGTTTTTTATTGTCTGCTTCTTATAATCCTTAGCTTTCTTCAAAAATCATCCAGGTACTTTCTACATGAGGCTTTTCCAGTTTCTTATGTAAAATGCTAATAGCTCCCCATAGAAATAAGACTTTTTTTTTTTTACCTCTTTTGGCACACATTTTATCTTTGTGCGCATGTTTCATAACTCAATTTATCTACACAAATACATATTTATATGCATATGCCATTAGGAAAGACAACATACCTATGTTTATATGTAGGTACATATGAACATGTGGATATTCAGTTGAGAAAGACACCTTACATATGTGTTAATTCATTCACTACTGTACATATTTTCACATATGTATCTCACTCTCTATATGTGTTTATATATGCACATACACATATATGTTGTTTCTGTGTATGTATACGTACAAATTATATGTGTGGATATATTCACGAAAGACAGGTTGTGTGTGTCTATAAACATAGACACATATATCCTCTCATTATTAATGCAAAATATGTTCCTTGTGGACAGGTATTAGTTCATTTTTGGCTTTGTGTCTGCAGCTACTACCACAGAGACTGGTATAAAATAAATAACAAATAACTTTAAATTGGCTGATTAATCCAAAGAAAAACTTCAAATTGCTTTGTGGGAATAAGAATCAAACTATTTGGGGCTATAATTCATAATAAATTACAAATGTTAATATAGTTCATGGGCAGGAGAAGCATTGAAATTAATAACAAAAGGTCTACACTTAGGTGATAACCTGATATATGTTGATAAATGATTCACATTTTTCTTATGGATGATTTGTATTTTCACATATGTTTAAGTCTTTTAAGCCTTTCCCTTCTTCACCTGTGTTGTAGTTATTTTTTTAAGTAAGTTCAACGGCATAAAGTAACTTTAAAAATATACAAAGTTAAAATATTATATTTGTCAGTTCTTTTCAGTAGCAGCTGTCATAGTAGTAATAATATCAAATCTAAATTGGACAAATCTAGTGTTAATTGGAAAAGCAGCGAGAAGTTAGAGAAATAAGTTATATTAGAGAATAGAAATAGTAATTTATATAAGTACTATTATTTTGATGTCCCTTATTCTAAAACTCTTTAAAACTTCAAATAATAATTTTAATCATGATCCTTATTATCACACCATAATGAGGGATATAATAGAAAAAATTTGTGCAGGACTTTTGAACATAGAAAATGAACTGCCATTGAAAGAATTCACAGAAAATCAATACAAAAGAAACAAATAAAACTAATAGCTTCCAGATCAAAGACGTATTGGGGCTCAATTTAAGAAATCAATTAAGAAACTAAATTCTACAAACAGAATATGTTTTAACACAGAAAGGACACAATGGAACTTGCATTCAGAGCTTTCCAACCTGTCACAAAATTAATTTGTTTTTTGCACAATGACCTCTACATTCATATTTGCATATTTTCTTGTTTGTAAGATGTTGTAGATGTCTCATATAACTCTCCATTACTCTCTCGGAGATATTAATTTAACATATTCATAGAAAATAGGGATCTATATATGACTTGAAGCCATCTATTTTTCATCTTCTGAAATGGTATTTTTATGCTCAGTTGTTTTTTTTTTTTTTTGGACAATGGTTTATATACATAAAAGTAAATTGAGTTACAGTGCTGTAATGGTAATCTGAAATGGAAAAATCTTTCCAATTCATTAATAGACCCATTAAGTCAAATGGAGCCTGTGGTGGGAAGAGTTTGTGAATGGGTGGCGCAGAAAGAGACAGAGCTGAGAGGAAGTTAGTCCTGAAAGCAGTCAGAGCTAGGAAGGATGCATTCTCCTGGGTAGTATGAGTAATTGTGTGGTTGTTTGTGATTTTGTGTAAGAGAGCCTGCTTGTGATGAGTGTAATGAACCTGGTTTGTGGGAAGCCTAGCAGGAGAAATGCTTGGGCATGGTGTTGTTCTCTGCATATATGTATATTGATTTCTGTTGCTGCGGTGGATGTGGGTCTGAATAAATGTTTTGGTTTTGCCTTCCATGTGGAAAGTCTCTTCTAAATTGCACCATGATATTCACGGCTGCTGTGAGTGCTGTGAATATTGCATTGGTGCTACAAATGAAGATGGGCATGGGATCATAAAATATCAGACCTCAATTTGGAGACAGAAAAGCAGAAGAGACAGAGGAAGAAATGGACGTTCCAAGGTGGGAGGATTTTTGTTCCTCCCTAGAAAGATAATAGTCTAAAGGCACGGGACTTTGTGAAAACAGGAAACCGAGGCTGCAGAAGGGAAAGCCTAGAGACTTAGAAAATGTTTTCAGTGAATACCAATGGAACCAGGGAAAGAAATGGCATGTGTGCATAGGAGAGACTTGCTAACAGGCTATGGAATTGTATGTAAATGTGGCAAATGTGGAGACAGGCTGCTGGAGGAGAAGGCTCAGATGGAAAGGGAGTGGGTTCATTTGCAAAAGAAGCTTTTGGTCCTGCAGTGTTGGGGCTGCCCTTTGGCAGAGGAAGCTGGAGAGTTTCGGGTGGTAGAAAAGAGAACTGTTGTTGGTTTGTCTCACAGGAGGCAAAAAGTTGACAATAAAAAAGTAAATAAAGCCCTTGCACAGGCTGGCCTTGATTTCCGCCTAAATACATGCCAGGAGGTTGTGTGGGAGGAGAATGAAACAAGTGAGGAGGCTGAGGTTTGACCAGTACTAAGAAGGAAGCAGGGAAATTAGGGGTCCCCCACAATGTTGGGAGAGGTAATTGAGGATTTTACTCATCAGGAAGGCACAGATGTTTTGAGTTGGTTCACCCAAAAGATGGGAGAATCGTTGGTACCTTGGATAGTGAGAATTAGTGAAAAAGATAGGTTTTCTTGAGTGAGAAGAATGAATAACCAGTGGATTCAGGGTCAGAGCGGATTGACAAGAAAAGAGTTATTTTCTGCTCTGTTGAGAGCTGGGGTAGATTTTGGAAGAACATTTCAGCTAATGAACTATATAAAATACATTGAGGAAAAAGGCTTGATTTTAGACTGAGCAGGGAGGTAGGAACTGCCCCTGCAGATCATTCTGAAACACTGCATCTAGGTTCATCACACTTACAGGGAGAATGGGCCAGGGAAGTTGCCCAGACCCCAGCTTAGATTGAGGAGGGTGTACCTCTAGCCACAATGATGACCCTGGGACTGCAAACAGAAAAATTGTAAATAGTGAATGAGAATATGATAATGGGGTCACAGACTCCAGAAGCATGGCTGACCCTATATCTACCCTGCTTCTGGTTATTGTCTCCTTGTTTCTTTTTGGGTTTTTGTCTCTTCACCTTGTTTGTCAGATTTGTTTTCTGCAGGTTTAACACCCTCCACCTGTGAATATCTGATCACTTAAGCCAGATGTCACCCCTGTCCATGAATGTTCTATATCTTCTCTGGAACTGATGTAAACTAAACTCCAGATGCCGGGTAAAGAAGTGATCTCTCAAATGGGACCTTTTGGGGCAGGGACAACTCTATGACCAATCTCAGCAGGAATTAGTTATGGAAGAAGGGACCTTTGCCCCTTACCCCAAGATTTTGGGCCTTATTTGTTGAGGGGAAAATAATGTGGTGCCTGTGTGTAAACCTCATCCTAAGATACCATTTTATGTGCTCATTTTGTGGGATCTCTGTTATATTGTTGTAAAGTTCTGTTGACACCAGTTGCCCCACTGACTTATGTAATAAACGTGAAAGATCTTGGGGCTAAGTGCAATAGTAATTTGAAGTGGAAAATCTTCCCTTTTCATTATAGGCCTATTAAGTCACATGGAGCCTGTGGTGTGAAGAGTTTGCTGAGTAGATGGAGCAGGAAAAGGCAGAATTAGAGCAGAGCTGAGAGGAAGTTAGTCTTGAGAGCAGTCAGAGCTAGGAAGTGTGCAGGCTCCTGAAGAGCATGAGTGATTTTTGTGATTGTGATTTTCTGTAAGAGAGCCTGTTTGTGATGAGTGTAATTGACCTGGTTTGTGGGAAGCCTATTAGGGGAAAGGGTTGGGCATGTTGCCCTCTGTATTGTTATTGTATATAGATTTTTGTTGCTGAGATTGATTTGAGTCTGAATAAATGTTTTGGTTCTGTCTTCCATGTGGAGAGTCTGTGGTATTTCACAATTCTGAATTGTGCCATGATATTCATGCGTGCTGTGGGTACTGTAAATATTGTATTGGTGCTACACGTGCATGACTAAGTATATTTCCAAACAAAAATATACCATTTTCTGGTGTGATTTTGATCTCACACAGGCAAATTTTCTGTTTAGTAATCATGTTATATGTTATCAAAGATGACTTGATTTTTAGTTTACCCCTATACTTGACCCCATGGACCATAATAAACAAGGACTTTCTGTCGTTCTCTTTCTCTTGAAGTCTGTCCAAGCTCTTAGTCATTGTTTCCATGACCCTATCTATCTACCTCCTTTTTCTTTCTGTTTGCCTTCAATCTTGTTGAAAATCAGTGAGTTTTCCAATGAACCTTGTCTTTTCAGTATATGACCAAAGTATTTTAACTTTTAGCCTCAAAATTTGACCTTCCAATGAATAGCCTGAATTGTCATTTTTTATTTTTTTTAATATTGACTGATTTGATCTCCATGCTGTCGAAGGGACCCTCAAAAGTCTTCTTCAGCACCACAAATCAAAAGCATGAAAACTGTGGTGTTTGGCTTTCCTTATAATTCAACTTTCACAGCCAAACATTGTTGCTGGAAAAAACATAGCTTTTGACTTTTCAATATTTGTTGACAAGGTGATGTCTTTGATTTTTAGTATCCTATCTAGATTTGTCACAGCTTTTCTTCTGAGAAGCAAATGTTTTGTTGTTGTTGTTTCTTTATTCTTTTGTTTTTAATTTCATATCAGTCACTGTTTTCAGTGATTTTTCAGCCTAAGAATATAAAATCTGACAGTCTTTCCATTTCCTCTCTCTCTATTTGCCAGGAAGTGATGGGACCAGTTACCAAGATCTTAATTCTTTTGAGATTGAGCTTCTAACTAGTTTTTATACTCTCCTTTCCAACTCTTATTAAGATACTTTTTAATACTTCTTCAATTTCTGTTCTCAGAGTGGTATCATGTGTATATCTGAGATAGTTTGAGACTGATTAGTCTAGTCTGGCTTTTTTACATAATATCTCTGCACATAAATTAAATAACTTGACAAAATAGTGGCTCATCATACTTCTTTCCCAATCTAACACCAATTGTTTGTTACATATTTGATTTGTTTTTGGTCCACCTACAAATTCTTCAGGAGACAATTAAGATTGATCTAGAGCTCCCATCACTTTGAGAACTTGCCACACTTTTTTTGTGATCTACAAGAGTTAAAGGTTTTAGTCTTGTTAATAAAGCATGTTTTTGCTGTTGTTGTTTTTGTTTTTCTGGAATGTCTTTGTTTTCTCCATATTCAAGTGAATTATGCTAATTTGGTCTGTAGTTACTGTGCCTCCTTGAAAATCAGCCTATTTTGCTGGTAATTCTCACTTAACATACTGCCAAAATCTAGCTTACAAAAGCTTAAGAAAAACCTTGCTAATTTAGGTAATGAGCACAATTGTGTAGTAATTTAAACTTTGGCATTGCCCTTCCTTAGGACTGGAATGTAAACTGATCATATCTGATCCAGTGACTAATGCAGATTTTGACAAATTTGCTGACATATTGAGTACAGAACTTTAACAGCATCATCTTTATAAATAGCTTAAGTGAAATTAAATCACTTCCACTAGTCTTATTGTGGGCAAATCTTTCTAAGATCCCTTTTACTTCATTCTCCAGAATGTCTGGCCCAAGATCAGTAACTATACTATGCCACTGTGATTATCAGTAATGTTAAGATTTTTCTTGTGTAGTTCTGTGTATACTTGCCACCTCTTGTTAATCTCTTCAACTGTTAACTCCTTACTATTTTTGCATTCTATTATGCCCATTTTTTCATGGGATATTATCTTGAAAGTTCAATTCTTTTTTCAAGAGATTGCTTTTCTTTACTATTTTATTGTTTTCTTCTATTTCTTTGCATTTCTCATTTAAGAAAACCTTATGGCTCCTTCCTACTCTCTGAAACTCTGAGTTGAGTATATGTTTCCCCTTTTCTTTTAACATTCACTTTTCTTCTTTTTTCTGATATTTGTAAACGTACATCTGACAGCTATATTGTCTTCTTCCTCTTCTTTTACTTTGAATTCTTTTTTCCTGTCTCCTGTATAACACTGCAAACCCCAGTTGATAGTCCTTGAGACACCCTTTCTACCAGCTCTAATCCCTTAAATGTATTCATGACTTCCACTCTATATTGATAGTGAATATTATTTAGGCCCTACCTATACTGTCTGATGGTTTCCTCTACTTTCTTCAATTTAAGTCTGAATCTTTGCCACAAATACTCATGATCTGAGTCACAGTATTCTACAGGTCATGTTTTAACTGACTATATAGAGCTTCTCCACCTTTTCCTACAAAGTATATAATCAATGTAATTTTTTATTGACTATAGAGTCAATATTGACAACACTAAATTATATTGACTCTCTAGTGATGTTTATATGTTGAGTAAATTATTGAGTTACTGAAAAATAATGTTTGACAAGGAGCCAATATGGTGGAGTAAACTTTAAGTGCTCCCACCCTGCCCTTGTTGACCTCAAAAGATCCAGAGAATATTGCCCCAGGAAATATCCTGGAATAGTGGAGGCAGCAGAAAGGGAACAGCATGCTTTTAGCTCCTGAAGCTAGAAAGATCACTGGGAAGGGTCCCTCTTTATGGGACTGAAGGGGACTAGTGCAGAACTGGAAACATTCCAGGAAGCACCACTTGAGTGGATTAACAGAGCTCAGGCTCAGAGCCTGAGCCATAGGGGGTGGAACCTACAATCAACACCAACACCAGGAATCCATGTGTGTCTTAGCATAGCCAGCAAAACTGAGTAGATAACAGCATAGATGGAGTTAACCAACTTCTGAGGTTGCCTGTGCTCTAGCACAGACCTAGGGAAGGAGTAGATCTTCCAGAGGGCAAACCAACACTGCCTTACACCTCAGGAGCTTCAGCGTAAACCCAGGAAAACTCAGAAAGACATCATCAGGCCTTGGCCTTGGCACACACCAGCTAGTTCCAGCATTATATAGCTTCTAGCTGAAAGAATGAAAGGCCATAACACACAAAGCCAGTAAGCAGACCTATAGCTTCCTGTGTAAGAAATGTGGGACAGAGCACCTCGTGCCCCAGAAGCAGAGATCTGCTTTAAAATCCAGTAAAAGGCAGTCACCATGAGCATGAAGCAAACCAGAAAAGCAAAGATCATAGAATCTTACTGTGGGGACAGGGAAGATCAAAATATGAATTCAGAAGAGAATAGCACTGACGATATATGCAAATTTGACACCTCCAAAGGGAATATGCACTGGTCTCAAGGCCAAAAAGCATTCTTGGAAGAGCTCAAGAAGAAGTTTAAAAGTCAAATCAAACAGGTAGAAAAAATATTGTCCAATGATATTAAAATGCAATTGATGAAATGGAAGAAAAAATTAACTGAAGAGAACATCTCCTTAAAAAGTAAAATTGGCCAAATGGACAAGGAAGTACAAAATTTAAGTGGGAAAATTGGACAAATGGAAAAGGAAGTCCAAAAGGTAACTAAAGAAAACAGAAATTAGAATGGGGCAAGTAGAAGCTAATGACTGTATGAGGCATCAAGAATGAGGAATCTGAAGAATGAAGAAATAGAAGAAAATGTAAAACATGTCATTGGATAAACAACCGACATGGAAAAAAATCAAAGAGAGAAAATCTAAGAATTATTAGTTTACCAGAAAGATATGATGAAAAAAAAGCCTCTACAATATCTCCAAAGAAATCATCTTGGAAAATTATCCCGAGGTCCTAGAACCAGAGGGTAAAGTAGTCATCAAAAATGTCCACCAATCACCTCCTAAAAAATATCCCAAATTGAAAATGCAAAGGAATATTGTGGCCAAATTCCAGAATTATCAGGTCAAGGAGAAATTACTGCAAACAGCCAGAAAAATCAATTCAAATATCAAGGAACTACAGTCAGGAGCACACAGGAACTGGCAACTTCTACAGGAACTGGAGGGATTGGAATATGATATTCTGTCAGGCAAAGGAGCTAGAACTACAACAACAGATCAACTCTCCAGCAAATTGAGCATAGTACCTGACACATGATAGATGCTTAATAATTATTTATTTCTTTTCTTCTTATGCAGTTGCATGGGAATTGCTCACCACCTCATAGAGGGGAGATCAAGATGGGATCAGGAATAATGATAGTTAACATTTACACAGTATTTTAAATTTTGCAAAGCATTTTACATACATGAGATCATTTGATCATCACAACAGGCATTTGAGATAGGTGTATTTATTATCCTTATTTTATAGATGAGGAAAAAGAGGCTCACAGATAGTGACTTCCCAATGTTCCAAAGTAAACGATTGTGGCTGGATATGGACTCAAATCTTCATCATTTATATTAATTTGAATGTTCTGTCTACTATAATATCATGAGCAAATATGAATCCCCAAAATGTACTTGATTCTCAAGGCCACTTAATTTATAAAATATGGAGGTTTCTTTGATACAGTATCCTGGAAAATAAAAGTGTCTTTACCAACCCTAGTCTGAAATTATGAAGTCTCTACAAACTGTGAAGAAATTCATTGAATTGTGGGGATAAGTGAGATGCATTTCCAATAAGATCAGGGGTGAAAAAAGGAATCTAAGTAGAAATTAATTTTACCCCACATCCCATATATTTTCTTGTTTCCTTCAATGGGATAGAAAAATCAGTAATGATACTTTTCTTATATACATGTGTAACTTATATCAGATTGCTTACTGTCTGTGGATGGGGGATGGCAGGGATGGGAAAATAGGAACTCAAAATCTCATAAAAATTGAATGTTGAAAACTATATTTACATGTAACTAGGAAATTTAAAGTAGCTATTTACCAAAAAAATGTAGACTGTCTACTTTTCTCACTATTTATATCCCAAGCTTTTTAGGGGGTATTCTTTTGTTTGTTCCTGCACCTGTACCTACCTGACTTGCTCTTGGCATTACGAGTTGAAGTCCTGTAGAATCTTAATAAATTTGGAATCAAATTTCTATTGCTCAAGTTACATCAAATGAGGCAATATACTGAACTACTTTCTCTCAGTTTATGTAGCAGTTTGTAAACTAGGTAGCTATATTTTTTTTCAGGTTAATAATATATTTTATAGTACATTATTACTATGGAGCCTTAAACAGTACTCTAATGGCTTCATAGAGCTAATGCAATTTCCATAATTACCTTCTCCATGTGGGATCATTAAGAGTGAAGAAGTATGATGAGGAGTAGAGTCTCATACTCCCTAGCTTTACCGCATACTAGATTTGTATAAACAAGAGTGTTGTCATGTATATATTGTCATGTACATTCAGAGAAGAATTAATGAGGCTCCAAGCAAAAATCCACGGATATCTTCCCTGTAAGACAGAATTATCCAGGCAGTAGTAATGAATCTTATAATTGTAACTTATATTGAAGGTGAAAAACATGAAGAATCGAGCATTAAGTCAATTTTGTCCCGACAGGCTAGAAAAAGACTATTTCTTCATACTTAGATGTATTGGTGATCTCAAATTTACAAATCTCCCTTGACTAGTACAGATTTCAAAACAGCAATTCCTATTCAGTTTCTTCAGTCACTATTTGTGTCTTTCCTTGAAGGAAAACTAGCCCAATGTGCTGAAGACTATCCTATGGCTTTAATATCTCAGTGTTTCCACTGGAGCTCTTGGACTCTTGATTTGGAGTTTCTCAGATTTATTTGATATTCTTTTTTAAATTTATTTTTAACGAAGTTTATAACAGATAAAACAATTCCAACTCTTGGTCAGGTGATACTTCTTTTTAAAGCACTTACAATATGGACCACAAAAGAATTTTTTTTTCTAAACATTAACCAACTGAGACACAAATAATATTTATGCTGCTAACTTCACAAACTCTTGACCTAATTGTCTCCACAGTATTACTAAAAATTAAAGAACCTTAACTTATTGTTGTTGGTCTAACGTCCTATGCCTAATAACTTAATTTTAGACAAACTCAGATGTCACCCTACCTATGATCTATAATTGAATAGATCTGGTATTAAGCTTACAGACTTTTTGATGATAGGAAATTGGAACCAACAGTAAGGACATTTCAGGGATACAATATCTCCCCAATATAATATCAATTCCAGGCAAGATTAGACTATCCACTTGCATTCAGTCAGGCTTAAAGTCTGCCAGGTGTCAGTGGGGAAATTGAGTCAGGAGAATTCCACCTCAGCCCATGCTGAATAGCCACTCTCCCACCCTTCTTTTGAGATCACCTATGCAGTTCATACCAGCATCTCATCAGCTTACTGGCATCATGCATTGGAGGCTCAGATTGCTTTTCTTGTTGCTCATACCTGGAGTTAGACTCAGAAAAACAGTCACTTAATAGTCCCATAGCATCTAAAAATGGCAAGTTCCAAAAACCATGTTTCAAATATGATTATAATTTCATTTTGGCTACGGAACATCTTTTGAGGCAAGTCTTAAGTGGCTTACATGCCTATCTGTACATGTTCTGGTTCCTGACTAAATGGCAATCATAAAAACAATTTTCCATTAAAACCTTGACTTCTTCATCAATGCCAAATTTTATCTGAGGTTACCTACCTCTAGGAAATTTAGACTGAAATTCTTTTCTCCAAACTAAAGATGCCATTGATTTATTCTCAATAAATAATTCAGTCTATTGTTGTAAGACTAATTGCTTTTACCTCGCTTTGTAATATGTCCAATTTTTCTCCCCATCACTCCCCTCCCCCTGCTTCCTAATACCTGACATTCTGATTAATCCTTCCCTCAATGTAACTTCCTCTCCATCCAACCCCACCCCTCTCCTATCCCCATCTTCTCTCTTTCCTTGCAGGGTAAGATGAATTTCCATACCCCTATCCCTATAGTTCTTATTTCCCAATTATATGCAATAAAAATGCTCAGCATTCGTTTCTAATACTTTGAATTCCAACTTCTTTCCCTCCACGCCTCCCTCCCCAGCCCTCCTGAGAAGGCAAGCAATTCAATACAGACTAAATATGTGTTGCTTTGCAAAAGAGTTCCATAGCAATCATGTTGTGTAATACTAATTATATTGCCCTCTGACCTACCCTATCCCTCTTTATTTTTCTCCCCTGCAATTAACCTTGTACCTTCTCGAAAGTGTTTATTTCCAGTGACTCCCTTCTCCCATTTGTACTCTCTTCTTACATTCCCCTCACTCCATTTGTCACCTCCTCTCCTTTCCTGTGGTATATATAAATTTTCATATCAAATTTAGTGAGCATGCTATTCGTTCCTTCAGCCACATGTGGAGAGAGTAGCTTTATTTTTCCCCCTCTACCCTTCTCCCTTATGTCCTCCATTGAATAAGATTTTTCTTATCTCTTTTATGAGTTATAGCCTGCCTTGTTCCATTACTCCCTTTCTCTTCCCGGAATTTTCCTCCTTCACCCCTTAGTTTTTATTTTATTTCATTTTTTTTTTTTTGCGTGTGAATATCATCTCTTCTGATATAACATACCCTGTACTCTCTATGTATGTATGTATGTGTGTGTGTGTGTGTGTGTGTGTGTGTGTGTGTGTAATCTCTCCAAGTACCCAAACACTGACAAAAGATTTAAGAGTTAAAAATATTTTCTTTCCATGTAGTAATGTAAACAATTCAGCTTTAGAGAGTCTTTTATGGTTTTTCTTTTCTGCTTACCTTTTCATGCTTCTCTTGATTCTTGTCTTGGGAAGTCAAATTTTTAAATACAGATCTATTCTTTTCCTCAACAAGAAATCTTGAAATTCGCCTATATCACTGAATGACCATTTTTTCCCTTGAAGTATTATCTTCACGTTTGCTGGGGAGGTGAATCTTGGCTTCAATCCCAGTTCCTTTGACTTCTGAAATATCCACCTCCAAGCCCTTTGATCCCTTAATGTTGAAGCTGCCAGATCCTGTGTTATCCTGATTGTATTTCCACAGTACTCAAATTGTTTATTTCTAGCTACTTGCAGAATTTTCTCCTTGATCTGGGAACTCTGAAATTTGGCCACAATATTCCTAGGAGTTTCTCTGGTCGGGTTTCTTTCAGGAGGTGATCGATGAATTCTTTCAATATCCATTTTGCCCTCTGATTCTATAACATCAGGGCAGATTTCCTTGATAATTTCTTTTTTTTCTTTTATAATCAAGATTTTATTAGTTCATTTGGTAATCAGTACATAGACACTATGAATAAATTGTACATTTAAAAACTGCTAGATAAGTCTAAAAATTATGTAGTTATAATCCTTTTTCTGAACTGTTATTCCAGTGACTTTCTTACTTTAAGTTTGGAGGGAGGCAACTCTCCCTAAAAAGAGGTTATCAAATACCAGTATCTTGAATACGGATAAGGTATTTGGTCTTTAAGAAAGCAAAGTTCCACTAATTCTGTATTTGATAAAACTATACTCGTTATAGAGGTTTTCCAGTCTTTTAAAGCACATTAATGAAGTTACTGGAAAAAAAAATGTACCACCACTACCAAAGATGACAATGTTACAAATAGCACACAATTTTGAAAGGGAGATCCACCACCAGGGAGCAGTTTTATTTAGGAAACAATTGTACTGAAAGACAAGATGGATACAGATTAAAATAAAAGCTTTAAAATTCATGGCCACAACTCCAAATTGCTATCTATGCTCCATTTAATATGTCAAAACTGCCTATGGAATGTTAAGTCTATGCACAAGACACACAAAACCATACTAGTCAACATTCTACTAATTTCTAGTTGTATTAAAACAAACAAACAACAAACCAAACCGACAACCAGCACATGATTTCACCTCTTTAAACAGGAATCTAAATAAAGCCTCTTTAGATTGGCTTACATTTATCTAAATGTTTTAAAAAATTAATATGATGAGGTGGTATTGCCTCCTTCTTAAAAATGTGTTTCTTGAGCTACTAAAAAACTGGCATTTACAAAATAGTTGATAAAAATATTCCTCTGAATTGTACAAGAAGGGAGGTAACAGGGACAATTGTTAAAACACTTGGTATAAGATGTTATTCAGATTTGGTTTCTTTCTCTCCTGCTGAATCGGATTCTGGAACCTCTTCATTTTTAGTTTCTCCATTTTCTGCAGGCAAGTCATCTTTACTCTCTTCTTGGTTAGTAGCTTCTGCTTGTTTTCCTTTTGCTCCTTTTTTTCCTTTTGTGTGAACTTTTTTGTCCTCAGATTTATTCTTTCCAGCTGTCCTTTTAGGCTTCGGTTCCACCTTGGCAAGGACTGGTTTAGCGGACAGTCTGGCCGACCTTCTCTTGGGCTCCTCCCTCACTTCCCCTTCTGCAGAGTGGACCTTCCTCTTGGGCATCTTGGCAGCGCGGGGGGATCGGCTCCCTCTCCCCACACACGGGTGAGCACCAGCGGGTCGGAGGGAAAGGGCCGCGAGGGCGGGAGCTTCTTCTCCGGCAGGGCTCCTGGGCCTCGACGCTCCTCCTCCCGCCGCTGGGCTGCGAGGACCCGCAGCGGGAGCAGTCCGAGAACTAGCTGGAACCGGATTGGAATCCCGCCTCCTCCCCCTTCCTCCTTGATAATTTCATGGAAGATAGTGTCTAAGCTCGTTTTTTGATCATGACTTTCAGGTCGTCTAATAATTTTTAAATTATTTCTCCTGGATCTATTTTTCAGGTCAGTTGTTTTTTCCAATGATTCGTTTCACATCATCTTCTATTTTTTCAGATTTTTGGTTTTGTTTACCAACTTTTGGGTTTAACTCATAGTCATTCATTTCCTTGAACTCAATTCTCTCTTTCAACGAACTATTTTGTTCAGTGAACTTTTGAACCTTCTCCTCCATATGGATAATTCTGCTTTTTAAAACCTGCTTCTCCTCGTTGGGTTTTTGGACCTCTTTTTCCAATTGAGTTAGCCTCTTTTTAAAGCTGTTATTTTCCTCAGCATTTTTTGGTTCTCCTTTAGTAAGCTGCTAACTTATTTTTTAAGGTCTTCTATGGCCTGAGCCCATTTTATGTTCCCTTTGGAGGCAGAGGCCTCGACTTCCTCTGACAGTATGCCTTGTTCTTCCTCATCTGAAAGGATGGTGGGAGACACCTGTTCCACAAGAAAGTAACTTTCTATAGTCTTATTTTTTTCCCTTTTTTGGGCATTTTCCTAGCCAATTACTTGACTTCTGAGCTTCTTCTCCATAACCACTTAACCTCCAGTTTTCCCCAGCCAGCACTTGGGGCCTGAGATTTAAATGCGCTGCTCCCAACCCTTAGGGGTTTTCAGTGGGGACAGGGTTGTTATTCAGTGGGAGATTAAGTCCAGCTGCTCAGGTGAGGACAGGAGGGCCACACGGGGCTCAGTTCCCTCAAGGGGTTTGTGAGGAGACCTTCTACAATGGATGAGGGCTACTGCCTGCTTTGGAAGCCCTTGTCCACTGCTGCCTCTGCTGCTGCTTCCTGAGGGGGTCTGAGTTATGGGGACACCATGCTCCCCTCTTGGCCAGCCAAAAAGACCCTCTCACTGACCTTTGGCACGTGTGGGTTGAGGGATCTGCACTGCCACTAGAGATTCTGTCCCTGAAGCCTCCTTGGATCTGCTCCCCTCAGTGCAGCATGGCCAAGGCACGGCGGATCTCTGCTCCGTGTCCAGTGAGTGAGACTCACTTTCCCGTCAGTTTTTCAGGTCTCTCTGGAGCAGAAATCTCCTCCACTCCATTGTTCTATGGCTTCTGCTGCTCTAGAATTTGTTGAGAGTTATTTTTTTTTATTTATTTAACTTTTAACATTCATTTTAACAAAATTTTGGGTTCCAAATATTCTCCCCTTTTGTCCCCTCCTCCCACCTAAAACACGGAACATTCTAATTGCTGCTATCACTAATCTGCTCTCTCTTCTATCATCCCTCTCTGCCCTTGTATCCATCTTCTCTTTTGTCCTGTATGGCCAGATAACTTTCTATACCCCTTTACCTATATTTCTTATTTCTTAGTGGCAAGAACAGTGCTTTACAGTTGTTCCTAAAACTTTGAGTTCCAACTTCTTTGCCTCCCTCCCTCCCATCCCTTCCCTTTGGAAGGCAAGCAATTCAATATAGGCCAAATCTGTGTAGTTTTGCAAATGACTTCCATAATAGTCGTGTTGTATAAGACTAACTATATTTCCCTCCATCCTATCCTGTCCTCCATTACGTCTATTCTCTCTTTTGATCCTGTCCCTCCCCATGAGTGTCAACCTCAAATTGCTTCCTCCTCCCCATGCTCTCCTTTCCATCATCCCCCCCCACCCTGCTTATCCCCTTATCCCCCACTTTCCTGTATTATAAGATAGGTTTTCATACCAAAATGGGTGTGCATTTTATTCCTTCCTTTAGTGGAATGTGATGAGAGTAATCTTCATGTTTTTCTGTTTTTCTCTCACCTCCCGTCTTTATCCTTCCACTAATAAGTCTTTTGCTTGCCTCTTTTATGAGAGATAATTTGCCCCATTCCATTTCTCCCTTTCTCCTCCCAATATATTAATCTCTCACTGCTTGATTTCATTTTTTTAAGATATGATCCCATCCTCTTCAATTCACTCTGTGCACTCTGTCTCTATGTGTGTGTGTGTGTACACATGTGTGTGTGTGTAATCCCACCCAGTAGCCAGATACTGAATAGTTTCAAGAGTTACAAATATTGTTTTTCCATGTAGGAATGTCAACAGTTCAACTTTAGTAAAGTCCCTTATGACTTCTCTTTGCTATTTACCTTTCATGCTTCTCTTCCTTCTTGTGTTTGAAAGTCAAATTTTCTTTTCAGCTCTGGTCTTTTCATCAAGAATGCTTGAAAGTTCTCGATTTCATCGAAAGATCAATTTTTCCCCTGAAGTATTATACTCAGCTTTGCTGGGTAGGTGATTCTTGGTTTTAGTCCTAGTTCCTTTGACTTCTGGAATATCTTATTCCATGCCCTTCGATCCCTTAATGTAGAAGCTGCTAGATCTTGTGTTATCCTGATTGTATTTCCACAATGCTTGAATTGTTTCTTTCTAGCTGCTTTCAATATTTTCTCCTTGACCTGGGAACTCTGGAATTTGGCCACAATGTTCCTAGGAGTTTCTCTTTTTGGATCTTTTTCAGGTGGTGATCGGTGGATTCTTTCAATATTTATTTTGCCCTCTGGTTCTAGAATATTAGGGCAGTTTTCCTTGATAATTTCATGAAAGATGATGTCTAGGCTCTTTTTTTGATCATGGCTTTCAGGTAGTACCATAATTTTTAAATTGTCTCTCCTGGATCTGTTTTCCAGGTCAGTTGTTTTTCCAATGAGATATTTCATATTATCTTCCATTTTTTCATTCTTTTGGTTTTGTTTTGTGATTTCTTTGTTTCTCATAAAATCATTAGCCTCCATCTGTTCCATTCTAATTTTGAAAGAACTATTTTCTTCAGTGAGCTTTTGAACCTCCTTTTCCATTTGGCTAATTCTGCTTTTGAAAGCATTCTTCTCCTCATTGGCTTTTTGAACCTCTTTTTCCAATTGAGTTAGCCTATTTTTCAAGATGTTATTTTCTTCAGCATTTGTTTGGGTCTCCTTTAGCAGGATGTTTACTTGTTTTTCATGCTTTGCTTGCTTGTCTCTCATTTCTCTTCCCAGTTTTTCCTTCACCTCTCTAACTTGATTTTCAAAATCCTTTTTGAACTCTTCCATGGCCTGAGCCCATTGAGTGGGTTGGGATACAGAAGCCTTGCCTTCTGTGTCATTCCCTGGTGATAAGCATTGCTCTTACTCATCAGAAAGGAAGGGAGGAAATGCCTGTTCACCAAGAAGGTAACCTTCTATACTCTTGTTTCTTTTCCCTTTTCTTGGCATTTTCCCAGCCAGTGACTTGACTTCTGAATATTCTCTTCACACCCACTTGGCCTCCAGACCCACTCAGGTAATGCTTGGGGTCTGAGACTCAAATGCTGCTTCCCAGCCTCAGGGCTTTGGGCAGGGTCGGGGCTGCTATTCAGTATGAGATCAAGTTCATGTGCTCAGGTGGGGGCAGGGCCACCTCACAGGCTCAGTTCCCTCAGGGGGTTTATGCAGAGACCTTCAACAGCGGATCCAAGCTCCTGTCTGCTTGGGGAGCCCTGGTCTGCTGCTGCCTCCACTGCTGCCTCCCAAGGGGGCCTGAGTTATGGGGGCACCCCACTCCCCTCTCGACCCGCCAAAGAGACCCTCTCACCAACCCTTGTCACCTGTGGGTGGGGGGACCCACACGACCGCTGGAGATTCCATCCCTGAAGCCTACTCAGATACGTTCCTTTCGGCGCCCCACCACAGAGTCAGGGTTGGGCTCTGCTCTGGGTCCGCGGCGCGAGGGACCTTTTGTGAGAGGTTTTCAGGCTCTCTGGAGCAGAAAGCCCCTCTGCTCCATTGTTCTGTGGCTTCTGCTGCTACAGAATTCGCCAGGAGGTATTTTTTTTTTCAGATATTTTATGGGCAGTGGGTTCAGAGCTAGCGTATGTGGGTCTTTCTACTCCGCCATCGTGACTCTGCCCCCCCCCCCCCAGTTTGGAGTTTTATGGTCTCTATACTTTTCAAACTTGTGGGGAGTCATATGCCATTGGATTAAACCTGTAGTAAATGTCTAGTCTATTTTCCCCTGGATCGCAGGCAGTTAACCTGAGATCCAAAACTTCTCAAGGGATTCATGGATACATTTCACTAATTCAAATCCCAGGGTTCTTGAACTTGAGTTGGGAACATATAAATTAATTTAGAAATTATATGTGTGTATGTAAATATGTGTATATACACACTCAAATACATGTATACACACATGAATATGCATGTATACAAACATACATTTGTAATATACAGGTACATATACATTATACATGCATGTGAGGTATGCATGTACATGTACATCCTGCGTTTACTTTGTGCTGTCTCAATTCTGCTTTGCTCAAAGAGCACAGCACCTTTTCTTATGTGGACACACCATGCTGAGCAGTCCTGTGGCAGTGTCTCCCATGTTGCACAATCAAATCTAAAGTTCTTGAGAGATACATTGAGGGTGCCCTTGTATCGTTTCTTCTAGCCACTATGCAATACATATGTTTACCAATGTAAACATACACATGTATGTTTACACATACACATACAAGGATGTACACGTTGACAATGAGGTTAATGCATGCATTCGCAGAGCTAGCTCTGTGTTTGGGAGGCTCAGAAGAATGGTTTGGAGAGAAGATGTATTGTAGTGACTACCAAATTGAAGGTCTACAGAGCTGTTTTGCTGACCTCATTGTTATAGGCTTGTGAAACATGGACAGTGTACCCGCAGTCACGCCAGGAAACTGAGTCACTTCCATTTGTTGTCTTAGGAAGATTCTGAGGATCACATGGCAGGATAAGGTACCAGGCACTGAAGTCCTTGCTTTAGCTGAACTGTCAAGTATTCAAATTATGCTTCAGAGAGCACAACTGCAATGGACTGGCCACGTTGTTCCAATATAAAATGTACACTTGCCAAAAAGACTATTTTATGGAGAACTCACATGGGGCAGGTGATTACATGGTGGCTAGAAGAAATGATACAAGGGCACCCTCAATGTATCTCTCAAGAACTTTGGATTTGACTGTGCAACATGGGAGACACTGGCACAGGACTGCTCAGCATGGTGTGCCCACATAAAAAAAGGTGCTGTGCTCTTTGAGCAAAGCAGAATTGAGACAGCACAAAGTAAATGCAGGATGCACAAATTTGGGATATCCACCCCAAATATTCACACAGACTATCTGTGCCCAACCTGTGGTAGAGTGTAGAGGGCCAGTGCTGATGTAGTCCAGAATGTGAAGTACTGTCCAGGTTTTACTTGAGACTTGTACTAACATGAGCAGCTAACTTTTCAGGACAATTGACTCACCAACACCACTCTCAGATATGCAAGGATGAGAAAGTCCCATCCAAGGTTGTGCCTCCCTGAGGCTGTCTTGCCAGGAAGAACTAGATTAGGGAGTATAACAAATAATCTAAAAATGTTCTCAGGGAAATGACTTTGGTTGTTTGAATGTTCTCATGATGAACAATTCTGCTTGCTTGCCTGTAATAACCTCTATAAATCTTGGCTCTCCATTTAACAAACGAGAGCTGTCCTTTACAACTCTTTGCCTTGCCCTTTGTCTATTTTTCTTTCACAATCTCTCAGCAATCACAATTGGCAGCCCCCGAGGCCCATCCAAGGCAAATGGTGCCCAGAACAGGGACTACATTACTGTGACCAGTGTCTGATTGCCATCAGCCGCAGGTACCTGAGGGATTGCCCTTGAAAATTGGGGCTCTAGACAACCCAAAGGTAAGGGCAAAAACTACGCCTCCTCATCAGGGAGGGCTTCTTTGAGTCAGTCACCTGGTTTACCAGGCTATGGCACACGAAAGAAAATGGAAGCAGGAAGTAGTTAGCAACAGGTAATTTTGAGAGAAAAAGGTGGTGAAATGAAAGTAACATGGGACTCACATTCAAAAGAAAAATACAGAGAATATTATTTAAGGGTCCTACAGAAAGTAGTCAAAGGGAGAGGTTTATTGATAACAATGTCACAATTGGAGGAATTTCTCAGCTGTGTGGAAAAATGTTGTCCATGGTTCCCAGAAAAAAGGACTATAGACCCCCAAAATGGGAGGCAGTCAGTACTCAGATGAGTATTACAAGGAGGTAGGTCTTTCAGCTTTCCCTGTAACATCATTTTCTATTTGGAGTATTCTCCAGGTATGTTTACAAAAACCTGAGGAGATGCCCTTGGCCAATAGAGTTTTAAAAGCAGACGTTTTGGTGGGGAAAGAAAAAGGTGAGGAGGGAGAGATTTTAGAAAAAAACAGGACATCTACATATAGGTGAGGGAACTTTTCCCACTGCTCCCCCTCTAAATCAATTGAAATCTTCAGTGTTTGAAAGACAGACACAAAAACACCAAGAAAATATAGTGCAGGCAGCCATTAGGAGAGCAGCTGAAAAAGGGGAAGAGATTCCACATGAAATGAGACTAACACTACCAGTTATAGAGATACAAGATCCAAATAATCACCAGCAAGCAATAAGAGAACATAGGGGACTTGATCTGAAGTTGCTTAAAGAATTAAAACAGGAATCTATAAATTATAAGCCATATATTCAGTCACTGCTTGAAACTATTTCATATACAGCTTTAACCCTGTAGATTGGTATGCATTAGCAAAAACTGCTTTAGAAGGAGGAGACTATATAATATGGAAATCAGAATTTTATGAGCAGTGTTCTGATCAGGCAAAAAGAAATCGTCAAGGGGATGTTAATTAACTTTTGAGCAATCAACCAGTAGAGGAGATTATACAGATATAGGTCATCAATTAAATTATCCTCTTTATGCCTACGAACAAGTAAGGCAGTGTGCCCGTGTTGCCTGGCTAAAAATTCCTGGAAAGGCTGAATGTACCACTCCATTTTCAAAAGTAATTCAAAAACCAACAGAACTATTCACAGACTGTTCGGATAGACTTACCATAGTTATTCAAAGAAGTGTTAATGATTCACATACTGCTCAAATACAATTACAGTAATTGGCTATGGAAAGGACATAATTAAAGAACAATTACAGAAAGGGCATATTGAATCATCCTATGGCCCATGGAATTCTCCTATATTTGCTATAAAAAAGAAATCAGGAAAATGGAGAATGCTAACATATTTGAGACAAGTAAATAAAAGCATAGAAACCATTGGTAGTTTACAACCTAGTTTGCCATCTCCTAATATGATACCAAAATTTGGCCAATCTGGATTGTTGATTTAAAAGATTGCTTTTTTACCATACCATTGCAAAAAGAGGATTGTCAATATTTTGCATTTTCTCTACCCTCTACAGTAGAGCATCACGAATTCATATTAGTCTGATCAGCCCCAGTCAGATACACTGAAATTTCACTTTACAATGATGATGTCATTTTGGTCCTCTTCAAAATGAAGGACAGCAACCAATCAAACAACATCTTTGATCTATCTATATCTATTGATCTATGTATCCATATATCTTTAATTTCCTTTGCAATAATTTTTGCATTTGACAAATTTTCTGAAACAAAGAGTCCCTGAGCCAAATTAAACAACTCCCCAGAAAAGTAGCAAACCTTTGACCTTGAACAAGGAGGTTTCGGAACAAAACCTGATGCTTGGTAGTAAAAAATGTAAATATTTCCTTTCAATTTTCTTTTAAGTCTTCTTTTCCTAATTTTTGTCTTTCTATAACAAGTAACGTCTGCTACAGAGTGAATGCTTTGAATCTTACCTCCCTCATTGATTAGTTCTGTGACCATTGATAGGCCATTTATACTATTATCACCTTAATTAATTAACAACTGGCAATAATAACAGTTACAATACTTCTTTCACAAGTAAATTAAGAAAATAACACTTTTTAAACCTTAAGATGCTACATAAAGTTGGGTGTTATTATTATTTTAGCATTTAGGAAAATGCAATGTCACATTACCTGTCTTTGAAATTCTTTTTTCCTAATTTGCAGCTGTTAGTCCATGAAAGAAGATTCTGGCCAATTAAAATGCAGTGAATATTTTCCAGTTCATATCAAAAATATGAATATCTGTATGTTCTGGAATGTGTGTATGCACATAATATATTCATTTTATTTTATTTATTTCACATATAAACTTGTAATGCAACAGCACGTCACATCCCACCATGACTCTACATCACATTGCAATCTTATTATATCATATCATATAACATCACATCACACCAGATGGAGATTTATATCTTGCACAAACATTGAAGGTGGTGACCTGCACTGATAATTGAATAAGAGGAAGAATGTCTTTTAAGAGAAACTGTAGAATTCTTTCAATAATCCCTACCCCCAAAAATAAAGAACTTTTTTTACATGAAACAGTTCTTCCACTGATGCTTGTATAATTGAGAATTATAGAACATTATCAAACATTGAAGAATATAAATTCTAGGCTATTTTAAAGGGCAAAGAAAAATAATAAGTATACATGAATATAAGTTGACTGCAACATATTATAAGTCTAAGACCTTGTTATTATCATTATTGCTATTGTTATTGTTTTGTTAAAACTGTAAGAAATGAAAAAAAAAAGAAACAAAACCTAAGTCATGCATCCTAATTATGATGAGAAAAATAACGAGTCATCTGGTGAGAGTAAGGAAAAGCAGATGGAAAGCCCAATTGGTATGTTGGTACCCAAACAGCATTAAAATACTAAAGGAAGTCCTAGAGAACATAGAATGAGGTTTTATGAAAGAATTTTGGGCAATCATAGGCAAGGAAAATACAGGATTAGAGGGTGAGAATGGTTTGTTATCTGTACTCTTGGAGCAAGTTTTTATATTGATATGATCACTGATTGCTTAAATACTTAAATATATGGAATGTTCTTAAGTGTTCTTCAACTCTTCAATTAACATAGAGAAATGATTTTTTCTTTGTGCAAAAAAAAAAGAATAAAACAGAGGTCTTTTACTTTATCTTCACTTGTAAGAACCATTAAAAATCGCAAAAATACAACAAATTTAATTTTCCATGGATAATTGTATAATTCTGAGTTATTTCTTTTATAAGTTAGATTGAAACATTTAAAAATGAATAAAAAAATTCAAGAGTGGTGGTAGAACCTAGATTTAGATGCTTCTAAAACTCTTATCCATCCTCTTCTTTCTTTCTTTCACATTTAAAGTATAAAAATTGAATGAATAAAGAGAAGGGAGCAATAAACAAATTAATATGTAGTTCTGATGTAGATCTACATGGTTCTCAGTTCTGGTAGTTGTTTTCCCCAAACTCACCTTCTTAAATACTTTCAATTACAACCAAATTCAAATACTTACCAGATCCCAGACAGGCCTCATTTTCCAACATTGCTCACTAAGCCTAAAATAACTTCTGCTCCAAATCAGCTTGACAAAGTCTAACTTAAATGGAGTCTCTTTCATGAAACCTTCCATGCATTTGCCACAAGAAAGTGAGCTTTCTATGCATTGCATTGTCACTGGAATTTTGAATATCTTAAGTGCTAGCAGTGTAGCATAATGAATAGAGATGCAACCTCTAAGTTAGGAAGCCCAAGAGTCAAGCTTTGTTACCCTGAGAAAGTGTGTACAATATACTTCATCTCCTGGGTCCATGTATTTAGGCTGGCTGACCCTCATGACTGGAATTCTCTCCTTCTTCACTTTTATTTCATCCTTTCACTAACTTCCATCACATCTCAGGTAAAATCCTATCTTCTGCAAGAAGTTTTTCCCTGTCCTCTTTAATGTTACATAATATTTTCCTTATGATATTATTTACAGTTTTCCATGACTATGTCTTCTTTGTACATGTTTGTTGTAATATTGGGAGCTTCTTGAGGCTTGGGATTGTCTCTTTGCTTCTATTTTTCTTTGTATCCCCAGTGTTTAGGTCTTAGTGAGTACTTAAATGCTTTTTACTTGACTTGTGGATCAACTTAGCCTCCAAGTGCCCAATAAACTTTTTTAGGTTAAAAATTAAAAAGTGCTAACTTTAATTAGTAGAGGGAGTTATATCACCTGTTATATCTCATATCAATGGAATCATAAGTCCTATCTCCTTTGCTATATACCT
Source organism: Notamacropus eugenii (assembly GCF_028372415.1). NCBI lineage: Eukaryota > Metazoa > Chordata > Mammalia > Diprotodontia > Macropodidae > Notamacropus > Notamacropus eugenii. The sequence goes on from NC_092876.1 coordinate 391,826,987, forward strand.
ACAGTGTTTCATTATATACAGTTATATCATTATGTGTGCATATGTCTTATCTCCCTGATTAGACAGAAAAATACTTTAGGGCAGACATCATAAGTGGTTCATCATTTCTTACCCTACATACTATAATGGCTTTTGGGATCAGAAATGATAGAACTATAATGAAATTACTCTTCTGGAGGGGGCAAGAATAGCCTGGTCGTCACTAGACTTCTGAAATTTGGAGTTTTCTTCTACTGAGGAAAAAAGAAAATAACACATTATTTGAAAGAAAAAAAAAAAGAAGAGGATGGAGGAGAGATATCAAAAAAAAAAAATGAAAGAGGTGCAGTGAGTCTTTCAGTCCTACAAGTAAGAGTAGTGCAACTAGGACAGTAATAGTGACATCACTGGCATTTTACCTTTTCAATTCTATGCTTCTGTATCAATAAGCACCCAACATACACGGGGTGAGCGGGGCTACTACCCCAGGTTCTTCAACCTGTATTCATAAAACAAAAGGCAATTTTTGAGGAGTTAACAATCACTTTAATCAAGCACATGTATAACTGTCCTAGTTCAGGTGAGTCAGCACCGTGAACTTCAAAGAAAATACAGAATAATCAAAGATCAATAGATATAGCTTCCTCTGCCTGCCCATCAACAGATGGGTTGTACTGTCTGACCATAGTAACCACAGAGGAAAGGAACAACATCTGGGTTTTCAAAGTTGAGGGGTTCTCTAACAGCCTCCCAGATTTCTCATTTGGTCAAACAAACACTTCCAGTAAGCCCCAAAATAAAACCTCAACTCAGAATATTTATACCTTTTTAAGAGCCAGAGGGCATCCCAACACTTGAGAACCAGTGCATTATTAATGATAGGCATGGGCCTTCCCACAAATCTTCCCCAATCAAACTCCCCTTAATGAGCAAGTCCATTAACGGTTGGGGAACATCTTTAATCACACTAAAATCATTAACAATACAAATACATACATTGTTTCTAGTTAAAGGAACTCTTGTTTTTTACTCCTTGTAAATTACTTTACCTGTTTCTTCACTTGTAAAGAATCTTAGTTGATAAAAGGCAAGATTCCATCAGAGGCACTAGACTGTATTAAAACAGAAACAGCAAAAGACCCTATTTTGCTGACATCACAGCTTCCTGGGAGACTGGAGAAATAAAAGCTGACATGCATGTGAGTCATTTATGAATATCTCTGTGTGTGTGCATGTGTGTATATGTGTGAATTGTGTACACTCAGATGCCTGGAACACTTATATAAAAACAACACAGGAAAGAATTCAAAGTCATTCTTCTCTTCTTCTGCCTTGCTTCAGTTAGGTACAGTGGTCACCTATTTAAAAAGTTCCTTATTTTTTTCTGCTAAAAATGCATATGACTGATTTAATGAATTTCTCACAAATACCTGGAGCTAATACTTTTTGTTCTATGCTAAACCTGGCTCAAGCCAGTCCCCTTGCACTTTATATTCAATATATTTTTTAAACACTCACAGATCATATCCCTCATATGTTCATAGATCTGTTACAAATGGAAAAAAAAAATAGAATTATTTAACCATACCAAGAAAAAGAACTTTCTATAGAGATAGACATTGGGGGCACTTTGAGTTGATTTAACTTAGTGAAACACCCCTCTTTAAGTTGCACATTGTGGTCTGCTAACCTAGCATCAGAATATATAGATGACTTTAAGTTGTTTTATACAGAGGGGACCAGGAAATGATGTAAATAGCCGGCCCATTTAGAACCCTATGTCCACCCCCGGTTCATAAATTTTCAAGGATAGTTTTAATGCCTTTTCTGGTAAACAAACAAAAGGAGCATAACTTGAATGGGGTGAGGAGTGAAAATGTTATACAACTATATCCTCAACATTTCATTATATATCTTTTTTTTTTGTTGTTGTTGTGGCATAAGTGTATAAGAGATCCTAGGAGCCACAAAAGAAGATTGATATTTGCCAGTGCAGGGCTGGGATTCCAATTCCCATAATCACAAGCTTATATGTTTGATAGTAAACCATACTTCCAACAGTAGAATTACTATAAATTTAAACCTTTAAATCTGTACCATCAGATCACAAACCTAAGATGATTAATTCAAGGAATGCATTAGAACAATAGAAACAGAACTAAAACATTTTATATCCAGTTTTACCTTTAACAAATGAAGAAACTGATAAAAAGAGAGGTGTAGGTTTTATTTGTTTTTTTGTTTTGTTTTGTTTTGTTTTGTTTTTGCTGGGCCTCAAAATAACAAACAGAAGAGACAGGATTTGTCTGGAGATAAATCTTTTCTTTCCATTGCAATACTATACTTCCTTTGTTCATATGTTGCTTTCTAAATCCTTTTTCAATGAATAGATGGATGAATATAAGCCTTATAAAGACCTTAAAGTAATGTATCAAATATGTCTTACTTTACCTTAAAAACCAAATAAGGAATTTTTGAGAGTACAATTTTACATTATGAAAACATTCCAAACATTTTCAATTTATAGAATTATAGCACTAGAAGAGATAATATTTAATTATGCCCTTCATATAAGAACTATATACTCTATTTAGAAATTATGCACTCTACTATACCCAATGACGGCATTTTCATGCACCACAGTACAATATTTAATAATTAGAATTATTTAATTAGAAAAAATTAGAACTTTAAGTGAGATCTGAATATGAAATGATTTGAGAATTTTTTTCAGAAGAAACATCCATTTTAGTAAGGCAGGTAGTGATCTAAACATCATATTATCAGATATATTTAGCTGTGTCTTAGACCAGATCATATACTTTGAAAGATATGTAGTTACTGAATGCTATGAGCAATTGATAAAATGAGTTTACACTGTCCTATGAGGAGCGAACTTGAATAGGAATAAAAAGATATAAATAAAGAACATATTCATTTTCATACTGAATAGACCATCTAAGGTTTATTTGTTAAAGTACTTTCATTAGGCTGTGCCTAATTTATTTGAAAAAAAACTACCCTAGTAATTATACCTATAATTATCTTCTTTTCCCTAATTCGGTGGTACAAGTGGCCCTTTCAAACACCAGCTGACAGTTATAGGAGTAATTAGCAGTAATTAATTACAGATAAATTTAATGACACCTGGTAGGGGCCCAACAAAGATTGTGGCCCAATACTTTTGATGCAGACATATCTAAGTAACAAATTTTCAATGAAGAAACACAAAGCAATAAAAATTATACAACATAAGTTAAGAACAAGGAAATCTAGTTCCCCATATCAATGGTTCACTTCACACTTTTCTGTAGTGGCTCTTCAACCTCTCTGTCTAGGCTTTTAGTTGTAATTCCTGTATAGCAAGGTCAAAATATATGTATAAACTTAGTTAATGAAACTTTACATTTTATTTTTCTAGATTCATCTTTTGGGTTACTTCTTTTCCCCTCTGTCCACATATTCTTTTAGTGTTCCTTGATAACGTGGAGACTATCTCAACCATTATTTTATAAAAATAAAGTTTCTAGTCAAGTGATATCTATATATAATGAAAGGCTGCATGGATATATATATATATATATATATATATATATATATATATATATATATATGTATATGTATACATGTAGATATAAGTATACATATACGTATATGTGCATTTCCGTTCTAGGTAATAGGTTCTCACTAAGCTTTTCCTTTTTTTCTAGTGAATATATGCAGGTGAATTTATGTCATTAAACCACTTGAGACTTGTTAGGTCAACGAAGACAATAGTGATCTTATCTCTCAACTGGATAATGTGGCATAAAAGGATGAGACAGAAGATAATTTAATGAAAGCGTATTTTAATGATGAATTTTAATCCTCTCTTCATTTTTGTAAATTTAGTATTTTTCCTCACTTATGCAAAAAACAGTTTTGTGAGGGGAGGCAAGATGGCAGAGTAAAAATATGGACCTATAAAAGCTCCTCACCACGGCACATAAAATACCTGTAAAAGATGACTCTAAACAAATTTGAGAGCGGTAGAACTCACAAAACAAAAGAGGGAAAGAGATTTCCAGTCCAAGGCAGCCTGGATGGCCAACAAGAAAGGTCTATCACACCGGGTGTGGAGTGGAGAGTAGCCCTGTGTAAGCTGTGCTGTGCTGAAGGGACAGGATTCAGAACAGGCTTCATGGAATCACCTGCAGCAGAAGTTTCCAGATTACTCAATCCACAAAGGGCAAGGACAGCTTCAAAGGTCAGTGAGAAACTCTTTCTCCTAGAAGAAGGGAATGTGATCTGGGCCACCAGCAGCAGCCACTACAGCAGCAGTATCCATTTTTGGAGCCCTCTGCCTAAATACCTTGGAGAAATTGAGCAGCTGATCTGAATCTCAACCCTGAGTGGTGACTCTTGGATGAGGAGAACCACTGGCATGGTGGAGCTGGAGGCAGCTGTGGAGAGAAAACACTACTCATATATTCTAAGCAGAAAAGTTTTTGGTTCCTCCCAGAGCAGTGTGCAGGCCAGGAGAGGAGTTAATTACCCTCACTTAATTGTGCCACCTTGAAGGAACTGAGAATTTACAGGTCCCCAGCATGTACCCTCCTCTTGATAAAGGGCTCAAAATCAAGAACTGACTGGGAAAATGCCCAAAAAAGGGAAAAAATAAGACTATAGAAGGCTACTTTCTTGGTGAACAGGTATTTTCTTCCATCCTTTCGGATGAGAAATAGCAATGCATATCATCAGAGGAATTCAAGGTTTCAGCATCCAAAACCTCTAAAATAAATGCACTGGTCTCAGACAATGGAAGAGTTCAAAAAAATTTTGAAAATCAAGTAAGAGAGGTGGAGGAAATATTGGTAAGAGAAATGAGAGTAATGCAAGAAAATGATAAAAAGAGAGTCAACAGCTTTCTAAAGAACACCCACAAAAATGCTGAAGAAAATGGCAGTTTTAAAAATAGGCTAACACAATTAGTCACAGAGGTCCAAAAAGGTAATGAGGAGAAGAAGGCTTTAAAAAGCAGAATTAACCAAATGCAGAAGGAGGTTCAAAAGGTCACTGAAGAAAATAGTTCTTTAAAAATCAGAATGGAGCAGATGGAAACTGAGGACTTTATAAGAAACCAAGAAATTTAAAAAAAATTTAAAAAATGAAAAAATAGAGGATAATGTGAAATATCCCATTGGAAAAACAGCTGAAATGGAAAAGAGATCCAGGAGAGACAATTTAAAAATTATGGGACTACCTGAAAGCCATGATCAAAAAATGAGTCTAGACAAGATCTTTCATGAAATTATCAAGGAAAGAAGATGGTAGAGTAGAAAGACCCTTGACCCACAGCCCACAAAGTATCTGTAAAAAATGACTCTCAACAAATTCTAGAACAGCATAAGCCACAAAACAATAGAGAGAAAGAGGTTTCCAGCCAAAGAAAATCTGGAAGGCCTACAGGAAAGGTCAATCTCATGGGACCCTGAGTGGAACAGAGCCCAGTCCTGGCCATGAAGCACTGGGAAGAACAGGACCTGAACAGACCTCCAGGGCAGAATCCTCAGTAAGGAGGGTCCCAGATCCCTCAACTCACCAGGGACAAAGAATGCTCCAAAGGTCAGTGTGGGAGGGCTGTCCCAGATGGGCAAGAGGATAACAGAGCTCCTACAGCACTGAACCCAAACAGCAGCAGCAGCAGTGAGTGGTGGGCAGCTACACAGAAGCAACCTGGGTCCAGTATCTAGGTAGCTCAGCTTAAAGACTCTTGTGTAATTGAGGAGTTGATCTGACCCTCCGCCTTCATTGGCAGCCCCATCCCCAACCAAAGACCCTGGAGGTGTTGAGCAGCTGATCTGAATCTCAGCCTTGAGCTCTATACTGGGGAGAGGAGGAACACTAGGACTCTCCTCTTGACAAAGGTTTCAGAAGTCAAGTAACTGGCTGGGAAAATACAGAAAAAAAGTAACAAAAATAAGACCAAAGGAGGTTACATTCTTAGTGAACTGGTGTCTCTGTCCATCCTTTCATATGAGGAAGAACAAGGCATGCTGTCAGAAGAAGTCAAGGCCTTTGCTCCCAGTACCTCCAAAATGAATATGAAATGGGCTCAGGCCACAGAACAGCTTGAAAGGCATGCCAGCAGCCTGCTAAAGAAGAACAAAAAAAAAAGATGATGAGGAAAATAATATCTTTAAAGAGAGGCTAACTTAATCGGAAAAAGATGTCCAAAAAGCCAATTTGTAGAAGGTAGCTTTAAAAAAGCAGAATAAGTCAAATAGAAAAGAAGGTTTAAAAGTTCACTGAACAAAATAGTTCTTCAAAAGAGAGAATCGAGTTCAGGGAAGCTAAAAAATATGAGGCAAACCAAAAAGTTAGAAAACAAAACTGAAGATTGAAAAAATAGATGTTAATGTGAAACCTCGCAGTCGATAAACAACTGACCTGGAAAATAGATCCAGAAGAGACAATTTAAAAATTATGGAACTACCTGAAAACGATGATCAGAAAAAGAACATAGAACTCATCTTTCTTTTTTTAAAATTTATTTATTTAACTTTTAACACTCATTTTCACAAAATTTTGGGTTCCAAATTTTCTCCCCATTTGCCCCTTCCCTCACCCCAAAACACCAAGCTTTGTAATTAGCCCTATCACCAATCTGCCCTCTCTTCTATCATGTCTCACTTCCCTTGTCCCTATCTTCTATTTTGTCCTGTAGGGCCAGATAACTTTCTATACCCCATCACCTGTATTTCTTATTTCCTAGTAGCAAGAACAGTACTCGACAGTTGTTCCTAAAACTTTGAGTTCCAAATTCTCTTCACCCCTCCCTCCCCAACGATTGCCTTTGGGAAGGCAAGCAATGCAATATAGGCCATATCTGTGTAGTTTTGCAAATGACTTCCATAATAGTCGTGTTGTGTAAGACGAACTATATTTTGCTCCATCCTATCCTGCCCCCCATTGCTTTTATTCTCTCTTTGGATCCTGTCCCTCCCCAAGAGTATTGACTACAAATTGCTCCCTCCTCCCATTGCCCTCCTTTCCATCATCCCCACCATGCTGCTTATCCCCTTCACCCCCACTTTCCTGTATTGTAAGATAGGTTTTCATATCAAAATGAGTGTGCATTTTATTCCTTCTTTTAGTCTAATGTGATGAGAGTAAACTTCATGTTTTTCTATCACCTTCCCTCTTTTTCCCTCCACTGAAAAAAGAGGTTATCCTATTTGTGAGAGATAACCTGCCACATTCCATTTCTCCCTTTCTCCTCCCAATATATTTCTCTCTCACTGTTTAATTTCGTTTTTTTAAGATATGATCCCATCCTATTCAGTTCACCCACTGTTCTCTGTCTGTGTGTGTGTGTGTGTGTGTGTGTGTGTGTGTAATCCCAACAACTACCCAAATACTGAAAAAACTTTCAAGAGTTGCAAATATTGTCATTCCATGTACGAATGTTAACAGTTCAACTTTAGTAAGTCCCTTATGATTTCTCTTTTCTGTTTTCCTTTTCATGCTTCTCTTGATTCTTGTGTTTGAAGGTCAAATTTTCTTTTCAGGACTGGTCTTTTCACCAATAATGCTTGAAAGTCCTCAATTTCATTGAAAGACCATTTTTCCCTGAAGTATTATAATCAGTTTAGCTGGTTAGGTGATGCTTGGTTTTAGTCCTAGTTCCTTTGACTTCTGGAATATCATATTCCAAGCACTTCAGTTCCTTAATGTAGAAGCTGCTAGATCTTGTGTTATCCTGATTGTATTTCCACAATACTTGAATTGTTTCTTTCTAGCTGCTTGCAGTATTTTCCCATTGACCTGGGAACTCTGGAATTTGGCCACAATGTTCCTAAGAGTTTCTCTTTTTGGATCTCTTTCAGGAGGTTATTGATGGATTCTTTCAATACTTATTTTGCCCTCTGGTTCTAGAATATCAGGGCAGTTTTCCTTGATAATTTGATGAATGATGTCTAGGCTCTTTTTTTTCATGACTTTCAGGTACTCCCATAATTTTTAAATTGTCTCTTCTGGATCTATTTTCCAGGTCTGTTGTTTTTCCAATGAGATATTTCACATTATCTTCCATTTTTTCATTCTTTTGGCTTTGTTTTGTGATTTCTTGGTTTCTCATAAAGTCATTAGCCTCCATCTGTTCCATTCTAATTTTGAAAAAACTATTTTCTTCAGTGAGCTTTTGAACCTCCTTTTCTATTTGGCTAATTCTGCTTGTTAAAGCATTCTTCTCTTCATTGGCTTTTCGAATCTCTTTTGCCAATTGAGTTAGCCTATTTTAAAAGGTGTTATTTTCTTCAGCATTTTTTTGGGGTCTCCTTTAGCAAGATATTGACCCACTTTTCATGATTTTCTTGCATCTCTCTCATTTCTCTTCCCACGTTTTCCTACACCTCTCTTACTTGATTTTCAAAATCCTTTTTGAGCTCTTCCATGGCCTGAGACCACTGAATATTTATTTTTGGGTGTTTGGGATACAGAAGCCTTGACTTTCATGTCTTTCCCTGATGGTAATTATTGTTCTTCCTCATCTGAAAGGATGGGAGAAGATATCTGTTCACCAAGAAAGTAGCCTTCTATGGTCTTATTTTTTTCCCTTTTTGGGGAATTTTCCTAACTAGTTACTTGACTTTTGGGTCGTTTGTCAAGAGTAGGGTATACTCTGGGAATCTGTAAAATCTCAGTTCTCCAAAGTGGCACAATCAAGCGTGTACTGGTCTGGGCTCAGAGAGGGATTTTTGTGCCCAGAATCTTAGTAGAGTTTCCTCTCCACTGCCACCTGATGTCCAGTTCAGCCAAGCCAGCACTGGGGGTGTGGGATTCAGTCAAGCTGTGGGGGCAGGGCCACCATTCAGTGGGAGACATGGACCAGCTCCCTGAGGGCTTCTAGACAGGGTGGAGGCAAGAGTCAGCTCCTCAGTGCCCCCAGAGGTTTTTACACTGCAACAATGGATGCTGGCTGCTGTACAGGTTGCTGTGAGATCTGCCACCGCCTGCCCATTGTGGCCTCTGCAGCCACTGCCTGGGGCCGGAGCTATGGCAAAGCCCTTCTCCCTTCCTGGCCAGCTGAAATACCCCATCTCTGACCTTTGGTGCCTGTGGATTTAGAGATCTGTGAACCTGCTGCTATTGGGACTGGGGATTCCTCGACTGGAGATTCCACCGCCCAGGACTGTTCACAAGCAGAGCCACATGGCCATGCCTGGTCTTCACTCTGCATCTGGTGCAACAGTCGTTTCCAATGGGCCTTTCTAGCCACCCTGGGCTGGAAATCTCCTCCACTCTGTTGTTCTCCACTTCTGCTGCTCTAAAATTTGTTGAGAATCCCTTTCTACAGGTATTTTATGGGCTGTGTGGGGAGACCCTGCATATGTATGTCTTTCTACTCAGCCATCTTGGCTCATAGCATTTTTCATAATAAGACTTCATGATATTTCTTGAATCATTTTATTGGTGAGAATACTCATTCATAGCTAATCATCTTACAATATTGCTGTTACTTTGTACACAGCACATTTCACTTTGTATAAGCCCACACAAGTCTTTTCAGGTTTTTTGAGAGCATCCTTCTCATCATTTCTTATAGTACTATAGTGCTCCATCATATTCACATAAGAAAACCTTTTCATCCATTACTCAATTAATTTGCATCCACTCTATTTCTCATACTTTATCCCCAGAAAAGAGCTGCTATAGATATTTTTCTTATTCTATATCTCCTTTCAGATAGAAACAAGTAGTTGTTTTGATAGGTCAAAAAATATGCAAGGTTTTACAGCCCCTTGAACACAGTACCAATATGCCACACAGAATGTTTGAATCAATTGACAACTCCAAAAGCAGTGCATTAATATCTCATATTTCCCATTTCTTCTCTAATATTTATCTTTTACCTTTTCTGTCCCCTATTGGAAAACACGAGCCTAGACACCATCTTTGATGAAATTATCAAGGAAAACTGCCCTGAGATTCTAGAACCAGAGGACAAAGTAGAAATCTAATAGGTGTGTGGTAGTACCTCAGAATTATTTTCTTTTGCATTTCTCCAATTAATAGTGAGTTAGATTCTTTTTTCATGTGGTATAGATAAGTTTGATTACTTCACCTGAAAACTGATCGTATCTTTGATCATTTATCAACTGGGGAATGGGTCTTATTATTATAACTTTGACTTAGTTCTCTAAATGTCTGAGAAATAAGTCTTTGTCAGAGATACTTACTTCACAGTTTTAAGTTACTAACCCTATGTCCTAGCTGTATTTCCCTCCAACCTCTCTCTCCTCGCCCTGGTTTATTCCATTCTCTCTGTCCTTTCACCCTGTCCCTCTTCAAACATGTTTTGCTTCTTACTGCCCCCTCCCCATCCTGCTTCTCTTATTACACATAGCTCTTACTTTCTTATAGGTTAATAGATTTATTCACCCAATTAAGTATGTATGTATCTATGTATCTATGTATCTATGGATGCTATTCTCTTTGAAGCCACTTCTTATAGGAGTAAGGTTGACTCAGTTTTCCTCACATCCTACCTCTTCCCCTGCACTGCAAAACTTTTTTATTGCCTCTTTTATGTGAAATAATTTACTCTATTTTACCTCTCCCTTTCTTTCTTGTAGTACATTCATCTCTCACCTCTTAATTTTGTTTTTAGCTATTATCCCTTCATAGTCAACTCACAACTACGCCCTCTGTCTATACATACTACTTCAAACTACCCTAATCATGAGAAAGGTCTTATGAATTAAAAATATCATCTTCCCATGTAGGAGTCTAATCAGTTTAACCTTAGTAAGTCACTTATGATTACCCTTTCCCATTTACCTTTTTATGATTCAACAGAATCTTGTATTTAGAAGTCACATTAGCTATTCAGTTCTGAATTTTTCATCAAGAATGCTTGAAAGTCTTCTATTTCATTTGTCTGAAGAAATATAGTCAATTTTGCTGTGTTGCTGATTTTTGGTTGTCATCCTAGTTCCTTTGCCTTTCTAAATATTATATTCCAAGTGCTCTGATCCTTTAATGTAGAAGTAGATAAATCTTGTGTTATTCTGTGGCTCCACAATATTTTATTTTTTGTTTTTTTTATTTTTTAAATTTTTTTTAAAATTTATTTTTAGATTACCACATTCATTTCCACAAAATTTTGAATTTCAGTTTTTCTCCTCATCTCTCCCCTTCTCAAGCCCCATAGAACCTTGCATTCTCATTACCCCTTCCCTCAATCTACCCTCCCTTCTATCACACCCCACCCTTCCCTTATGCCCATCTTCTCTCATTTCTAGTTGGGCAGGAAAGATTTTTTACCTTGTTATATATATATATATATATATATTTCTTATTTCTCAGCTATATACAATAACAATTCTCAACATTCGTTTCCAGTACTTTGAATTCCAACTTCTCTTCCTTCCTCCCTTGTCACCCATTCCCACTGAGAAAACAAGAAATTCAAAAATGAATACATATATGTCGTTTGGAAAAGACTTCCATAATAGTAATGTTGTGTAAGACTAACTGTATTTCCCAGCATATTACCCTTTCCCCCCTTTATTCTATTCTGTCATTTGACCTTGTCCATTCCCAAAAATGTTTACTTCAAAATACTCCCTTCTCCGATTTGCCCTTCCTTCTATCACCCCCCTCATCCCACTTGTCCCCTTCTTACTTTCCTGTAATGTAAGACAGATTTTCATACCAAATTTACTGAGCATGTTTCTCCCTCCTTAAGTCATATGTGAAGAGAGTAAGCTTCACTTTTACCCTTTCATTTCCTCCCTTTTCTTCTCCATTGAAAAAGATTTTTCTTATAATTTTTATGAGTGATAATTTGCCCCATTCCATTTCTCCCTTTTCTTCCCAATATATTCCTGTCTCACCCCTTAGTTTTATTTTCTAATAGATATCATCTGTACTGATTCAACTCAACTTAGGCTGTCTGTGTGTGTGTGTGTGTGTGTGTGTGTGTGTGTGTGTGTGTATAATCCCTCCACCTACCTAAATACTGAGAAAAGTCTCAAGAGTTACAAATCTTATCTTTCCATGTAGGAATGTAAACAGTTCAGCTTTAGAAAGTCCTTCATGTTTTCTCTTTCCTGTTTACCTTTTCATGCTTCTCTTGATTCTTGTGTTTGAATGTCAAATTGTCTATTCATCTCTGGTCTTTTCATCAAGAATGCTTGAAATTCCTTTATGTCATTGAATGACCATTTATTCCCTTGAAATATTATGCTCAGTTTTGCTGGGCAGGTGATTCTTCGTTTTAATCCCAGTTCCTTTGACTTGTAGAATATCTTATTCCAAGCCCTTCAATCCCTTAATGTAGAAGCTGCTGGATCCTGTGTTAACCTGATTGTATTTCCATAATACTCCAATTGTTTCTTTCTAGCTGCTTGCAATATTTTCTCCTTGACCTGGGACCTCTGAAATTTGGCCACAATATTTCTAGGAGTCTTTTCAGATATCTTTCAGGAAGTGATTGGTGGATTCTTTCAATATTTATTTTGCCCTATGGTTCTAGAATATCAGGATAGTTTTCTTTGATAATTATATGAAAGATGACGTCTATGCTCTTGTTTTGATTATGGCTTTCAGGTAGTCTCATAATTTTTAAATTGTCTCTCCTGAATCTTTTTTCCAGGTCAGTTGTTTTTCGACTGAGGTCTTTTACATTATCTTTTTTTTTTTATTCCTTTGGTTTTCTCTTGTATTTTCTTGGTTTATCATATAGTCATTAGTTTCTATCAACTCCACTCTCATTTTTAAAGAACTATTTTCTTCAGTGAGTTTTTGAACCTCCTTTTCCCATTTAGCTGATTTTGCTTTTTAAAATCTTTTTCTCTTCATTTGCTTTTTGGACCTCTTTTTCCAATTGAGTTAACCTATTTTTAAATTATTATTTTCTTCAGAATTTTTTGAGTCTGCTTTAGCAAGCTGTTGACTCACTTTTCAAGTTTTCCCATGGCCTGAATCCATTGCATATTCATTTTGGAGGCACTGGAAGCAGAAGCCTTGATTTCCTCTAACAGTATGCATTATTCTTCCTCATCTGAAGGGATGGAAAGAAATACCCATTCACCAGGAAAGTAGCCTTCTATGGTATTTTCCCCCATTTTGGGGGGTATTTTCCCAGCCAGTTACTTGACTTCTGAATCCTTTGTCAAGAGGAGGGTCCTAGTGCTCCGCCTCACCCCAGGACGATGCTCAGGGCTGAGATTCAGATCAGCTGCTCAATTTCCCCAGAGGCTTTATTCTGAGCAGCTCCCAGATGGAAGTTACATCCTGACTTGGCCACTGCTAGTAGCACTGCCGCATCAATGCTGCTGCCACAACCACTCCCTGGTGCCAGAGCTGGGGTGGACCCTGCTCCCCTCTCACCCAGCTGGGAAAGCTAACTGATCTTTCAAAATTTCTTTGGCACTTGTGGTTTCAGAGTTCTGAGACCCTCCCTCCTGGGGATTCTGTTCCAGAGGCCTTAGGAATAAAACAACAGAAACAAAACAAAACAAAACACATACACACAAATACAGCTATAAAGACAAACCATCTACAGAGGTAAGTATGACACTGAAACCTTTTTTCTACCATCGCTTTTTTTTTTCAACATCTTGATATCCACAATAATTGGGCACAATCTTTCTTCTAAAATTCACTGTTTTCTTCTTTAGAGATTTCTGCATTGTTGTCTTCCAGTATATAAAGTACTTTAGATTTTTTTCCTTTGATATGGTAGTTCTGAAATTTAGCTCTACTCTTCCTTGAAGTTTTTATTTGGGGATCCATTTCCTAAGGTGATTGGTGGATTCTTTTTTTTTTTTTAAATAAATGTATTTATTTTTAATTTTGAACATTCACTTCTCTAAGATTTTGAGTACTAAATTTTCTTCCCCTCAGTCCTCTTCCCCCATACCAAGATGCCATGCAATCTGAAATTAGTTCTACATATACATTTATATTAAACATATTTTCATGTTGTGAAGAAGAATTAGAAACAATGGGAGGAACCACAAGAAAGAAGAAAGGGAGAAGACAAATATTTTGTTTTGTGCTGTATTCAGATTCCATAGTACTTTTTCTGGATGTGGATAGCATTTTCCATCATGAGGCTTTTGGAGTTGTCTTAGATACTTGCATTACCAAGAAGACCTAAGGTTATCAAAGTTAGTCATCAAATAATTCTACTATTACTCTGTATAATCTTCTCCTGGTTCTGATAGCTTCACTCAACATTAATTCATATGTCTTTCCAGTGTTTTCTGAAGTAGACCTGCTCATCATTTCTTATAGTATAATAACATTCCATTACATTTATATGCTACAACTTGTTCAGTTATGCCTCAGTTGATTGGAATCCCCTCAGTTTCCAATTCTTGGCCACCATTCCATTGATACAATATTCTATTTGTTAGCCAGTACCAAGTACTTTTGAGGATTGCTGCTTTTTCATACAGTTTAAGAACTCGTAGGGTTAGGGCCCCTTCCTTTGCATTTCTTTTCTTTCATTACTGTGATATTCCTGGATCTTTTGTTCTTCTGAATGACTTGTGTTACTGCTTTTTCTAGCTCTATGAAATATTTTGGTAGCTTGATTGGTATGGCATGGATAAGTAAATTAATATAGGTAGAACTGTCATTTTTATTTTATTAGCTCTGCCTTCACCTTTCCCCTGAGTGAAAATGAAGCCTTCTGCCTGTCTCTTCATATATTATAACAGGTCCTCTATCAGAGTAGCATAATCTCTTTCTTTATTTCAGGGTATAAACAAGGTAAAGGGACAAACCCCTTATGGGTACATATAAAAAAAATTTACATTTTCACAAAGTACCTGGGTAAAAATGGGAAGTACTGTGCTCAGTAGTTTACAGAAAATGAAATTAGTGAATTTTCATGATTGAACACGTGTTGTGTATGTGTTTGTGTTTCTATGTGTGTGTGTGTAAAACTAGGAATAAGGGCTCAAAATTTTAAAAATAGAACATTCTAATTATGCCGTCCAGTCAGTCAATCATTCATTAAATGTGACAACATGTTTGTGGAGAGTTACAAATACTGTTAAAATGGAAATTAACAAAATAAGGTTTTAGGACTTCAAATAATATTACTAAAAGATCACATCACCTATCCTATTGCTAGGAGTTGAAATACAAATTATATCTTAAACTGTTCTATCCACATGTAATGGAATTTCATTTGGCCTATAAGGGCAAATCTAACCTGTATGTTCCTGATTCCAGGAAGTCCTGACATAGTGACTCATTATTTGGGAGCAATGAAGAAAATAAACTTCTTTATTTGTGTTTCTTTGCCACGAAGTCCTCAGTGGTGTAGCACATGGAAATGTTGAAGTGAAAAGGAGATTGTCTCCCTTATTGGATGCTCAGTCCAATCAATGACTCTGTGGGCTATTTGAAAGGAGAGACAATTTCTGATTTGGTCTCTGTGCATTCTACTCTTTTTTTTTTTTGTCAGTTATAACTCTCTCCTAGGTTTTTAGTGAAAGGGGTTGTGATTATCTTTTATAGCTTTGTTTCAAGACTACCACAGCTCCCAGGTGGAGCACTGACTCAACTAAATGAGCATGTGTCTGTTTTCCTAGTCTGTTTCAGTTTTCATTTATAAATAACAGTCTCAAATGCTCATTTTCAATCTTCTGATTTTGAGAGATTCAGTGGTTCTTTGTCTTGTGAGTAGAGTTAGATGACGGCAAGGGAAGTTTATGAATAGAAGACAGACATTGTCAAGACATTTATCCCAAGTATGGCCATTTCCCCAGTACACACATATCATGAGAAATATGAGGAGCCAGTGTGAAATGAAAAATGCCTAACCCATGTTACCCAGTGATTTAATTGTTTTCTTCCTAGCACATTATACCCATAGTTTTAATTTAATTTAGTGAATCTTGTTTTGTTTTCATTTTTGTCAAATATATTCTTGCGAATTTTCTCTATTTAATATTCCTTTTGTGTATGACAGAGTAGTCACATGTCTGGTTCATATTATAGACTGAATATCTTTCCACTTCCTTTTGGGAGGAGAAAATGTAAATGTAAGCCTACAAATAATCTGTAAGTAATTCATCCCCAGACTGACATGCTTGGGATATAATGAAATTGGGAAGAATGAGAAAAGTAGCTTACCATCTTTCCTTATTGGAGGCTACACTCCCTCAGAACTGAACCTGATGAAAATACACACCTTACTTCACAGCAATGAAGTCCTTTAGCCATGGAAAATGGCTAGTGTGACAATAATATTAACAAAAACAATGGCATTTATATAGTGTCTATCAAGTACCAGGAACCATGCCATTCACCTTACACATGTTATCTCATTTAATCTTCACAGTAACACTGAAAGATAGCTATTATAACTTCCATTTTGCATATGAGCAAACTGAAATGAACAGACTTGTCCCAGGTCACACAGTTAGTGTCTGAGACTATATTTCAACTTAGGTTTTCCTGACTCCAGAACCAATTCTCTTTCCACCAGGCCATCTAGTTGCCAATACCTTAATCCCTGTGCTTCAAGGAATAGCTCTTCATTATTAGATATACTAATGAAATAAATAGCTAATGTCTAACCTTTAAAGTGTAAAAAGTATTTTAAAAACATTATTCTGACAACAGTCCTGTGAGAAAGGTGATGTTAGTATCCCCATTTTACAGATGAAGAAACTGAGGATTGGATTAAAATAATTTCCCAGGATCATATAGCCAGTGTCTGAGGTGAGATTCAAATTCATCATATTTTTAAAGACACCTAGTGTGATTAGATGAAGTTTGTCTTAACAATGAAAAGTAGCTACTTGCTTCTAGAAGAGGGATTAAGTACTACAGGTGACTGTTTGATAATATTGCAATCAAAGGATTATACAGTATGATGATATTGTGGATGGAAAACCAAGCCTAGCATCAGGAAGACTCTTTTTCCTGAGTTCAGATATGGCCTCAGATACTAGCTGTACCAATCTCGACAAGTCACTTAACCCTATTTGCCTCAGTGTCATCATCTGCAAAATTATCTGTAGAAGGAAATTGCAAACCGCTCTGATATCTTTGCCAAGAAAACCCCAACAGGGGTCACAATGAGTTGGATATGATTTAAACATGACTCAACAACAAGGTAAGACTATGATGACATCAATGAAATTAAAGGAAATACCAAATAGGTTGATAAAAATTCAACAACCCAGAGAAAAGGTTTTAGGATTTCACATTTTTAGAATTGATTATTCTTGCTTTTTGTTCCTTTGCCTATTGTGCTCCAGTGTTGCTTAAAAAACAAAACAAAACATTGTGCCAAGTGAATTTCTCTTATTCCAATAGATAGATTAGTCAGTCAATAAACATTTATTAAGTAAGTGTTGTGTGCCAGGCACTGCATTAAGTGCTGAAAATACAAAGCAAGGCAAAAAACATTCCTTTATCTTAAGGATTTTACAATCTTATGAGGGAAGACAATATATAAAATGAAACAGAGAAAGGGAGGGGATGTGAGGGAATGAGAAGGGAGAAAGTATCCAGTTCAGAGTCATTGTGGAGAAGTCCACTGGTAGAGCTGTGTAGGACACACAGAAATAGCTGACCTGGACTCTCTTCTTAAATGGAATATTTAGGAGGAGAAATCTCCATGGTTTGCAATCAGAGGAAGGGAAATGCCCTAGGGGCAGAGGCTACTAATGAAATGCAAGTTCTAGGACTGAGATCATTTTCTAGGATGAAGATCTCTCTGAGGTAAGGTGGAGAAGTCCAGAGGAGTACAGCTTTTTGGAAGTGAAGAGAAAATGAACCTATTATATAATTGAAGTCTCAATTCTCTAAGTTCACATTTACATGTGCATGACCCTGAAAACAAGATAAAGATAAAATAAAGAAACTGCCTTATATTTGATTGTTTTTAAATAGATGCTTGAATTAAGTACCTTCTTAGTGATGGGAAGTAAGTGATAGATATAAAAGATGCAAATGAAACAGTCCTTTTCCACGTTGTGCTTAAGTTCTAGGTAGAGAAGGAGGGCACTATAGAGAAAAGTAGACCTGACACTGGTAGTTCTATAAACTGTGACCCTGGGAGAGATTAAGGTCATTTGGCAACCTCAAGGACATACTGAAATCTATGTTAGAACAACTAAATACAATTCATTCAATCTTGAACTACACACAATCTGTCAACAAGCATGTATTAAATGCTTTCTATGTGAAAAGTACTTTAATAGTATTACAATCATTGCAAAGAGAGAGGGAATAGAGTTATTGCATACATTGATTAAAGCACACATAGAGTACAAAATTCAATTCTAGGTGCCAGTTTTAAGAGGGAATGATAAACTAACCAAATTAGAGGAAGAAAAAAGGGATGGTGAAATTCTTTAAACAATTTCGTATGGGGATAGGTTCTGAAGGTGGTGCTGCAGGGAACATGGTATTTGTGGAGTAGGGAGAAGAAATTTTGGGAAAAATTAAAATTGGTTTGAAGAAAGGATTAGAGATGATGGGGGTGATAGAGGGTAGATGAGATCATAGCTTTTACTAGCCACATTGGCAGATGCTTCCTCTCTGATAGTGTATCATACCATCTGGTTAAGCCCTCACCCTCATCAATTTGGCTGTGGCCAGGGATCTACACATCTTTTACCAGAAGGGTCTCTGAGCATCCCCAACCTGAAAATGCGGGTAGAACCCAGTGCAATTTAAGTCAGCAGCATCTTTCAGTTGTTAGTCAACTTCAAAAAAGGCTAAAAAGGTGTTTTGAAGTTGGAGAAATGTTGAACTGAAATTGGATTCCTCTCTGTCTATGTCCGCTGGCAGCTTGTGCCAACTTTTGTATTCATTCCAGTAAACAGGTGTGATTCTGTACTTGAACTCCACTATATGTTCAATTATTTTAGAGGAAAATAAACTGTAGTAGGATGCTAGGTGCCACAGTCCACAATCAAGTGGACTTGACAATTATTATAATCTATGACTTGAAATGTTATCGTTTCTATTATACCTCTTTACGTGTGCTCCACTCTTGAAAGAAATCAGGCTCCCATAGCAGTTAAATCAGCAGCTAAAAGGATTTACCTTTGTATTTCTTTTGTGAGATTGTGAAAATGGCACAAAGAAGCTAGCTTTGCCCTCTCCTTCCAGGGACTATGTTTGGAACTGTGACTGTTGATCTGTAGGAAACTTCAATGAAAGGAATGATTATTTTCTTTTTAGTCAAAGTATTTATTTTTCATCAAACCACAAGAAAAATATGACATAGCCTTGAAACACTAAACAGGCAGGCTATGTCAATTGCATTCGGCAAAAAGTTGGTATAAAGAGAACAAGATATTTTCCAACACAATGCCTGGTAGTAGCATGTTGTTTGAAGTTTAAACCAACAGTGATAACTGGATAATTGGTGCTAGCTGCCTCTTGTATTCTAGGTAGAAAAAAGCTTTCCCTTGCAACCTGCTTAGAAGTTTAAGTTTTCCTACCCTTTCCTGCCCTAAGAAGGTCTTCTCAACAAAGTTGTTCCTGTTGAAGATGGCAAATGAGCAGGGCCAAGGTCAGGTATTATATCCTTTTCTCTTTTGGGGAAAATTAACCTCCCCTCAAACCAGTCATCTACTGTTCCATTAAGCAAAAGATATAAGATTGTTCTGTAAGTCAAGAGATAGCTTTCTTTTGACTAAACTAAAAGCTGTTTTATGTTAGTCTCAAAAAATACCAGCTGAGGTGTTGCCTCTGTAGTACCTTCCAGAAGGGTAAGAAAAAGTAACCTGAGCAGAGGTCATAGAAAAGTCAAGGTGAAGGAACCTGAGCTTCACATGCCTGGTGGGAAATTTCCCATTTATGGTCTTGCTTGGTGTTCCATCTGAAAACTGGCACGAGTAGTATTCATCAAAGGAAAGATTACCTTGGACCTGCTCAGTGCTCTAATTCGGGTAACCCTCTTTTCCCAGACTCTCCTCTGAATGCCAATTCTTGTACTGGGGAGAAAAGCACAACTGTGTTTCTCTTTTCCAATCAGTACTGAACTCATGGTTGTTGCTTTCGGGTCTATGGGAAAGGGTTCAGTCAGGTGGATATGAAGTTGGCATCAACCAAAAGTGGATGAGTGCTTCAGGGATTCATACCAGATAGGTGGTAGGTTGGGGAGGATAAATGCAAATACCTATAAATCCAAAGGTTTATTCCAGTTTCTAGGAATGGAATACCACTGAGCAAGCTGAAAGTTGTTAAGGGCTTCAACAGATAGAATAGGGTTCATCTTCACTGAAGGGATGGGCCTGGGTATTATTAACTCCCCATTGCTACCTTTAATCTAGATCCAAACACCACTTTCTTCCTTTTCTTCACCTATGGGCTAAAAGATATAATGGAACCAAAAGAGTCCACAGGCAGATATGAAGTTTTCAAAAGGTATTCTTAAACTTACTACTGTTGTAATTTCTTCATACTTAAATTTTTACTGAAAGGTAAAAATTTCCATACATTTTTACAAGTAGACCAATTCTCCCACCCCAAATGACTTCTGACAATGACTCTATTTTGCAATAGATGCCAGGGAATCATTCATCTTCTTGGTGACAGTGGGAATGCAGTACCTGTTGTCATCAACACATTTGGTCACACAGGACTCTAGCTGTCTCTTCACCCGCTGCTCCTTGCTCTCATTATCTGTCAAGTTTTTAGCTTTGCCATTGTAGTGCACAGTGCATCAAGCCAAGCAGTCCTAGAATTTCTCCAGTTCACCAGTCACAAGAGTCTGTGCCTGGACCCAGGGAGCATGGCAGCATTCGATGCACTGATGAACCTGCTGCATGGAGATCTGAATATCTTTACAGCAGTTGCCACTGCACCAAAACATGGTACCCTGAATCTTGTGGATATTCTCCCACTCCAGCCTTTTCACCAAGGTGTCCAGCCCTGCCTGCACCTGCAGCTTCAGTGACTCCACCATGGCATATATCTGTATACCCCCCAGTCCCAGCCCTGAGCCCTGCCCTGCTCTGACCAAGTGTTATACTTCCATGTCCAAACAGAGTTCTGAGAGCAGCCCCATCCCCAGAAAGAAATTGTGATTAAATATAACTAATTAATTGAAATATCACATGAAGAAATGTTTGGTTTAGAGAGGAGAGCACTCAAAAGGCATATAGTTCCTGATATCAAGCATCTGAAGGGCTTTCATATGGGGGGAAAATAATATGTGTCTTGAAGGTGAACTAGAAAAAATGAAGAAAAGTTACAAGAAGTAATGTTTGGAAGAAGTTACTAAATGATGAACAAGAAGACTTCAAAGAGGCCTGGAAAGACTTATATGATCTTATGCTGAGTGAAAGGAGTAGAACCAGGAGAACTTTGTGCACAGCAACAAACAGTGTGAGAGGTTTTTCTGGTAGACTTGGAACTTCATAGCAATGCAAGGACTTAAAAAAAATTCCCAGTGGTCTTCTAAGACAAAATGCCTTCCACATCCAGAGAAAGAACTATGGAATTCAGTTGTAGAATGTAGCGTATCACTTTTTGGTAGGTGTGCATTATGTTTTGGTTTGTTATATGATTTCTCCCATTCATTTTAGTTCTTCTACACAGCATCACTATAGTGAAAATGTATTTAATAGGAATGTCTGTATAGATCCTATATAGAATTGTATGCTGTCTTTGGGAAGGAGGAGTTAGGGGGGAGGAATCTAAGTTATATGGTAGTAATTGTAGAACACTAAAAATTAATAAAATTAATACATGGTATTATAATTTATTATATTAAATATATGGTATTATATTAAAATTATTATATGGTAGTGATTGTAGAACACAAAATAAATGAAATATATATATATATATATATAAAGAAGTTACTAAAAATTACAGCTAATCAAAATGAAAGTGGGCAATAATCAGTACAGGTGTTCAAAGACAGATTGGGTGACTTCCTGCCACTATAATATAGATAAGACTCCATTTTGGGGTGGTAGCTTGAAGAAAGCTACTACTTCCACGTCTAGTCTTTTACTGTTCTGAATTTCAGATGTATGTTTCCAGTCTTGTCCAATATATAATATTTTAGTACATGCAATAAAAATGAATTATGTAGGTATTAGAGTGTGTACTGTTGATTTTAAGTCCAAGTCAATATATCCCTGCCAAAAGAATTCCTAGGTATGCAAATAATTTTTTTTGGGGGAAAAACATATCTTGTGATAAAAATTTAGTAGTTTTAATGACAACTCTGTTGAAAGTTAGGTCAAATTAACTTCATTTTTGAAGATACTTAAGCAGTATCAATACTCTTTAAGCATCACTTTTTCAGTCACTTTTTCATGCAACTTCTGTAGATACTACCACAGCAAGAAAAAAGGAGAGGGAAGGAAAGGAAGGGAAGGGAAGAGAAGGAAAGGGAAGGGAAGGGAAGAGAAGGGAAGGGAAGGGAAAGGAAGGGAAGGGAAGGGAAGGGAAGAGAAGGGAAGGGAAGGGAAGAGAAGGGAAGGGAAGGGAAGAGAAGGGAAGGAAATAGAAGCTTGATTCTTAGGTATAAAACTAGGTACATAAAAGGTAGAAATTGGTGTTTTCTTGGTCAAGCCATTTAATTCCATATGCCTAAAAGTATTAGATTTACACAGATTCCACTGTATCTAGCACTAACAAAAGCCAAAAGCCAGTTTGTTGTTTTCCTCATTCAATCAGCAAAAAATAGTACATGCTATTAATATGCTATTCACAGACACTAAGTGCCACTAATAATCCTGGTGTTAAATCAGGACTCATGCATTATTCATGATGTCTGGTTTATAATATTTCTGGCACTCAAAAGGAAAACAAACAGCATTGCTACTTTGGAAAGCAATTCAAGACTCTTTAAACCTAAATGAATACCTGATAGAGCAATGTCAAACACAGTACCATAGGCAAAACAGGAAGGAGGGTTGGGTGATATATACAGTACAAATTCTTTGGCTTCCAGGTGATTAATCAATTTTTTGTAGATACAGGCTTCTTCCCAGCTTCAAAACTTAGAAATTCTCACTTCATGGAAGAAATAATTTATCCACTCTTTCATTTCCTTCCATAGAAATCCAACTATAACTCAGTAATTAAATTTCTAATTAATTAATAGCTAGGGCCATATAAGGTATTATGTAAAGTATTTTATAAGGCATATTATTAATTATTAATAAATGCAACAGTATTAAAAATAACTCAGAATCTATTAACTGTGTATATTTTTATTGACATGAAGGTTGTGGTTCATGCTTAGTCATTGTTAAGTCTGACTCTTCAGGATCCTACAGACCATAGTACACCAGGCCTTTCTATCTTCCACAATTTGCTGATATCTATCTATCTTAACTTCACTTCAATTACTTCCCTGACACTATCTATCAAACTCATCATCTGCCATGCCTTTTCCATTTGCCTTCAGTCTTTCCTAACTTCAGGCTCTTTCCCAATGTCTCTTGCCTTCTCAGTACGTAGATAAAATATTCAAAGTTCAGCTTTAGTATTTGTCCTTTCAATGAATTATCTGAATTAAGTATTCAGTGGTTTTATTTCCTTACTGCTCAAGTGATTCTCAGAACGTTTTTTCCAGTATCACAACTTGAAAACATTGGTTCTGCAGTGTTCAGCTTTCTTTCTAGTGCAGTTCTCTTAGCCATACATGACTAAAGGAAAAATCATAGCTTTAACTATTTGACCTTTGTCGACAAGGTGATATATCTGCTTTTTAGTATATGGTCTATATTTGTCATAGCTTTCTTTCCAAAGAAGAAGTGTCTTTTAATTTCATGGCTGCAGCCATTTTGTGTAGCAATATTTGAGTCCAAGAATATGAATTCTGACACTGCTTCCACTTCTCCTCCTTTTATTTCCCTGGAAGTGATGGGACCAGTTGCCAATATCTTCTATGCTCATTAAAAGGCTTCTTAATTCTTCTTCACTTTCTACCATCAGAGTAGAATCATCTAAATATCAGTAATTGTTGGTATTTCTCCTGACAAACTTAATTTCTGCTTTTGATTCACCCAGCCTAGCATTTTGCAAGATGTTTTCGGAATAAAATAAGATGACAATATATTGCTCTGCCATACTCCTTTCCCATTCTTACACCAATTTATTGTTCAATGTGCAATTCTAAGTTGTTTCTGGAAGCGCATGCAAGGTTCCTCAAGAGATAAGTAAGATGATCTTCTTTACCATTTTTTTAAAGACTTACCACAGTCAAAGGCTATACAATATATTTGACAAAGCAGAAGCAGATATTTTTCTATTTTTAAAGGTGTTATTTTCTTCAACATTTTTTTTGGATCTCCTTTAGGAAGCTGTTGATTCACTTTTCATGATTTTCTTGCACCACTCTCATTTCTCTTCCCAATTTTTCTTTCACCTCTCTTACTTTTGTATTTTGTATTTTCTTTGGAGATTTTGGATGTAGAAGCCTTGACTTTGATATCTTTGTTTGAAAGTATGCTTTGTTCCTCCCCATCCAAAAGGATGGAAGAAAATACCTTTTCACCAAAAAAAAAAAGTTCCCTTTTTTTGGGCATTTGCCCAAGCAGTTACTTGACTTTTGAGTAATTTGTCAAGTGGAGGATACACTTCAGATATGTGTAGGTTCTCAGTTCCTCCAAGATGGAACAATCAAGGGAGAGCAGTTTACTCCTCTCTTAGCCTGTGCTCTTGACTGTGAGCAATGGTCTGCCCAGGATATGTGAGTTGGGTTCCCTTTCCACAGTCACCACCAGCTCCACCACACCATAGCTCCTCCTCAACCCAGGACTGACTCTCAGGACTGAGATGAAGATTAGCCACTTGATTCCCTCGGGGTCTTTAGGCCAAGGGCTCCAAAAGGATATACTGCTGCAGTGACTACTGCTGCCCTGGGGCCTGGGCTTGGGCCAGACATGTGCCAAGGCAGTGCTGTGTTCACCTCTAAGCCTGGTGTGAT
This sequence comes from Notamacropus eugenii, assembly GCF_028372415.1. Lineage (NCBI taxonomy): Eukaryota > Metazoa > Chordata > Mammalia > Diprotodontia > Macropodidae > Notamacropus > Notamacropus eugenii. Next base: position 391,851,894 of record NC_092876.1, read on the forward strand.
AGACCCTTCCTGTTAGCCTTCCAGGCTGTCTTGGGCTGGAAATCTCTTTCACTCTGTCGTTTTGTGGTTTCTGCGTCTCTAGAATTTTTTAGAGTCACTTTTTACAGGTATTTTATGGGCTATGGAGATAGAGCTAGAGGAAGTTCATCCTTCTACTCCACCATCTTGGCTCCACCCCTGCAAACCAGAAGTAGATGTTTTTCAAGAAAGAAGTTAAGGAGCTGAGTAAAACTCTGGATAAAGCAGATATGATAGATCTTTGGAGAACATTGAATGAGAATGGAAATGAATATACCTCTTTCTCAGTAGTACATGGCACAGAGACAAAAATTGACCATGTACTAGGGCATAAAAACCTCCCAATCCAGTGCAGAAAGGCAGAGATAGTCAATGCATACTTCTCAGATCACAATGCAATATATATATATATATATATATATATATATATATATATATATATATATATATATATATATATATATATATAATAAAAGATGATGGAAAGATAAACCAAAAATTAATAGAAAATGAAATAATCTAATCCTAAAGAATGACTGTGTTAAGCAACAAATCATAGAAACAACCAGCAGCTTCATTCAAGAGAATAAAAATAATGAAATAACCTATGAAAGCTTATGGGATACTACAAAAGCAGTTCTTAGGGGAAGTTTTATATCTTTGAATGCCTACATGAATAAAATAAAGAAAGAGGAGGTCAATGAATTGGGCATGCAGCTGAAAAAGCTAGGAAAATAAGAAATTGAAAATTCCCAAGTAAATACCAAGTTAGAAATACTGAAAATCAAAGGAAAGATTAGTAAAATTGAATTTAAGATAACTATTGAAATAATGAATAAAGCAAAGATTTGGTTTTATGAAAAAACCAATAAAATTTATAAGCTTTTTTAAATTGGATTTTTTAAAAAAGAAGCAGATTCTTTTATTTTTTATTTTATTTATTTTGAAATCACTTGCTTTCTTCATATCCACCAAATGTTGGTAATTGGTCTCTAATTCCTCAATCTCTTCAAAAAGGCACTCTTCACTTCCAATTATTCTAATTTTAAATACTGCCAAAGCATAGTTTGTGTAATTCTAAGCATAACCTTTCTCTCATGGGAAATAAGCTCAATTGTTTGAGAATTTGAACATTTTTAGGAATTGCTCTCCTTTAGGATTAGAACATAACCTAATATTTTCCAAGTAGTTAATGGCTAGAGATTCATTCTGTGATTTCATTGCTATATGGACCTCCCACATAATGAAAGTCACTCGTCCAATGTGATTCAGCTTGTAATTTTAGAGAACTGCTAAAGAGGCTATGACTTACCCAGTGTCTCACTAAAGTAATGGGATAGATGTCAGATGTGAACGATGGTCTTCACAATTTAAAGACCAGTGATCTACACATTGCGCCATACTGTCAGTAACACTGAGACTATTATTTCACATCTGGAGGACAAAAAACATAGGGAAAACCAGGGAAATTTTGGGTTTGGTAACTGTGCCCTATAAGAAAATAGATGGAGGAACAAAATTTTTTAGCTGGAGAACATAACATGAAACAGAGATTATGGAAACTGTCTAAATATTAGAGTTACTTCCATGTAGAAGAGTCAATAGAATTATTCTGCTGGCATTCAAAGGGAAGAATCTAAGCCAGTGTTGAATAGTTGTAATAGATTTTGACTTAAATGATTCAATATAAGTGAATTTCCTAACAATTATAATGATGCAATATGCAAATAGACTATTTCTTTTTCTCTATTTTTTCCAATTTCATATAAAGATTATTTTCAACATTAATTTCTAAGATTTTGAGGTCCGAATGTTACTGCCTCTCTCCCTTTCTTCCCTCTCCCCATGACAGTATGAAATTTGATATAATTTATACATATACAATCATATTAAACATATTTCTGCAATAATGCTGTGAAAGAAGAATAAGAGCAAAAGGTAAAATAAACCTGAGAGAAAAAAAAATGAAAATATTTTTCTTTGATCTGAATTCAGATTCCCTAAATCTTTCTCTGGATGTAGAGAGTCTTTTGGAATTGTCTTAGATCATTGTCTTAGATATTGCTAAGAAGAGTTAAGTCTATCATACTTGATCATTTTACAATAATCAAGAACTGAGGGAATAAGAATAGACAACACAAAGCAAAATTAGAACATTTTTTATTTTATTTATAACTGAGATTTCCCCCCTCCCTCTTCTTCCTTTTCCTCTCTTTTCCCCCTCCCTCCATGAAATGGCATACAATTTTATATAGGTTGTACACATACATTCCTATTAAATACATTTTCACCTCAGTCGTTGCATAGAAGAATTAAAATAAATGGGAGAAATCATAAAACAAACCAAAATATAATGCAAAAGAAAATGATATGCTGATTTTGTAATCAAATTCCATAGTTCTTTCTATGGAAGTGGAAGACATTTTGTCTTAAGAGACCATTGGGAATTTTTTAAGTATTAACGTTGCACTGAAGTTCTAAGGCTACCAGAAAAAATCCTCATACACTGTTTTTGTTGCAGTATATAAAATACTTCTGGTTCTGCTGCTTTCACTCAGCATCAGTTCATGGAAGTCTTTCCAGGCCTCTCTAAAGTCTTCCTGTTCATCATTTCTTATAGCACAATAGTATTCCACTACATTCATATACCACAATTTATTCAGCCATTCTCCAAATGATGGGCATGCCCTTGATTTCCAGTTTTTGGCCACCACAAAGAGTGCTGCTATAAATATTTTTGCATATGTGAGACCTTTTCCCATTTTTATGATCTCTTGGGGATACAGTCTTAGAAGCAGTATTGCTGGGTCAAAGGGTATGCACATTTTTGTAGCCCTTTGGGCATAGTTCCAAAATTGCTCTCCAGAATGGCTGGATCAGCTCATACCTCCACCAACAATGAATTTGTGTTCCAACTCTCCCACATCTATTCCAACATTAATTATTATCCTGTTTCGCCATGATAGTCAATCTGATAAATGCGATGTGATGCCTCAGAGTTGTTTTGATTCGCATCTCTCTAATCAATAGTGATTTAGAGCATTTTTCCATAAGACTATAGATAGATTTGATTTCTTCCTCTGAAAACCACCCGTTCATATGCTTTGACCATTTATCAATTGGGGAATGCCTAATATTCTTGATCATTTCACTCAGTTCTCTAAGTCAGAAATGGGGCCTTCATCACAGACACTAGCTGCAAAAACATTTTTCCCAGTTTCCTCCTTCCCCCTTAATCCTGGTTGCTTTGGGTTTGTTTGTACAAAATCTTTTCAATTTAATGTAATAAAAATAATCCATTACATACTTCATAATGTTTTCTATCTCTTGTTTAGTCAAAAATTCATCCCTTCTCCATAAATCTGATAAATACACCTGTCCTTGCTCCCCTAATTTGTTTATAGTATCAAACCTTATAACTAGATCATGTACCTGTTTGGACTTTATTCTTGTGTATGGTGTCAGACATTGGTCTATGCCTAGTTTTAAGCATACTGTTATCCTGTTTTCCCAACAATTTTTGTCGAACAGTGAATTCTTATCCCAGAAGCTGAGGTCCTTGGTTTTATCAAACAGTAGATTGCTATATTTATTGACTACTGTGTCTTGAGTATCTAGCTTATTCCACTGGTCTAACTTTCTGTTTCTTAGCCCATACCAAGGGGTTTTGATAATTGTTGCTTTATAATACAATTTGAGATCTGGTAGAGCTAGGCTACCTTCCCTAGCAATTTCTTTTCATTATTTCCTTTTTGAGCTCTTCCATGGCCTGAGCCCATTGAATATTTATTTTGGATGTTTGGGATACAGAAGCCTTGATATTTATGTCTTTCCCTGATGGTAAGCATTGCTCTTCCTCATGAGAAAGGATGGGAGGAGATATCTATTCACCAAGAAAGTAACCTTTTATGGTCTTATTTTTTTTTTCCCTTTTCTGGGCATTTTCCCAGCCAGTTACTTGACTTCTGAGTTTCCTCTCCACACCCACCTCCAGTTCTGCCCAGTTAGTGCTTAGTGGCTGAGATTCAAATGCTGCTTCTCAGCCTCAGGGCTTTTGGCAGGGGTGGGGCTGCTATTAAGTGTGAGATTAAGTTCAGGTGCTCAGGTTAGGGCAGGGCCAGCACATGGGGCTGAATTCCCTCAGGGGGTTTATGTGGAGACTTTCAACAATGGATCCAAGCTCTTGCCTGCTTTGGGAACCCCTGTCCTCTGCTGCCTCCACTGCTGCCTCCAGAGGGGGCCTGGGTTATGGAGAAACCCCTGCTCCCCTCTCAGGTAGCCAAAAAGACCCTCTCACTGACCTTTGGTGCCTGTGGTTGGAGGGACCTGCGTGTCCGCTGGCGATTCTGTCCCTGAAGCCTGCTAGGATACGCTCCTCTCGGTGCTGCACGGCCAAGGCAGGGCTGGGTTCTGCTCTGGGTCCAGTGCATGACAGACCTTTCGCGTTGGTTTTTCAGGTCTCTCTGGAACAGAAATTTCCTCTGCTCTGTTGTTCTGTGGCTTCTGCTGCTCCAGAATTTGTTAGGAGTTCTTCTTTACACGTATTTTACGGTCTGTGGGTTTGGAGCTAGCATATATTTATCTTTCTACTCTGCCATCTTGGCTCCTCCCCCTTCTTTTCATTATTTCCCTTGATATTCTGAATCTTTTGTTCTTCCAGGGGAATTTTGATATTATTTTTTGTGGCTTTCCAAAATAATTATCTCATAATTTGATTGGTATGGCACTGAATAAGTAAACTAATTTAGGTAGAATTGTCAATTTTATTCTATTGGCTTGACCTACTTGCAAGCAACTGATGCTTTTCCACTTACTTAGATCTGACTTTATTTTCCTGAAAAGTGTTTTGCAATTGTGTTCATATAGTCCCTGAAGTTGTTCTGGCAGGTATACTCCCAGATATTTCATGGCATTTACCAAGACTTTAAATGGGATTTCTCTTTCTATCTTTTCCTGTTGGACTTTCTTAGTAACATATAAAAATGCAGATGATTTATGTGAATTAATTTTGTTACCTGCAATGTTGCCATAGTTGTTTATTATTTCAAATAGTTTTTTACTTGATTCTCTGGGACTCTCTAAATATATAATCATATTTTCTGCAAAAAGTGATAACTTAGTTTCTTCTTTGTCTATTCTAATTCCTTCAATTTCTTTTTTTTCCTTATTGCAATAGCTAAAATTTCTACTACCATATTGAATAATAATGGTGATAATGGACATCCTTCTTTCACTCCCGATCTTATGGGGAATGAATCTAGCTTATCTCCATTGCATACAATACTTGCTCAAGGATTTAGTTAGACACTGCTTATTATTTTATGGAAAGTTCCATTTAGCCCTATGTTCTCCAGTGCTTTCAATAGTCAAAGCTTTTTCTTTTTCTGCATCTATGGAGATAATCCTGTGCTTTCTGTGAGTTTTGTTGTTGATATGATCAATGATACTAACAGTTTTAGCAATATTGAACCAGCCCTACATTCCTGATATGAATCCTCTTCTTGTGATATGTTGCTGTATTCTTTTTGCTAAAATTTTATTTAAAATTTTTGCATCTATGATCATTAGAGAAATTGGTCTATAATTTTCTTTCTCTACTTTTTCTCCTCCTGGTTTAAGTATCAAAACCATATTTGTATCATAAAAAGAATTTGGGAAGACTCCTTCTTCTCCAATTTTCCCAAATAGTCTATCGCAATTAATGTTCTTTACATGTTAGATAGAATACACTTGTGAATTTTTCTCACCCTGGAAATTTTTTATTAAGGAGTTCATTGATGGTTTGTTCAATTTCTTTTTCTGAGATGGGGTTATTTAAGTATTCAACTTCCTCTTCTGTTAATCTGGGCAATTTATATCTTTTAAAATAATCATCCATTTTATTCCGATTGTGGAATATATGGGCATACAGTTGGGTGAAGTAATTCCTTATTATTGTTTTCATTTCCTCCTCATTGGATGTGAGTTTACCCTTTTTATTTTTGATATTGGTAATTTGGTTTCCTTATTTCTTTTTTTGTATTCAAATTGACCAAAGGTTTGTCAATTTGATTGGTTTTTTCATAACACCAAATCCTAATTTTATTTATTAGTTCAACAGTTTTCTGAATTGCAATTTTATTTATCTCTCCTTTGGTTTTCAGCATTTCTAATTTGGTATTTAACTGGAGATTTTCAATTTGTTCTTTTCTTCAAGCTTTTTCAATTTCATGTCCAATTCATTGATCACTGCTTCCACTATTTTATTCATGTAGGCATTCAAAGATATAAAACTTACCGCTAAGAACTTTTTTTTGCAGTATCCCATAAAATTTGATAGGTTGTCTCATTATTGTCATTCTCTCGAATGAAGTTGTTAATAGCTTTTATAATTTGTTCTTTAACCCACTGATTCTCCAAGGTTTTTTTATTTCTCTGATTTGGGTTTTAAAATTCTTCCAGAGCTCTTCCAAGAAGGCTCTTTGTGCTTCAGATCAGTTCATATTCCCTTCCAAAGTTTCAGATGGGAGTGCAGTCTCAATGCTAACCTCTTCAGTATTTGTGTTTTGGTCCTTGTCCCCATAGAAAGATTTTATGGTTTTTTTCTTTTCTGCTTTGCTTTTTATTCAACCCTTTTCCTGGCTTTTAAAGTAGATCTCTGTGTCTATAGCACAGGGTGCCCTTCCCACAGTTCTTGTACTTAAAACTGGAGGCATTGTGTGTTGTGGCCTCAGTTTCTTTCAGCTAGAAACTAAAATGCTGCAGTTTACCTGGTGCTGAGCTGACTGATATTTGAGAACAAAAGTCAGGTGAGGTCTTTTGGGGTTTTCTGAGAGGTTACCCTGGAGCTTGCTTGTTACATGTGGGGGAGGGGCAGTCTAGACTCTGCTGACCTGGAATATAACAAGCTCAGCTCTCTGCACTACTGTCTTTTCGATTGCACTGGGGTACTGAGGCTTACCTGGCGCATAGCTGGCTGGCGTTCAAAAGCAGGGTCCTATCAGGTCTTGTTGGGTTTCCTGGCAGTTACCCTGGAGGTAATTCGTTAAGTGTGTGAGAGTGGTGGTCTGGATGCTTGAGGATCCTCTTCTGAGCTAGTGCACAGGGAAGCTGAGCTATCTGTACTTTCTTCCCGATTCCAGTGTGGTGTTGAGGCACATCTGGGGTCCTGGTGTTGGTAGCTGCTGGCTTCACTTCCCTGGGGTTCAGGACCTTCTCTCAGTTTGTTGAGGTGAAGCTTTCTGGGACAACTCTGATCCTCCACTTGTCCTCTTTGGCCACCGCAAGAGGAACCCTCCTTAGAGATCTTTCTAGCCTCCTGACTGTAAGTCTGTTTATCCCTTCTGCTCTTCCCACTATTGGAAGATTTTTCCTGGACAGATACTCTGGGCTCGTTAAAGTCAAAAAGAGAAGGGAGATAGCAATTAGTCATCACTCAGCCATCTTGGCTCCCAGAACCAGAAATCAAAAATTTATGACTTTTAATAATTGGTATGATTGCGTGTCCAATATACCAGTGATTTAAATCAATTATTAATACAATTAGTAAATTTAGAAAATTTGCAGAATATAAAAGAAGCGTACATAAATCATCTACATTTTTATATATTACCTTCAAAAGCAGAAGGTAGAGATAGAAATAAAAAAAATCCCTCGTAAATTAATACCAAATTTGTGAGAAAAAATAATTAGGGGTCTACCTGTGAAGATACACATAGAATTATATGTGTAAAACTAAATAGCAATATTTCTTACAGTAAATGTAGAGTTATATAGTTACAGAAGTATCAGTTCTTTGTAGGTAGGCTAAACCAATGTTACAGAAATGAAATCAGATATCAATTATTAAGTATGTGACATTTCTATCAAACTATGAAAAGATTATGCAGCTACAAAAGAAAATTTATGTAAAGGAGAAAGGGGAAGCTTCACAATAAAAACAGTCCAGCATGGATCACTTCAGCCCAGAGGAGACCTAAACAGGTCTTGGGGGATGAATCTCTGGCCTGTGGCAGTTACCAGACTTTACAACTCCAAAATGCTGAGAACAAACTGGAAGTGGAAAAAACCCCGTGGGACCTGTATGACAGTGTAGAGTGGTCTGGATCCAGCCCCAGGGTGATGGAGAGACCAGAGGAGCCTGTGGCAGCCACAGCAGCAGCAGGGGTAGCAGCAGCTGCTGTTTCTGGATCTCTAGGCCTATGGATTGTGGGGGGATTAAGCTGACTGACAGTACATTCTCTCACACCCACTGGAAGCAGAGAACAACCTTGACAAAGAGCTCAAAAGTCAAATAAATAACTGGGGAAATGAGCAAAATATGGAAAAAGAATCAGACTATAGAATTTTGCTCTGGTGATAAGGAAGACCAAAATATACACACAGAAGGAAAGAACAAATTCCAAGCTCCTTCATCCAAAGACTCCAAGAAAAATATGAATTGTTCCCATTCCATAGAAGAGCTCAAGAAAGGATTTTGAAAATCAAGTAAGAGAAGAATAGAAAACATTGGAACGAGAAATGAGAATGGTGCAAAACAAAATCATGAAAAACAAGTCAACTGCTTGCTAAAGTGGACACCCAAAATGCTGAAGAACATAACACTTTAAAATATAGACTAACCCAGATGGCAAAACAGGTTCAAAAAGCCACTGAGGAGAAGAATGCCTTACAAAGCAGAATTGGCCAGATGAAAAAGGACGTCCAAAACTCACTGAAGAAAATAATTTCTTAATGATTAGAATGGAGATCTGCTGAGGAAAGGAGTTGACTCTGTTGCTTAGTGTGTGCGTTGCCATTGCTGCCATTTGACAATGCAGATCTTTATGAAGACCTTGACTGGCAAGACCATCACCCTTGAGGTAGAGCCCAGTGACACCACTGAAAATGTCAAGGCAAAGATTCATGACAAAGAAGACATCTCCTCAGACCTGCAAAAACTGATCTTTGCTGGGAAGCAGCTGGAAGATGGGCTAACCCTGTCTGATTACTACATCCAGAAAGAATCTACCCTGCGCTTGAGGGGAAGCATCTAAATTCCCTCAAGTTTCTTTAAAGCTTTTGAGTAATTCGCTGCACTTTTCTTTCAATAAAGTTGTTGCAATACTCCCCCCTCAAAGAAAAACAAACAAACAAAGAAGATTAGAATGGAGGAGAGGGGAGCCAATTACTTTAGGAAAAAATCAAGATGTTATAAAACAAAACCAAAGGAATGAAAAAAAAATAACAATGTGAAATAACTTGTTGGAAAAACAACTGACCTAGAAAATAAATGCAGGAAAGATAATTTAAAAATTAATGGACTACCTGAAAGTCAAAATCAAAGAAAGAACCTAGACATGATCTTTCAAATAATGCTTAATGAAAACTTCCCTGATATTCTAGAATCAGAGGGAAAAATAGGTATTGAAAGAATCTGCCAATCATCTCCTGGAAGAGATCCCAAAAGTAAAACTACTAGGAATATTGTCGCCAAATTCCAGAACTCCCAGGTCAAGGAGAAAAATGTTGTATGCAGTCAGGAAAAACAAACAAACAATTCGAGTATTGTGGAAACACAATCAGAATAACACGCAATCTAGCAGATTCTGCAGTAAGGGATCAAAGGGCTTGGAATATGATATTTCAGAGGTCAAAGGACCTAGCATTAAAACGAGGAATCACCTACCCCCCAAAACTGAGTATAATACTTCAACAGAAAAATTGGTCATTCAGTGAAATAGAAGCCTTTCAAGCATTTTTGATGAAAAGACCAGAACTAAACAGAAAATTTGTCTTTCAAACACGAGTCAAGAAAAGATGAAAAGATAAACAAGAAAGAGAAATCATAAGGGACTTACTGAAGTTGAACTGCTTACATTCCTACATGGAAAGATAATATTTGTAATACTTGAGAGTTTTCTCAGTATTAGGGTAGTCAGAGGGATTATATGTATAGACAGAGAGAAAACGGCAAATTGAATATGAAGAGATTATATCTAAAACCATTAAATTAAGGGGTGAGAGAGGAAGATATTGAGAGGAGAAAGGAAGAAATAGAATGGGAGCAAATCATCACTCACATAAAAGAGGCAATAAAAAACTTTTTTAATCAAGGGGAAGGAAGGGAGGTAAGAGGGAAGAGTGTCACTGGATTTGTTTTAAGGAGGGAACATCATGCACAATTTTATATAAAAATCACTTACACTACAGAAAAGTAGAGGGTAAGGTTTGGGAGGGATAGAAGGAGAGGCATATGGGAGGAGGTGATAATTAGAAGTAAACACATTTGAGCAGGGATAGGATCAAAAAAGAGAACAGAACAAATAAGGGTAGGATAGAATGGAGAGAAATACATTTAGCCTTTCACAATATGACTGTTATGGAAGTCTTTTGCATAACTACGCATGTATAGCCTATATTGAAGTGCTTGTCTTTTTTTGGGGGGGGGGAGGGAGATGGGTTGGGAGGGAGAAAGGGAGAGAAGTTGGAATTCAAAGTTTTAAAAATGAATGTTAAAAATTGTTTTTACGTGCCACTGGGAAATAAGACATGAAGGCAATGGGATATAGAAATATATCTAGCTCTATAAGAAAATAGAAGGTTTAAGGACAGGAGAAGGGGGGAGGGTGATAGAAAGAAGTGCAGATTGGGGGAAGTGGTAATGTGAATGCATGCTGTCTTGGTGTGGATAGAGGGGAGAGATGGGGAGAAAATTTGGAGCTCAAAATCTTGTGAAAGTGAATGTTGACAACTAAAAATAAATTGATAAAAAGAATCACAATAAAAATAATGAAAAAAGATCAAGAAGAAAGTGGATCTCACAATATCAAATATCAAACTATGCTACAAAGCAGTAATCATCAAAATGATGTGATACTGGTTAGCAAGTAGAGAAGTTGATTAGTGTAATGCATTATATGAACAATATAAAAAACCAATAACCTTAGTAACTTGGTGTTTGATAAACTCCCAAACCCCAACCACTGCACTAACTGCTTACTTTTTGCCAAAATTGCTGGGAAAATGGGATATTATTCTCTCAGAAATGATTTAGAAAACAACAGCTCACACTCTTTACCAATGCAAGATAAATTTAATGAGTGATGTGAAAAACAAATTAGATGAATGAGAAAAAAATAGGTAAAGTGAAGAAAATCAGGGGCACAGTTTATACTATAATAATATAATAATTAATAATTCCAAAATCACCCTATCTGTAAATATTTACTAAAGAACTACTAGCTTTCAAGCGCTGTGCTAAATGCTAAAGATTCAAAGAGACAAAAGAGAGACCCTGCTCTTAAGGAGCCTACAGGTTAGTGGGAAGAAGAAAAAACATGCCAATAAATATCTGCTAAGCAAGCTGTATGGGACAAATACGAGGTAGTTAACAAAGGGAAGTCACTAATATTAATAAGGCATATATAAGGCATCCTTTGAAAAAAGAACTTTTAGTTGACTCTTAAAGGAAGTCTGGGAAGTCAGCAGTTGGAGCAGAGGAGAAAGAGCATTTTGGCCATGAGAGACAGCCAGAGAGAATGCACTGTTTGTCAAACATCTGAAAGTCACTGGATGAAAGGGTATATGTTGGAGAGTAACTTATAAAAAAAAAAGACTAGTTAAGAATAGTTTAGGTTAGCATGACTATGGTGAGTTTTGAATGGCAAACAGAGAACTGTGTACTTGATTCTAGAGTCAGTAGAGCTACTAGAGTTTACTGAGTGGGTCTGGGAGTGATACGATCAGACTTTGTTCAGGAAAATTACACTAAATGCTTGATTATGCATAGTTTCAAAGGGTTTCTCTCTGTCTCTGTCTGTCTGCCTGTCTGTCTCTCTCTTTCACTTCTCCTCACCCCTTTTCACACTGAAAAAGTGTAGAAAGGATATAGGAGAGAAAGATTATAAATGTTTGTTTGTTGAAACAAATAAACCCTGAAAAATTTATCCTTATTCTTAGATGCCAGTCAAATGGATACTTACAAAATCATCCTAATTAAACCAATATTTCAATCCTTAATTTACAGAGACAGTTACTTTTGATTGATATTTTACATTGAATAGTCATTTGTAGAACGAGTCTTTTCACTTGCTTAGAAATTAAACTGCTTATCTTCTAAGGATTTCCCAGTTAAATTCTATCATAATCATTGTCAATATAAGTAAAGGCAAGTATTCAGAAGATCTGAATTTTACTACTAGTTCTACCATTTTTTTTAAAATTGCATTTGTTTGGTTCAGTCGTTTAATCTGTCTAAGTCTGAACTAAATTTAAAAATAGACATTAATATGTTTGAGGTATTTTAAGACTACTAATATTTTGAAATTCTGCATGGATTTCTATGTGATTTCAATCATTTGAATATGTAAAAGGACCACTACCTTTTTCTTTTATTATTGTATAGATGGGAGAATATGATTCATACAATACTTTACATAATTCTGTTGAGCCTAAGATTTCGTTTCTTTCTGTTGATAAGATTAAAACTTGGTATGCAATGCAGAGCAAAATGAGAAGAAGATATAACATCATGAGATAAATAATCCTCTTATAAAGAAGCCTGTTTAAGCATACATATAATAATCTGCTCCTTTATTTTCCTTATTCTCTTTCCTTCTTCACCCTAATGTACCTATCCAAAAACATGCTTCATCATTTTGTCTGTTAATAGGGAAATGAATAAACAGATTCTGATATATTAATGCAATTGAATAATATTATACTATAAGGAAAAAGTGAATGTCAGGAATTCAAGTAAAAAAGCAGAGGAAAAAACTGTAAATAGCTCCAAATTCAAGTAAACAAATCCTATACTCATATAGCAATAAAAATGGAAAGATTCAAAAAGATTAAACTGGACAAAATATGAAGGAATTTGATGTTGGTCCCATTACTCCTACACTGAGCCCAAAAAGACTGTGATATAATCATAATTTATTTATGAGACATTAAATATAGCAATAAATATGTGCCAATTTTCTGATCATTTTATGAGGTGTGAATATCTTTTTTTTTTCTGACTGAGCTGAGGAGATTCAATCTATTGCCTAAGTAAGCAAACTAAGCATATGCCTGATGAATTATATAGCTAACTCTGTTGTGGGAAGATCAACAGAGATTACAAGGCAGGAACTGTCTGTTGAAGTGATCCCAGAAGGGGGAGAAGATGGAATTTCTCAGTTTTTCATCCGTTAAAATAGGCTATGTAACTTTTGAAGGGAGTTATTACTCCAGTCGGAAACATGGTATGAAGTGGGAAGCAGTAATACATACTCACCAAAGACACAGAAAGAGAGAGAAACAACAAAAGATGAAGGTAGTTTTAAGGCCTATCATCCTTTGAAGCAGAATAAAAAATCATGCTATGAGAAAGAAAACTCCTGGAAATCCAAATACATAACCTACCCAAGAGATTTTCTCTTTAACTAAGAGGGACTGCATGAGGACTCTAAAAAGAGAGCACAGACTCCCAATAGTTGAATTGCTTTGCAAGTATATGATATTTGTGTGCCTTGTTCCCATTATACTTGATATTTGAGCTCACTCTCTCAAAGGATGCTCTGTCATAGAATATACCCCAAAGTTATTGGAGAAAGTATTTTGTAGTACATATATATTATTTACTCTCAATAAATATTTATTAAGTGCCTACTATGTGTGTGCTAGCCACTATGCTAAGGAGGAGGACATAAACAGTAGCAAAAGATAATGTTTGCCCTTCAAAAACTTCCCATCTAATGACAGAGACACCTTGCAAAGAAATATAAGGAAAGCAAAATAAATAGGAAATGATTAACAGAAGGAAGACTCTGAAATTGAGAGGGGTTGGTTTTGGAAGCCTTCCTTCCTAAATTGAGATTTTAGGTGAGACTTAAAGGAAGTCACAGAAGTCAGTAGCTGGAAAAGAAAAGGGAAAACATTTCAGGTATGTAAAATAGCATGAGAGAATTCTCATACCAGAGAAATGGAGTATCTCGTTCATGGAAGAATCAAGAGACCAGTGGCACTGGAATAAATAGTACACAGATGGGAGTAAGGTATAAGAAGACTGGAACAGTAGGAAAGTGCTAGGTTCTAAAGGACTTGGAGTGCACAATAGAGCATTTTGTGCTTGCTCCAGGACGTAGTTGACAGAATAGAGTAGAGGTGTGGGGGTGACATGATCAGATCTGAAGTTTAGGAAATTGACCTTAGTTTTTAAATGGGAATGGATGAGACATGAGGCAGGCAGACTCATCACCAATCTATTGCAATAATCAAGATGTAAGGTGATGAGGCTTTACGCTAAATGTCTTTGCTAAAAGATAATTGTGTATGTTTAACATGATTATATATTCATAACATAAAAGATTGCTATCTTAGAAAGGGGACATGGAAGGGAGCAATATAAATTTGGAACACAAAATCTTATAAATATGAATATTGAAAACTATCTTTATGTGTAACTGCAAAAATACTATAAAGTATAAATTGAGAAAAATAAAATGAAATTCAATATAAAAAAGAGAAAAATGTTTATAATATCTATGAATAAGAAACATGTAAGTGAAGACTCATGCATTGCAGTTTTAGATGTATGTTCCCAAGGTAACCCTTGGTAGCAGTCAAATCTGGGCCACCAAACTACAAGTGCAAGTTTTATTTGGGGAAGTGATACATCATCATATAATGACCAAGGAAGAGAAAACAAGTTTCTCTATATTATTTACTGGTGTGAGGGACCATTTATGTGAAACAATGTATACTGTATATGGTCATTAAATTAATACAATTACTAGTTTTGCTTAACTATTTTTTCCTGTTCTTTTTTATTCTTTGCTACTATGAATGATTTATTTGGCAGAGGAAATAGGATAGATATATTTTGGAAATCAAAGTTATACAAAAACAAAAGTTATAAACAAAACAGATGTTGCATTTCTATATGTATATAATAAGGTATCTATATTTGCATGTATGTAAACATGTGAATACCTGTAGTTTATCAAAGAGAAATGGACTTAGTGTTTTGATGAAATGTTTACAAGGTGAGATTAAAGCAGATAGAAATGGAGAAGAACAAAGAAGATTTCTAAGAGATCACTATTATAAGAATACACAGGAATATTGATTTTAAAAATTGGAAAATAGATGTAGCATAACCTAAAAATTGAACCCCCAACTTTCCACAATTTGTAAATTCTTATGTTTTTTTGTTTTTTTTTTTTTAAATTTCATATTCCTATCGCCATGTACTTTTGTTTCCAAAGAAACTTAGTAGGGAAGCTTTTCTCTGGAATCCAATTCCTTTGAACATAAGAATTACTACTGCCTCAGTCTCAACCCTCAATATACTCCTTGAGCCCAAATTTTGACAGTGTGAAAATTAACAAATAAATAATCTACTCTTCCCCAAATAATCAGCTTCTAACAACTGGAGCAGTGCACTAATTCTATACCTTTTGGTAGCATTCACTGTCTTAACCTTCCTCCTCCCCTGTTTTTTATTTGGGTTAACTTCTCCTTCAGCAGATTTTCTTTCAAAGATACATTGTCTGTTTTTCTTTAGTAAATGTTGGTGAAGAAAAGATAATATTTGGCCCTTCCTAAATGAATACAGATATAGTCATATGTAAGCTATGAAGTTTGAATTAAGTTTATGTTATTTGCACACAATTAATAATTATAGTTGTTATCTTATATGAATCCCTGAAACTCCTTTAAAAAATATTTTCTTTTAATTTTTTTTTGTAAAAATTGTTATTAGAAAATCTATCAAACAATGACAAAGCATGTTTTCTAAGGATTCATTAAAAATATAATTTTGTCAAACTTTGATAAGTGGTTTTGATATGGGACCAAACCGATTTAGCATACAAATATGCCTTGCCCTTCGGAATAATTCAGGATAGTTCTAAAAGGTTTTCTCTCAAAAGATTCAAAAGAGACATTTAGATCAATTTAGCAAAGTCTTTTCATGGGTAACTTCTGTAACCCCTTAAGAACATTTGCTTTTCAGAATTGTATTTTGGACTAAGTAGCTGGACAAAAATTCCTCCTCTTTTTGCCTGTTGCTCTGTGGGATACTTAGCTAGGTAAAGTTTTTCTACAGTTCAATTATTTGAAAGTAAAAACTATTCTTTCCCCAACCTTGAATCCCCAACACAGCCCTGGAGACTAATTTTTGACGATACTAAAACTAACAAATGCACAATTCACCCTTCCCCAAATAACAGGTTTCTAATAACAAGAATGACCCACTAATGCAATGTACATTGATAGGAATCACTGTTCTAATACTCCTTCTCTTTTTTGGGTGGGAGATCATCTTTTCATTCCACAACTTTTTTTTCTTAAAAGATATTCATGTGTCTAGAGAGTAAAACAGAGGTGATGATGCCTGTAGTCATAGGTAAAGGTGGATCCAAGTAGAGAAACAGTTGTTATGGTAATCCTGAATATTCTGCATTGTAGAGTTTGTGACATCCTAGACCTAGTCCTTGCCTGAAGTAACATTCAGAAAAGAGAGAAGGTTTAATACAAAATTATTTGGTCAATTTGATGAATTCCTAGTCCAGTTTATCAGCCTCAACGAGGCTAGCCTCATAGCTAGTTTGAAGAATATGGGAATGATCAGAGGGAATGTGTCTTATCTGTCACCTTGAGAGTATGAGAAATGTATTGGGTTATCCAGAAATGAAAGAAAGAATTGTACATTTACTCTATGGGACTTGTTTTATTTTCAGCCCATCAGAGTTAACTAGAGATTTGTTGTTGAAAGAATACAGACCTAAAATTGAAAAAAAAATGTTGATAAATATATATTTAATTGTAGAACACATATGATCCAAATCCAAAAGAAATCCTGTTTGGCTCATTCTTTTTATTTTGTTATTACTTTTTTGTTTCCTTTCCTATCTGGACACATATTCATAGAATCTGACATCTAGAACCAGGGTCAGAGGGGACCTTAGAGACCTCACGCTTTTCCCACTCCCCTTTGAGCAGGTGAGAATATTGTCTCACTTCTCCAGCTTGTAAGGTTCTTGTTCTCAGGTAATAAATACAGCTATAATCTTTGGAAACTGAGATCAGACTTTCCAGGTTCCCCTTTTGGACCTGAGGTTTCTTCTACTTTAGCATTCCACGTTGAATTTCATATTAACAAACATAATAAATAAAAATACAATATGACAACTAATTTTTAAGAGCTAGGTCTGTGGTGGCAAACTCAAATATAAATGTGGCCCACTAAGCACAAGATAAAAATCCCTGTGGGCCACATCTTGACTTAGAAAAACACAAACTGGTATTATATGTGTCATATTTCATGGGTAAAAAAATGAATCAATGAAAAATTTAAAAGTATTTATTTATTAATGACTAATAATACCAATAGGAGTGAGACAGTGTCCATTCTAAAGGAACAATTTCAAGAGGAACAAATTACATGAGTTTAGGGAAATAGTTTCCAGGGATGAGAGTTAAGGTGGGAGAAGCCATTTTTGTTCCAGTAGAATAAGACAATGGAAAAGATACCTATATAAAAGTGTGAGTTTCTTTTTGTTTTTGTTTTACTTTTAATCATTTTAAAAAAAAGGAAGCAGAATATGGAGGAAGGTAAGAGAAGAAAGAAAAAATGGTATAAATTTCTACCTAACTGAGCTAAACACAACCTGTGAGTAGGCCAAACTGCCTGAATAGGGAGTCAGCCAGCTGGGCAACTCAGCTCATCCTCTCCTCACTCTACTCTCCAAAGGAGGTAAATTTTCATGGCCAGAAGCTGTCCAGTTAAGTTGGGGTTTACTGCCTAGGTTCCTTCCTCCTTCCTCCCTCCCTCCCTTCCTTCCGTCTTAAAGTCCAGTCCTTAAACTCATATCACTCTGGAGCTTGTATATTAGATCACAATATGTCCCTGCCCAAACTCCATTTACTGACTGTATTTTGGGCCCTGCTGACTCAGAGTGAATGTCAATAGTAACTGTTTCTTTTTTGTCCAGCAGCTATGAGGATCTTCCCCTTACGGTTTGATTTTATTTTAAATAAAAGTGCCATCTCTTGACTCACTTCTTACAGCATTACCTCACTCAAAGTGAGAGCCTTAAAAGAGCTTAGCCTAAATGGGCCAGCACATCCAGGGTCTCACATTATATTCTGGGCCATCTCCAGTCATTTTGATGAATATCTGGCCACTGAAACCACTGGAGGAGAAAGTGAGGCTACACTTTCAAAGTCATGTACAAGTCATGTCTTCATCTCCCTGATGTCATGGTCTTCTTCAAAAAGTAAGAACAAACACAACACAGTTAGCCACTGGCTATTTTCATTACACTAAAAATATGTAAGTATTCAGGATTAAAATTAAATAATGAAAATGAGCCAGATCTACTTTGGCCTAGTGCTATAATGATCTTTCTCTGAATTACTACTATTTATATTCAAGTCTCTGCCTGACTTGTAATGCTTATGTGACACTAAGCATATTAGTTAGTTTTTTCAGTGCCTTCAGCTAACTGTCCAGACAGAGCAACCATTGACTTGCTTTCTTAAAGGGAGTTTTCTCACCAAGAGCTCTCTACACAGATGAAATTATAGCTCCCTAATTTAAAAAAAAAGATAAAAGAGAGGGAAAGAAGATATGATGATATTCTCCCCAAGCCCATAGTTTTGTTATTATTTTCCTTCTCCTGTCATAAAATCCAAGACCTCTTCAGTAAAAGAAACCTGCTGTAGTAGGGGAAAAATTGTCCTCAAAAGACATACATAAGTTTTGTTTTTGACTCTGGCACTGGCTCCATTATATGAACACTTAAGCCGTGAGCCTATCAGTATCTTAAAAGTTGTGATAATTACAATTACCCTGTCTCCACAGGTGTTTTGGGAAGATTGAATAGGATAATGCATACAAAACATTGTGTACCCATTAAATACAATATAAATGCAAACTATTGCCTTTTTCTATCTTAATTCTCAGAATTCTGTAACCTTCAGCTAGTTCTTAGATTCATGGATATTTTCTCATGTTCAGTCCCACCTTGAGTAAGTGAAATTAGCTTGCTTCCTCAGTTAAAAAAAATTGTTTCAGAAGTTTCATGAAATGAATGGTCTTCTCTTCATAGTGCATTTCTCCAAATTATTCTTTTCTTCTTCCCTGGCTTTGGATGAATATTGTAAACACCTTCCAATTCCCACCAAGCCCCTGAGTTTGACTGTCTGGTCATCTTTAGCCTCAACAGGCAGGAAAATCTAGTTCTTCTCCTATAGGGAATCATTTATTGATAATAAATAATAAATTTCAAGGCCTTTTATGAACCTTTTTTTCCTATTTTATTGGGAGTTTAGAACTTTGGAATTACTCTATAAATGCCAGAGAAAATAGGTATTCATTATCAATTGCCATTTAACATTCCTTTCTCTGATATGGAAACAAAAACTTAAATGAAGTGGCATTGCCTTAGTCTTACATACTGAAGATGGCATCCAAACCCCTTGTTTCTTAATCCCTAATCCTTTGCTTATTCTCTCAGTTACACATTCTAATTGGTTCCTTTCTAAATTGCTCATAGTTAGCAAAATGTACTGGTAACCATGGGAGCTTGCTTCATTGTCTTCTACAAATCATTTGTAAGTTCTCTGGTAGCCTTATATGAAATGAATTTTTAAGCTTTGGTGCAATTCCAAGTGAAAGAAGATCCAGATGACAGTAACTACCAGAACAAATGACACTTAAAGCCATTTTAGTGGCCATGCTCCCCTAGCAAATTGAATGGGACATGCAAAACAAAGTCTCCTTTTACAGATTATGCTAGTTTTTCAGTATTGGTGGGCCAAGGTTACAGGTTTCTGCCCATAGTAATTGTTGTTTCGAAGGAAAAATCAAATGTTTCATCTTCAGGTTTGGATTTTTGGCATCTTCCATAAACACTAAATTTAAACAAAACAATGCAAGAGAAAAGAATAATGACTGTGGATATGAGCCAAACTGAAGAAAGTATATTGTTTTACACCCAGAAAAACTAAAGATAACTATAGATGAAGAAGTTGAATGTTTTCATCAAGTCAATGGCTTTTCAACTGACAAAGAGGTTTTGTGGTTGCTTGATTGAATTTTAAAATAGTGGGTAGATTTAGGAATACAGCTACTTGACATAGCTTATTAGAGCTATTTAAAAATATAAGTATGGTGGTGAAAAAAATTAAACCTTTCATTTTCTTACACCAAATCATTCATTATGAGCTTGGAGCTCCCATAAGTCTAGGAACTCATTATCAATGAATGTAATATCAAGCATATTTTTTCTCCCTCCACTATTTTTCTTTATTATTCCCCACTAGCATCACATTATAGAATGAAGAAATGACTAGTTTGCCATCTCATTAAAGAGCTACTTTCTCAGAGAGAAATTTAATAAGGCTAACTATCATTTTGCCTACTGTCTACTGTTCCCAATTTCATAGTACATTTATTTAACCGTATTTGGATTTCCCTCCACTGGATTTGAACTCATGCTATACATTCTTTCCATTGCATCCTGATCTTGGATTTGTATATCTGATGAATTCTGGAGTAATCATGAAGAGAATAGTATTTTCCCCCCTGAGTCAACATTTGATTTGATTACTGCTGAGTTCAAGAATCTTCATTCCTATCTTCTTATCATCTCTGTGAGCAGTGACAATATTAACTCCATTTAGTGAGTACTCCATCTCCCCTATATTCTTCTCTCCTTTCAGTCTCCTTTTAGTTTCCTGACCGTCCCTGGTCCTTTGATAAGGCTTCATATGTAACCTATGCATAAACACACATTAAATTCTATTTCTATTGCTGATCATATTCACTTCTTTTGGTTCAGGTAGCATATCTGTATAGATGACTCACAAATCTATATATTTAGCTTAAATCTCTTTATTTCATTACTGCATTATTATCTCCCTCCTAAACATTTGTGTCCATATTGACAAAGGCAAAATCTTAAATACATGTGCCAAAATATAAATTATCATATTTTCTTCATACCTTCCCCTTCTCCAAATTCATATTTCTGTGGAGAACATCACCATCCTCCCAGTCACACAGTTTCACAAGCTACATCATCTTAAGTACTTCTTTATACTATATCCTCATATCATTTTCCAATTCCTGGATCTTCTAATTTTATAATAAAAATAATGTCTATTCCCTTCTCTTCATTCAATACTTATCCTAATTTAATTCTTCATCTCTTCTTTTCTGGACTACTATAATTAACTTCTAGTTGGTATCACAGCTTCCAGGCTTTCTCTATCTATATTTCACAGTCTATACATCTGTCTGTGCCAACCCCTCATTTGTTTGAGCTGCCATTGCTCCTAGCCCCCTGGACTCTGGTTGAAAATAGGACAGTAAGTCCACAGTATGATTTGGGTCTTTTACTCAGTCACTTAGGCACTCCTATTAAAGAATAATGCATCTAAGGTATGGAAAGAAGAGAGTTGCCACACATTTAGGGATACTGTGGTTTTGTAGACAAATGCAGCTTTTCTGCTTCCATGGTCCCATCTGGCAACTCATATCAGATTTTCTTATTCAAAAGCAACTAGGGAAGAAAGCCAGAGTTAATTTGCTTGAGTCTTTTTATGGAATTCAACTCTGGCTCAACCTTCCCTATTTCATCAATTCTTGCAGCTCCTAAGCCAGATAAAAGACTCTTCATTAGTTTTTTATATCAGCTGCTCAGTTACTCATGGCTGGAAGAAGACTTACCAAGACTTCTCATGTTGCACTAAAACCATATAGGAAATATTTTATAAGCTCTGGAGTAGAAGGGAAGGCTCCTTCTGTTACTTTTATCCTACAGCAAAAGTACATAAAATTTGCATTTGTTTGCCTTTAATATAAAGGTGTGAGGGGACAGAGGTGCCAAATATGTGTCATGATAAATTGGGAATTGATGAAGGTGGTTAAGTAATATAGGATTTACTTTCAGTCCATATTTTTACATTGTCTAGTTATGTTTGTTACTGACCACTTACCTATCATAAAGCAACTACTAAAGAAACAGTAGTTTGATGAATATTTAGGCTGAGAACTTCTCCTTGGTACAGTATAACATTGATTCTTTGGGATGTTTTAGTTTACTTGGCTAAAACTTCATAGCCATGAACATTTATTATTTCCCAGCATGTCAAATGACATGATTTTCCTGCATCACATCTTGTCCTTTCTAATCAATTCTCTGTGTCCCTGCTCCATTTATCTTCCTTAACATTTCATTCATTATACCAGTACCATTTTCAAAAACCTATATTGTTTCTCCAAAATTTAGTACAATGATTCGCAAACATTTTCATTTCTGTACTACTTTACGGTCAAATAGTTTTGAGCACCCAAATCGTTTCTATTTATCTGGGTTATAGCTATTGATATTGCCACATAAGAAATTAAAATATTTTAGTATTATTAGGAAAATAGTTTTGATCTTGTAGGTTCCCATATTGTTGTTGTTGTGTTTATCCTTCACTTTCAAAGAGGATGATGACATCAGAGAAATGAGGACATTCACTGCAGTTGACTTTGTTTTGAGTGAAGGAGTGCTGTGCAAGGTCACCAGCCTTACTTTCTCCTCCTGAGCCGTTTGGATCCAGTGACCAGATATTCATCAGGATGACTAGAGACAGCCCGGATGCAATGGGAGACCTTGGCCTTTTAGACTAAGGCTTTTTCAAGTACTCACTTAAAGTGAGGTAATACCCATTCAGTGAATAGACCACTTTAAAAGTAGACAAGGGTTGGCCCCTTTAAATAGAAAAGAAAAATAAATAAATAAAGTTGGGAGGGACATGAGCCACAGGGTTGCTGTTTGAAGAAAGAGGGCAAATATTGACATTCATTGTAAGTTAAGAGGGTCCAAAGAAAAAGCCATTGAGTGGAGCTTGGGCAGGGACCCATTGTTATTCAATCTATGGGCTTCAGAGTACACTGACTCTAAGGTTTTAGGGAAGAAAAGAAATGAAGAAAGGAAGGAAGAAAGAAAGAAAGAAGGAAGGAAAGGAAGAAAGAAAGGAGGAAAGAAAGAAAATGAAACACAGAAAGAAAGAAATCTAGCCAGTAAAACCTATGTTAACTGGTCAGCTTCTGACCATAAAAATTTATCTTCTTTTGGAGAGAAGAAGGAAAGGTAGAGCTAGAGTATGAGAGAGAAGATGAACTGAGTTAGCCAGCTAGTTGGGTCCCCATTCAGGCATTTTTGTCTGTTCACAGTTTGTGCCCATACTTCAATTTTGAAGAGGACCATGGCATCAAATAAATGATGACATGAGTTGCACTTGTCTTTGTTTTGAGGGAGAGAGGGCTGTGCAAGGTCATCAGCCTCACTCTCTTCTTCTGAGGCATCTGGATCCAGTGAGCAGATACTTATGAGGATTACTGGAGATGACCCAGAATGCAATGGGAGGCTTTGGTCTTTTAGGCTAATAAGGACTTTTCAGGTATTCACCTAAAGTGAAGTAATGCCCATTTAGTGAATAGACATCTTTAAAAGTAGTCAGGAGATGAACTCTTTAAATATAAGGGAAATATAGGGGATCAGGGAAGCTCCAGGAATTTCTAGATTACACATTGACAGAACTGGTCTTTTGGATCAATCCTTAATGTGTCTGCCATGGAAAACACTAAAGGAGTCCATAGTCTGCTTTCTCACAATGTTTTTTCCAAAACCATTCATTCCCTAACTCATGCCCTCTTCTCTCCTCAGACAAGTTTCCCCTGCCTATGCTTATTCTCCTCCTTCTGATTGGTGGACCCTACCCCTTTATCTAAGACTATCTAAATCACACCCATTCTGTAAAGACAATCTCAATATCATCTCCTCTGTGAAGTCTTTTTAAATGTTGACTTCTTTCTTCAAATAAAATCACATAATGGATTAAAAGAAAAATCTACAAGATGGCATTTCTCTGGAAGCAAAGATCTGGAATTTTTAAATATATTGACTACATCAATGAGTATATGATGTGACAACCCAGAAAACTCACATCATCTTGACATTCTTAAAGACATAACTACTGAAAAAAGGTGATAGTCCTCATGTTCTTTGCTTCATCAGATAACATCTGGACTATCAGGTTCAGTTTTGATCATCCAGTTAACAAGAATATTAATAAGCTCTAAATCATCCAGAATTGACTGACAGAATGATGAAGCACTCCATGTCCATGCAAGATGATTATCTGTTTAAAAAGATGGTTATATTTTAACCAAGAAGAAAAGATTCAGGGGAAGCACAATAGCTGTTTTCAACTACTTCCCAGGCTCTCACATAATGGAGAAACAGACTTGTTCTACTTCGACCTAGAGCACAGTGGTAGAAGTAATCAATGTTTTATAATTCCAAAGAGATATATTTTGACCTAATGTAAGGAGGGCCAGGAATCCTGATATTTAAAGGCATAATTAAGTGAAATGGGAGCAGGGCAGAAAGGAGTACTTGGGGTTGCTCACAAACCAGAACACAGACCAGGAGAGGAGGAAACATACATCCTAAAAATTAGAATGGAATTAAAAGAATAGAGACTATAAGAGAAAAGCAAAACCAACAAAAAAATAGAAGAAAATGAAAGAAATCTGTGAAAAAAGCAAAGTAATAAGGAAAATATGTCAACAAGAGGTCATTTAAGAATTATCAGAATCTCTTGACCCCAGGACTACAAAAAAATCTTAGACATCACATTTTAGGAAATAATAAATGGACACTGCCCAAATCATTTATACATAAAGGACAAAGTAAAGAAGCAGAGAAACCATTCATAACATCCTGAAAGAAATCCTGGTATAAAACCCCCAAGAACTCCAGTGTGGGCCACTGGCACAGAGAGGGTCTGAGCAGGCCTTGCAGGACTGAATCACTAGCAGCTGTGGCAGTTTCCAGATTTCTTGACCCCAAAATTCTGAGAACAACTTGGAAGTTTAGTGGAAAGAGCCTGTCAGACCTGTGTGAACGAGTAGCTGTCTCACCCAGCCCTGGGGCCATGGGGGTGCTGCAGACCCCAGTGGTCACAATAGCAGTGCAAATGGCTTCTGATTCTAGAACTGTAGAGGGGATTGAGCAGTTGATCAGAGGGGGAATGCCAGTATCTCTTTCTTAGTGCTGAGGAATAAATTGATTGCTTTGTCCTGCTTGGATTTGCATTATAATCCTGGGTGGCTGTCCTGGGGAGAGAAGGAGTGCTGCCATGGTGGAGCTCCTGGCAGTGGTGGAGAAGGAATCTTCCCCAAGGTTCCAGGGAACAAAGGAATACTTGGGTTGCTCACAGCCCAGAGCACAGACCAGGAGAGGAGAAGAGTATATAACTAGTCTTTGATCATATAGTCTTAGAACAGCTGAAAATTTGCCAGTCCCTACAAGTGTTTCTGAAAAGAGGTACACAAAAAAACCCTGAAGTTTAAGTCAGTACACAACCCCACCACCAGTGGAAGAAGAGAACTACCTTGACAAAGGAATCAAAAGTCACATAATAGTCTGGAAAAATGAGTAAACTGGGAAAAACAAAATCAGATTATAGAATCTTATTTTGGTCACAAGGAACTTCAAATCACACAAGGAGAAAAAGACAACAAAGTCAAAGTTCCTACATCCAAAGCCTCCAAGAAAAATATGAATGATCTCAAGGAAGAACAGTAGAGGAAAATGGGAAGAGGAATGATAAGGATGCAAGAAAACCATGAAAAATGAGTCAAATGCTTGCTAAATGGGAGCCCCCAAAATGCTGAAGAAAATGACACCTAAGACAGGACTCATGGGAAGCTGCTGCAGTTTCCAATTTTCTCAAACCACAAATTTCAAAGATAACTTAAAAGGTGTGTGTGGAAGCTCTTTCATGTGGGTGAGAGGGGAGAGTGGCCTGACCCCAGCTCCAACCCCAGGGAGTCTACAGGCTACCATAACGACTGCTTCTGCACCTCTTGGCTTATAGATTGAGGGGGAATCAAATGCCTGATTTGGATCTCAGTCCTGAGTGGTGGGGCTGGGGAGAGGAGGAGTGCTGACATGGTGAAGCTGGTAGCAGTAGTACAGAGGGAATCCTACTCATAGTTACAAGGCAGAAAAGAGCAAATGCTCACAGATGAGAACACAGGCCAGAAAAGGAGTTAACACTTCTCCCTTAACTATGCCACTTTGGAGGAACTGAAAACTTACAGATATGTAGAGATATCTCAGAGAAGAACTGCACAAAACATCCAAGTCAGGGGTAGTACACACTCCAGTTGTCAAAGGACTCAAAAGTCAAGTAATTGAGTGGAAAAATGTCACAAAAGGGGGAAAAATGAGACTACAGAAGGTTACGTTCTTTGTAAAAAGATATTTTCTTCCATCTTTGTGGACAAAGAAGAGCAAAGCATACAATCAAAAGCAGACCAAAACGTACAACTGGAGGAAGACAGAGAGGTCAAGACTTCTACATTCAAATCCTCAAAAAAATTGAAAAAAACAAATACAGTGGTCTCAGATCATGGAAGAGCTCAAAAAGAATTTTGAGAATCAAGAGAGGTGGAGGAAATTGTGAAGAGAAATGAGAGTGACGCAAAGAAATCACGAAAAAGATGTCAACAGCTTTCTAAAGGAGACTACCCCAAAAAGAAAAAACGCTGAAGAAAACAATACGTTTAAAAATAGACTAAACCAAATGGCAAAAAAGGTTTACAAAGTCAATGAGGAGAACAATGCCTTGAAATGTACAGGCAATGGGGTATAGAAATCAATTGTGCCCTATAGAAAATGAAGGACAGATGATGGAAGAAGGGGATGGTGACACAAGAAAGGACGGAGTGAAGGAAGGGGTGGATGGGGTGCATGCTGCTCTAGGGTGGGGGGGTGGGGAGAGATGGGGAAAAATTGGAATTCAAATTTTTGTGGAAGTGCATGTTGAAAACTGAAAAATAAATTATATACATCCATACATATGTTATAATATATTTAAATATTGAATATTTAAACATATATATATATGAATACACACACATATATAATGTGTTTGTTTGCATATAGACATGCATATATGTATGTGTGTATATATATATATGTATTTGTATGTGTGTAAGTATGTATGTATTACCTTAAAAAACAAACTAACCCACGCGTAAAAAGAAATCCAAAATGTCAAAGACGAGAATGCCTTAAAAAGCAGGACTGGCCAAATTGAAAAGGAGGACCACAATTCACTAAAAAAAAATAATTCCTTAAAAATTAGAATGGAGCAGATGAAAGCTAATGAAGCTATGAAGAATAAAATAAAAAACCAAATCAAAAGAATGAAAAAAAGAAGGCAATATGAAATATCTCATTGGAAAAACAACTGACCTGGAAAATTGATACAGGAGGTATAATTTAATAATTGTTGGACTACCTGAAAGCCATGACTAAAAAAAAAAAGAACCTACACATCATCTTTCAAAGAAATTATCAAGGGAAACTCTCTTGGTATTCTAGCATGAAAGGGCAAAATAGATTTTTTTTGTTGTTGTTTTTTCTTTTTTTTTTTTTATTTTGTAATGTTTAACAATCACTGCTATACAATTGCGATTTTATCCCTTCCCACCTACTCCCCACTACCCGCTCCCTCCCCACGACTGCATACAATTCTGTATAGATTCTACATATACTTTCCTATTGAGTATATTTTCACTATAGTCATGCTATGTAGTCAGACTAAGATAAATGAAAGAAATCGTATAACTAATCAGAACATGATACACAAACACATACACATACACAAACATGATCTGCTACAATATGTGAGTGACTTCCATATTTCTCTCTCTGAGTGTGGCAGGCATTATTGCCTTGAGATCCTCCATTGGGATTTTTTTTTTTTTTTTTGGTAAGAAGTTCTTGTGTTATTACAAAAATCTAAGTCTACCAGAAAAAACTCTTACACACTGTGGTTGTTGCTGTGCATAAAGTTCTCCTGGTTCTGCTCCTTTCACTCAGCATCAAGTCATATAAGTCCTTCCAGGCCTCTCTGAAGTCTTCTTGTTCATCAATTCTTATGGCACAATAGTACTCCATTACATTCATATACCATAATTTATTCAGCCATTCCCCAATTGATGGACATCCCCTTGACTTACAGTTTTTGGCAACTACATAGAGTGCTGCTATAAATATTTTTGTACATGTGGGACCCTTTCCCATTTTTATGATCTCTTGGGGATATAGTCCTAGTAGCGATATTGCTGGGTCAAAGGGTATGCACATTTTTGTAGCCCTTTAGGCATAGTTCCAAATTGCTCTCCAGAATGGTTGGATGCGCTCGCAGCTCCACCAACAATGAATTAGTGTTCCAACTTTCCCACATCCTCTCCAGCATTTATCATTTTCTTGTTCTGTCATGTTTGCCAATCTTATAGGTGTGATGTGGTACCTCAACGTTGTTTTGATTTGCATCTCTCTAATCAAAAGTGATTTAGAGCATTTTTTCATATGATTATAGATAGCTTTAATTTCTTCCTCTGAAAATTGCCTGTTCATATCCTTTGACCATTTATCAATTGGGGAATGACTTGTATGATTATACATTTGGATCAGTTCTCTATATATTCTAGAAATGAGGCCTTTATCCCCGAGCTTAGCTGTAAAACTTCTTTCCAAATTTACTACATCCCTCCGGATTTTGGTTGCATTGGGTTTGGTTGTGCAAAAACTTCTCAGTTTAATGTAATCAAAGTTATCCATTTTGCATTTCATAATGCATTCTATCTCTCCTTTAGTAAAGAATTCTTCCCTTCTCCATAGATCTGATAAATACACTATTCCTTGCTTCTCCAGTTTATTCATGGTATCAGTCTTTATACCTAAATCATGTACCCATTTGGACTTTATTCTTGTGTACGGTGTCAGGTATGGGTCTATGCATAATTTCTGCCACACTGTTATCAAGTTTTCCCAGCAATTTTTGTCAAACAATGAGTTCTTATCCCAGAAGCTGGGGTCCTTGGGTTTATCAAACAGAAGGTTGCTATATTCCTTGCCTACTTCATCTTGAGTGCCAAGTCTATTCCACTTGTCTACCTCTCTGTTTCTTAGCCAATACCAAGTGGTTTTGATAATTGCTGCTTTATAGTACAGTTTGAGGTCTGGTAGCGCTAGGCCACCTTCCCAAGCATTTCTTTTCATTAGTCCCTTTGATATTCTGGACCTTTTGTTTTTCCAAATGAATTTTGATATTATTTTGTCCAGCTCTAGAAAGTAATTGTCTGATAGTTTAATTGGTATGGCACTAAATAAGTATATTAATTTGGGTAGAATTGTCATTTTTATTATATTAGCACGGCCTACCCACGAGCAACTGATGTTTTTCCACTTACTTAAATCTGACTTTATTTGTGCAAAAAGTGTCTTGTAATTGTGTTCATATAATCCCTGGGTTTGTTTTGGCAGGTAGACTCCTAAGTATTTTATACTGTCTACCCTAACTTTAAATGGGATTTCTCTTTCTATCTCTTGCTGTTGGACTTTGTTGCTAATATATAGGAATGCAGAAGATTTGTGTGGGTTTATTTTGTACCCTGCAACTTTGCCAAAGTTGTTTATTAATTCTAGTAATTTTTTACTTGAATCTCTGGGATTCTCTAGGTAAATCATCATATCATCTGCAAAGAGTGATAACTTAGTTTCTTCTTTGGCTATTTTAATTCCTTGGATATTTTTATCTTGTCTAATTGCTACAGCTAACATTTCTAGTACCATATTAAATAATAGTGGTGATAATGGACAACCTTGTTTCACCCCTGATCTTATTGGGAATGCATCTAGCTTTTCCCCATTGCATATAATGCTTGCTGAAGGTTTTAGATAGATACTGCTTATTATTTTATGGAAAGTTCCCTTTATTCCTGCGTTCTCCAGTGTTTTTATTAGGAATGGGTGTTGTATTTTGTCAAAAAGCTTTTTCTGCATCTATTGAGATAATCATGTGGTTTTTGTTAGCTTTGTTGTTGATGTGATCGATAATGCTAATAGTTTTCCTAATATTGAACCAGCCCTGTAGTGCTGGTATGAATCCTACCTGATCATAATGTATTAATCTCGTGATAAGATGCTGTATTCGTTTTGCTAGAATCTTATTTAAAATTTTTGCATCTATATTCATTAGGGAAATTGGTCTATAATTTTCTTTCTCTGTTTTGTCTCTTCCTGGTTTGGGTATCAAAACCATATTTGTATCATAGAAAGAATTTGGGAGGACTCCTTTTCCCCAGTTTTCAAGAATAGTGTATGTAGTATTAGAATTAACTGTTCTTTAAATGTTTGATAGAATTCACTTGTGAATCCATCTGGCCCTGGAGATTTTTTCCTAGGGAGTTCATTGATGGCTTGTTCAATTTCTTTTTCTGAGATGGGGTTGTTTAAGTATTCAACTTCCTCTTCTGTTAATCTGGGCAATTTGGATTTTTTAAAATATTCATCCATCTCATTTAGATTATCGAATTTGTGGGCATAAAGTTGGGCAAAGTAGTTTCTAATTATTGTTTTAATTTCCTCCTCATTGGAGGTGAGTTCACCCCTTTCATTTTTAATATTAGTAATTTGGTTTTCTTCTTTCTTTTTTTTAATCATATTGACCAAAGATTTATCAATTTTATTAGTTTTTTCATAAAACCAACTATTGGTTTTATTTATTAATTCAATAGTTTTCTTAATTTCAATTTTATTAATCTCTCCTTTGGTTTTCAGTATTTCTAATTTGGTATTTACTTGGGGATTTTCAATTTGTTCTTTTTCTAGCTTTTCCAACTGCAAGCCTAAGTCATTGATCTCCTCTTTCTCTATTTTATTTATGCAAGCATTCAAAGATATAAAACTTCCCCTAATAACTGCTTTTGCAGTATCCCATAAGTTTTGGTATGTTGTCTCACTATTGTCATTCTCTCGAATGAAATTGTTGATTGTTTCTATGATTTCTTCTTTAACCCAACCCTTCTTTAGAATTAGATTATTTCGTTTCCAATTGATTTTTGGTTTCTCTTTCCATGGCCTTTTATTACATGTAATTTTTAATGCATTATGATCTGAAAAGGATGCATTGATTATCTCTACCTTTCTGCACTGGATTGTGAGATTTTTATGTCCTAGTACATGGTCAATTTTTGTAAGTGTTCCATGTACCGCTGAGAAAAAAGTATATTCCTTTCTATTCCCATTTAATGTTCTCCAAAGATCTATCATATCTACCTTATCCAGAGTTTTATTTACCTCCTTAACCTCTTTCTTGTTTATTTTGAGGTTGGATTTATCGATTTCAGAGAGGGGGAGGTTGAGGTCCCCCACTAGTATAGTTTTGCTATCAATTTCTTCCTTCAACTCCCCCAACCTCTCCTCTAAGAATCTGGATGCTATACCACTTGGAGCATACATGTTTAGTAATGATATTGCTTCATTGTCTATGGTGCCTTTTAGCAGGATATAGTTTCCATCCTTATCCCTTTTGATTAGATCTATTTTTGCTTTTGCTTTGTCTGAGATTAGGATTGCTACTCCTGCCTTTCTTACATGAGCTGAAGCACAATATATTCTGCTCCATCCTTTGACCTTTATCCTATGTGTATCCCCCCGTTTCAAATGTGTTTCTTGTAAGCAGCATATTGTTGGATTATGGCTTTTAATCCATTCTGCTATCCGTCTCCGTTTTATGGGAGAGTTCATTCCATTCACATTCACAGTTATGATTACAATCTTTGTATTTCCCTCCAACCTCTTTCCCATGATTTGTGCTTTTAGCTCTCCCTTCTCCCTTCCCCTCCTCAATAGTATTCACTTTTCTCCCCCTCCTCCTCCAGCTTTCCCCTCCTTCTTTTGACCCCCCTCCCTTTTAATCCCCTTTACTCTTATTGCTTCTTTCCTCCCTTTTAGCCACCCTCCCCTTTCTTCCCCCTTCCCCTCCTACTACCTATAGAGCTAGTTAGGCTTATCTACTTAAGATTATTGTTTCCTCCTTTGAACAAATCAGATGAGAGTACCTCTCAAACAAAGCTCATCTCCCTCCCCTCCTTCCCTCTACTATAGTTTTGTACTTTTTCCTGTGATATAATTTGCCATTTTCTGCTTCCCCCTTTCCACACCTCCTATTACATTCCCTTCTCATACTTAAATCATATTTTGACATGACATCATTTACTTTATGCCCGTTCCCTCTACATATATCCCTTTTATCATAATAGCTGCACAGTTCTCAAGATTAACAGGTATCATCTTCCCTTATAGGGAGGTAAACAGTTTGCCCTAATTGAGTAGCAAGTTTTTGTTTTTGTTTTTTTCCCCTCTGTTTACCTTTTTATGATTCTCTGGAGACCTGCATTTGAAGATCAAATTGTTTATTGAGTTCTGGTGTTTTGGTCAGGAAGCTCTGGAAATCCCTTATTTCGTTGAATGACTTTCTCCTTGCCTGAAATGTTATGCTGAACTTTGCTGGGTAGTTGATCCTTGGTTGAAGTCCCAAGTCCTTTGCCTTACGGAATATTGGGTTCCAATTCTTTCGATCTTTTAATGTAGAAGCTGCAAGGTCCTGTGTGATCCTGACTGTGTGTCCTTGATATTTGAATTGTTTCTTTCTGGCTGTTTGTAGTATTTTCTCCTTCACTTGATAGCTCTGGAATTTGGCAACTATATTTCTTGGGGTTTTGAGTTTGGGATCCCTTTCGGGAGGGGAACGGTGGATTCTTTCGATGACTATTTTGCCCTCTGAGTCTAGTGCTTCTGGACAGTTTTCCTTGATGATTTCCTGGAAGATATTGTCCAGACTCTTTTCTTCATCATGGGTTTCTGTCAGGCCAATAATTCTTAGATTTTCTCTCCTGGATCTATTTTCCAGGTCAGTTGTTTTTCCAATTAAATATTTTACATTTTCTTCTATCTTTTCATTCTTTAGATTTTGTTTGACTGATTCTTGTTGCCTCATTGAGTCATTAGTTTCTACTTGCCCAATTCTAATCTTCATCGTAGTGTTTTCTTCAGTTAGCTTTTCCATCTCCTTTTCCATCTGACCAATTTTTCCCTTTAAGTAGCTCTTTTCTCCATTTAATTTTTGTACTTCTTTTTCCATTCGACCAATTTTCCCAGTTAGGTTTTGGGTTTCCTTTTCCATCTGATCAATTTTCCCAATTAGGTTTTGGGTTTCCTTTTCCATTTGATTAGCTCTTCCTTTTAGGGGATTATTCTCTCCAGTTAATTTTTGAACTTCCTTTTCCATTTCTTCAATTTTCTTTTTCAGGGTAATGTTCTCATCAGTGAATTCTTTTTTTATAGTTTTAAAATCATTGGCCAGTTTTTCTTTTATATCCTTCTTCAGACATTCCAGGTATTCTAGTTGTGCTTGCGAGAAATTCATAGTCCCATCTGAGGTTTCAGATGGAAGTACAGTCTCAGCTCTAACCTCGTTTATGTTTGTGTTTTGGTCCTTATCCCCATAGAAAGATTCTATGGTTTGTTCACTTTTGGTCTGCTTTTTCCGATTCATGATGCTGGCTGAGTGTTGTAGCTTTTGGTTCTTTCAGTCAGAAGGTACAGATCTTTAAGTTGAGATGATGTGTGTCTGCAAAATAGATATTGAAAGAATCCACCAATCACCTCCTGAAAGATATTCCAAAAGGAGAACTCCTAGCAATATCCTAGTTAAATTTCAGAGTTCCCAGGTCAAGGAGAAATATTACAAGCAGCCAGAATGAAACAATTCAGATAGTGTGTAACACAATCAGGAGAACACAAAATCTTACATCTTCTACATTAAGGGATTGATGGACTTGCAATATGATATTCCAGAGGTCACAGGAGCTAGGATTAAAACCAACAGTCACCTACCCAGGAAAACCGAATATAATTCTTCAGGGGAAAAAATAGTCATTCAATGAAAGAGAGGACCATCACACATTCTTGATGAAAAGACCAGACCTGAATAGAAAATTTGACTTTCAACAGGAATCAAGAGAAGCCTGCAAAGGTAAAGCAGAAAGAGAAACCATAAAGGATGTATTGTGGTTGCGAGAGAGAGAGAGAGAGAGAGAGAGAGAGAGAGAGAGAGAGAGAGAGAGAGAGAGAGAGAGAGAGAGAGAGAAGTGGGGGTACAGGGCGATTTGAATATGAAGGGATGATAAAAAATAAAATTAAGAGGTAAGAGAGGAATACATTTGGAGATGGAGAAAGGGAGAAATAGAAGAAGGTAAACTATCTCACATAAGGTAGCAAGAAAACACTTTTGTAATGGAGGAGAAGAGGGTGGAGAGGAGAGAGAATGAGTGAATATTACTCTCATAGGAATTTGCCTTAAGGAGGGAATAACATGCACACTCAGTTGGGTATGTAAAATATATCTTACCTTACAGGAAAGTGGGGGAAAGGGGGTAAGGTGGGGGCATAATAGAAGGGTGGGTAAATGGGAAGAAATGGGTAATCAGAAGTAAAAACTTTTGAGGAGTGACAGGGCCAACATATAGAATATAATAAATAGACGGCAGGATAGGATAGAGGGAAATATAGTTAATCTTTCACAATATGACTACTATGGAAGTGTTTTGCATGACTACACATGTGTAACCTATATCGAATTGCTTGCCTCCTCAGTGGGGGTGGGTGGGGTGGGAGGATTGGAGAGAATTTGAAACTCAGCTTTTCTATTTTTACATGCAACTGTTAAATAAGACATGCAGGCAATGTGGTATAGAAATCTGTCTTGCCAAACAAGAAAGTAGAGGGGAAAGCTTGAGAAGGGGAGATCTGATAGAAGTCAGGACAGATTGGAGGAAAAGGTAATCAGAATACATGCTTTCCTGGAGTGAGGGAAGGGGAAAGATGGGGAGAAAATGTGAAACTCAAAATCTTGTGGAAATGAAGACTGAAAACTAAAAATTAGTAAGAGAGAAACTACATTTTATAGGATCTAGGGAAAAAAAAGATCCACAGTCAAAAGAAAAAAAAAGATAATGAGCCGATGGACTTCAGAAAAACCTGGAAAGACTTAAAATAACTCATGTTGAGTCAGAAGTGGGACAACATGACACACAGTTACAGCCACATTGTGCAATGAGCAACGTTGATAGACTTGGCTCTTCTCAGAAATTCAGAGTTCTAAAACAACTCCCAAAGACTCATAACAGGAAATGCTATCCATATCTAGAGAAATAATAACTGTCTGAAGGCAAATTGAAGCATATTATTTGCTCTCTTTCTTTTTTTCTTTTGTTTCTTCTTTGTCATCATCCATCCCATTGGTTCTATTTCTTCTTTGCAACATGACTAATGGGAAAATATGTTTAACGTGAATGTATATATAAAGAGCCTTTATCAAATGGTATGCCATCTCGGTGAGACAGGTAGAAGGAAGAGGAAGAAGGGGGAGAAAATTTGGAACTCAAAACTTGTGAAACTTAATGCTGTAAATGAAAAATAAAAAGAAATGAAAAAATGAAAAAAAATTAGAACTCCCAAAAATATCATGGCCAAAATCCAGGGATTTCAAGTGAGAGGGAAAAAAATATTGCTGTATTCCAGAAATAAGAAAATTCAAGTCTCAATTAGCTAGAATCCAGATAATATAAGACTTGGCATTTATAAGTTTAAGGTGAGAAAATTTTCGAGTACAATATGACAAATAGCAAAATATGAATTTTACTATGAAGAATTTACCTGAAAAACTGACCTAAATCTTTTAAAGGGAATAAAATACACCATGAATTAGGTAAAATAACTTCAGGAATTCTTGATTAAAGAAAATCAGAGATGAGTAGAAACTTTGGAATTCAAACACAGGAGTAGACTAAACTAGGAAAGAAGAACTTTTTTAAGCAATTGGACAGGAGTAAAATGATAATGAAACGCTTATACTTTAATGGGGGAAAGAAATGTCTCTCTGAGCCCTAATGTGTTCAATATTTACAATGGATGTTAAGTAACATAAATAAAATCTTCTGAGAAATGAGGATAATAAGTATGCACCATTTTGAGATTTGTTTTAAAAAATAAAGGTAAAAAAGTGAAAAAAGAATATAGTGGGAAAGAATTAAGGAGCTGTAATATACAAGAAATCCCCATACAGGCTCATAAGGACAGACATTCTGAATGACTGAACAACAAGTACTAACTCTACACTATCTCCCACAGGGTAACTTCTGCAGTCAAGTTCTATAGTTAACCCAGTGAGTCTGCACTACTAAAATTATTGTGTATAAGATATACTCACTGTACATCTCATTAACAATCATCCAATATTCTGAATTGTTGCTGTTGTTCATCCTTCATTAGCAAAAAGGACCAAATATACCACAAGGGAGCTGTCGTGGATTTCACGTAAATTAAGGTTAAGTGAGGTAAAGCTGTCTAAAGTCAACAGTCACACTCTCCTCTCTGGAGTCATGACAATCCATTGACGAGAAAAAAATCAGAATTAGTTTTTAAAAGTATTTTTTCACATGGCATAACAAGAATACCTTAGATTGTAAGATTTTCATGGAAATCTCTGTCTCTTTTTGTATATCTAGTGCTAGGTACAGTGTCTGACACATAGTAGGCGCTTAATGCTTGTTCATTGATAGTTTCAAAACATTATCCCCATAAACATGAATATTCTTCCACAAATGAAGGCAATGTCCATAGAATGAGTGGGCTGAAATAAAGAGTACGATGATAGTAAGACATATAGAAGGCCACATGTGTAGAATTCACATGTGGAAAAGGAAAATCACAAGCATAGACAGAAGAGAACCTAGAAATATTAATACAACTTCAAATTCTCTTTGGTATGGTTTATTATTGACATGACTAAAATGAAGTTGAGGAATAGAAATTTTTCCTTTTTTCTCCTGCAAGTGTGTCACCTACCATTTTGCAATGTCTTCTACTCTCAATATAAAACTAACCTGAAATTTGTCAAAGGTGTAACTGTTTTATGTGCTTATAAGTATGGTCAATTTGTATGCTGAACAAATCATGTTCCTTCTTTCCCTCTTAATAACATCAAGAATAAATTGCAACAATAATAATAGCTAGCTTATCGATAGAGACTACTATGTACCAGGCATTGTGTTAAAAGTTTTTCACTAATTATCTCATTTGATCCTTAATAATAATATCCTGGAAGGTAAGAATTATCATCCACATCTTACAGCTGAAGAAACTGAGGAAAACAGAGGTTAAGTAACTTGCTTAAGGTTTCTCAGTGAGTGTCTGAGGCAAGATCTGAACTTGTCTTTCTGACTCCAGGTCTAGTTTTCTATGTGTGTTTGTAAATCATAATGGGATCAAGGATGTAGACCAAATTTCATTAATACTTCATGATTGCATTTTCAGTTTTGATGACTACCTCAGGTGAATGGAGGGGTCCCTTTCTCTGATTCTGTATATGCATGCTGTCATCCCCACAGAATGAAAGTTTCTTGTGAGCAAAGACTGCTTCATTTTGCCTTTGTATTCCTAATAGCTGGAATTTAGTAGCTACTTAATAAAGGCTTGTTGATGAATTAATTTTTTCTTTAGCAACTAATGTTTAGTTCAAGAATATGTCTATCAATCAAAATACAAATCATTCTAAGTGTTAAAGAATGGAATTTTCTGCTTTACAGCTGTGTTTTCTGTGAAGAAAAACATATGCCCTATCATACTGTGCAGTTTAAGTGCCACTTATTTAGAGAATCATGGGACTAAGATTTAAGTGATAGTCCTGCTACTACTCATTCTACCACCAGCTCTGAGTCCTTGGTTGTACACAAGGAAACTGAAGTCAGAAAGTGTACATTATCTAAAGTCACAAAGTTTCTTCCTTTATTAAATGCCATTTGTGCTGTGCACTGTTATAAGACACTACACATTTGGGAGAAGGCAAGTTAACACTTGTGTGCAGTATTTAAGGATCTGTTAGTTTTTGTTGCAATTAGATATGTTAATGACAATTTTTCTCTTATTAATTTCATTGGGATAAGAACTTTTGAGCATGTATGGAAGGGAAGTAGGAGAAAGGTCTAGAACATAGCTTTTTCACTCCAGAAAATATTTTTACTCAGAAAAACCTCTTTCCAATAAACTAGCTTGAATTGTGAAAGCACTCTGTTATTGCAGCAGTGAAATTCTAATGCCAGTGTTATAAAATGTTTACAGATGTGTATTCATGAAATATAGACTTGGTAATGATATTGTTGGGTCAAAAGGTACACATAGTTTTATTGTCTTTTGAGGCATACTTCCATATTGCTCTCCAGAACCACTGGATTAGTTTACAACTCCACCAACAGAGCATTAGTGACCCAGTTTTCCCACATGCCCTCCAACATTTGTCATTTTCTTTTATGAAACACTGTATGCGGTGGTATCTCAGAGTTGTTTTAATTGGCATCTTTGTAATCACTAGGGATTTAGAGCATTTTATATGATTATTGACAGTTTTGATTTATTCTTCTAAAATTAACTGCCTGTTCATATCTTTGACCATTTATCAACTAACGAATATCTTGTGTTCTTATGAATTTGACTCAGTTCTGTATACAGCTGAGAAATGAGACTTTTATCAGAGAAATTAGCTATATTTTTCTCTCAGTTTTCTGCTTTCCTTTTAATTTTGACTGCAAAGGTTTTGTTTGTATAAAATCTTTTTAATTTAATGTAATCAAAACTAACCATTCCACATTGTACAATGCTTCTATTTCTTATTTGGTCATAAATTCTTCCTTTATCTATAGATCTCATAGATATACTATTTCAAGCTTCCCTAATTTGCTTATGGTATCACCTTTTATGTGTGATTCACATACCCAGTTTCACCTTATCATGGTGTACTGGTGGAAATGCTGGTCTATGCTTCATTTCTACCAAACTCCTTTCCAGTCTTTCCAGTAGTTTTGATCAAAGAGGGAGTTCTCTGAAAAATGAGATCTTGGGGTTTGTCAGAAACAAGAGAGCTAATCAAAAACTAGAATAGATATAAAAAAAAACTTCCATAGTAGGTCACTTATTACAATACATTGTATATGTATTCTATTGCACTGAAATCTATCACTCTGTCTCATAACCAGTATCAGATATGTTTTTAATACAGTTTGAGACATGATATAGCTAAGCCACATGGCTTCATGTTTTATTTCATTCAGTCCTAACATATAATATATACAAATGCTGATGAGCTATTAGGGGCTATTTTCTAATCTACAAGTTTTCTAAAGTTGTTAATTTTCATACCTAGTTAATTAGCTGATTTTCTAAGTGTCTCCAAGCACACTATATCATCCATAAACAAAGACAGTTCTGTTTCCTCATTTCCTAGTCTAATTCCCTCAATTTCTTTTTTTTTTCTCTAATTACTATAGCTAACATTTCTGGTACAGTATTGAATACTAGTCATTGTAATGGGCATCTTTGCACCATTCATAATTTTATTGAGAAGGATTCTAAGCTTATCTCCATTACAGATAATGTTTGTCGACGGTTTTAGTTAAACACTACTTAAGAAAGAATAACTCATTTATCTCTATGCTAGAAGATGCTCCATGATATTCTTTATTTTTGGCTGCTTGAAATATTTGCTTCTTGACCTAGGATCTCTGTCCCTTAGCTGCCATATTCCTGTGAGTTTTAATGTTGGGATCTCTTCAGGAGATGATCAAGGAATTCTTTCAGTTTTTATTTTGCCTACTGTGTCTAGGATAACAGGAAAGCCTCCTTGATATTTTCTTGAAATATATCTGTGATTTTTTATCATTGGTCTTCAGGTAGTTTAATAATTCTTAAATTATCTCTCCTCAATCTATTTTCCATGTTAGTTCTTTTTCCAGTGAGATATCGCACATTTTTCTTTCTCCCTATTTTTAAAATTTTGTTTTCTTGTTGTGTCATGGAGTGTAATGGGGTCATGTGAATATCTCATGAAACTGTTGGTTTCGGCTTACCTGATTCTAATTTTAAGGAATCCTTTTGTACTCATTTTGCATTTGGCCAGTACTACTTTGGAATGCATTCTTTTTGATGAATTTTTTGTTCCATTTTTTCTATTTGACCAATTTTTAAAAGAAGTGTTTCCATCAGTGAATTCTTGTACATCATTTTCCTTTTGGCAAATTCTACTTTTTCTGAGTTTCTTTCAGTATATTTTTATATCTCTTTTATTATTTGCCCTATTCTATTTTCAAGGATTGATTTTCTTCAGTATTTTGTGCCTCTTTATTAAGCTGTGGAATCTATTATTGCATTGCTCTCATTTCTTCTTGCATTTTTCCCTCCACCTTATTTATTTTTTTAAACCCTTTTTTTCAGTTCTTCTAGAATTTGAGATTTATACTTTTGTGTGAGGCTTTTCATGAAGCTGCTTTGACATCATTTCATTTTGAGTTTGAGCTTTCCTGCGACCATGGTAACTTTCTATTATCATGACTTTTTGGTGTTATTGTTGTTTACTCATTTTCAGACTTTTTTTTTTCAGTTTTTGACTCTTTATTACACTTGACCTCTGCTTCTATAGTGGAAAGGACACCGTTCCAAGATTCATTTCATTTTTTTTCTTTTTTATGCATCTATTTTTGGAACTAACTCTGGGGGTCTTTAAGGTTTCAGTTCTTCCAAGGTGGTATGACCTAAGGAAGATATGTTACTGCTCTTTTGGCCTGTGCTCTGCTTAATAAACTTTGACAAGTACTTTTTTTTCCCCACTCTGGAATAGTGAACATGTTACTGCTCCCCTATTGTCACATACTGTAGTGTATAAATGCTCCTCCTAACCCTAGAGTCTTGTGCTAGATGTGTATATGGGCAATGCAATGGAATTCTGTTCTCAGTGACAGCAGAATCCTCTGCAATCTCCTTCTTGACAATTGTCTGACCTTCTTATCTGCTTTAGTCAAAGAGCTCTGGGCACAGCCCCTATTTATTCAGTTACCCTTAAGGTCTGGTGCTAGCTTGCCAGAGCAAGGCCTGTACCAGAATGTGCTTCACTCTCACTCCAGTGACACAGATCTTTCCTGCCCACATGCTGCCTTGTAGGCTGGAAAAAAATAAATCTGTCCTTTTAGTCATTCTGCCACTCCAAAATTCATTTTTAGGAATCATTTTAAGGTTGATTAGAGGGAATTTGGGAGAGCTTAAGCCACTCTTTATCACTTTTCTGCAATCTTGACTTGGTATCCATGAACACTCAATTTTTAAAAACAATAATTTATGATTTTTGTTTTACAAATTATTGAAAAATATTTAAAAAAACAAATAAAATATGTTTCAAAAGAGACAACTTTTCCTGTTATGGAAAAATACATTGGTTATAATAAAATGATTTTGGTTTTGGTATGAGTGCATTACTACACTGATTCCCTGATAATGTGTGTGTTAGTATTCTACCAAATTCAATCTATACAAGGAAGAAGAGTCTCGCTTTGTAATCTGTAAATAAAGATACTTGATAAAAAAAAATCAGGACAATAGTGTTTCTATCTCTATAAAAATTTGATAAAGATATTTTAAAATATAAGAATTGAGTGGATTTTGAAAATTTATTTCATTATTTCCTTGCTTTCAGACAGGATATACTAAGTCATCCATGACAGATGCTTTTCTAATATAATTTTTAAATCGTCTGAGAATTACATTCATTAGCTTTTTTGGTTATTCTTTCAAGTATTTAAATTCATTTATTTTTTGGAAAGTATTAAGTATCATGTATAAAAACAGAACATAAGCAGAATAAGAATAGGGTTGAAATGTAGATTAGGCAATATCATCAAGCAGTGGGCTTAAAATATCTAGAAATAGTGGAGCTTATAAAACCTATAGACCTATTTTGATGGATCTGTGATATTTTTATCATGGCATTCCATCTCTGTGTATAATACATAGTCCCTCCAAACATCATGCTAAAGAATATAGACAACAGAGCTAAAATGGTAGAATAAGGTTCACCTGAGTTCTTTCAAAACACCTCCAAATATCTTAGAATAGTGACTGTACCTCTCCTCCCTTAACCAAGATAACAAACTCTCCTAACTCTTCTGCTGAGGTGGCTCTCACGACTCATGGTATCTGAGGGGTCTACTGGGTGCAGGCTACTCCCTGGGCTTTCTGCACCAAAGCTCCACTTAAGGAAGAAGTTCAAGATTATAGTAGAGGGAAAAAGGGGAGGGAGATGAGCATTGTTTGAGAGGTATTCTCATCTGATTTGGTTCAAGGAGGAAACAAAAAACTTAAGTATATAATTCTAATTAGCTCTATAGGCAATAGAAGGGGAAGGGGGAAGACAGGGGAGGGGAAGCTAAAAGGGAGAAAAGAAGAAGTAAAGATAAAGGGGAGTAAAAGGGACCGGGGTGGGGGGAGGCTAAAAAAAAGAAGGGAAGGCTGCAGGAGGTGATGGTGAAAAGTGAAAACTATTGAGGAGAGGAAGTGAGATAGAACTAAAAGCACAAACGGTGGGAAAGGGGATGGAGGGAAATACATAGATTGTAATCATAACTGTGAATGTGAATGGAACAAACACTCTCATAAAACAGAGATGGATAGCATAATGGATTAAAAGCCATAATCCAACAATATGTTGCTTACAAGAAACACATTTGAAGTGGGGGGATCCACACAGGGGAAAGGTCACAAGTTGGAGCAGAACATATTGTGCTTCAGCTGATGTAAGAAAAGCAAGGGTAACAATCCTAATCTCAGACAAAAGTAGAAATAGATATAATCAAAAGAGATAAGGAAGGAAATTATTTCCTACTAAAAGGCACCATAGATAATGAAGCAATATCATTAATAAACATGTATGCTCCAAGTGGTATAGCATCCAGATTCTTAGAGGAGAGGTTGGAAGAGTTGAAGGAAGAAAGAGATAGCAAAACTATCCTAGTGGGGGACCTCAACCTCCCTGTCTCTGAACTTGATAAATCTAACCTCAAAATAAAAAAGAAAGAGGTTGAAGAGGATAATAAAACTGTCGATAAGGTAGATATGATAGATTTCTGGAGAAAACTGAATGGGAATAGAAAGGAATATACCCTTTTCTCAGGAGTACATGGCACATATACAAAAACTGACCACGTACTAGGACATAAAAATCTCACAATATAGTTCAGAAGGGCAGAGACAGTCAAAGCATCTGGGAATAGAAAGGAATATACCTTTTTCTCATCAGTACATTGCACATACTAAAAAAGTGACCATGTCTTGGACATAAAAACCTCACAATCCAGTGCAGAAAGGCAGAGATAGTCAATGCATCCTTCTCAGATCATAATGCAATAAAAATTATATGTAATAAAAGGCCATGGAAAGATAAACCAAAAATCAACTGGAAACTACATAATCTAATCCTAAAGAAGGAGTGGGTTACACAACAAATCACAGAAACAATCAAAAACTTAATTCAAGAGAATGACAAAAATGAGACAACCTAAAAAATCTTATGGGATACTGCAAAAGTAGTTCTTAGGGGAAGTTTTATATCTTTCAATGCCTACACAAATAAAACAGAGAAAGTGGAGATCAATGACTTGGGCATGCAGCTGAAAAACCTAGAAAAAGAGTAAATTGAAAATCCCCAAGTAAATACCAAATTAGAAATACTGAAAACCAAAGGAGAGATTAATAAAATTGAAAT
The DNA here is from genome assembly GCF_028372415.1 of Notamacropus eugenii. Classification (NCBI taxonomy): domain Eukaryota; kingdom Metazoa; phylum Chordata; class Mammalia; order Diprotodontia; family Macropodidae; genus Notamacropus; species Notamacropus eugenii. The sequence goes on from NC_092876.1 coordinate 391,895,427, forward strand.
TAAGAAATCTATTGAATTGATAAATAAAACCAATTGTTGATCTGATGAAAAAACTAATAAAAGTGATAAACGTTTGCTCAATTTGATTTAAAAAAAAGAAAATCAAATTACTAATATCAAAAATGAAAGGGGTGAACTACGCTCTAATGATGAGGAAATTAAAACAATAATTACTTTGAGGGGAGTGGAGCCAAGATGGAGGACTATAAAGACAGAAAAATGCAGGCTTTCCCCATGCAGCCCATAAAATACCTGTAGAAAGGGACTCTCAACAAATTTTGTAGCACCAGAAGTGGAGAACAACAGAGTGGAAGAGATTTCCAGCCCAGGGTGACAAGAAAGGCCCATTGGAAACGTCTGTTGCACCAGATGCAGAGTGAAGCCCAGGGTTGGCCATGCAGCTTGGCTCGCAAACAGCCCTTGGGGAGAGAATATCCAGTCTTGGAATCACCAGTCCCAATAGCAGTGGGTTCACAGATCCCTCAACCCACAGGCACCAAAGGTCAGAGATGGGGTTTTTCAGCTGTCCAGAAAGGGAGAAGGGCCTTCCCATAGCTCCAGCCTCAGGCAGTGGCTGCAGAGGCCACAGGGGGGCAGGTGGTGGCAGATCTCGCAGCAGCCTGTACAGCAGCTAGCATCCACTGTTGCAGTGTAAAAACCTCTGGGGGCACTGAGGAGCTGACTCTTGCCTCCACCCTGTCTAGAAGCCCTCAGGGAGCTGGTCCATGTCTCCCACTGAATGGTGGCCCTGCCCCCACAGCTTGACTGAATCCCACACCCCCAGTGCTGGCTTGGCTGAACTGGACATCAGGTGGCAGTAGAGAGGAAACTCTGCTAAGATTCTGGGCACAAAAATCCCTCTCTGAGTCCAGACCAGTACACGCTTGATTGTGCCACTTTGGAGAACTGAGATGTTACAGATTCCCAGAGTATACCCTATTCTTGACAAAGGACCCAAAAGTCAAGTAACTGGTTTGGAAAATGCCCAAAAAAGGGGAAAAAATAAGACCATAGAAGGCTACTTTCTTGGTGAACAAATATTTTCTCCCATCCTTTCAGATGAGGAAGAAGAATAATTACCATCAGGGAAAGACATAAAAGTCAAGATTTCTGGTTCCCAAACATACAAAATAAATATTCAATGGTCTCATGTCATGGAATAGCTCTACAAGGATTTTGAAAATCAAGTAAGAGAGGTGGAGGACAAACTGGGAAGAGAAATGAGAGAGATGCAGGAAAAACATGAAAAGTGGGACAACAACTTGCTAAAGGAGATCCAAAAAAATGTGGAAGAAAATAACACCTTGAAAAATAGGCTAGCTCAATTGGCAAAAGAGGTTCAAAAAGACAATGAGAAGAATGCTTTCAAAAGCAGAATTAGCCAAATGGAAAAGGAGGTTCAAAAGCTCACTGAAGAAAATAGTTATTTAAAAATTAGAATGGAACAGATGGAGGCTAATGACTTTATCAGAAACCAATAAATCACAAAACAAAGCCAAAAGAATGAAAAAAATGGAAGATAATGTGAAATATCTCATTGGAGAAACAACTGACCTGGAAAATAGATCCAGGAGAGACAACTTAAAAATTATGGGGGGGGGGGGGGGAGCCAAGATGGCAGAGTGAGAGCAACAACTCACCTAAGCTCTTGGAAAAACTCCTTTGGATACCTCTGAAAGGAGAATCTAACTAAATTTTGGAGGTGCAGAATCCAGTGGGAGACAGACTGTGACGGATTTGAAGCTCAGGTTACACTGGAAGGTCCACAGGAAGGATCTGTTCCACATGGGTGAGCCCCCAGAACACAGCGCAGAGAGGTCAGTGCAGCAGAGCAGAAAGGACCCGAGAAACCTGAGAGCGGTGGGTGGAACCAGAGGAGAAGGAGACAAGCCGAACCAAGCCAGTGAGAGCCGATGAGCACAAGATATCAGCGAAGCAGCTCCTGAGACCTTCAGCCTGAAGATTAAACTTCGGTAAGTCACCTACTTGAACTTCTGGGAGTGAGGATGGTGGAGTGATCAGTAAATGCTCTCTCCTCCCCCCTTGACAACAGTGAAAGAACCATAAAATATTTCCCCACAAAAATCCTGGATCAACAGGAACAGCAGAGGGGGCAAATACTCTCACAGCACCTGAGGCTAGGAAAATAGCTAAGGGGGATTCCTCCTACTGTGGTGGAGGCAAACTGGGAGGACAGAGGACCCAGGGTGGAGAAAACTCACCCTAGGACCCAGGCAAGCCTCAGCACCAGGAGAGGAGCCAGGAGGGGTGGGAACATGCATTAGCATCTAGGCGTGCCTCAGCCCTCCAGGGGAAATGAGAAGACAATAGGGAAGCTGGGAACACCATCCCCTGAGCTGGCCTTTGCCTCAGTTCAGATCTTCTGTGACCAGACCACTCCTCAAACACACTTAACAAGTGAACCCCAGGGTTGATCCAGGAAACAAAAAACAAAAACCTGCTTTTAGCTTTTTCACACATAAACTCAACAAAACATTCTGTAGCTTCTGAATGAAAGAACCAGAAGCTACAACACTCAGTCAACATCATGAACAGGAAAAGGCAGATGAAGGGTGAAAAAAAAATATACAATCTTTCTATGGGGATCAGGACCAAAACACAAACACCAAAGAGGTCAGAGCTGAGACTGTACTTCAATCTGGAACTTCAGAAGGGACTATGAAGTTCTCACAAGCACAAGCAGCTCTCCTGGAACAGCTGAAGAAGGAAATAGAAGAAAAACTGGCCAATGATTTTAAAACTATAAAAAAAGAATTCAGTGATGAGAACTTCACTTTGAAAAGGAAAATTGAACAAATGGAAAAGGAAGTTCAAAAATTAACTGGAGAAACTAATTCCCTAAACAGAAGAGTTGATCAAACAGAAAAGGAAACCCATTACCTAATTGGGAAAATTGGTCAAATGGAAAAGGAAACACAAATCCTAACTGAGAAAATTGAGGGAATGGAAAAGGAAGTACAAAATTTAACTGGAGAAAATAGCTACTTAAAGGGAAAAATTGGTCAAACGGAAAAGGAACTGCAAAAGTTAACTGAAGAAAACAAAATGATAAAGATTGGAATTGAGTGAGTAGAAAGTAATGACTCAATGAGGCGGCAAGAATCAGTCAAACAAAATATAAAGAATGAAAAGATAGAAGAAAATGTAAAATATTTAATTGGAAAAACAACTGACCTGGAAAATAGATCCAGGAGACAAAATTTAAGAATTATTGGTCTGAGAGAAACCCATGATGAAGAAAAGAGTCTGGACAATATCTTCCAGGAAATCATCAAAGAAAACCGCCCAAAAGTGCTAGATTCAGAGGACAAAATAGTCATCGAAAGAATCCACCGTTCCCCTCCCGAAAGGAATCCCAGACTCAAAACCCCAAGAAATATCGTTGCCAAGTTCCAGAGCTGTCAAGTGAAGGAGAAAATACTACAAGCAGCCAGAAAGAAACAATTCAAAAATCAAGGACATACATTCAGGATCACACAGGACCTTGCAGCTTCTACATTAGAAGATCGAAAGAATTGGAACCCAATATTCCGTAAGGCAAAGGAGTTGGGACTTCAACCAAGGATCAACTACCCAGCAAAGTTCAGCATAAAATTTCAGGCAAGGAGAAAGTCATTCAACGAAATAAGGGATTTCCAGAGCTTCCTGACCAAATCGCCAGAACTCAATACACAGTTCAATCTTCAAATGCAGGTCTCAAGAGAATCATAAAAAGGTAAACAGGAGGGAAAAAAACAAAAACAAAAACTTGTTACTCAATTAAGGCAAACTGTTTACCTCCCTATAAGGGAAGATGATACCTGTTAATCTGGAGAACTGTGCAGCTATTTTGATAAAAGGGATATACATAGAGGGAATGGGTATAAAGTAAATGATGTCATGTCAAAAATATGATTTAAGTATGAAAAGGGATTGTAATAGGAAGTGTGAAAAGGAGGAAGCAGAAAATGGCAAATTACATCACAGAAAGAAGTACAAAATTATAGTAGAGGGAAGGAGGGGAGGGAGATGAGCATTGTTTGAGAGGTACTCTCATCTGATTTGTTTAAAGGAGGAAACAATAAACTTAAGTAGATAATCCTAACCAGCTCTATAGGTAGTAGGAGGGGAAGGGGGAAGAAAGGGGAGGGAGGCTAAAAGGGACGGAAGAAGCAATAAGAGTAAAAGGGAGTAAAAGGGAGGGGGACTAAAAGAAGGAGGGGAAGGCTGCAAGAGGAGGGGGTGAAAAGTAAATGCTGTTGAGGAGGGGAAGGGAGAAGGGAGAGCTAAAAGCACAAATGGTGGGAAAGAGGTTGGAGGGAAATACACAGATTGTAATCATAACTGTGAATTTCAATGGAATAAATTCTCTCATAAAACGGAGACGGATAGCAGAATGGATTAAAAGCCATAATCCAACAATATGCTGCTTACAATAAACACATTTGAAAAGGGGGGATACACACAGAATAAAGGTGAAATGCTGGAGCAGAATATATTGTGCTTCAGCTGATGTAAGAAAGGCAGAAGTAGCAATCCTGATCTAAGACAAAGCAAAAGCAGAAATATATCTAACCAAAAGGGGTAAGGATGGAAACTATATCCTGCTAAAGGGCACCATAGACAATGACACAATATTATTACTAAACATGTATGCTCCAAGTGGTATAGTATCCAGATTCTTATAGGAGAAGTTGGGGGAGCTGAAGGAAGAAAATGACAGCAAAACTATACTAGTGGGGGACCTCAACCTCCCCCTCTCTGAACTTGATAAATCTAACCGAAAGAGATTAAGGAGGTAAATAAAACTCTGCATAAGGTAGATATAATAGATCTTTGGAAAAAAATTGAATGGGAATAGAAAGGAATATACCTTTTTCTCAATGGTACCCGGCATATTTACAAAAAGTGACCATGTACTAGGACATAAAAATCTCACAATCCGGTGTAGAAAAGCAGAGATAATCAATGCATCCTTCTCAGATCATAATGCAATAAAAATTATATGTAATAAAAGGTCATGGAAAGATAAACCAAAAATCAACTGGAAACTAAATAATCTAATCCCAAAGAAGGAATGGGTTAAAGAAGAAATCATAGAAACAATCAACAATTTCATTCGAGAGAATGACAATAGTGAGACAACATACCAAAACTTATGGGATACTGCAAAAGCAATTATTAGGGGAAGTTCTATATCTTTGAATGCCTCTCTGTATAAAATAGTGACCGAGGAGATTAATGACTTGGGCTTGCAGTTGAAAAAGGTAGAAAAAAACAAATTGAAAATCCCCAAGTAAATACCAAATTAGAAATACTGAAAACCAAAGGAGAAATTAATGAAATTGAAATTAAGAAAACTATTGAATTAATAAATAAAACCAATAGTTAGTTTCATGAAAAAACTAATAAAATTGATAAACCATTGGTCAATATGATTTAAAAAAAGAAAGAAGAAAATCAAATTACTAGTATTAAAAATGAAAGAGGTGAAGTCACCTCCAATGAGGTGGAAAATAAACAATAATTAGAAACTACTTTGCCCAACTTTATGCCCACAAATTCGATAATCTAAATGAGATGGATGAATATTTTTAAAAATACAAATTGCCCAGATTAACAGAAGAGGAAGTTGAATACTTAAACAACCCCATCTCAGAAAAAGAAATTGAACAAGCCATCAATGAACTCCTTAGGTAAAAATCTCCAGGGCCAGATGGCTTCACAAGTGAATTCTATCAAACATTTAAAGAACAGTTAATTCCAATACTATATAGACTATTTTTGAAAATTGGGGAAGAAGGAGTCCTCCCAAATTCTTTCTATGATACAAATATGGTTTTGATACCCAAACCAGGAAGAGACAAAACAGAGAAGGAAAATTATAGACCAATTTCCATAATGAAGATAGATGCAAAAATTTTAAATAAGATTTTAACAAAACTAATGCAGCATCTTATCAGAAGATTAATACATTATGGTCAAGTAGGATTCATACCAGGAATGCAGGGCTGGTTCAGTGTTAGGAAAACTATTACCATTATCTATCACATCAACAACAAAGCTAACAAAAAACACACGATTATCTCAACAGATGCAGAAAAAGCTTTTTGACAAAATACAACACCCATTCCTATTCAAACACTGGAGAACATAGGAATAAAGGGAACAAATAAGTAAATAAAGGGAACTGCTTAAAATAATAAGCAGTATCTATTTAAAACCTTCAGCAAGCATTATATGCAATGGGGATAAGCTAGATGCATTCCCAATAAGATCAGGGGTGAAACAAGAATCTCTGTTACCACCCCTATTATTCAATATGGTACTAGCAGTGTTAGCTGTAGCAATTAGAGAAGATAAAGATATTGAAGGAACAAGAATAGCCAAAGAAGAAACTAAGTTATCACTTTTTGCAGATGATATGATGATTTACTTAGAGAATCCAGAGATTCAAGTAAAAAACTACTTGAAATAATAAACAACTTTGGCAAAGTTGCGGGTTACAAAATAAACCCACACAAATCTTCTGCATTCCTATACATAAGCAATGAAGTCCAACAGCAAGAGATAGAAAGAAATCCCATTTAAAGCTAAGGTAGACATTATAAAATACTTAGGAGTTTACCTGCCAAAAAAAACCCACGGATCATATGAACACAATTACAAGACACTTTTTACACAAATAAAGTCGGAGTTAAGTAAGTGGAAAAACATCAGTTGCTCATGGGTAGGCCGTGCTAATATAATAAAAATGACAATTCTACCTAAATTAATTTACTTATTTAGTGCCATGCCAATTAAACTATCAGATAATTACTTTCTAGAGCTGGATAAAATAATATCAAAATTTATTTGGAAGAACAAAAGGTCCAGAATATCAAAAGGACTAATGAAAAGAAATGCTTGGGAAGGTGGCCTAGTGCTACCAGACCTCAAATTGTGCTATAAAGCAGCCGTTGTCAAAACCACTTTGTATTGGCTAACAAACAGAGAGGTAAACAAGTGGAATAAACTTGGCACTCAAGACACAGTGGGCAAGGAATATAGCAACCTCCTGTTTGATAAACCCAAGGACCCCAGCTTCTGTGATAAGAACACACTGTTTGACAAAAATTGTTGGGACAACTGGATAACAGTGTGACAGAAATTAGGCGTAGACCCATAGCTGACACCGTACACAAGAATAAAGTCCAAATGGGTACATGATTTAGGTATAAAGATTGATACCATGAATAAACTGGAGAAGCAAGGAATAGTGTATTTATCAGATTTATGGAGAAGGTAAGAATTTTTTACTAAAGAAGAGAGAGAAAGCATTATGAAATGCAAAATGGATAATTTTGATTACATTAAACTGAGAAGTTTTTGCACAACCAAACCCAATGCAACCAGAATTAGGAGGCATGTAGTAAATTGGGAAAAAATTTTTACGGCTAAGCTCAGGTATAAAGGCCTCATTTCTAGAATATATAGAGAATTGACTCAAATGTATAATCATACAAGTCATTCCCCAATTGATAAATGGTCAAAGGATATGCACAGGCAATTTTCAGAGGAAGAAATTAAAGATATCTATAATCATATGAAAAAATGCTCTAAATCACTTTTGATTAGAGAGATGCAAATCAAAACAACGCTGAGGTACCACATCACACCTATAAGATTGGTAAACATGACAGGACAAGAAAATGATAAATGCTGAAGAGGATGTGGGAGAGTTGGAACACTAATTCATTGTTGGTGGAGCTATGAACTCATCCAACCATTCTGGAGAGCAATTTGGAACTATGCCCAAAGGGCTACAAAAATGTGCATACGCTTTGACCCAGCAATATCGCTACTAGGACTGTATCCCGAAGAGATCATAAAAATGGGAAAGGGTCTCACATGTACAAAAATATTTATAGCAGCACTCTTTGTAGTTGCCAAAAACTGGAAGTCAAGGGTATGCCCATCAAGTGGGGAATGGCTGAATAAATTATGGTATATGAATGTAATGGAGTACTATTGTGCTCTAAGAAATGATGAACAAGAAGACTTCAGAGAGCCCTGGAAGGACTTATATGATCTGATGCTGAGAGAAAGGAGCAAAACCAGGAGAACTCTGTGCACAGCACCGACCACAGTATGCGAGAGTTTTTTCTGGTAGACTTGGGATTTCGTAATAATGCAAGAACTTATTAAAAAAAAGTCCCAGTGGTGGATTTCTAAGACAAAATGCCTTCCACACTCAGAGAAAGAAATTTGGAAGTCATTTGCAGAATGTAGCAGATCATGTTTGTGTGTGTGTGTTTTTGTGTATCATGTTTTGATTTGTTATATGATTTCTTCCAATTATTTTAGTTCAACTACATAGCATGACTATAGTGAAAATGTACTCAATAGGAAAGTATATGTAGAATATATACGTAATTGTATGCGGTCGTGGCGGGGGTGGAGGGTAGTGGGGAGTAGGTGTGGGGGGGGATAAAATCTTAATTTTATGGCAGTGATTGTAAACCATTAAAAATAATAATAAAAAAGATAAAAATACTGTAAATCACTTTTGATTAGAGAGATGCAAATCAAAACAACTCTAAAGTACCACATCAGACCTATCAGATTGGCAAACATGACAGAACAGGAAAATGATAAATGTTGGAGAAGATGTGAGAGAGTTGGAACACTAATTCATTGTTGGTGGAGCTGTGAGCTCATCCAACCATTCTGGAGAGCAGTTTGCAACTATGTCCCAAGGGCTAGAAAAATGTGCATACCCTGTGACCAAGTAATATCGCTTCTTGGACTGTATCCCCAAGAAATCATAAAAATGGGAAAGGGTCTCACATGTACAAAAATATTTATAGCAGCACTCTTTGTAGTTGCCAAAACCTGGAAATCAAGGGGATTCCTATCAATTGAGGAATGGCTGAATAAATTATGGTATATGAATATAATGGAATACTATTGTGCTCTAAGAAATGATGAACAAGAAGACTTCAGGGAGGCCTGGAAAGACGTATATGATCTGATGCTGAGTGAAAGGAGCAGAACCAGGATAACTTTGTGCACAGGAACGACCACAGTGTGTGAGAATTTTTTCTGGTAGACTTGGATCTTCATAGCAATGCAAGGACACACACACATGAAAATCCCCAATCGTCTTCTAAGGTAAGGTGCCTTCCACATCCAGGAAAAGAACTATGGAATTCAGTGGTATAATGTAGTACGTGTGTGTGTGTGTGTGTGTGTGTGTGTGTGTGTGTGTGTTTTAAATTTTAGTTTGTTATATGATTTCTCCCATTTATTTTAGTTCTTCTACAGAGCATGACTATAGTGAAAATGTATTCAATAGGTATGTTTATGTAGATCCTATCTAAAATTATATGCTGTCTTGGCGAGGGAAGGGGATGGTGGGAGGTAGGTAGGGTGAAAAAAATCTAAGTTTTATGGTAGTGATTGTAGAACAATGAAAATAAATAAAATGAATAAAATAAATAATGACTCTAAACAAATTCTAGAGCAGAAGAACTGCTTTTTAAAAGCTCTTTAAAAGTAAAACAATTTCCCAGCCCATGACAACATGGAAGGTCAGTAAAGGTATATTGCATCATAGTGAGAGAAAAGCACAGTCTAGCACAGACCATGTCAGCATAGACCAGGACAAGCCTCAGGGTGAATGAATCAGTAGTAGTAATTATGGTTTCCAGACCTCTTAGCTCACAGACAGCAATGACAGCTTTCGAAGTCAATAGGAAAGTTCTGTGAAATCTGGATGAGAGTGGAGCACAGTGCAGAGCAGAACATGGCAGCATTGGCCAGCCACAACAAATCAGAAGTAGGACTTAGGAACAATTGAATCATTAGCGACAGTGTCTATTTTTGAAGCTCTAAGACCACAAATAGTTAGGAAGTCAGATATTTGGCCAGAAGGAGATAATAAGGATCATTTTGCTAGCACTGAGGCAGAACTTTGCTACTTTGGTCAGACTTGAATCCAAACTTCAATCCTGGTGGCAGTCACAAGGTTAGAAGGAGCACTAGCATAGCACAACAGAGCATGAGGCCACAATGGAGCAGAGACTCTCATCATTGATCAAGGGTAGAAAAGAGGTCTTGATGTCACTCACAGAGCAGAGTACAAAACAGGAGACCTCTCCTTAGGTTACACTGTCTTGGAAGAACTAAAAACAAACATGTCCCTAGAAATATCTCTGAAAATTGCTGCACAAAATCCCTAAAGTATGGGACAGCGTGCCCTCCACCCTACAAGCAGAGTCCTACTTTAAGAAAGAGTTAAAAGTTAGTTAAGAGGCAGGGAAAATGAACAAAGAAGAGGAAAAAAGTGAAAATAAAAAAATAATAAAATGAAAAGAAAGATCAAAACATACACACACACACACACACACAGAGAGAGAGAGAGAGAGAGAGAGAGAAAGAGAGAGAGAGAGAGAGAGAGAGAGAGAGAGAGAGAGAGAGAAATTAGAAAGTCAAAGCTCCTACATCTAATGCCTCCAAGGAAAATATATATTGATCTTAGACCACAGAACAGCTCAAAAAAGGATTTTGAAATTCAAATGAGAGGTAGAGGAGAAGTTGGGAAGTGAAATGAGAATGATGCAAGAAAACCATGAAAAACAGATGAACAGTTTAGTAAAGGAGACATCAAAACATATTAAGAAAATAACACCTTAAAAATCAGACTACGCCAAAGGATTAAAGAGGTACAAAAAGACACTGAGGAGAAGAAAGTCTTGAAAAGTAAAACTGGAGAAATTGGAAAATAGGCACAAAAATTCACTGAAAGAAAAAAAAATTCCTTGAAAAGTATATTTAACCAAAGAGAAAATAAGCACAAAAGCTCACTGAAGAACATAGTTTCTTAAAAATTAGAATTGAGCAAATGGAATCTAATGACTTTAGTAGAAGTCAGGAAACAACTTTTAAAAACAGCGAAATGAAGAAAATGTAAAATGCCTCATTGTAAAAGCATCTGACCTGGAGAATAAAACCAGGAGAGATAATGCAAAAATTATTGGACTACCTAGAAACCATGAACAAAAGAACAGAAGCCTACACATCATCTTTCAAGAAATTATCAAGGAAAACTGCCCTGGTAATTTAGAAGCAAAGTGTAAAGTAGAAATGTAAAAAATGCACCAATCACTTCCTGAAAGATATCCCAAAAGGAAAATTTCCAGCCAAGATAGAAAAGTAAGTCATTCTCACTCTTCTTTATTGAACTTTAAAACCCAGAGAATATCGCAGCAGTAAAATACTGGATCAATGGAGAAAGCAGAAAGATGGGGCGCCAGAGTCATTTAACTTGGGAGTATTGGCAAATTAAAAGGAAAGGTCCCTCCTGTTCTAATGGAAGCAGAGAACAGGACAGGATGGAAGGTGTCCTGACAAGCCAGTGGCAAGCCCCACCTCAACAAACCATCTAGAGATCCCGAGCCTCAGGGTGTGGAGCAGCGAAGTGCCAAGACCAAGACCCCCTTGCAATGCCTTAGCAAAACAAGGGGAACTGGCTGACCACCTCAGAGAACCACCAAGTTTATCAGCAATTCCTCCAGCAGCTGAACCTTCCCATGCTTCAGCACAGCCTCAGGTGAGCAGGCATTCCCCAGAAGTCAAGTCTCTTTGTGCTTCCAAGTAGGCAAACATCTTCTAGCAACACCCCACCCCTCCTACCACCCTCATACATACATAGTGTCTATGAACTTCAGTGTATCCCTTGGAAACCAAGAAAATCCCCACCAGATCTCAGCACATGCCAGCCACCACCACTAGGATTACAGTTCAACATAGGGTAAGCTGACAGTTCCAATTAGCCTCCATCTGCCAGAACCTGAGGCCCCAGCACAAAAAGACAGTGACCAGGCCATTGGCCGACTGTATAAGAATCTTGGGACAGTGTCCCCTCTACTCAAGGACAGCCCACCTTTAAAAGCCAGGAAATACACAAATAGTAAAGCAAAAAGCAGAAATAGACACTCATCATATATTCTTTCTATGGGACAGGGAAGATCAAAATACAAATACAGAAGAGGAAAACATTGTCAATATGGCCTATATCCAAAACCTCAAAGGGGAATATAAACTGGTCATGGGCCCAAGAAGCTTCCTTGGAAGAGCTCAATAAGGAAATTGAAATTTGAATAAGAGAGGTAGAGGAAAACTTTTGGAAAGAAATGAGAGGTATGCAAGAGAGAGTCAGCAGCTTGGAAAAGACAGGACAAAAACTGACTGTAGAACACAATTCCTTAAAAAATACAATGGGTCAAATTGGGGGGAGATCCAGTTAAGAAAACAATTCTTTAAAAAATAGAATTATTCAAATGGAAAAGGAGACAAAAATTCACTGAAGAGTGAAACTCCTTAAGAAGAAATGGAAAAGGAGGTAAAAAAGCTAATTGAAGAAAGCAATCTGTTAAAAATTTGAATATGGTAAGTGGAAGCTAATGACTCCATGAGATATCAAGAATCAGACAAATAAAATCAAATGAAGAAAAAAGACGAATATATAAAATACCTAATTGGACAAAGAACTGACCTAGAAAAGAGATTCAGGAGAGATAATTTAAGAATTATTGGACAACCTGAATGCCGTAATAATGAAAAAGAGTCTTTACAGTATATATTAATAAATTAGCAAGGAATACTACCCTGAGGTGAGAGAATCAGAGAATAAAATAATCATTGAAAGAATCCACCAATGACCACATGAAAGAGATCCCAATTGAAAACACCAAGGAATATCATAATCAAATTCCAGAATTATCAGGTGAAGGAGAAAATACTGTGAGCAGCCAGAAATAAATAATTTAAATGTCATGGAATCACAGTCAGGATTATGCAGGACCTTGCAAAATCTACAATAAAGCATCAGACGGCTTAGATTATGACATTTTGTATGGCAAAGTAACTTAGATTAAAATCAAGGATCAGCTATTCAGCAAAATTGAGCTTAATCTTTTAGGGGAGGATATCAAGATTCAATCAAACAGTAAACTTCCAAATTTCCATGAAGAAAAGTCCAGAGGTGAACGATAATTTTAATCTTCAAATACAAGACTCAAGAGAAGTATACAAAGGTAAACAGGAAAAGAAAATAAAAAAGTACATTTTTCAATAAGATTAAACTGTTTACATCCATACAGAAAAAGATGATACTCTTGAGAACTGGATGTCTATTATGACATTTAGAAGGAGTATTCATGGACAGAAGATGTGAATACAAATTGACTTTCATGTGATGATAAAGATAATAATTAAGGTGTGAAAAAAGATTGTACTAGGGGAAGAGGAAAGAAGGAGACAGAAAAAGGTAAATTTTAAAACATGAAATGGCACAAAGATATATTACAGAAGAGGGAAGGAAGGGAGCGAGGTGATCATTGTTTGAACCTAACTCTCATTTGTTTTGGCTCAGAGAGGGAATAAAATGCCAACTCAACTGGGTATAGAAATCAATCTTAGCCTACAGGAGATAAGAAGAGAAAGAAGGAACAAAAATAGGGATTGACAGAACAGAGGACAGATTGAAAGAGGTGGTGACTAAAAGCAAAGCAGTAATGAAAAGAAATAGGGAGAAAGTAGAGGGGAAAACTTAAAAAAGTTGCTGGGAATAGGATGGAAAGACATCCAAACTATTAATGTTGAATGGGATGAACTCTCACATAACATGGAAACAGGTATTGTAGTAGAATAAAAATTATAATCCTACAATAAATTTTTTACAAAACATATTTCAAGCAGAGAGATATACACACAAAAAAGGTAAAAGGCTGGAGCAGAATATGTAAGGCTTCAGCTGAAGTAAAGAAAAATAAATGCAGGGGTAGCAATTGTGTTCATCCTTCATTGCTGAAGAAGACCATGCCATCAGAGAAATGATGACATGACTTGCACTTGACTTTGTTTTGAGGGAGGGAGGGCTGTGCAAGTTACCAACCTTACTTCTCTTCCTGTTCTCAGAGCACTACCAAATCAATTCTTGAGAAAACTTTGGCATTTCTATGATTACTCTGAAAGCGGACAAAGTTTCACAAATCTGGGCCCGTGTGGTACCTGAATTCCTTGCATTTGTTACTTCTTAATGCTCAATAATATTCCATCACCATTGTATAGCCTACCATTTTTCAACCATTCTCCAATACAGGTAATCCTGCTTTTTTTCCCTAGTTATTTTGCTACCAAGAGTTATTCAATGATTTTTCTTACATATTTAGCTATTTGTTTTATTACCTTTTACTTTCTAGGGCTAAACAAACTGTAAAAGGAACATTGAGACAAAGGAAGTCTAACATGTTAAATGTGACAATCTATTCATTTTCTTTAAGTAATTCCAAAATAATGCTTCAAGTGAATTAAACAGTTCACAGAGCCAATGATATTGTATTAGTGTGTCTATTTGCACTCATCACCAATAAAAACAGGATATTGCATTTTTAAGGGGGAAGTGGCCACCTTTAAGATTTTTCAAAGTGGTAAGTAAAACCTCAGAATTTTTAAAATTTCCACCTCACACAACAATGTTGGGAATGTTTTCAAATAGACATTCATAATTTAAAGTTGTTTTTTTTTTAATACACCTCTCCTTTGATCATATATTGAATGACATTAGGGAAATGATATATGGTGATTTATGACAGTTTCCTATATATCATGAAAATGAAACTTTATTGGTTACACCTCATGCAAATATTTTCCCATGCTGTAGTTTTCCTTCTCATTCAATATTATTTGATTTTCTTCATGCTGAAGTTTTACTTTAAATAAAAGTCTATTTTTGACTTTTCCTCTCATTGTTATTAAGGGCAGAGTGGTAGAACTTAAGTCATATATCTACACTCTCTCAGTTTAATAGATCATAGTCTTTTCCTAAATCAAAAGGAAGAGAAAAGACTAATGAATATAAAAATAAAACATAATATATATCTTTTACACCTCTCACAGAAAAAAATTATGTAATTTTTTGTATAAGTAAATGACAGGAGCCTAAATGAAGATTAAGTAAAATATACTAAAAGCAAGCAAGCAAAGGAACAAATTAGAAAAAAAAAAAGAACTCTATGGAATCATAATGATGAGTGAAGCAATTAAAAATGTATGAGATAAAGCTAAAGGAAGCCTTGAAGGTAATCTAAACTTAATGCACATTAAATACATGGATACATGCATGCATACATACATGAAGCTTTTTTTCTAGCAAAAAACTTCAATCAAAGTATATTTTCCAGCTATCGAGGACTTAAAAATAAGCTACAATGCAGGAATGTTATATAATATTTCTATGTTGTGAGAAATGATGACTATTATATATTTAGATTATATGTAAAGTTCAAAGAATCAAGAATATACTGTTAATTAAAATAATGTAAATTTAAAAAAAAACAATAAAAAATCAGAATTAGATGTGGTGAAAGAAATAATCATCTAGATTCACCTTAAAGAAGAGGCACAAAAAGGTAAATTCCTTCACTCTTTAAAGAGGAGATTGTGGAACACTATAACATGTCAGATAATTTTATTGGAATTTTCTTCTTTTTTACTTTTTTTTTCTTATAGCAAATTCTTTAGGGTGGTTGAGAAGGGATATTTTGGTACAAAATTAAATGTATCAGTATTTTGTTTTGTTTTCTTTTAAAACTTCTTTCTGAATCATTTCTTATGTTCTGAGAAGCATGGAGCATTGGCAGCATCAGTGATATGAAAGTGGGGAGGAGGTAACTTTGATACTGAGATTTTTTGATTAAATTCATTTCAATAAAATGTTATTAAATATGCAGTGAATGTGAAACTGTTCAGTTAGTCTTCTAAGAAGATGATTCTTTTCTCCTAGTTAATGTGGGAAGTCACTGTGATGGCACATTATACAAGAGTTCAACAAGAACTATCCCAAGATTTAGTATGTGGAAAGTCCCAGTTTCAACAAATAATTGTGTAATTTTCCACTTTATAGACGGAATACTCATAAACTACTTCTAATTTTACTTGATTGAAAGGTACCATATAGAAATAAAATTACAGTCAGAGTGCTGTTTTAATGGATAGCATTAGAAAATCAATTTCCTATATCACAAATCTATTTATACATCCCAGACACTTTTCAAAAATAATATCACCTTGTTGATCTGGGTATGCTGCATTCTAGTAATAAAATAACATATATAACACTTCAATTAAGTGTCCTTATAATTCTCTGTGGACTTGCAGTCAGGAGACAGGTTTAACCAAGATTTTGCCACTTACTAGTTAGGAGATTGTGAGTAATTCAGTTAATCTCTCTGCTTTAAGGCTAAATTCTGTAGAAAGCAGAGAACTCTTACCGGAATGTCAGAGTGTTCATACTTGTCAATAAGGCAATGCAAATTCACACTGCTGAGACTGAACAAGAGAACAAAATTTGTTCAATTTGTAGAAAGAATGTTCAGTTTAAATGTCCCCTTTGAATAAAGGAAGCCTATAATGCCTGCAGTCATAGCACTTAGGGAGACATTTCTACAAATAGACTCACGGTCTAATATCTACCTAAGAGAAATTAGGTCAGGTTAGTTGCTTACTCGTAAAATAGTATACAACTTAATGTTCTTAAGATACCTATACTTAACCAGCTTACTTTATACTGGAATTATTATACTGTTGATCCCACCAAATCTTATACCTTCAATTAAGATTCCTGGTTGACAAGACACAGTTTGGTTTTCTCTTGTTTTTTTTTTTTTTTTCACCTGATTTTCATTTTCATGATGGACTCTGAACCAGACCCAAACACAGTGTCTCCAAGAATCTATCATAGGCAACTGTCATCAGTTTTCTAAACCTCAAAAAATACAGAATGTCTAAATGATTTTCCATGAGGTTTTCATTTGTATGAATACTTATTAGTAGTTATAAGTAGAAAATATGTTGGTTATAATATAGCGTTATCCAATTGTTTTCCCATGGTTTATGTTGCTTCCCATTTGATCAATTTCTTTTACCTTCTCACCTCTAGATGTAAAAACATATGGCACAAAATATGATACTTACAAAATTATATTACCAACAGGAAGAGTCTAGTATACATCCTCTGTTTCTTATTCATCATTAATTTGAGTCAGAGCAAGAGGATATTTATGTTAATATCTGTTGTCCGCCACTTCCCACTGGGTTTGAGAACCAAACTGGACAAGATTTTCTCAATCTGAAAATACTAAAATATTTTAAATGTTACATTTCCTTTTCTTTGGAGGTTGTCCTCCATTAGAAGAGTTCACAACTGAAGGGCACTAGAACCGAAAAATGAGGACAAAGTTTTGTTGCATGTAACTTTGATACTTAGAGCAAAGCAACTGTTTCCATCTCTTTTTTCTCCATTTTCAAGTAATGAAGAGGATAAGGTTACTCATATTTCTATCAAATGTTTTCTGACATGCACATTGTGGTATATTTTCCAACCTTTGCTCAGATTTTCGTTGGATGATCTTGGCCATGAAGGGACTGGCTCATCTGCAACAAAATTTAATTTTGTCATACCCTGGAGTTTGGTTCCACATTGTGATAAACTAATCAGAAAGTTTATGCATTTTAATAGAAGGCAACAAACAGTGAGATTCAAGGGAACAAAGGAAATCAGAAATACGTAAAGAATAATGAACGCTTGCAAATATTATTTTCACATCTGTTGTTGGCTACCAAGAACTCCAAATACAATCTGTTTCAACCAAAAATTCTAACATAATTTCCTTTTTGGTTTATTGTTGTTCCTAGAAAATGAAAATGTTTATGTGATATTTGAAAAATTGTGGAATATGAATAGCCAAGTAAAATAGGATTGGTCCAGTCAGGTGCAAACTCTGTTAATTCCATTTAACTTAAGGAAAAAAAAGATTTTTTTTTCTATCAGTGGCCCATCTAGCTGCCAATGAATGAACCAGATCAAGAGATAAACAAATGCAGAATTGCCAGTGCATGATTTCTCAATAGTAAGATATATTGAAATTTCATGAAATTCACTGATCCAAATATTTTCTTAATTATCAAGTTGTCTTCTGACTTTTACATATTTTGTAAAATGCCAAATGTTTATGTAGAACTTATTGCACAGAACATCGAAGAAGGAAAACGCAAAACATAAACATGGTAGTGCAATTATGTATTTTTATGTTAATGTAATAACATTAGCTCTCGTTTAGGTAATACACTGTCTGGCATCAGAAGACTTAAATTTCAGTCCTGTAGTCCTGAGAAAAATGCTTCATGTCTCTGAAGCTCTGTGAATCTCTCTGAGTTTCATTATAAGCAAAATAAAAAGAACAAAATGCATAATGTCTGCTCTAAAAATAATCAAGGAAAAGGATTATGTAAACATTAAAGTATTATATAAATGTGAGTTATTATTCTCCCCAATAAAGAAGAACAATAAAGTATTACTCTGGGTTCCCCTTTACATGTATGTGAGTGATGGGAAGGAGACATTATGAGAAAAGTGCCTCCTAGCTTTTTTAGAACTTTGAAAGTTGAATAACACAACATCATACATTGTCTAAGAAAAGATTGTGTGTGTTCTTTCTTCGTTGCTGAAGAAGACCATGCCATCAGAGAAATGACATGACTTGTACTTGACATTGTTTTGAGGGAGGGAAGGCTGTGCAGGTCACCACCCTCACTTCTCCTCCAGAGCCATCTCAATCCAGTGACCAGATATTCATCAGGATGACTGGAGATGACCCAGGATGAAGTAATTGAGGTTAAGTGACTTGTCCAAGGTCACACAGCTAGTGAGTGTCAAGTGTCTGAGGTGACATTTGAACTCCGGTCCTCCTGACTCCTGCACTGGTACTCTATACACTGCACCACCTAGCTTCCCCCTAAGAAAAGAATAAGAAAGTCAGATAGGAGTGAAATTTCTTTCCGTTTGTTGTTAGTGTTGAAAATACTCAAAAGTCATAGTGCCCTATTGACCTGTAATTGCTTAGCAATTTACTAGAAGTCTTGGTACACATTGTATACTCAGATACATAAAGGACAACTGAAATTACAACATGGTAGTGTGTGATAATTTTGTCACATAATTGTATCAGTGGATAGAATGTTGGACTTGGAATCAAGAAGAATTGAGTTAATATTTACCTTAAACACTGTCATTTAATCTCTAGATACTTCAATTTATCAACTTGTGAAAGGGATAATAATAACACCACTTTTACAGGGTTAATTAACATGTAAAGTGCTTTGCAAACATTAAAGCAATATTTGAATGCTAGCAAGTATTATTACTCCTGCTGCTATTGTTGTAATTAATGTTCTCCCAGGAGCAAATCTATAGGGAAGAAGAAAAATAAGATATATCATGCAACACATAGAAGCACCTACTTCTTATCAATGTAACAGACAAATGGATTTTTTGAGAGAGGGGTAATTCAGGCTTTTTAAAATGGCACAGGGAGACAGTATATCAGCACAGTCTGGAAGAACAAAAGAAGTATGAAGGATGGCACTAAGTCAGATGAAAGAACCAGTACAAGGTCTGAATTTTTATGTTATCCCAAACTGCTTTTATAATCTCCATTTCTTATTTTAAGTAGAGTATGCCATATTGCTCAACAAATTATCCCATAGTATTCAGCATCAACACTAGTAAATTCCTTAGAGAAATGAAGATTAAAATTGAAGTTGTATTGCTAGCCCCCTTCCTTTTAACAAAGCATGAGAAATTAAGTAGCACTCAGCAATGTAGACATACAAGAAAAAATTAGCAAGAATTCATACTGGAGAGTAAGTCTGTAGAAATGATAGACATAGGATGAATCACCTCACTCTTCCCAAAGGCTTTTCTAATTGCTAGGGAAAAATATGACTATCCCTATCACAGGGACATTGAGCTCAGCTGAACTGACGTTTTATCTTCTTTGAGTGCCCTTCCCATCCTCTTATTATTTTTCCACTACTATGGGTAAGGCACCTCTTTTTTCCTTAACATCAGTGCTTCTATGAGAGTATAATTTCATTCTAATCTAAAACTAGAGATGCTAGAACAGTTTAAGTGAGGCACTACCTATGATATAAGTCTTTGTGCATATGGGACTCACCCAGCAGGCAAATCTACGATTGGGAATTTAGGGTATGAGAATGTAGAGTAGAATGGACAGCAATTATGGTTCCTTTGAAAAAGATAAAGTTTAATTTTTGGATAGATTTTTTTTATCAAGTCAATACCTATAAAGCTGTACATTTTTCTTTCATCATTTATTTTAGATAAGATTTTGAGTTTCAAATTTTTGTCTCCCTCTCCCTCCTATTTCCCTTCCCCAAGAGGGCAAGCAACCTGATATAGGTTATATATGTGCAATCATCTAAACATATTTTCACATAAATCATATAAGAAACAGAACAAAAGGAAAAAAACCTCAAAAGAAGTAAAAATAGTATGTTTTGATCTGCATCAAGACTCCATAGTTCTTTCTAAGAATTTTCCATGTGTCTTTTTTAATTGTCTTGGATAATTGCATTGCTGAAAGTAGCAATCATAGTTAATCATCACACAATGTTATTGTTACTGTGTACAGTGTTCTGGTTTTGCCCACTTCACTCATCATTAGTTAAAGTTTTTCCAGATGTTTTATTTCTTCTGAAATCTACCTGCTTATCATTTCTATAGAATTCCATTACATCCATATATCACAACTTGTTCAGTCATTCCAGAATTATGGGTAGCGCTTCAATTTCCAGCTCTTTATGACCACAAAAAGAGATGCTATACATATTTTTATAGATGTGTGTACTTTCCACTTTTTTATGGTCTCTTTAGGATACAGACCTAGTATGGTTGTGTCAAAGGATGTATGCACAGTTTGATTGCCCTTTAAGAATAATTCTAAATTATTCTCCAGAATGATTGGATCAGTTCTCAACTACACCAACAATGTATTAGTGTCCCAATTTTACTACATCTTCTCCAACACTTATTTTTTTTTCTGTTTTATGTCATATTAGTGAATCTGATAGGTGTGAGGTGGTTAGAATTGCTTTAATTTGCATTTTTCTAACCTATAGTAATAGAACATTAGAAGAAACTAAGTAATCACCCTTTGCAAATGATACGATGATATACTTAGAGAATCCTAGGGAATCAAGTATAAAACAACTTGAAGCAATAAACAACTTCGGCAAAGTTGCAGGTTGGAAAATAAACCCAGATAAATCATCTGCATTTTTATGCATTACTAACAATGTCCAACAGTAAGAGATAGAAAGAGAAATCCCATTTAACGTTGCAGTAGACACTATAAAATATATGGGGAGTCAACCTGTCAAAACAAATGCAGGGACTATATGAATACAATTACAAAACACTTTTCACACAAATGAAGTCAGATCTAAGTAAGTGGGAAAATATCAGATGCTTGTGGGTAGGCCAAGTTAATATAATAAAATGACAATTCTACCTAAATTAATTTACTAATTCAGTGCCATACCAATCGAACTACCAGATAATTTTTTTCTAGAACTAGAAAAAATAAAATCAAAGTTCTGTTCAGAATGTCAAGGGAACTAATGAAAAGAAATGCTAGGGAAGGTGGCCTAGATCTACCAGATCTGAAATTGTATCATAAAGCAGCAATCATCAAAAACACTTAGTACTAGCTAAGAAACAGAGGGTAGACAAGTGGAATAGGTTAGGTACTCAAGACACAGGAGTCAATGAATATAGCAATCAACTGTTTGAGAAACCCAATGACCTCTGCTTCTGGGACAAGAACTCACTGTTTGACATAAATTGATGAAAAAACTGGGTAACAGTGTGGTGGAAACTGGGCATAGACCAATGCCTGACATTGTACACAAGAAAAAAGTCAAAATGGCTACATGATCTTGGTATAAAGCTTGATACTATAAACAAATCAGGGGAGCAAGGAATAGTGTATTTGTCAGATTTATAGAGAATGGAGAAATTTATGGCCAAAAGAGAGATAGAGAACACTATGAAGTGCAAAATGGATACATTTGATTACATTAATTTGAAAAGATTTTGCACAACCAAACCCAATGTAACCAAGATTAAGAGGGAAGCAGAAAACTCAGAAAAAAAATTTTGCAACTAGCATCTAAAATATATAGAGAACTGAGTCAAATGGACAAGAATACAAGTCATTCCCCAATTGATAAATGGTTAAAGGATATGAACAGAGAGTTTTCAGAGGAAGAAATTAAAGATATCCATACTTATATGAAAAAATGCTCTAAATCACTATTGATTATAGAGATGCAAATCAAAACAACTCTGAGGTACCAACCACACCTATCAGATTGGCTAACATGACAAAACAGGATAAATGTTGGAAAAGATGTGGGAGAGTTTAACACTAACTCATTGTTGGTGGAGCTGTGAGTTGATCTAACCATCTTGCAGAGAAATTTGGAACTACACTGAAAGGGCATAGGCTTTGACCCAGTTATATCGCTTCTGGGACTCTATCCCAAAGAGATCACAGAAATGGGAAAAGGTCTGACATGTACAAAAATATTTATAGCAGTTCACTTTGTGGTGGCCAAAAATGGGAAATCAAGGGGTTGCCAATCATTTGGGGAAAGACTGAACAAGTTGTGGTATACGAATGTAATGTAATACTATTGTACTGTGAGAAGTGATGAACAGGAAGACTTCAGAGAGTCCTGGAAAGACTTATATTAACTGATGCTGAGTGAAAGGAGCAGAACCAGGAGAACTCTGTATGCAGCAACAACCATAGGTGCGAGGAATTTTTCTGGTACACTTAGTACTTCATTGCAATTCAAGGACCTAAATAATTCCCAATGGACTCTTCAGGCAAAATGGCTTCCACATCCAGAGAAAGAACTATGAAATTGGATTGCAGATATAAGCAGACCATTTTCTTTTGTGTTATATTTTGTTTTGTTTTATGGTTTTTCCCATTTATTTTAATACTTCTATGCAACATGTATTCAATAGGAATGCATGTGTGCAACCTATATAAATTGTACGTTGTCTCAGGAAGTGGGGAGGGAAGGGGGCAATAAAGAGGGAGGGAGTGGAAAAATCTAAGATATATAGATGTGATTGTCGAACACGGAATAGAAATAAAACAATTTAATTTAAAAAAAGAAAAATATCTCAGTAAAAAATAGAGGAAAGAACCTACATATACAAACATGTTTACAGCAATTCTTTTTGTGTTGACAAAGAATTCAGTTGATGCCCATAAATTTGGGAATGGTTGAACAAATTGCAACACAAGACTCTAATGGAATACTACTGCTCTTTAAGAAATAATGAGCGGGATGGTTTCAGTAAAACCTAGAAAAACTTACATGAACTGATTCAAAGTGTAGTGAGCAGAAGTGGAAGAACATTGCACTTGGGAACAGTAATATTATAAAGTGATCCACTGTGAATGACTTAGCTATTCTCAGCAATTTCATGATCTAACAAAATTCTAAAGGATTTATGATGAAAAATGCTTTTCACCTCCAGAGGAAGAACTGGTAGAGTCGGAATGCAGATAAAAACCTACATTTTTTTTTTTTACTTTCTTTTTCTTCCTATATTTGTTTGTGTTTTCTTTTATAACGATTAATATGGAAATATGTTTCATATGACTGCACATGTATAATCTATATCAAATTGCTTACATCTCAGGAAAACTAGAGGTGAGGAAAGAAGAGAGAACTTGGAACTCAAAATTAAAAAAAAAATTAATGTTATAAATTGTTCTTACATGCAACTGGGGATAAGTAAAATATTCCTTTAAAAAATCATTGCTAGTAAGCAGTTGGAACTTAATTATAACTACCATATATCTCTTCTGTTGCCCTTCTGTTCTGTTATATACATACATACATACATATATATACACACACACACACACACACACACACACACGCACACACACATATATATATATCTTCATATACATTTTGATTACTCTGAGGTTGCAGCGTTTCTTGGTTTTAAACAATACAATATCACTGAGACAACATTGGTGCTAAATAGATTTAAATTACTATATGGTTTGGTAAACGAGATCTATTAATCTCAAGAAATTACTATAGCCTGAGCTCATTTGACTGTCCATTTGTGTGTTTCTTCATTATAACTGTTTGAGTGAATTAAATTATTGTGCATCTTTGTACAGGTGCATGTTTTAATATGGGTAATATGAATTTGTCATTTATCTTTTTTTTTAGTCTCAGCAATTAAACTAAGCTCTTTCAAGTATGTATTTCCCTGAAAAATATGTCATATTGGCACAAAACCATCCCAAAACAGAATTATTTTGATCTGTAGAGTATAAGAATGTAAGCTCTTTGAGGATAAAGTATTTCAATTTTATTTTTATACCTTCAGCACCTGAGGCTAACTAGCACTGAATGAGGAATCCTATTTGTAATCTAAATGAAAGCATCTCTGACACTGCCAAACACATCAGGAGAGTATATATGTAACTACATATATGTATGCATGTGTACCTATATACACACCAGTAAACATACATACTTGCATATATCTCTGTTTCGGTTTTAGGTATATATATATATATATATATATATATATATATATATATATATATATATATATATATATATATATATATATATATATGTATATATGTATATATATATATATAAAATACTTATATAGATATACACATGTATAAATGAATTTATGTACAAACACAGATATATGCACATGCATGTGTATTGTGTGTATGTGTGTATATATGAATCAATGTGTATATATAGCATACTATACCATATGTATATACATATATACACATGTGGATATATACACAAACATGTATACAGGTTGGTAATGACTGCCATTTAATATACATAATATACATCAATACATATGCATGTATATAAATATACATATATGTATATTTATTTATATTTTTGTATAAATGTTATGTATAAATATAAATATAAGCATATAAGGGTGTGTATTATTGTTGTCTAAGTTATGAATGGCTCTTTGTGACTCTGTGGATCATACTGTCCATGAAATTTTCATGATAAAGGTACTGGAATAATTTGCATTTCCTTCTACAGCAGATTAAGGCAAACAAGAGTCAAATGCCTTGCCCGAGATCATACAGCTAGTATGTGTCTGAGGCTAATTGAACTCAGGTTTTCTTGACTCCAGGCCTAGCATTTTATCCACTGAGTCATTTAGATACTAGTACATACTAATACATTCACGGATGAATGGATGGGTGGCTAGATAGTTAAAGATATATACATATATGCCTATTGTTATTTCTTCTTCCTTGAAATTAATACTTGTCAGATCATTCAGCAAATCATCCCTTTAATAATTTCTGTTGGTGGAGCCAAGATGGTGGAGTAGAAAGACACATACATGCTGGCTGTCCCCACACGGCCCATAAAACACCTGTAGAGAGGGATTCATAACAAATTTTAGAGCAGCAGAACAACTGAATGCATGTTTCCAGCCCAGGGTGATCTGAAAGGTCCATGTTGCACCGGACATGGAGTGGAGCCCAGTCCAGCCTTGACGTCACAGCTAGCAACTCACAACTAGTGAATAGCCCCTTGGGGGTGGAATCTCCAGTCACAATAGCAGCTGTTCACAGATCCTTGAACCCACAGAAGCCAAAGGTCAGTGACAGCGTTTTTCCAGCTGGCTGAGAAGAAGGGTCTTTCCATAGCTTCTGCCTTAGGCAGTGGCCACAGAGGTCACATCGTCAGGCAGCAGCAATTAACACAGAAGCCCCTACAGCAGCCCGCATCAATTGTTGGATCATAAAACCCCTGGGGCCACTGAACAGCTGATTATACCTCAGCCCTGTGTAGAGGCCCTGAGGGAGCTGATCTGTATTTCACACTGAATGGCAGCCCTGCCCATTCAGCTTATCTGAATCTCAGCACCCAGTTCTGGCTTGGTGGCACTGGAGGTCAGGTGGCTGTGGAGAGGAAACTCTGCTAAGACTCTGGGCACAAAAATCTCTCCCTGCTCCCAGACCAGTGTGCATGCTTGATTGTGCCACCTTAGAGGAACTGAGATCTTAGAGATTCCCAGAGTATACCCTACTCTTGACCAAGGACCCAAAAGTTAAGTAACAGGTTGGGAAAATGACAAAAAAAGGGGAAATAAAATAAGACTATAGAAAATTACTTTCTTGGTAAACAGATATCTTCTCTCATGCTTTCAGATGAGGAAGAACAATTCTTACTAACAGAGAAAGACATAGAAGTCAAGGCTTCTGTATCCCCAGCATCCAAAATAAATATCCAATGGTCTCAGGCCATGGAAGAGCTCGAAAAGAACTTTGAAAATCAAGTAAGAGAGGTGGAAGAAAAATTGGGAAGAGAAATGAGAGAGAGGCAAGAAAAGCATGAAAAGCAGGTCAACACCTTGCTAAAGGAGACCCCAAAAAATTCTGAAGAAAATAACACCTTTAAAAACAGGCTAACTCAATTGGCAAAAGAGGTTCAAAAATCAATGTGGAGAAAAATGCTTTAAAAAGCAGAATTAGCCAAATGGAAGAGGAGGTTCCAAAGCTTGTGGAAGAAAACAGTTCTTTAGGGGGCAGAGACAAGATGACAGAGTGAGAGCAACTACTTGTCTAAGGTCTTGGACAAACTCCTTCAGATATCTCTGAAAGGAGAAACTGACTAAATTTTAGAGGTGCAGAATCCAGTGGGAGACATACTGTGACGGATTCGGAGCCCAGGTTAGACTGGAAGGTCCACGGGAACACTCTGTTCCTCGGGAGTGAGCCCCCAGCACACAGCTCAGCACAGTCAGCACAGCGGGGCAGAAAGGTCCTGGGAGTGGCGGGAGGAACTGTCGGAGAGGCACCAAGGGCAGGGGATAAGCTGAACTGAGCCAGTGAGAACTGCTGAGCGCCAGATATCAGCACAGCAGCTCTTGAGACCTTCAGTCCAAAGATTAAACTTCGATAAGTCATCTACTTGAACTTCCAGGAGCCAGGATGCCAGAATGATTAGTAAATGCTCTCTCTTCCCCCCTTGACAACAGTGAAAGAACCATAAAATATTTCCCCAGAAAAATCCTGGATCAACAGGAACAGCAGAGGGGGCAAATACTCTCATAACACCTCAGTCTAGGAAAATAACTAAGGGGGATCCCTCCTACTGTGGTGGAGGCAAACCGGAAGGACAGAGGACCCAGGGTGGAGAAAACTCACACTAGGACCCAGGCAAGCGTCAGCACCAGGAGAGGAGCCCCAGGAGGGGTGGGAACACGCATTCACTTCTAGCTGTGACTCAGCCCTTCAGGGAAATAGGAAGATAATAGGGAAGCTGGGATCACCATCCCCTGAGCTTGGCTTCACCCCAGTTCAGCTGAGAAGATCTCCTGTGACCAGACCATTCCTCCCCCGCACTTAACAAGGCAACCCCAGGGTAGATCAGGGAAACACAAAACAAAAATATGCTTTTAGCTTTTTCACACATCAGCTCAAAATAAAGTTCGGCAGCTTCTGACTGAAAGAATCATAAGCCACAATACTCAATCAACATCATGAACAAGAAAAAGCAGAAGGTTGAAAAAACCACACAAACACCAAAGAGGTCAGAGCTGAGACTGTACTTCCATCTGAAACTTCAGAAGGGACTATGAACTGCTTGCAAGTACAAGCAGCTCCCCTGGAACAGCTGAAGAAGGAAATAGGAGAAAAACTGGTCAATGATTTTTAAATTATATAAAAAAAGAATTCACTGTTGAGAACATCACTTTGAAAATGAAAATTGAACAAATGAAAAAGGAGGCTCAAAAATTAACTGGAGAAAATAACTCCCTAAAAGGAACAGTTGATCAAATGGAAAAGGAAACACAAAACCTAATTGGGAAAATTGAACAAATGGAAAAGGAAGTACAAAAATTAACTGGAGAAAATAGCTCCTTAAAAGGAAAAATTGGACAGATAGAAAAGGAAATGCAAAAGTTAACTGAAGAAAACAATTTGATAAAGATTAGAATTGGGCAAGTAGAAACTTTTAAATTGTCTCTCCTGGATCTATTTTCCAGGTCAGTTGTTTGTTCAATGAGATATTTCACATTATCTTCCATTTTTCCATTCTTCTGGCTTTGTTCTGTGATTTCTTGGTTTCTCATAAAGTCATTAGCCTCCATTTGTTCCATTCTAATTTTGAAAGAACCATTTTCTTCAGTGAGCTTTTGAATCTCTTTTTCCATTTGGCTAATTCTGCTTTTGAAAGCATTCTTCTCCTCATTGGCTTTTTGAACCTCCTTTGCCAATTGAGTTAGCCTATTTTTCAAGGTGTTATTTTCTTCGGCATTTTTTTGGGTCTCCTTTAGCGGGGTGCTGACCTGCTGTTCATGCTTTGACTGCATGTCTCTCATTTCTCTTCCCAGCTTTTCCTCCACCTCTCTAACTTGATTTTCAAAATTCTTTTTGGGCTCTTCCATGGCCTGAGCCCATTCAGTGGGCTGGGATATAGAAGCCTTGATTTCTGTGTCTTTGCCTGATGGTAAGCATTGTTCTTCCTCATCAGAAAGGAAGGGAGGAAATGCCTGTTCACCAAGAAAGTAACCTTCTGTAGTCTTATTTTTTTTCCCTTTTCCGGGCATTTTCCCAGCCAGTGGCTTGACTTCTGAATATTGTCTTCACACCCACTTGGCTTCCAGATCCTCCCAGCCAGCGCTTGGGGTCTGAGATTCAAATGCTGTTTCCCAGCCTCAGGGCTTTTGGCGGGGGCAGGGTTGCTATTCAGTGTGAGATCAAGTTCAGCTGACCAGGTGGGGGCAGGGCCGCCTCACGAGCTCAGTTCCCTCAGGGAGTTTATGCAGAGACCTTCAACAATGGATCCAGGCTCGTGCCTCCTTGGGGAGCCCTGGTCTGCTCTCACCTCTGCTGCTGCCTCCTGAGGGGGCCTGAGTTATGGGGGCACCCCACTCCCCTCTCGACCCGCCAAAGAGACACTCTCACCGACCCCCATCACCTGTGGGTGGAGGGACCCCCGTGGCCGCTGGAGATCCCGTCCCTGAAGCCTGCTCGGATCTTCTCCTCTCGGTGCCATGGCTGTGGCAGGGCTGTGCTTGACTCCCAGTCCATGGCGCCCAGTCTGCGGCACAAAGGGCCTTTTGCGAGAGGTTTGCAGGTCCCTCTGGAAGAGAAATCTCCTTCGCTCCAGTGTTCTGTGGCCTCTGGTGCTGCAGAATTTGCAGTGAGTTGCTATTTACAGATATTCTATGGGTTGTGGGTTCGGAACTATGTGTATGTGCGTCTTTCTACTACGCCATCTTGACTCCGCCACCCGCAAGTAGAAACTAATGACTCAATGAGACAGCAAGAATCAGTTAAACAAAATCTAAGGAATGAAAAGATAGAAGAAAATGTAAAATATCTAACTGGAAAAACAACTGACCTGGAAAATAGATCCAGGAGAGAAAATTTAAGAATTATTGGCCTTCCAGAAACCCATGATGAAGAAAAGAATCTGCACAATATCTTCCAGGAAATCATCAGGGAAAACTACGGAAAAGTGCTAGATTCAGAGGGCAAAATAGTCGTCGAAAGAATCCATGTTGCCCTCCTGAAAGGGATCCCAAACTCAAAACCCCAAGAAATATCGTTGCCAAATTCCAGAGCTATCAAGTGAAGGAGAAAATACTACAAGCAGCCAGAAAGAAACAATTCAAATATCAAGGACATACAGTCAGGATCACACAGGACCTTGTAGCCCGTACATTAAAAGATCGAAAGAATTGGAACTCAATATTTGGTAAGTCAAATGAGTTAGGATTACAACCAAGGATCAACTACCCAGCAAAGTTCAGCATAACATTTCAGACAAAGAGAAAGTCATTCAGTGAAATAAGGGATTTCCAGAGCTTCCTGACCAAAACGTCCGAACTTGATAGACAATTTCATCTTCAAATGCAGGTCTCAAGAGAATCATAAAAAGGTAAAAGGGGGGGGGGGACAAAAACAAAAACCTGTTACTCAATTACAGCAAACTATTTACCTCCCTATAAGAGAAGATGGTATCTGTTAATCTGGAGAATTGTGCAGCTATTATGATAAAAGGAAAATACATAGAGGGAACGGGTATAAAGTAAATGATGTCATGTTAAATATATGATTTAAGTATGAGAAGGGATTTTCATAGGAGGTGTGAAAAGGAGGAAGCAGAAAAGAGCAAATTACATCACAGGAAGAAGTACAAAATTATAGTAGAGGGAAAGAGGGGAGGGAGATGAGCATTGTTTGAGAGGTACTCTCATCTGATTTGTTTCAAGGAGGGAACAATAAACTCAAGTAGATAATCCTAACTAGCTCTACATACATTAGGATGGGAAGATGAAAAAAAAGGGAGGGAGGTTAAAAGGGAGGGAAGAAGAAATAAGAGTAAAGGGGAGTAAAAGGGAGGGGGGCTAAAAGAAGGAGGGAAAGGCTGCAGGAGGATGTGGTGAAAAGTGATCACTATTGAGGAGGGGAAGGGAGATGGGAGAGGTAAAAGCACAAATGGTGGGAAATAGGATGGAGGGAAATACACAGACTGTAATCATAACCGTAAATGTGAATGGGATGAATTGTCCCATAAAACAGAGACAGATAGCAGAATGGATTAAAAGCCATAATCCAGCAATATGTTGCTTACAAGAAACACATCTTAAATGGGGGGATACACATAGGATAAAGGTCAAAGGGTGGAGCAGAATATATTGTGCTTCAGCTGATGTAAGAAAGGCAGGAATAGCAATCCTAATCTCAGACAAAGCAAAAGCAGAAATAGATCTAATCAAAATGGATAAGGATGGAAACTATATCCTGCTAAAAGGCACCATAGACAATGAAGCAATACCTTGACTAAACATGTATGCTCCAAGTGGTATAGCTTGCACATTCTTAGAGGAGAGGTTGGGGGAGTTGAAGGAAGAAATTGACAACAAACCTATTCTAGTGTGGGACCTCAACCTCCCCCTCTCTGAACTTGATAAATCTACCCTCAAATTAAACAAGAAAGAGGTTAAGGAGGTAAATAAAACTCTGGATAAGGTAGATATGATAGAACTTTGGAGAAAATTGAATGGGAATAGAAAGGAATATTCCATTTTCTGAGTGGTACATGGCGTATTTACAAAAATTGACAATGGACTAGGACATAAAAATCTCATAATCCAGTGGAGAAAAGCAGAGATAATCAATGCATTCTTCTCAGATAATAATGCAATAAAAATTACATGTAGTAAAAGACCATAGAAATATAAACCAAAAATCAACTGGAAACTAAATAATCTAATCCCAAAGAAGGAATGGGTTAAAGAAGAAATCATAGAAACAATCAACAATTTCATTCAAGAGAATGACAATAATGAGATAACCTACCAAATCTTATGGGATACTGCAAAAGCACTTCTTAGTGGAAGTTTTATATCTTTGAATGACTACATAAATAAAATAGAGAAAGAGGAGATCAATGACTTGGGCATGCAGATGAAAAAGGTAGAAAAAGAACAAATTGAATATCCCCAAGTAAATACCAAATTAGAAATACTGAAATCCAAAGGGGAGATTAATAAAATTGAAATTAAGAAAACTGTTGAATTAATAAATAAAACAAATAGTTGGTTTTCTGAAAAAAGTAATAAAATTGATAAACCTTTGGTCAACTTGATTTAAAAAAAAAAGAAGGAAGAGTCGTCCTCGTTAGTATAGTGGTGAGTATCCCCTCCTGTCACGCGGGAGACCGGGGTTCGATTCCCCGACGGGGAGACTTTACAGTTTGGGGCGGAGCCAAGATGGCGGAGTGAAAGCAACGACTCACCTAAGCTCCTGGAAAAACTCCTCTGGATATCTCTGGGGGGAGAGTCTGACCAGACTTTGGAGGTGTAGAATCCAGTGGGTGACGGACTTTGACGGATTCGGAGCCCAGGCTGGACCGGAGGGTCCACGGGAGGGATCTGTTCCGCGGGGGTAAGACCCTGGCGCACAGCGCAGTGCGGTCAGCGCGGCAGGGTGGAGGGGACCAGAGGAGCCCGAGAGTGGAGGGCGGGACCAGCGGAGCAGGAGATAAGCCAGGCCGAGCTGGTGAGAGCCGCTGAGTGCCAGACATCAGCGCAGCAGCCCTTGAAATCTTCAGCCTGAAGACGGACTTCGGTGGGTCACTACTTGAACTTCCAGGAACTGGGATGGCAGAGTGATCAGTAAGTGCTCTCTCCTCCCCCCTGATGACCCTGAGGGAACCATAAAATTCTTCCCCAGATTAATCCTGGATCAGCGGGAACAGCAGAAGGGGGCGGGTGGTCTCATAACACCAGAGGCTGGAAAAGTGGCAAAGGGGGATTCTTCCTACAGTGGCGGAGATGGCTGGAGGGACAGACGACCCAGGGCAGAGAAAATTCGCACTGAGACCCAGGCAAGCCTCAGAGCCGGGAGACGAGCCCCAGGAGGGGCGGGAACACGCGTTAGCTTCTAGGCTTGCCCCAGCGCTCCAGGGGAAAAGGGAAGACAATAGGGAAGCTGGGATCACCATCCCCTGACCTTGCCTTTGCCTCAAGTCAGCTGAGGAGATATCCTGAGACCAGACGACCCCTCCCACACACCTAACAAGCTAACCCCAGGGTTGATCGGGGAAACAAAAAACAAAAGCCTGCTTTTAGCCTAGACACACATCAGCTCAACTTAAAGATCTGTACCTTCTGACTGAAAGAACCAAAAGCTATAACACTCAGCCAACATCATGAATGGGAAAAAGCAGACGAAAAGTGAACAAACCATAGAATCTTTCTATGGGGATAAGGAGCAAAACACAAACACCAAAGAGGTTAGAGCTGAGACTGTACTTCCATCTGAAACCTCAGATAGGACTATGAATTTCTCGCAAGCACAACTAGATTACCTGGAACGTCTGAAGAAGGATATAAAAGAAAAATTGGCCAATGATTTTAAAACTATAAAAAAAGAATTCACTGATGAGAACATCACCCTGAAAACGAAAATTGAAGAAATGGAAAAGGAAGTTCAAAAATTAACTGGAGAGAATAATTCCTTAAAAGGAATCTTTAATCAAATGGAAAAGGAAATCCAAAACCTAATTGGGAAAATTGATCAGATGGAAAAGGAAACCCAAAACCTAACTGGGAAAATTGGTCGAATGGAAAAAGAAGTACAAAAATTAAATGGAGAAAGTAGCTCCTTAAAGGGAAAAATTGGTCAGATGGAAAAGGAGATGGAAAAGCTAACTGAAGAATACACTACGATGAAGATTAGAATTGGGCAAGTAGAAACTAATGACTCAATGAGGCAACAAGAATCAGTCAAACAAAATCTAAAGAATGAAAAGATAGAAGAAAATGTAAAATATTTAATTGGAAAAACAACGGACCTGGAAAGTAGATCCAGGAGAGAAAATCTAAGAATTATTGGCCTGCCAGAAACCCATGATGAAGAAAAGAGTCTGGACAATATCTTCCAGGAAATCATCAAGGAAAACTGTCCAGAAGTACTAGACTCAGAGGGCAAAATAGTCATCGAAAGAATCCACCATTCCCCTCCCGAAAGGGATCCCAAACTCAAAACCCCAAGAAATATAGTTGCCAAATTCCAGAGCTATCAAGTGAAGGAGAAAATACTACAAGAAGCCAGAAAGAAACAATTCAAATATCAAGGACACACAGTCAGGATCACACAGGACCTTGCAGCTTCTACATTAAAAGATCGAAAGAATTGGAACCCAATATTCCGTAAGGCAAAGGACTTGGGACTTCAACCAAGGATCAACTACCCAGCAAAGTTCAGCATAACATTTCAGGCAAGGAGAAAGTCATTCAACGAAATAAGGGATTTCCAGAGCTTCCTGACCAAAACACCAGAACTCAATAGACAATTTGATCTTCAAATGCAGGTCTCCAGATAATCATAAAAAGGTAAACAGAGGGGAAAAAACAAAAACAAAAACTTGCTACTCAATTAGGGCAAACTGTTTACCTCCCTATAAGGGAAGATGATACCTGTTAATCTTGAGAACTGTGCAGCTATTATGATAAAAGGGATATATGTAGAGGGAACGGGCATAAAGTAAATGATGTCATGTCAAAAATATGATTTAAGTATGAGAAGGGAATGTAATAGGAGGTGTGGAAAGGGGGAAGCAGAAAATGGCAAATTACATCACAGGAAGAAGTACAAAACTATAGTAGAGGGAAGGAGGGGAGGGAGATGAGCATTGTTTGAGAGGTACTCTCATCTGATTTGTTCAAAGGAGGGAACAATAATCTTAAGTAGATAATCCTAACTAGCTCTATAGGTAGTAGGAGGGGAAGGGGGAAGAAAGGGGAGGGTGGCTAAAAGGGAGGAAAGAAGCAATAAGAGTAAAGGGGACTAAATGAGAGGGGGGTCAAAAGAAGGAGGGGAAGGCTGCAGGAGGAGGGGGAGAAAAGTGAATACTATTGAGGAGGGGAAGGGAGACGGGAGAGCTAAAAGCACAAATGGTGGGAAAGAGGTTGGAGGGAAATACAAAGATTGTAATCATAACTGTGAATGTGAATGGAATGAACTCTCCCATAAAACGGAGACGGATAGCAGAATGGATTAAAAGCCATAATCCAACAATATGCTGCTTACAAGAAACACATTTGAAACGGGGGGATACACATAGGATAAAGGTCAAAGGATGGAGCAGAATATATTGTGCTTCAGTTCATGTAAGAAAGGCAGGAGTAGCAATCCTAATCTCAGACAAAGCAAAAGCAAAAATAGATCTAATCAAAAGGGATAAGGATGGAAACTATATCCTGCTAAAAGGCACCATAGACAATGAAGCAATATCATTACTAAACATGTATGCTCCAAGTGGTATAGCATCCAGATTCTTAGAGGAGAGGTTGGGGGAGTTGAAGGAAGAAATTGACAGCAAAACTATACTAGTGGGGGACCTCAACCTCCCCCTCTCTGAACTCGATAAATCCAACCTCAAAATAAACAAGAAAGAGCTTAAGGAGGTAAATAAAACTCTGGATAAGGTAGATATGATAGATCTTTGGAGAAAATTAAATGGGAATAGAAAGGAATATACTTTTTTCTCAGCGGAACATGGAACATTTACAAAAATTGACCATGTACTAGGATATAAAAATCTCACAATCCAGTGCAGAAAGGTAGAGATAATCAATACATCCTTTTCAGATCATAATGCATTAAAAATTACATGTAATAAAAGGCCATGGAAAGAGAAACCAAAAATCAATTGGAAACGAAATAATCTAATTCTAAAGAAGGGTTGGGTTAAAGAAGAAATCATAGAAACAATCAACAATTTCATTCGAGAGAATGACAATAGTGAGACAACATACCAAAACTTATGGGATACTGCAAAAGCAGTTATTAGGGGAAGTTTTATATCTCCGAATGCTTACATAAATAAAATAGAGAAAGAGGAGATCAATGACTTAGGCTTGCAGTTGAAAAAGCTAGAAAAAGAACAAATTAAAAATCCCCAAGTAAATACCTAATTAGAAATAGTGAAAACCAAAGGAGAGATTAATGAAATTGAAATTAAGAAAACTATTGAATTAATAAATAAAACCAATAGTTGTTTTTATGAAAAAATTAGTAAAATTGATAAACCTTTGGTCAATCTGATTAAAAAAAAGAAAGAAGAAAACCAAATTACTAATATTAAAAATGAAAGGGGTGAACTCACCTCCAATGAGGAGGAAATTAAAACAATAATTAGAAACTACTTTGCCCAACTTTATGCCCACAAATTCGATAATCTAAACGAGATGGATGAATATTTTAAAAAATACAAATTGCCCAGATTAACAGAAGAGGAAGTTGAATACTTAAACAACCCCATCTCAGAAAAAGAAATTGAACAAGCCATCAATGAACTCCCTAGGAAAAAATCTCCAGGGCCAGATGGATTAACAAGTGAATTCTATCAAACATTTAAAGAACAGTTAATTCCAATACTACATACACTATTCTTGAAAATCGGGGAAGAAGGAGTCCTCCCAAATTCTTTCTATGATACAAATATGGTTTTGATACCCAAACCAGGAAGAGACAAAACAGAGAAAGAAAATTATAGACCAATTTCCCTAATGAATATAGATGCAAAAATTTTAAATAAGATTCTAGCAAAACGAATACAGCATCTTATCACGAGATTAATACATTATGATCAGGTAGGATTCATACCAGGACTACAGGGCTGGTTCAATATTAGGAAAACTATTAGCATTATCGATCACATCAACAACAAAGCTAACAAAAACCACATGATTATCTCAATAGATGCAGAAAAAGCTTTTGACAAAATACAACATCCATTCCTACTAAAAACATTGGAGAATGTAGAAATAAAGGGAACTTTCCATAAAATAATAAGCAGTATCTATCTAAAACCTTCAGCAAGCATTATATGCAATGGGGATAAGCTAGATGCATTCCCAATAAGATCAGGGGTGAAACAAGGTTGTCCATTATCACCACTATTATTCAATATGGTACTAGAAATGTTAGCTGTAGCAATTAGACAAGATAAAGATATCCAAGGAATTAAAATAGCCAAAGAAGAAACTAAGTTATCACTCTTTGCAGATGATATGATGATTTACCTAGAGAATCCCAGAGATTCAAGTAAAAAATTACTAGAATTAATAAACAACTTTGGCAAAGTTGCAGGGTACAAAATAAACCCACACAAATCTTCTGCATTCCTATATATTAGCAACAAAGTCCAACAGCAAGAGATAGAAAGAGAAATCCCATTTAAAGCTAGGGTAGACACTATAAAATACTAGGGATTTTATCTACCAAAACAAACTCAGGGACTATATGAACACAATTACAAGACACTTTTTGCACAAATAAAGTCAGATTTAAGTAAGTGGAAAAACACCAGTTGCTCATGGTAAGCCCGAGCTAATATAATAAAAATGACAATTCTACCTAACTTCATTTACTTATTTAGTGCCATACCAATTAAACAATCAGATAATTATTTTCTAGAGCTGGATAAAATAATATCAAAATTCATCTGGAAGAACAAAAGATCCAGAATATCAAAGGGACTAATGAAAAGAAATGCTAGGGAAGGTGGCCTAGCTCTACCAGACCTCAAATTCTACTATAAAGCAGCAATTATGAAAACCACTTGGTATTGGCTAAGAAACAGAAGGGTAGACAAGTAGAATAGACTTGGCACTCAAGACACAGTAGGCAAGGAATATAGCAAATTCCTGTTTGATATACCCAAGGACCCCAGCTTCTGAAATAAGAATTCACTGTTCGGGTAGAAACACACAAATACACTAGCTCTGAACCCACAGCCTATGAAATATCTTTAGTAAGGAGCTGCCAATAAATTTGGGAGCAGCAGAAGCCACATAACAATGGAGCGGATAAGATTTCTGTTCCAGAGAGCCTGAAAACCTCTCCCAAAAGGTTCTTTTAGCAGTGGACTGGAAGCCGAGAACAGCTTGAGGCCGCTCGGGGGTGAGAGGAGCAGATCCGAGCAGGCTTCAGGGACCGAATCTCCAGCAGCCACGTGGGTCCTTCCACCCACAGGTGACAAGGGTCGGTGAGAGGGTCTTTTCAGCGGGTTGAGAGGGGAGTGGGGAGCCCCCATGACTCAGGCCCCCTCAGGAGGCACCAGTGGAGGTGGGAGCAGACCGGGACTCCCCAAGCAGGCAGGAGCCCGGATCCATTGTTGAAGGTCTCTGCATAAACCCCCTGAGGGAACTGAGCCTGTGAGGCGGCCCTGCCCCCACCTGGGCAGCTGAACTTGATCTCACACTGAATAGGAGCTCTGCCCTCGACCAAAGCCCTGAGGCTGGGAAGCAGCATTTGAATCTCAGACCCCGACCACTGGCTGGGAGGATCCAGAGGCCAGGTGGGTGTAAGGAGAATATTCAGAGGTCAAGACACTGGCTGGGAAAATGCCCAGAAAAGGGAAAAAAACAAAGACTATGGAGGGTTACTTTCTTGGTGAGCAGGTTTCTCCTCCCCTCCTTGACGAGGAAGAGCGGTGCTCACTATCAGGGAAAGACACAGAAGTCAGTGCTTCTACATCCCAGCCCACTCAATGGGATCTTACCTGGGAACAGCTCATAAAGACTTCAAAAAATTTTCAAAATTATGTTAGAGAGGTGGAGGAAAACCTGGGAAGAGCAACTAAAGACTTGCAAGCAAAGTATGAACAACAGATCAGCACCCTGCTAAAGGAGACCCAAACAAATGCTGAAGAAAATAACACCCTGAAAAATAGGCTAACTCAATTGGCAAAGGAGGTTCAAGAAGCCAATGAGGAGAAGAATGCTTGCAAAAGCAGAATTAGACAAATGAAAAAGGAGATTCAAAAGCTCACTGAAGAAAATAGTTCTTTCAAAATTAGAATGGAACAGATGGAGGCTAATGACTTTATGAGAAACCAAGAAATCACAAAACAAAACCAAAAGAATGAAAAAATGGAAGATAATGTGAAATATCTCATTGGAAAAACAGCTGACCTGGAAAATAAATCCAGAAGAGACAATTTAAAAATTATGGGACTACTTGAAAGCCATGATCAAAAAAAGAGCCTAGACATCATCTTTCATGAAATTATCAAGGAAAACTACCCTGATATTCTAGATCCAGAGGGCAAAATAAATATTGAAAGAATCCACCGATCACCACTAGAAAAAGATCCAAAAAGAGAAACTCCTCGGAATATTGTGGCCAAATTCCAGAATTCCCAGGTCAAGGAGAAAATATTGCAAGCAGCTAGAAAGAAACAATTCAAGTACTGTGGAAATACAATCAGGATAACACAAGATCTAGCAGCTTCTACATTAAGGGATCGAAGGGCACGGAATAGGATATTCCAGAAGTCAAAGGAACTAAGACTAAAACCAAGAATCACCTACCCAGCAAAACTGAGTATAATACTTCAGTGGAAAATTTGATCTTTCAATGAAATAGAGGACTTTCAAGCATTCTTGATGAAAAGACCAGAGCTAAAAAGAAAATTTGACTTTCAAACACAAGAATGAAGAGAAGCATGAAAAGGTAAACGGCAAAGACAAGTCATAAGAGACTTACAAAAGTGGAACTGTTTACATTCCTACATGGAAAGACAATATTAGTAACTCTTGAAACTATTCAGTATCTGGGTACTTGGTGGGATTACACACACACACACACACACAAACACACACACACACACACACACTTATAGAGACAGAGTATGCAGAGTGAATTGAATAGGATGGGATCATATCTTTAAAAAAAATGAAATCAAGCAGTGAGAGAGAAATATATGGGAGGAGAAAGGGAGAAATGGAATGGGGCAAATTATCTCTCATAAAAGAGGCAAGCAAAAGATTTTTTTAGTTTGGGGAAAAAGAGGGGAGGTGAGAGAAAAACATGAAGTTTACTCTCATCACATTCCACTAAAGGAAGGAATAAAATGCACACTCATTTTGGTATGAAAACCTATCTTACAATACAGGAAGGTGGGGGACAAGGGGATAAACAGGGTGGGAGGGACGATGGAAGGGAGGGCATGGGGAGGAGGGTACAATTTGAGGTCGACACTCATGGGGAGGGACAGGATCAAAAGAGAGAATAGAAGTAATGGGGGACAGGATAGGATGGAGGGAAATATAGTTAGTCTTATACAACACAACTATTATGGAAGTCATTTGCAAAACTACACACATTTGGCCGATATTGAATTGTTTGCCTTCCAAAGGGAGGGTGTGGGGAGGGAGGGAGAAAAAGAAGTTGCAACTCAAAGTTTTAGGAATAACTGTCAAGTACTGTTCTTGCTGCTAGGAAATAAGAAATACAGGTAAAGGGGTATAGAAAGTTATTTGACCCAACAGGACAGGAGAGGATGGAGACAAGGGCAGAGAGGAATGATGGAGGAGAGAGCAGATTGGTGATGGGGGCAATTGGAATGCTCGGTGGTTTGAGGTGGGGGGAGGGCACAAGGGGGGAGAAAATTTGGATCCCAAAAATTCTGTGAAAATGAATGTTAAAAGTGAAATAAATAAATAAATTAAAAAAAAAAAAAAAGAATTCACTGTTCGACAAAAATTTCTGGGAAAACTGGATAACAGTGTGGTGGAAATTAGGTATAGACCCATGCTTGACACCGTACACAAGAATAAAGTCCAAGTGGGTACATGATCTAGGTATAAAGATTGGGCACACTGGAGGAACAAGGAATAGTGTATTTATCAGATTTAAGGAGAAGGGAAAAATTTATGACTAACGAAGAGATAGAAAGCATTATGAAATGGAAGATGGATCATTTTGATTACATTAAACGGAAAAGCTTTTGCACAACCAAACCCAATGTAACCAAAATTCGGAGGGATGTAGTAAATTGGGAAAGAATTTTTACAGCTAATCTTGGGGATAAAGGCCTCATTTCTAGAATATACAGAGAACTGACTCAAATGTATAACTATACAAGTCATTCCCAATTGATAAATTGTCAAAGGATATGAACAGGCAATTTTCAGAGGAAGAAATTAAAGAAATTACTTTTCATCACCACATCCTTCAATCTCCCCTCCCTTCAACTTGTCCCCCTACTTTTTCTTTTCCTTTTTCCCTTACTACTTCTTCCCTCCCTTCTAACCACCACCTTCCTTTTCTTTTCCCTTTGCCTTCCTAATGCCTGTAATGCAAGTTAGATTTATTTTCTTTACTGAGTATGTTATTGTCTCCCTGAACCAAATCTAATGAGAGTAAAGCTCAAACAATGCTCTTCTCCCTCCCTTCCTTCTCTGTACTGCACACACACACACACACACAACACACACAACACACACACACACACAACACACACACACACACACACACACACATATATATATATAACATACTATACACTCTGCAAGCATTTATGTGGTATATCTATATGTATGTATGTATACATATGTATATGCACACATATATATGTATATCGATATGTACATATGTATATGTATACATATGTATATATACACACACATATACATATATACAAAATATATGTATTTATGTAATATATGTATATAGTAATGTAATATTGTGCGTCTTTATGTGATGTAATTTACCCTTTTCTACCTCCCCCTTTCCTCTTCTCCCTTCACACCCCTTAACATATTCTTTATCAACATATAAGTTATTTTATACCTATACCCTCTATCTATGTTTATCCCTTTCAAATATAATAAGTATACAATTCCCAAGATTAACAAATATTATTCTCCCATATAGGGATGTAAACAGTTTGCTCATAATAAGAGTCTCTTTTTTTGTTTACCTTTTCGTGCCATTCTCAAGTCTTGTATGTGAAGATCAAATTTTCTATCAAGCTCTGGAGTTAAGTGTCTTATTTCAGTGAAAGTAAATCACTTTCCCTGAATAATTAGGTTCACTTTTTCAGGATAATTGCTTTTTGGGTGTAGTCCAAGCTTTCCCTTATGGAATATCATATTCCAATCCCTCCAGTCTTTTAATGTAGAAGTTACAAAGTCCTGTGCAATCCTGACTGTATTTCCTCATTATTTAAATTGGTTCATTCTGGCTGCTTGCAGTATTTTCTCTGACTTGATAATTCTGTAATCTGGCAACAATATTTCTTGGCATTTTCAATGTGGGATTTCTTTCAGGAGGTGATTGGTGGATTCTTTTGATGACTATTTTCATCTCTCGATCTAGGTCCTCAGGTCCCCTTAATGATTTCTTGGAAGATATTGTCCAGGCTCTTTTTTTTGTCACAGTTTTCTGGTAGAACAACAATTCTTAGATTTTCTCTCCTGGATTTATTTTCCAGGCCAATTCTTTTTTCCAATGTGATATTTTAATTTTTTTTCCATTTTTGTTTTGTGTGGGTTTTTTTTTTGTTGTTGTTGTTATGTTTTGTTTGACTGATTCTTGATAGCTCTTGGAGACATTCATTTCTATTTGCATAATTCTAATTTTTAACAAATTATTTCCTTCAATTAGCTTTTGTACCTCCTTTTCTATTTGTCCAATTTTTCCTTTAAAGGAGTTATTTTCTCCAGTTATGGTTTTTTACCTCCTTATCCATTCAACCAATTTTACTTTTTAAGTAGCTGTTCTTTTCAGTGAATTATTTTTTCATTTAGTTAATTGTATTTTTAAAATCTTTGATTCATTTATTTTTCCTCTCTAATTTGGCTTTTAAAATCCTCCCTCAACTCTTCCAGGAATGCTTTTGGAGCTTGAGACCAGTTCATGTGCACCTTTGAGGTTTCAGATGTGGTTATAACATCAATCCTCTTGTCTTCTGAATTCATATTTTGATCTTCCTTTACCCCTTAATAAGATTCTATGGTTTTTGATTTTCTGATTTGCTTCTTGCTCATGCTGATTATCTTTTTCTGGCTTTTGAAGTGGATCTCTGCTTCTGGGGCACAGGGGCCTTTCTATCACATTTCTTGTTCTGGGAGCTAGAAGCCTGGTTACTGACTATGTTTATTGCGGCCTCTTATTCTTTCAGCTAGAAGGTATATAATGCTTCAGCTTACCTGGTGCTGAGCTAGCTGGTGTGTGCCAAGGCCAAGGCCAAGTTAACGAAGTTCGAGTTTTTCTGAGTTTCCCTGAGGTAACATTGAAGCTGGATCCATAAGGTGAGGTGTAGTGTTGGTCTGGCCCCTGGAGGTCTCCTTCTCCTCCTCTAGAGCTTCGCTAGACCACAGGCAAGCTCAGCAGCTGATGGGGCCCCATTTGCATTTGTGTCAGCCCAATTACCCTGTCTGAGTTAAGGCACACCTGATGTCCTAGTCCTGGCACTTATGGGCTCCAATCCCCTGGGCCTCAGAACCTCCTGCTGGTTTGCTGAGGTGAGGCTTGCTGGGACACCTCTAGTCCTGCACTTGTCCCCTTCAGCCACAGCAAGATTGACCCTTCCCTTCCATTTCATTAGCCTCCTGAGCTAATTCTTCTGTAACTCTTCTACTGGCTCCATTATTCCCAGATTTTTCCTGGGGAAGTATTCTCTGGATTTTTCAAGATCAACAAGGAAGCATGAGAGCAATTACAGTTTACTCCACCATCTTGGCTCCCTGAAGTTCAAGTCAGGCTTTTTCCTATACATGCTTTAGCTTTACCCCCATTAGGTTGCAAGTTCCTTACAGAAGTTTGCCTGGTAGTAGAAGCATACCATGAATACCACAATATGAAAGCACATCAAGCCTTATTTGTTCCAAGTAATCTTCACACCACAGTATTTTGTTGTTTAAGGTGCATAGTATGATCAATTGAAGTTCTCAGATTTAGGAAGATTTCAGACTCACATGTTGTATTAGCTTAGTTGCCCAATGCTGGGCAAGTTTCTAAGATAATAGTTTTTGAGAAGGTGCCAACCTATTTTGATAGACGCAGCTCCTCACCTATTGTAACTTTCTTGCTCATGTGGAATTCCCTACTCTGATGTAATCATAAATCTAGTTAAAGAAAAAAAAAACACATAATTAATAATAACTGCCCTAGTGGTCTTACAAGTATTAGTTTCTTGGCAATTTCTTCCTAGGAGTAATTGGTGCACTTTGATGATCTGATTCTATTTCAAAAAGAAGAATGCAAATGATAGATTATCAGTAATAACTTTTGAATTGACAACCATTTATCAAGATCCTTCAGCAAATGTTTCTTTCAAATATTCCCTAAAACATTATTTAAAGTAAATGTTACATAATAGTATGCATTTTGTATAGGTCAAGGAATATGATATTTAGAATCACATAGATATTTTTAGTAATGTGTAAGAACAGTTCAAATCTACCCATTGACTTCCCCGCCTTCAAGTCTCAACTAAAATCTTACCTTTTATAAGGTGACTTTTCCAATCCCTCTTGATTTTATGCCTTCTCTCTGCTAGATAGTTCCTATTTATCCTGTGTATAGCTTGATTTGTAAATATTTGTATGCATTTATGTCTCCCCTAATCGTAAGGTTCCTCAGAGCTTTGTTGTGTTCAGTCCTTTCAGTGGTATCTAACTCTTCATGACCCCATTTGGGGTTTTCTTGGTAAGATATTGGAATGGTTTTCTATTTCCTTCACCAACTGATTTTACAGAAGAACTGAGGGAAACAGGGTTAAAGGATTTGCCCAGGATAACACATCTACTAAGCATCTGGTCTTCCTGACTTTAGGCTCTTTGTTCTATCCATTCTGCCTTTGAGGCAGATATTATCTTTTGCTTCTTTTTGCATTTCCAATCCTTAGCACAATGTCTGACATGTAGTAGGCACTTAATACAGATTTATTGATTGATTGTATGTGTAATGTGTCTCCTTCCCTCCCCTCCCTACACCAAAATGAGAAGATAGGGTTATAAGGAAATTCTTTCTTCAAATCTTTACCTCAATTAAAGTGGTAACACTCAAGAAGAGAAAGTTAAAAAGGAGTTCATTAACATAGTAAGGGAACACTTATTGGTAGGTGTGTTGTTTGATCAAGCCAGTATTCAAACTGAATATTGGTTTTAAAGACAGGAGTGAGGGTCTTCCATATAATGGTAATGGTATTTTGATTGGATCATGCAATTGTGAGGAGGTGACATGCTCATTCTGGGAAAATGAGATTAACCCTGAAGAGATATA
Organism: Notamacropus eugenii; assembly: GCF_028372415.1. NCBI lineage: Eukaryota > Metazoa > Chordata > Mammalia > Diprotodontia > Macropodidae > Notamacropus > Notamacropus eugenii. Next base: position 391,939,985 of record NC_092876.1, read on the forward strand.
ATTGCAGACAGATCTTTTCTGCATGAATGCCCTCTCCTTCATGCTGGCTACCAGGAGCCAGTCAAGCAAGGTTAAAACATGGGGTCACTTCAGAGTGGCTCTGCATAAGTGACTGATTTTAAGCAATGGGAAATTTTAATGTAGCTCTGATTTCTAAGGTAATAGTTATACATGTTGAGGTCCCAGAATTCAGTATGCAAGCAATTAGCTTTATTTTTTTTAAGATTCTTTTTGCCACTAAATATTTCATAAAGCAATTTCTAGAAATACATTCAACTCTACAATGAGAAAAAAAGTAAATTATCCTCATTGTGACTCCTTCAAATATTAATATTGTCATGTATTCATTTCAACTGCACTATGTAGGAAAATATATTTTATCCTGTTAATATGCATCAAAAGTTTATGAACATACATAATGATTATTACAAGTACATTGTCAAATAAAAATGAAAGAGAGGTGTAATCTTATGAATTTTTAATGTGTAAATTAACATTATAGTGAAGAAGAGAAGAGAGAGTATAGAAATTACAATATTTTAAAGTAAGCCTTGTCCAGTGACAATCTACTTCTATTTTATTTAAAATGAAAAGTTAAGCAAAAAACAAAGAATTAATAAAGAATTCCTCATGAAGTCAGAAAGAGTAATGATTTATTACGTTTACAATTGAAATGAATTTGAAAAACAGTGATCTTGAAGATATCCAGACTCCTACAACACCTCACAAGGAAACATAAAACAGTTTATATGGATGAAAAGATTAACAGACATAAAAAAAACCCCATAATATTGAAAATGAATGGTTTAAAATAACAGTATAAACAAATGAATAATAATAGACACATCGAGCTTTTAAAAGCTGTGGAAGTTTTCCTAGTCCTCTTTTTGGGAAGAGGAAAGAGGATTATTACATACATACAGGCATAGAGACATACATACATTTATTAAGCACCTCCTATGTGCTAGTGATTGTGCTAAGCTCTTTACAAATATTATCTCATTTGCTATAGACAAAACATTCTGGTTGTATTCCTCTGAAGAGACTTTAGTTCATTAATGTTTTTCCTGAAGGTGAAATATGGAACTTAATTCACTATTCAAGGTGTGGACATTTGGTCAACCAATCAAAAGTGCACAATTCTATATATACACTGTCTTACACAGTGTTTACCAAATTTAAGATAAAGGGTAGAATTAATCAGGGTAAATTTCCTAGAAAGATGACTTTTGGAGAAAATTTTGCAGAATATGGTGATGATATAATGGGTGGACAGGAATCAGGAGGACTTTCTAGGTGGCAAATCCCATGTAAGTCAAGTTGTTTAGGTAGAAATATGAAAGACGTAGGTGGGGAATATTAGAAAGCCTGTGTTTATTGGGAAAGAAAGGATCTCCAAAAAGAAATGAATTTGGCTTTGTATTTGGTACTTGAGCATGGGTTAGAAAATTGATGGAAGTTTTTAATGTTTGATGATTTACTCAACACCACAGCTCCTTGGGAGCTCCTTTTCCTCAGCATTCAATATTTTCCATAGCCTCATTCTAATCTTTCTTTTAAACTTTACCTCACACTATCCCTCTTTACATATGTTGTGTATCAGCCAAAATCTTTTTTATTAAACAAGCCACAGTCACCCATTTCAGTTGTGCAGAAAATGACAACTCAGATAACATTTAGACTTTTCTTTCCTTGCTCCAATCAATGGAAGATTCCCTAGTTTTTAGTCCCAGTTGAATCAAGATGAGTGAATTACTTTCACTTCTCTTCCTCAGGATGCTTCTCCTGTGACTGGAACATCATGTGTATTTTTTGTCATGCTTAAATAAACACATAGATACATTCTTTGATAAGTCTTTTCAACTCGAATCATACCACTCAGTACCCACCCACTGCAACACGAGATAAATGACCCTGAAGCTTTCATAAGGTTCCAAAAGGCACTATGCAGTAGACTTTGCAAAGGACTGTATAGATTAGCAATTGTATTTCTTTCCAGGTTGGGAAGAGAGGATTTAGTACTTAGAGCAGTGTTTTCAACCAGTATCAGTGGGAGTTTGGGGAAGAACTATCAAGGTAAAGAGAAGAAACTAAGTCCTAGCCACTAGGAAAAGAGAAGTGGTAGAAACTGGAGAAGGACAAAGCAAGATGGTAGCTCTTCTGGGCACAAAAGTAAAAGTCGTATTCTTTTAATATGTTTTATATTCTAGACAAAACAGTTATTTAGTTGCTGGAAAATTTAATAATTAGATATCTATTATCTTTATAAAGATTAATTTAATCTCTTTGCAACAACTACCTAAAAGTTTATAATCCATGTAAAACTCTGCTTAATTACTTGATTTAATGTCCTGTGTGCTCTGATTTCTCTCCAACATCCAGAAGGCCTGTGGCCTCTGAGCTCCTGCATCTGCCCAGGATTCTGCAAAAAATGTGCTAAAGAAAGAAGCCCCAAAGAATCTGTCTCACCCTATCAGAATAAACTATTAGTAATGATGAATCTTGGCAGTATACTTTCCAGAGATATACACTTTGATAATGAGGTTGATGTAGGCATTGCCAGAGCTACCTCAGCATTTGGGAGGCTCCTAAGAAAGGCTTGGGAGAGAGGAGTTATTATATTGCCTACCAGACTGAAGGCCTACAGAACCATTATGCTGATTTCATTGTTGTATGCCTGTGAAACCTGGAGAGTATATCCGTGATATGCTTGGAAACTGAATCCCTTCCATTTAAATTGTCCTAGGAAGATTGTGAAGAACACCTGACAGTAAAAGATACCAGACACGGGGGTCTTTTCTCAAGGCAAACTTCCAAGAATTCAAACTTTATTGCAGAAAGCACATTTCTGATGGGCTAGTTACATCACTTGACTGTCAAATGTACACTTGCCTAAAAGACTATTTTAAAAAGAACTCACACATCTCAGCATGGTGAGCCCACATAAAAGAAGGCACTGAATTCTATGAGCAAAGCAGAATTGCATTAGCCCAAAAGAAACAAGACATGTAAATTTAGAGATATCTCCACCCCAAATGTTCATATGGACTATTTGTGCCTGATATGTGGTAGACCCTTTAGAGCTTGTAATTGGTCTAATTAGTCACAGTCCCACTATAACTTGACTCTAACATATTATTGTTATTTTGGTCCTCTTTGGAGAATGAAGTGCAACAACCAATCATTAGTAATGGCGCAAAGCCCACTTTTCCACCAGCAGAGTGTTTCAATATCAACTAGCCATTAATTACCCAGATGTCTTGCCTCTTTCTTGGTCTTCCTAAACCTGGCATGAATCAGCCCCAGTCCTCAAGTTCAGGCTCTTTGCTTTATAAAATAGTGACTAGCCTTTCTCACAATAAGAATCTTATAAAAACCTGCCAGAATTTACTTGGGAGAAGAGAAGACAGGATATCTCAGTTTCTATAGGGCCTTATTAGAGTGTTGAGTTCTACCAGATAGCTCAGATGACCTGACCTTGTTTTCTTATTCTCCCCAACTGCCCTCTATTTGTGAATGACTGCTTTTAATATAGTTGACCTTGCTCAAGACTTACAAATTGGGAAATAGAGCCTTGCCCAAAGTAAACAAACTTAAAACAATGAAAACAACAACAAAAAACTTTAGAAAGGGGAAGTAGACTAAAGCTGAAATTTGCTCTAGGACCCAGACAGTCTGTCTGTTAGGAAAAGTAGGCACTGACCCTTGGCTTTCAGAAGGCCTTCTAATCAATCGTGTGTCCCCAACCACCATTCCCTTGACTTAGCTTTCCTCACCCTTGTTTCTCAGCTATCCTTCTGGCTCCTAAAGTAAGAATAGAAACCTATGCTTTCTTAGGAAATACTTGGAACATTCTCCATAATAGAACAATACCTTAAGAATAACTCTGGATCCACAGAAATCAGGAGAGGGTAACTTAATGGGGGCTTGTTACTCATAGCTAGTGCTTTGGGATAGGGAATGAGAGGGGAGAGACAGGATTTTTTCTGTAGATGTTTGGGGAGAGCAGTTTATTGACTGCAATGCAAAAGTTGTCAGGAAATCGCCATAAGATGCCCCATTAGGTATGATATCATCCTGGAGCCTGCCAGGAGCTGCCAAAGACTGAAATACAGATCATTCCCAGCACTGCAGATTACCCCAGTAGGGACTGTCTATCTCTCACTAAGATTGTAACTTGCATTACTCTACTATCTCTGACTACCTGCTGGAGGAGAAGTGAGGGATGTGTGTGTTTGTCTGCATGTAGAGCACCTCATGCTGACTGTGGATCAATACAAGGAAAGTTAATAGGCTGCTAACCTCTCCAAGGAATAGGATACAACCAATTACAGCAAAAATCAGGGACATTTGACAGGTAAAGGAATAGTAGATTTATTCTCCTGTCTCCACTTTGTCAAAAGGTGGAATGGCTAAACCAGTTATTCAGGAATGGGTTCACAAACCTCCTATATTTCAGGTTCTCTGTGGCTGTAGGCACTTAGATTTTGCACCAGCTGCAGGTTTCATTAGACAAGATCTGGCAAATAAAATTTCTAAATTTCATATAGCATCTTAGGGATACAAGGTAGATTGTAAGGAATACATTAGATTCTTGGATCTGGAAAGGGAGAAATCCCTAGAAAAAGTGAAACACCCTATCAGAGTAAGACCAGCAGTAATGGTACCTTTTCTTAGCATTGGAAATTGTGATATCAACTGCCTTCAATTTCCTGGGAATTCTCCCTTTCCCTACTATGATGAATTAGCACTAGTCCCTAGGCTCAGACTTCTCATTTTAATTCCCCAATTCTGGGTCCTGCTAGATCCATATCATAACGTTATAAGAAGTTACCAGATTTTACTGGTTGAACGGGTTACCTTACTCATTCTGTGTCCCTGATGGGATACCCATTTCAACCAGCAAACCCAGTAGATCTAAGCTATTTCTGTCATTCTTCCTGATTACTCTCCATTTGGTTAATATCTCCACTCAATAAAGTTTGTTTACTTTATTATTTTATTGTTAGTTTCATGTTTCCTTATCCTTGTCTTGTGCCTTGGAATTCTGAACCATCCTAAGTATATGTTAACAGTGTGCAGCATGACACTGTCTGGGTCCCTGAAGTTCCTCTAAGAATATATACACCTCAAATTTCTAGCTCCTACCTCATTTGGGTGGTCCTAGGGATTTTTCTTAGGGAGCTCATTGATAGCAAACTTATTTTTCTAAGATAGGGTTAATTGAGTATTCTACTTCCTCCTCTGTTAATCTGGGTAATATTTAAAAATAAAATCTCCACCTCGTTTAGATTGTTAGACTTCTGGGCATATAATAGGACAAAATAGTTCCTAATAATTCCTTTAAATTTCATTTCTGGTTGTGCATTTAAGCTTTTTATTTTTTTATACTGGTAATTAATTTTTTTTAAAACCAAATTAGCCAATGACATCTATTTTATTGACTTTTTTGCATACCAGTTTTATTAGTTTATTTTTTCTTTCAATTTTCTTAATCTCTCCTTTGATTTTATTCAGGATTTCAAATTTGGAGCTCACTAGGGATTTTTAATTTGTTATTTTCCTAACTTTTTTTTGGTTGTACAACCAATTCATTAACTTACTTCTTTTTTTTTTTATTGCAGTGAGATATTCATTTAAAGATATTTTCCCCCTAAGTACTGCTTTTGCTGCATCTCATAAGTTTTTGTATATTGTCTCATTTTTGTCTCATTTTTTTAATGACATAATTGATCATTTCTATGATTTGTTCTTTGAGCCATGTTTTTATTTTTGGATTTGGTTATTTAGCTTCCGATTAATTTTTAATCTTTATTTTCATGGCCTTTTGCTGAATATAATTATGAATTTAGTATTTCTGATTTTTGATATTGAATTTTGAGGTTTTCATGCCCTAATGCCCACTCAATATTTGTGTGAATGCCATATACCATTGAGAAAAAGAAACACATATATATATTCTTTTATATGCCTATTCAGTTATCTCCTCTATCATATATAACTTTTCTAAAAATCTATTTACCTCTTTAACTTCTTTCTTATTTATTTTGTAATTAAATTCATCTAATTCTGGGGGGAGGATTTGAGTTTCACCACTACTATTTTATTAATCTATTTCCTCTTTTAACTCATTTAATTTTTCCTTTAACAATTTAGATGTTCTACTTTTTGGTGTGTATATATTATTTTGGGATGAACATTGCTATGATAATTTTCAGTAAAATATAATTTTCATGCTTATCTATTTTAATTAGATTTATTTTTGCTTTTGCTTTTTCTGACATCATGATTGCCATCCCTACTTTAGTTTTTTCAGCTGAAGCACAATAGATTTTATTCCAGCCATTTATTTTTACTCTATGTCTGTCTCTGTTTCTAGTATGTTTCTTGTAAACAATATACTATTGGATTCTTGTTTTTAATCCATTCTGTATCTACTGCTGCTTTTTGTGTGAGTCCATTTCTCTCAAGTTCATAATTATGATTACAAAGTACATATAGCCCTTACGTCCTAATTTTCCTGTTAATTCTTGCTCTTTCCTTTTACCCTGTCCCTTCTGTAAAGTTTTGTTATTGTTGTTTTGTTTTGCCTCTGGCCACTATGTACCTCAATTCAATCACTCTTCTCTCAGGGTTTTTCCTCTTTTTAATTCCTTCCTTTACGACTTCCCTTTATGGCATGATAGATTTCTATGCCCAGCTGAATGTCTGTTATTCTTCCCAATATGAACCAATTCTGATGAGAGTAAGGTTCAATTCTTTTCCACAATCGCCCTCCCCATCTTTCCTTCCACTGTAAAGGCTTTTCCTTTTGCATGTCTTTCATGTGTGACAATTACTCTCATTTTGCCTCACCCTTACAACTTTCCCAGCCCATGTCTCTTTTTCACCACTTAATTTTTAAAAATTATCCCTTCATGGTGAACTCCAACTCATGCTCTTTATGTATAATTCTTCTAGCTGCCCTAATAAAGTCCTTAGGAGATATTAGGAGATGTAATTATGAAGTGATGACATTATTAGAAGCTCTAATTATGTTCCCACAAAGGAATGTAAACAATTTGATCTTATTGGATCCTTTTGTGTTTCTCTTTCATGTTTACGTTTTTATAATTCACTTTAGTCCTGAATTTCAAAGTCAGATTTTCTATTTTACTCTGGTCTTTTCATCAAGAATGCTTGAAAGTTCTCTATTTCATTAAATATTCATTTTTCTCTGGAAGGATTACATTCAGTTTTGCTGAGTAGGTTGTTCTTTGTTGTAGTCTTAGCTACTTTGTCCTCCAGAATATCATATGGCAAGCCCTTAGGTTCTTTAACGTAGAAATTAATGAATCTTATATTATCCTCACTGTGGTTCCATGACATTTGAATTGTTTCTGTCTGGCTATTTTCAATATTTTCTCCTGGACTCTAGAGTTCTGCAATTTAGTTATGATAATCTTGAGTTTCCATTTGGGGATCTCATTCAAGAGGTGACTGGTAAATACTTTCCACGTCTATTTTGCCCTCTAGTTCAAGATTATCAGGGCAAATTTGCTTGAGAATTTCTTGAAATATAATGTCTATACTTATTTTTTTATCTTAGTTTTCAGGTAGTATATTAATTCTTAAGTTTTCTTTTCTACATTTGTTTTCCAGTTCACTTGTTTTTCCAATGAGATGCTTAACTTTTTTCCCTATATTTCATCCTTTTGATATTGATTTCTTGTTTTCTTCTTCTTTTTTTATAGTTTCTGGAATAATTAGTTCTGCTTGCCAAATTCTAATTTTTAGTAATTCTTTCCTTCAGTGAAGTTTTGTGTTTTCTTTTCCATTTGGCTAATTCTGATAAGTAAGGTGCTGTTTTCTTTAGCATTATTTTTGTGCCTGATTTATTAAGCTGTTGAGTCCTTTTTCAGAATTTTCTTGCATGACTCATTTATATTCTCATTATTCCTCTATCTTATTTATTCTTTAAAATATTTTTTTGAGCTCATCTGATATTTTTCTTTATTTTGCTTTTGAACAATTAACATTCTTCTTTACCTGTCATTGGTCCTACCACTCCAGAACTCAGATTGAGTCATTATTTTAAAATTATTTGGAGAATAATTCAGGAGAATTCCTGATGTTTCTCTTCCTAATGATCTCTTACTTTCCAATATCAATCATTATTCTTCTTTATTTCTCTACAGCCTTTGACAATGTCGATCAACTTCCCCTTCCAATATTTCCAGTCTTCTTATGCTTACTTTCCTCCATGTTATAATCCAGTGTCATTGATCTCCTTGCTGTTTTTTTTTAACATGACACTCCATCTTTTGATCCTCACTGTGTTCACTGGCTGTCATCTGGATATGAACTGTTTTCCCTCTTCATTTTTTCCTCTAACTTTCCCAACTTTCTTCAAGACTCATGTAATATCTCTTATTCCATGCCAGTGAGGTGGCACAGTGTAAACAGCACTAACCCTGGAGTCAAGAAGACATGAGTTCAAATCCTGCCTTGGACACTTGTAGCTATGTAACACTGGGCAAGACACTTAACTCCATCACCTCCTAAATAAAATCTCTTCTTTTTACAAATCCTTTCACTTCATGGGAAAGGAATATAGGTTGTTTTTTTTTTTCCCTCAGTAAAAAAAGGGCCATGAAAAGATAGAGTAAAATTAATTGGAAACTAAATAATATAATTCTAAAGAATGAGTGGATAAAACAACAAATTATAGAAGGAATGAATAATTTCATCTAAGATTATGTCAATAGTGAGTCAGCATACCAAAACATAAGGGATGGTGCAAGAGTGGTTCTTAGAGCAAGTTTTTTTTTTATCTCTGAATACTTACAAGAAGAAAAAGGAAAGAGAGAAGATCAATTAAATGTGCATGAAACTGAAAAAAGATAGAAAAAGAACAAATTAAAAGTGGCAATTACATACCAAATTAGAAATGCTGAACACCAAAGAAGAGGTTAATAAAATTGAAATTAAAAAAAAAAAACTTGAACTAATAAATAAAACTAAGAACTAGTTTTATGAAAAAAAACCCCAAGAATATTGATAAACTTTTGGGTAATTTGATTTTACAAAAGAAAGAAGAAAACCAAATTACCAATATCAAAAATGAAAAGGGTAAATTTACCACCAATGAAGAGGAAATTAAAACAAAATTAGGAATTATTTTGCTGAACTGTATGCTCATAAATCTGACAACCTTAGTGAAATGGATGAATATTTTCAAAAATATAATTTGCCCTGATTAACAGAAGAGGAAGTAAAATACTTAAATAACCCTCACCTCAGGAAAAGAAATTCAACAAGCCAACAATGAACTATCTGAAAAAAAATCTTCAGAGCCAGATCGATTTACAAGAGAATTCAACCAGACATTTAAAGAATAATTAGTTCCAATACTATGTGGATTATTTTGGAAAACTGGGGAAGGAGTCCTTCTAAATTCTTTTTATGACACAGATTGGTACTGATACCTAAACCAGTCAGGGCCAAAACAAAGAAAATCATAAACCAATTGCCCTAATGAATATAGATGCAACAATCTTGAATAAAATACTAGCAAAAAAGATTACAGCAATTTATTATGAGAAGAATACATTTGCATCAGGTAGGATTTTATACCAAGAATACAGGGCTGGTTCAATAAGAGGAATACTAGCAGCACAACTCATCATATCAACAACAAAATTAACAGAAACCATGTGATTATGTCAATAGATGAAGAAAATGCTTTTGTTGAAATACAACAACCATTCCTATTAAAAACACTAGAGAGCAAGGGAATAAATGGTGTCTTCCTTAAAAGGACAAGTAGCATCTACCTAAAACCACAAGCAAACTTTATATGTAATGGACACAACATAAACACATTTCTAGTAAGATCAGGGGTGAAATAAAGGTATTAATTATCACCACTGTTATTCAATATTCAACAAGAAGTGGTTGCTTTAGCAATAATGGAAAAAAAAGAAATGGAAGGAATTAGAATAGTCAAAGGAGAAACAAAAATATCACTCTTTTCAGATCATACCATGATATACTTAGAGAATCCTAAAGAATCAAGTAAAAAAACTGCTTTAAAATATCAATAACTTTATCAAATTTGTGGGATTTAAATATACCCTCACAAATCCTTCAAATTTCTATATATTACTAACAAAGCCCAACAGCAAGATATAGAAAGAGAAATTCTAATGCAAGTTACTGTAGAAATTATAGAATATGTAGGCATCTTTCTGCCAAAACAAACAAACAAAAAAACAAAAAACAGGAATTGTATGAACACAATTACAAAACACTTTTCACAGAAATGAAATCAGATATAGTCATTGGAAAAACATCAGTTGCTCAGGAGTAGGCTTGACTAACATAATAAAAAATGACAGCTCTACTTAAATTAGTTTACTTATTCAGTACCATGTCAATCAAACTACCAAAAATTATTTTATACAGCTAGAAAAAATAATATCAAAATTCATCTGGAAGAACAAAAGGTCCAGGATATCAGGGGAATTAATCAAAAGAAATACTAGGGCAGGTGACCTAACCATACCAGATCTTAAAGTGTATTATAAAGCAGCAATCATCAATACTACTTGGTACTGTCTAAGAAATATAGAAGAGTAGATCAGTGTAATAGGTTAGGTACACAAGACATAGTAGTCAATGATTATGGTAACCTACTGTTTGATAAACTCAAAGACTCCAGCTTCTGGGAAAAGAACTCACTATTTGAGAAAAACTGCTTGGAAAATGGGAAAAATTATATGGCAGAAACTATGCATAGACCACCATCTGGCACCATAAACCAGAATAATGTCCAAATGGGTACACAAACTAGGTATAGAGGCTAATACTATAAACAGATTAAGGGAGCAAGGAATAGTTTATTCATCAGATTTATGGAGAATGGAGACATTTATGACCAAAGAAGAGATAGAGAACATAATGAAATGCAAAATGGATAATTTTAATTACATTAAATTGAAAAAGTTTTTGCACAAAAAATGCAAGCAAGATTAGGAGAGAAGCAGAAAGCTGGGAAAGAATTTCTACAACTAGTGTCTAAAATATAGGCCTCATTTCTAAAATATGTAGAGAACTGAGTAAAATTTACAAGAATACAAGTCATTCCTCAACTGATAAGTGGTCAAAGGATATGAACAGGCACTTTTCAGAGGAAGAAATTAAAACAATCTGTAGTCATGAAAATATGTTCCAAATCACTATTGAATTTAGAGATGCAAATCAAAACAACTGCATGGTACCACGTCACATCTGTAAGATTGTCTAACGTGACAAAACATGAAAATGATAAATGTTGGAGAAGATATGGTAGGGTTGCAACATTAATTCAGTGCTGGAGGAACTGTGAGTTGATCCAACTATTCTGAAGAACAATTTGGAACTATGCCCAAAAGACTAAAAATATGTTCATGCCCTTTGACCTAGCAATACTGCTTCAGAGCTATATTCTAAAGAGATCATAAAAATGGGGAAGTACCTCCATGTACAAAAACATTTGTAGCAGCTCTCTTTGTGGTGGCCAAGAACTAAAAATCGACTGGATGCCCATCAACTGCGGAAGAGTTGAACAAACTGTGGCATATAAATATAATGGAAAACTATTGTACTATAAGAAATGATTAACAAAGCAGACTTCAGAAAAACCTGAAAAGAATTATAGGATCTTATGATGAGTGAAATTAGCAGAGTCAGGACAATATTGTACAGAGTGATGGCCAAAGTCTGTGAAGACTGATTATGTTAGACTTAACACTTCTTAGCAATTCAAGGACCTAAAACAATCCCCGTGTTGGAATTCCCTGATGTAAAATGCATTCACATTCAGAGAAAGAATTATAGGGTCTGAATGCAGAGTGAAGCATTTTTTGTTTTGTTTTGTTTTGTTTTGTCTTGTTTTGTCTTTTCTTTCTCATGGTTTCTTCCATTCATTATAATTCTTCTCTACAACATTATTAATGTGAAAATATGTTTAATTCGAATATATGTATGCAAATGCTATATGAGTTTGCAGGCCTCTTGGGGAGGGAGCTGTAAGAGAGGGGAAAATTTAAATATATGGAAGTACATGTTGAAAACTAAAAATAAATAAACTTTAAATATTTCACAATTCCCTTTGATAATAATAACTTTCTTCCATGATCTCTCAAATCACACACACATAAACACACACACACACACACACATATATAGATATATGCATACATGCATATGTATGTACATAAGAATATTCAATATAGTTATCTGCATATTATCTCTCCCGTTAGGCTGTGGTTAATTAGGGCCAAATGATTTCTCGTTTCACATTTTTTTCCTTTTATTCCCAGGGACTAGCATGTCACTTGGCACATAGTAAGTGTTTAATAAATCTTTATTTCCTGTATATATTACTTAATATGTAGTATATATTACTCAACAATATACATATATACACACACACACACACACATATATATATATATATATATATATATATATATATATCACACTTAGCAACATATATTACTTAGCAATTTTCTTTGTTCTAGGAAAGATTTGAAGGAAGTTTTAACTTAGAAGTCTGATCATTCTGAAATGTGAGCATTGTTTTTATAGTAAGAACTAATTTTCATAAGTAGTTCAGGAGAAATGGAGGTAAAGAGATCAATTACCTATGTAGTTTTTTTATTCATTTTTTTATATTAAGTTGTGACTTGGTATAGAGAAATTGATTTGAAATTAGAATACCTGGGTTTTAAATTAAGTTTTGATATTTATTTCTATCTTTGACTAATAACGGTCTACAATTAGTTTAGTGATATTTTAAATGAGTATAATAGTCCCTATCTCAGATGAATTTAAGTGATTGCTTTTGTCAGTTTTAAATAACTACGTAAATATTTGTTAGTGAATTCCAAGAGGGACAAACAGATATTCAAGGGTAGAAATAAATTCTGATACGTGCATTCTTTTTCATTTCTTTTTTTTTTTTATTTTGTTGTCTTTGAATTTATACGCTGGTTTAGAACTAACTGATCTGCAGAAATATTTTTAATGTGTTATGATTTAATGTTATATCCTTAGCAAAAGGTCAATACAATAATCATACATTCAAACACATTCTCTATTTTCTCTAAATATTATTATATTTATTATTATTATACTGTAAAAAATAAGAAACAGGTAGATTTATGAAAAACCTGAAAAGACTTATGTGAAGTGAGTGAAGTCAATAGAACCAGGACAATATTTTACAGAGTAATAGCAATACTGTGTGATGATCAATTATGATTGACTTAGCTCTTCTCAGTAACATAATGATCTAAGACAATTGTAAAAGACTCATGATGGAAAATGCCATCCACCTCCAAAGAAAGAACTATGGAGTTTGAATACAAGTAAAAGCATAGTGTTTTCACTTTTTTGTTTCTTTCTTTGTTTTCTGTGGCTTTTCCCTTTTGTTCTGTTTCTTCTTTCACAACATAAACTAAAGCGGAATTATGTTTACATGATTTCCTGTGTGTAATCTATATCTGATTGCTTGCTGTCCTGTGGAAGGGGGGGAGAAAAAATGGAACTCAAAAATATATAAAAAGGAATCTTGAAAACTATCTTTACATTAGATGGGAAAAAATAAAATACCATTTCCATGGGAGGGGGATCTATTGTATTCATGCCTTGGGTGAAGGTTAAGGCAAAGGATCTCTCAAGTTCTTTTTTTTCAGACTATAAGAATATTTGTCATTTTATGATTCTGATTATATTGCTGTTTTTATCCTGGGCAAATTTCTTTATCTCTCAATTAACTCTTTAGGGCCTAAACTGTTACAGGAGGTTAACTCATGTGGAATTCAATTTCCTATGTCATTGAAATCATGGATCTAGTCCAACCTTATATTGTTCCATCAATGGGTTCTATCAAGGTCTTTCCAGATTTGTTTTTTTTTTTTGATAATACATTAATAGCCAAAACAACATAAATCATTTGGATATCTAGCTTATAATTATTCAAGAGATGGGAAGGGTACAATAATGTTTTCTCTCAAATGATATGACTTTCCCACACATTTCTCAATTTTTACATACAATCTATAATCTTTCAGAATTATTTTTTATTCATTCATTTCTTCATAAAAGGAAAAATGAAATATTAATGTCTCCTTATATAGAATGTCTAGTTATAAACGGAAAGAAAAATTGCAGAATTATTCCAGAGCTAGGTAATGAGTAGGCTTTTCTCTGATTCATATTCCAAACTGGTTCAAATGATACTAAACTATATTTTCTTTGTTCAGTAAAATACTGAATGTTCATTTAGGAGTGAAAGAGTATATACATTTAGACACTCTAAAGCTCTGAAACACTCAAAGGAAGCAGAAGAGTATACTTTATAGCTATATTTGGGAGTATTTTTCCTTCTAAAGTCTATTTCCTGCTTGCCCTATTTTAATGAAGAAACGGTCTCTGTCTGTGAAGCTTGGAGTTCTCATAAATGAGCTTCACGAATTAACCATTGGGGATCCTTGAAATAGAATTCTATAAACAGCTCTTCAAATCCCATTTTCACACTGCTCAGCTACAAATTCTTTTAATTGTTTATATTGACCTTGCTACTGCAAGAAGAAACTCTCATAGAAAATGCAAACTTTCCTGAATAAAAAAAGACTTAATTAGACTTAATTTGCACAATCAGGTATCATAAACAGATTACAATTTGAATTGCAAAAAAGGAAAAGCATCATAAAGATTACATTTGGTATGACAGCTATAAGAAACAGTACAGAATTGTATTTCTAGCCTAAGGTCAAATAGTAAAATTATGACATAAATTCTTTTTCAAAAGCATAATTGTTCATCTGAAGATTATTGACCACTTCAGGATGAAGATATCAAAGTGTACAACTTTTTAAGCAGAGGACAAATATTAATATTAGTTTGAAACATGCTTATATATTTTAAGGTACTGAATACTAGAGAAAACTACATACCACCATTTATAGTAAATTGTAAATGTGTTAAGATTCAGTGTCAAGAGAAATTTAATTGTGTTACACTGTAAGTTCTATCATTGAACCAGCTTATTATTACTTTTGGTATAATTATTAATGAATCATTTCATCACTTCCTCATTTATGTCCTTCTTAGATAATATTGGGGTAGGGGAAGTGTGTATGTGTTTCTGTAAGTATTTATATATAATCATAGATTTATAGCTCAATGCAATATCAAAAGTAATATACACCAAACTCCATGTTCCCTCATTTATATGATGAGATTAAATCCTAAGGTGTTAAGCCAAGACATGACATCTTACCTTGAAGGGTGATCTACTGCTCAGTTGGGTCAAAAAGATCTAAGTGTATCTACGTGATGTGTAACCTGTGTTATTCTGACCAATACTGGGTTTTAGTTGTTGAAGTTAAAGAGCTTAGAGTTGATGATGGAATTTATAAATTTTTATGCACACATGCATGAATGTGCATGCACATATATGCCCTCACCTTTAGTGCTCACCTTTACTGGAGGCAACATTCCTAAAAAACAAAGTGAAAATTTTAAAAAAATGTGAATATTCATACATAAAACCTATGGGAAACAGAGGGTTAGGTTCTGGTGATCACCAAAAGCTATAATGGTCTATAAGAGACTTACGAAAATAAACTTGTATGCATAAATTTTTTTAAATTATTTTTTAATGTTTAACAATCACTGCCATACAATTGAGATTTTGTCCCCCCCACACCTATCCCCCACTACCCCCCTCCCTCCCCACGACTGCATACAATTCTGTATAGGTTCGACATATACTTCCTAATGAGTACAGTTTCACTATAGTCCTGCTATGTAGTCAGACTAAAATAAATGGAAGAAATCATATAACAAATCAAAACATGATTCACAAAAACATACACATACACAAACATGATCTGCTACATTCTGCAAATAACTTCCATATTTCTTTCCCTGAGTGTGGAAGGCATTTTTGCCTTAGAGAACCACCACTGGGATTTTTTTTTTAAAGAAGTTCCTGCGTTATTATGAAATTCCAAGTCTACCAGAAAAAACTCTCGCACACTGTGGTCATTGCTGTTCACAAAGTTCTCCTGGGTCTGCTCCTTTCACTCAGCATCAGGTCATATAAGTACTTCTAGGCCTCTCTGAAGTCTTCTTGTTCATCATTTCTTATGGCACAATAGTACTCCATTACATTCATATACCATAATTTATTCAGCCATTCCCCAGTTGATGGGCATCCCCTTGACTTACAGTTTTTGGCAACTACAAAGAGTGTTGCTATAAATATTTTTGTACATGTGGGACCCTTTCCCATTTTTATGATCTCTTGGGGATACAGTCCTATTAACGATATTGCTAGGTCAAAGGGTATGCACATTTTTGTAGCCCTTTGGGCATAGTTCGAAATTGCTCTCCAGAATGGTTGGATGCGCTCGCAGATCCACCAACAACGAATTAGTGTTCCAACTCTCCCACATCCTCTCCAGCATTTATCATTTTCTTGTTCTGTCATGTTTACCAATCTTGTAGGTGTGATGTGGTACCTCAGCGTTGTTTTGATTTGCATCTCTCTAATCAATAGTTTAGAGCATTTTTTCATATGATTATGGTTATCTTTAATTTCTTCCTCTGAAAATTGCCTGTTCATATCCTTTCACCATTTATCAATTGGGGAATGACTTGTATGATTATACATTTGGATCAGTTCTCTATATATTCTAGAAATCAGGCCTTTATCCCCGAGCTTAGCTGTAAAAATTCTTTCCCAATTTACTACATCCCTCCGGATTTTGGTTGCATTGGGTTTGGTTGTGCAAAAACTTCTCAGTTTGATGTAATCAAAATTATCCATTTTGCATTTCATAATGCTTTATAGCTCTTCTTTAGTAAGAAATTCTTCCCTTCTCCATAAATCTGATAAATACACTATTCCTTGCTTCTCCAGTTTATTCATGGTATCAATCTTTATACATAAATCATGTACCCATTTCGATTTTATTCTTGTGTAAGGTGTCAGGAATAGGTCTATGCCTAATTTCTGCCACACTGTTATTCAGTTTTCCCAGCAATTTTGTCAAACAGTGAGTTCTTATCCCAGAAGCTGGGGTCCTTCAGTTTATCAAACAGAAGGTTGCTATATTCCTTGCCTACTGCATCTTGAGTGCCATGTATATTCCACTTGTCTACCTCTCTGTTTCTTAGCCAACACCAAGTGGTTTTCACAATTCTTGCTTTATAGTACAGTTTGAGTTCTGGTAGCGCTAGGCCACCTTCCCAAGCATTTCTTTTCATTAGTCCCATTGACATTCTGGACATTTTGTTTTTCCAAATGAATTTTGATATTATTTTATCCAGCTCTAGAAAATAATTGTCTGATACTTTAATTGGTATGGCAATAAATAAGTAAATTAATTTAGGTAGAATTGTCATTTTTATTATATTAGCACGGCCTACCCATGAGCAACTGATGTTTTTCCACTTACTTGACTCCGACTTTATTTGTGTAAAAAGTGTCTTGTAATTGTGTTCATATGATCCGTGGGTTTGTTTTGGCAGGTAAACTCCTAAGTATTTTATAATGTCTACCTTAGCTTTAAATGGGATTTCTCTTTCTATCTCTTGCTGTTGGACTTTGTTGCTAATATACAGGAATGCAGAAGATTTGTGTGGGTTTATTTTGTAACCTGCAACTTTGCCAAAGTTGTTTATTATTTCAAGTAATTTTTTATTTGAATCTCTGGGATTATCTAAGTAAATCATCATATCATCTGCAAAGAGTGATAACTTAGTTTCTTCTTTGGCTATTCTTATTCCTTCAATATCTTTATCTTGCCTAATTGCTACAGCTAACATTTCTAGTACCATATTGAATAATAGTGGTGATAATGGACATCCTTGTTTCACACCTGATCTTATTGGGAATGCATTTAGCTTGTCCCCATTGCATATAATGCTTGCTGAAGGTTTTAGATAAATACTGCTTATTATTTTATGGAAAGTTCCCTTTATTCCTACGTTCTCCAGTGTTTTTATTAGGAATGGGTGTTGTATTTTGTCAAAAGCTTTTTCTGCATCGATTGAGATAATCATGTGGTTTTTGTTAGCTTTGTTGTTGATATGATCGATAATGCTAATAGTTTTCCTAATATTGAACCAGCCCTGTAATCCTGCTATGAATTCTACCTGATCATAATGTATTAATCTCGTGATAAGATGCTGTATTCGTTTTGTTAAAATCTTATTTAAAATTTTTGTATCTGTATTCATTAGGGAAATTAGTCTATAATTTTCTTTCTCTGTTTTGTCTCTTCCTGGTTTGGGTATCAAAACCATATTTGTATCATAGAAAGAATTTGGGAGGACTCCTTCTTCCCCAATTTTCAAAAATAGTCTATATAGTATTGGAATTAACTGTTCTTTAAATGTTTGATAGAATTCACTTGTGAATCCATCTGGCCCTGGAGATTTTTTCCTGGGGAGCTCATTGATGGCTTGTTCAATTTCTTTTTCTGAGATAGGGTTGCTTAAGTATTCAACTTCCTCTTCTGTTAATCTGGGCAATTTGTATTTTTTTAAAATATTCATCCATCTCGTTTAGATTATCGAATTTGTGGGCATAAAGTTGGGCAAAGTAGTTTCTAATTATTGTTTTAATTTCCTCCTCATTGGAGGTGAGTTCACCCCTTTCATTTTTAATATTAGTAATTTGATTTTCTTCTTTCTTTTTTTAATCAGATTGACCAAAAGTTTATCAATTTTATTAGTTTTTTCATAGAACCAACTATTGGTTTTATTTATTAAATCAATAGTTTTCTTAATTTCAATTTCACTAATCTCTCCTTTGGTTTTCAGTATTTCTAATTTGGTATTTACTTGGGGATTTTCAATTTGTTCTTTCTCTAGCTTTTTCAACTGCAAGCCGAAGTCATTGATCTCCTCTTCTCTATTTTATTTATGTAAGCGTTCAAAGATATAAAACGTCCCCTAATTACTGCTTTTGCAGTATCCCATAAGATTTGGTATGTTGTCTCACTATTGTCATTCTCTTGAATGAAATTGTTGATTGTTTCTATGATTTCTTCTTTAACCCAACCCTTCTTTAGAATTAGATTATTTAGTTTCCAATTGATTTTTGGTTTATCTTTCCATGGCCTTTTATTACATGTAATTTTGAATGCATTATGATGTGAGAAGGATGCATTGATTATCTCTACCTTTCTGCACTGGATTATGAGATTTTTATGTCCCAGTACATGGTCAATTTTTGCAATTGTTCCATGTACCGCTGAGAAAAAGGTATATTCCTTTCTATTCCCATTCAATTTTCTCCAAAGATCTATCATATCTACTTTCTCCAGAGTTTTATTTACCTCCTTAACCTGTTTATTGTTTATTTTGAGATTAGATTTATCGAGTTCAGAGATGGGGAGGTTGAGGTCCCCCACTAGAATAGTTTTGTTGTAAGTTTCTTCCTTCAACTCCCCCAACCTCTCCTCTAAGAATCCTAATGCTATACCACTTGGAGCATACATGTTTTGTCAAGGTATTGCTTCATTGTCCATGGTGCCTTTTAGCAGGATATAGTTTCCATCCTTATCCCTTTTGATTAGATCTATTTCTGCTTTTGCTTTGTCTGAGATTAGGATTGCTACTCCCGCCTTTCTTACATGAGCTGAAGCATAATATATTCTGCTCCATCCTTTGACCTTTATCCTATATGTATCCCCTCGTTTCAAATGTGTTTCTTGTAAGCAGCATATTGTTGGATTATGGCTTTTAATCCATTCTGCTATCCATCTCCATTTTATGGGAGAATTCATTCCATTCACATTTACAGTTATGATTACAATCTGTGTATTTCCCTCCAACCTCTTTCCGACCATTTGTGCTTTTAGCTCTCCTGTCTCCCTTCTCCTCCTCAATAGTATTCACTTTTCACCCCCTCCTCCTGCAGCCTTCCCCTCCTTCTTTTAGCCCCCCTCCCTTTTACTCCCCTTTACTCTTATTGCTTCTTCCCTCCCTTTTAGACTCCCTCCCCTTTCTTCCCCCTTCCCCTCCTACTACCTATAGAGCTAGTTAGGATTATCTACTTAAGATTATTGTTCCCTCCTTTAAACAAATCAGATGAGAGTACCTCTCAAACAATGCTCATCTCCCTCCCCTCCTTCCCTCTACTATAGTTTTGTACTTCTTCCTGTGATGTAATTTGCCATTTTCTGCTTCCTCCTTTTCACACCTCCTATTGCAATCCCTTCTCATGCTTAAATCATATTTTTAACATGACATCATTTACTTTATACCCGTTCCCTCTATGTATATCCCTTTTATCATAATAGCTGCACAGTTCTCAAGATTAACAGGTATCATCTTCCCTTATAAGGAAGTAAACAATTTGCCCTAATTGAGTAACAAGTTTTTTTTTTTTTTTCCCCTCTGTTTACCTTTTTAAGATTCTCTGGAGACCTGCATTTGAAAATCAAATTGTCTATTGAGTTCTGGCGTTTTGGTCAGGAAGTTCTGGAAATCCCTTATTTCGTTGAATGACTTTCTCCTTGCCTGAAATGTTATGCTGAACTTTGCTGTGTAGTTGATCCTTGGTTGAAGACCCAACTCCTTTGCCTTACGGAATATTGAGTTCCAATTCTTTCGATCTTTTAATGTAGAAGCTGCAAGGTCCTGTGTGATCCTGAATGTGTGTCCTTGATATTTGAATTGTTTCTTTCTGGCTGCTTGTAGTATTTTCTCCTTCACTTGATAGCTCTGGAATTTGGCAACTATATTTCTTGGGGTTTTGAGTTTGGGATCCCTTTCGGGAGGGGAACGGTGGATTCTTTCGATGACTATTTTGCCCTCTGAGTCTAGTACTTCTGGGCAGTTTTCCTTGATGATTTCCTGGAAAATACTGTCCAGACTCTTTTCTTCATCATGAGTTTCTGGCAGGCCAATAATTCTTAAATTTTCTCTCCTGGATCTATTTTCCAGGTCAGTTGTTTTTCCAATTAAATATTTTACATTTTCTTCTATCTTTTCATTTTTTAGATTTTGTTTGACTGATTCTTGCTGCCTCATTGAGTCATTAGTTTCTACTTGCCCAATTCTAATCTTCATCGTATTGTTTTCTTTGGTTGACTTTTGCATCTCCTTTTCCATCTGACCAATTTTTCCCTTTAAGGAGCTATTTTCTCCATTTAATTTTTGTACTTCCTTTTCCATTTGACCAATTTTTCCAGTTATGTTTTCTGTTTCCTTTTCCACTTGATCAATTATCCCAATTCGGTTTTGGGTTTCCTTTTCCGTTTGATTAACTCTTCCTTTTAGGGAATTATTTTCTCCAGTAAATTTTTGAATTTCCTTTTCCATTTCTTCAATTTTCCTTTTCAAAGTGATATTCTCATCAGTGAATTCTTTTTTTATAATTCTAAAATCATTGGCCAGTTTTTCTTCTATTTCCTTCTTCAGCTGTTCCAGGAAAGCTAGTTGTGCTTGCAAGAGGTTCATAGTCCCTGCTGAAGTTTCAGATGGAAGTACAGTCTCAACTCTGACCTCTTTGGTGTTTGTGTTTTGGTCCTTATCCCCATAGAAAGTTTCTATGGTTTTTTCACTTTTCGTCTGGTTTTTCCTATTCATGATGTTGGCTGAGTGTTGTAGCTTCTGGTTCTTTCAGTCAGAAGGTACAGAACTTTGTGTTGAGCTGATGTGTGAAAAAGCTAAAAGCAGGTTTTTGTTTTTTGTTTCCCAGATCAACCCTGGGGGTAGCTAGTTAAGTGTGTGGGAGGAGTGGTCTGGTCACAGGAGATCTCCTCAGCTGAACTGAGGCAAAGGCAAGCTCAGGGGATGGTGATCCCAGCTTCCCTATTGTCTTCCCTTTTCCCCTTGAGGGCTGAGGCACGCCTAGATGCTACTGCATGTCCCCACCCCTCCTGGGGCTCGTCTCCCGTCACTGAGGCTTGCCTGGGTCTCAATGCGAATTTTCTCTGCCCTGGGTCCTCTGTCCTTCCAGATCGCCTCTGCCACAGTAGGAAGAATCCCCCTTTGCTATTTTCCTAGCCTCTGGTGTTATGAGACTATTTGCCCCCTTCTTCTGTTCCCGCTGATCAAGGATTTTTGTGGGGAAATATTTTATAGTTCTTTCACGGTCATGGGGGGGGGGGAGAGAGAATTTACTGATCACTCCGCCATTCTGGTTTCCAGAAGTTCAAGTAGGTGACTTACCGAAGTTTAATCTTCAGGATGAAGGTCTCAGGAGCTGCTGCGCTGATATCTGTTGTTCAGTGTCTCTCACCAGCTTGGTTTGGCTGGTCTCCTGCTCCACTGGTTTGCCGGAGGCTCTTAGGCTTCTCAGATCTCTTCTGCCCCGCTGCGCTGACCGTGCTGCGCTGTGCGCTGGAGGCTCACCTCCGCGGAACAGATCCTTCCCATGCACTTTCCAGTCTAACCTGGCCTCTGAATCTGTCAAAGTCTGTCACCCACTGGATTCCACACCTCCAAAGTTTGGTCAGATTCTCCTTTCAGAGGTATCCAGAGGAGTTTGTCCAAGAGCTTAGGTGAGTCGTTGCTTTCACTCAGCCATCTTGGCTCCACCCCCCCCCATACAATTTTTTAAATAAAACATTAACAGCAAAAATGAAAACTCAAAAAAAGCAATACACAAAATAAAATTCGAAACATGCAAAACATTTTTCCTCATTAGTAATTCTTTAGGAGTTTGTGACCTTTTGTGCTAACATCACAATAAGAAAACATTGATTTGATTTGAGACAATACTCACTTTTTTATAACACAGGCAATCTACAGTAGCATGAATACCACAGAACAAATAAAATTCTTAAAACTAAAACATTTTTTAACCTGAATCTTACTTCCACTGTGTCAGAAGGCAACGTGAGGGCATTGTACTATATACTATATTGCTGTAAACCATTCTATCTTGACTACCTTCTGAAAACCAACGGAGAGATTGCTGGAACTTTAGTCACTGTTGTTGGAAGATGCCAAAACTGCCACCTCTAAAACACTATGTTTTTCACAGCTGGTGGATGGTGTTGGATATCCTGAAACACACAACAGCCTAGAATATTTTCCACCTTTTTGCAGATATAAACACCCACTGATTTGTTAACACCAAACTTGTTGCCAACAGTTACTGCAGACATTCAGGTATGAAGTTTGTCACTATTTCACATCACTGGTTTTACGCTATTCAGTGTAGAGCCCAAAGAATTTGCACTACATTTTAGGGGAATAAGTGAAACACAAAGCTTGAGTTTTAAGAGCAAAAAAAGAAACATGCAATGAATGCACAGTGAACTCCTTATCCTTCAGGATATATATATTTCATGATATCCTTCAGTATCATGACAAAGAACACTAAAACACTTAGTAGTATTCCAACTGCTCCACAAATCTGTGAGTATCATATCTCTCATTGAAATGGCTAATGGAGAAAATATGTGGACAGAAAGCCTTCAGAGCTTGGAATGCTACAGAGAAGGGCACAAAAAATAGAAGTGAAAGGAAACTATAAATAGATTTCATTAGCTTCAGTTAAGTCCTACAAGGTATCATCTTTAATGCCACAATAGTGAGTCGATTACTGCTTCCAGTATGCAACCCTGAATCTTAACCAGAGGTGTTACTAATTTTGTATCATTGAAACGTTTATTTAAGTAAAAGTCTAACATTACATGATCTCATTCTTGTATCATGAAGAAACTTAACCAAACAAATATTCATTATGTGATCTACTGAGGGACAGCCTCTGTTGGGTATTGATACACTATAGGAGTCTTGAAGCATTATAACACAGAGCTATTTTGTCTTGATTTGAAAGTGGTGGTTTCAATAGCACATCATTATGCAAGCCCACAGCTTGGGAGTCATGGTTATGTCCCAAGGAGATCCAACTTATTTTAACCATGGTCATGCTGGCAGGTCATTATTGTAAGTAGGTGAGGATTGAAAGCATTCTTATTGAAGAGATTGAAGCTTCATGGCCATCCAAAATTGTCAAGTCCCTGTCACTTTCTACATTTTAGATTGCTAATCTAGTATAGAATTATTTACCCTACATTATTTTTTCTTTCAATTAATTTTTTTGTTTGGTCTAATTGCTTGTATATCAGAGCTCCTCACACATCTTGGTGACCTCCTGTACAGTTTCCACTTCTCCTCTTCCAACATAGACTTTATTTTTTACACAGCATTTAGACATAGAAGGATTGACTTAAATTTCAGGTATATAGTCAATGACTTTAGTATTGATTGATGATGGTCCATTAAGAACATGGACCATCATCAATCAATACTAAAGTCATTGACTATATACCTCAAACTTAAGTCAATCCTTCTCTAACTGAAGGAAATGTATTGAATATCATTTGGCTTCTTTCATTGACAAAACATCTGGTGTTGAATCTATTCCAGCAGAGATCTACAAATCAAGGAGTCTACCAGTCATACAAAAGCTGACTAAAATCTTCCAAGTTATATGGAGAAAGGAGGTTATCTCCCAGGACATCAAGTATGCCTCCACTGTCCATTTCTATAAAGAAAAGATAAACAGGTTGTTTTGTGACAATCACAAGGAGATCTTTCTCTTAAGATTCTTGCCAGTGTCCTTAACTGGTTGATCCCTCATCTAGAGTTGATCCCTCATCTCCTTGAGAAAGCCCAGGACCAGGAAAGAGGAATATGTCACCTTGACCAAGAACTTTGATACTGTTCTTGGGAAGATTTGTGGAAAATTATTGCAAAATTTTGTTGCCCAGAGAAGTTTATCAGGATTGTATTGGTTTCTGGATAAAGGACAATGCTCTAACTTTTTTCTCAGTTACCAATGGAATCAATCAGAAATGTGTGCTTGCTTACATGCTTTTAAACATGATGGTTTTTTTTTTTAATGATGTTGTTGGATACCTTCAATTAGAATGAAAATTATTTAGCTTGAAAAGGTCACAAGCCAAGTCTAGAGAGGAGGGAGAGATGGTGTGTAGCTTTTTATTTTCAGATACACTTAATATAGCTTCTGAGACTGAGAAGCAAAAGGTATGGATCAATTCTCTTACATTTGTGCTAATTTTGGCCTGATAATCAACATTAAAAAAACAGGTTCCCCACCAACCAGCACTGTACCATCCACTCATGGAAACATTGGTTACATAAAATGGAAAAATTTTGAATGCTGCATATAAGTTCACTTATTTGAGCAGTATACTTTCCAGAGACATCCACAAAGATGATAAAGTTGATGCATATATTTCCAGAGCTAGTGCAGCATTTTGGAAACTCTAGAATAAAGTGTGGGATATATGTAGCATAAGAATACATATCAATCTGAAAGTCTACCAACTATTCCTACCAACCTAAAGGTCTACCCTGAAACGTGGGCAATCTACCAGTGCACTAACAATGAATTGCTTCCATCTGAATTATTTTAGGAAGATTCTGAAGATCACTTGGCAAGATAAGGCACTGGATACTGAGGTCATCTAAGCATTCAAATTCTATTGAAGAGAGTATGACTCTGATGCGTTGGTTATGTACCCAAAATAACAAACATATGTTTACCTAAAAGACTATTGTTATAGAGAACAAGCACAAGGCAAGTGCTTACAAAGAGGTCAGAAGAAATAGCACGAGGATAATCTCAAGGTCTCTCTGAAGAAATTTAGTATTGATTGTGAGACATACGAGGTGCTGGCACAGGACCACCCAGCATGGTGTGCCCACATCAACAAAGGTGCTATGCTCTCTGAACAAAACAGAATCAAGGTGCAAAGGAAATGTGAGATGTTCAAATATAGACACACCTTTGTCCTAAATGTTCAAATGGACTTTTTATGCCTGACTTGTGATAGAGTCTTCTGAGTTTGTATTACATTTACCAGTCACAGTCAAATATATTCTTTGACCTCAACATTATTACTGTTCAAGTGCAAAGAACAAACAGCAATTTATATGATATAAAATGTTATGTGTAAAAGATAACACATTATATTAGATTATATTGGTAGATATATAGTACATATTCAAGTATATAAATGTATACGTGTACCTATGCCATAATGACATCAATAGAATTTGAAGCAAGATTTTCCAGAGGCTTCCATTCTATACCTACAAGAAATGTGTCTATATTAATCTAACAATATAAAACTAAATTACCAGGCCTTTAGACTAAGCTCAATGATCCCTTCTATTTTATTCAATATTTGACTGTTGCTTCACTAAATGTTCTTCATATTTGAAGGACCTGAAGGTCAGCTGAAGGTAAACAATGATGTCATTCCATAAATCAAAGGAACCACAGTCAAAGGCTTCACTACAGTATCCAATCTTGCTTATTTTTCCTGAGAATTATTGTAAAATAATGTGTAGGCATAATTTATTATGTACAGAATAGCAAATTCAGTAGACTGTACACGTTACTCTTTTTAAAGTGTTTTTATTAATAAATTAGCATGGAAATCATTATAATCAGCTAAACTTGTTTTGTAATTATCTACATTTAAATAAATAAATGTTAATGAATAAAATATAATAATTTTTCAAGCATTCCATTTTCTTCATCTGTAAATGGAGGAGGATGGACTTTAACGACTCCAAGCTCTCTTACAGTTGAATGAAAAGAATCTCTATTAAGATTCTTTATATGTATATTTTCTTTTTGCCTTACACATTTGGAGGCTGCAGAAATTCTGGGCTTTAAGAATGGAAGAAGGAAGCCAAAATGGGAGAGTAAATCAAGAACATACTTCAGCTTTTCCCAAATTCATTTCCAAATAACTATAAAACAACACCTCAAGACGAATTCTGGAGCAGCAGAATCAACATAGGGACAGGGTAAAAGAATTTTCAAGCCCAGAATAACTTAAAAGGGCAGCAGGTATGGTCTGTCTCACTGAGGTCAAAGGGGAACATAATTTAGTGCAGGCAATGCCCAGGCAAGTTGCAGCAGGCTATATCTCAACAAGCCAAGAGTGAAATTCTGAGAGCAAGAACAGACCAACAGTGAGGAAGAAGCCTGGGAAAGTTACCTTTTCAACTCAGAAACACAGCCCAAATTTAAGATAAAATTAAGTCACATTTTTTTTCTGAAAAATGAACAAAAAATTTGAACTTGATCATATGTAGTTAATATGCTGATATGAAATATCAAAATGAAAAATAAGAAGGGGAAAAAATGTCAAAGTGTCTATATGTAAGACCTCAAATAAAAATCTAAGTTAGTTTCAGGTTTAAAAAGAACTCCTGGAAGATGTATAAAAAGATTTTAAAAATCAAAATAGACAGGTAGGTGCAAATTTGAGAAAATAAATGAAAGTGATGGAAGAGAATCATGAAAAAAAAAAGAATCAACAGCATGATAAAAGAAGCACAAAAATGAGGAGAAAATAGTACAAATATTCATAGAAGAAATAACACCTTAAATATTAAATTGTCCAAATGGAAATGGAGATAAAAATGATCACTGAAGAAAATAATTCCTTTTGTATTAGAATTGGGCAAGTAGAAGCAAATAATTCTGAGACATCAAGAAACAATCAACCAAAACCAAAAGAATGGGGGGAAATATAAATCAATATAAAAAAAATTGGAAAAACAACTGAAATGGAAAAAAAATTGAGAGAGATAATTTAAGTATTATTGGATTACCTGAAAGCCCTAGTTAAAAAAAAAACCCAAAAAACCTATATCTTCTTTCAAGAAATTGTTAAGGAAAATTGCCCTGATATTTTAGAACTGGAAGGTAAAATATAAATTGAAAGAACATACTGATCACCTCCTGAAAGAGGCCCAATATTGAAAACTCCTATGAGTATTTTAGACAAATTCCAGAGCTCCCATGTCAAGGACAAAACACTGCAATCAAGCAGGCAATTCAAATATCACAAAGTCACAGTCAAAATAAATAGGATTAGCAACTTCTACATAAAAAGATTAGAGACTTGAAGTATGATACTCTAAAAGGTAAGTGATCTAGGACTATAATCAAGAATCACCTACTCATCAAAAGATAGCATTATCCTTTGGAGAAAACGTTGGATATTTAAAGGAACAGAGTGTGTTCAAGCATTTCTGATAAAAAGATCAGAATTTAACAGAAAATTTAATTTTCAAATATAAGACTCAAGAGAATCATAAAAATCAGGAAAAAATAGATTCAATAAGGTCCAGCTGTTTCCAGCAGATGATACCAGTAACTCTTAAGAAATCTATCACTATTAAGGCAGTTCAAAGGAATATTCATAGAAATGAGGACACAGGTATCAGTTGAGTATAAGATGACAGAAAAAATAATTAAGAATTGAGAAAGAGGATTGCACTGAGAGAAGGGGGAAGAGAGAGGTAAAAATGAGGTAAACTATCTAATGAAGATGCAGAAAAGAGCTATCACAGTGAAGATGAACATGGGGAGAGGTGGGCAATATTTGAACCTTATTATCATTGGAATTGGCTCAAAGAGGGAATAAAACATATATTCAGTTGGGAATAAAATTCTGTTTTACCTATTAAGAAAGTAGACAAGGAACAGGATAAGAGAAGGGAGGACTGATGGAAAGGAGGGTTGATTGGGAAAGGTGATGGTCAAAACCAAATCAATTGTTAGGAGAGACAGAGTGGAGAGAGGGAGAGAGAGAGATACATACACATACACACACAGACACACACAGAGAGAGCGAGAGAGAGACAGAGAAAGAGAGGGAGAGAGAGAGAGAGAGAGAGAGAGAGAGAGAGAGAGAGAGAGAGAGAGAGAGAGAGAGAGAGAGAGAGAGGAGAAAACAGGAAAATAGGAAAGAAGGAAAGACACAGAAATCACAACTGTGAATGTGAATGGGATGAACTCATCCAAAACACAGAAATGGGTAACATAGTGGGTTAAAAATCAGAATCCTACAATATGTTGTTTACACCAACAAATTTGAAGCAGAATGATACACACAAAGTAAATGTAAGGGGATGGAGCAGAATCTCTTATGCTTTGATTATTGGAAAACAAAGAGCAGATGTGGCTATCATAATCTCAGTAGATGTCAAAGTAAAAATAGGTCACATTAAAAACAATAACAGCACTAAGGAAGGAAACTACATCTTGCTAAAATACACCAGAGATGATGAGATAATATTAATACTAAATATATACATACAAAATGGTATAGATCTCTAGAGAAAATGAAATGGGAATAGAAAGGAACGTACCTTTTTTTTTTCCAGTGGTACATGACACCTACACACACAGACACAGACATACACACACACACAGACACACACAAATGACCATGTATTATGGAACAAAAGCCTCACATTACAAGGTAGAGAAGCAGAAATATTAAATTTATCATTTTAAGGTCATATTGCAATTCAAAATACATTCAATAAAGGTCCATGAAATTGAAGTTTTGAAATTAATTGGAAACTCAATAATCTAATTCTAAAAGAGAATGGGCCAAAGAACAAATCATAGAAATAATCAATAATTTCATTAAAGGGAATGACAACAATAAAACAAATTATCAAAAATTTATGAGATACAACCAAAGTGGTACTAAGTGGAAATTTTAAATCTCTAAATATTTACATCAATAAAATAGAGAAAAACAAGTAAATGAATTGACTACACAACTGAAAATAATTAGAATAAGAATAAATTAAAAATCCCCAATTAAACACCAAATAGGAAATCTTAATCAAAGGAGTAATTAAGAAATTTGAAAATAAGAATTTCATTAAACTAATAAATACACTTTTGAGCTGGTTTTATGAAAAAGTCAATAAAGTGAATAATTGTTTAATTTATTTTAAAAAGAAAAAGAATTACCACTTTCAAAAATGAAAAGAATGAATTCACCAGCAATGTAGAAGAACCTAAAGAAATAATTAGAATCTATTTTGACCAATTGTAGGCCAATAAATCTGACAAACGAAAATGGATGAATGTTTATAAAACTATAAATTGTAAAGATTAAGAGAGGAGGAAAACAAATATTTAACTCAATCTTAGGAAAAGAAATTGAACAAGTCATCAATGAACTCCCTAATAAAAAATAATCAGAACCAAATGAAGTCACAAATGAATTCTATCAAACAGTTAAATAACAGTTATTTCCTATAATATATTTTAAGTTATTTGGAAAAACAGGCAAAGAAGGAGTTCTACCAAATCCCTTTTATGATGCAAATATATTGCTGATACCTAAATCAGGTAGAGTGAAAACAGAGACTGAAAACTATAGACCAACATCCCTAATGAATACTGAAGCAAAAATTTTTTAATAAAACACTAACAAGCATAATCCAGGAATATATCAACTGAATCTTATATTATGATGAGATGAGCTTTATATCAGGAATTCTCGGCTCATTCAATGTCAGATAAACTCTCAGTATAATTGATCATATCGATATCAACCACAGAAATCATATGATTATCTCAAAAGAGGCAGAGAAATATTATCCAGTTGCATAGAAAGAACTGATGGAGTCTTATTGTAGGTTCAAACATTTTCTTTTTCTGTTATTAATTTTTCTAGATCCATGTGTTTTTTCCACAACATAGCTAATATGGAAAAACATTTTTCATGATTGAACTTGTATAACCTATATCATATTGCTTACCTTCTTAGGGAAAGAGGATGAGAGACAGAAGGAAAATTTGAAAATTAAAATTTAAAAACAAATGACTGTGAAAACTGATTTTACATGTAATTGAGGGAAAATATAATACTCAAATAATCATGGAAGTATCAGTTAAAGAGAGGACAATAATATTGCACCATCATGTTCCAATGGTAGGGGGAAGCCCTATAAAATATTTAGGTATTGGGTGGACTTTATGAAAACTTTCCTGCATAGTTGGTCTGATTTGAATCAGTCTTAAATAAGGCAGTATCCCTTTTTTTTTAAAGTTCTGATTTACAGGATATATACATTCTGCAGAGTATTTAAGGTTTCTTAATAGTTAAAAAAAAATGGGGTTTACCTGGACAGGTTCAAATCCCTACCTGGCTGAGAAGCTGTTGGATATAATTCTAGTGACTAGGATCAAAGATTGGCAATTAATATAGTGAAAAAAGAGGAAAAAATCTTTGGTTATTCTACTTTTGTTGTATATAGTCTTCCTTTGTCCCTTCCTTCTTTCTTTCCTTTCTTCCTCCCACCTTCTGTCCTTTGTTCCCTACCTCCCTCCATTTTTTCTTCCTTCTGTCTCTCATTTCACCCTTTTTATTTTCATTTCTGCCTCTTTGCCTTCTTTTTTTTAATTTTTTGGCAGAGTGATTGCTAACCTTTTATATATATATATATATATATATATATAGTATGAGAAAATTGCTCTTTCTTCTTCCAAAGGAGAAATAATGTTTTATTTGGTTACAATTTTACAGCAAACTAATCAAACCACTATGTAGTACACCCCAATGTACCTTATATAGTAATTGAACAAGTAGAGCAAGGATCACTGTTGCATTAAACTTCAAGGTTATTCCTTTCTCTAAACTTTTGATTAGTTGGCCTTCTCCTGCTTTTATTGTTGTTATTTGTCCTTTGTTTTCAAACAGGACTAATAGTAACATGGAGTGATGTCTTCACTTGCATATAAATTGAATATAAGTGAGTCAAGAGTTGTGCAAAGGCACCAGTTTCACTCTTTCTTCAAGAATTATTGAAGTTCAGTAGTAAGATAAAAGTTAAGACAACTGGTTATGACCCAGGATGTAGTGGATAGTGTGAAGAAATGTGTAATAATAGGTAGGATTGAGTCTAATGTGAAGGCTCTGTATGTTCAACCTGAAAAACTGTATTTCATCCTCGCCTGAAGGCACTAGAGAAGAGGAAGGACTTGATCAGGTCCAAGAATGAATAAAACCAAATTAGCTCCTCTATTAAATATGGACAAGAGAGGAAGGAGGCTAAAAGTTGGGTGACCTATTAGTAATCCACATAAGGGTCTAGGGGAGTTGTGATAAGGTCCTGGATCATTATGGCAGAATTTTGAAAGCCGAAGGTATACATACATGATATTATTGGAGTAAAATCCTTAAGCGAGGGAACTGATTTGTTATAAATAGGGACAAGAAAGAATGGAGAAAGGTTCTTAGACTATGAAAGTATTGTAGCAGCATCAACATAAATTGGAAAGTGAGCAAAGGGAAGGGTTTGGGACAGAGATAATTAGATAATTTCAGTTTTATATTTCTATGTTAAAATGAATATAAATTTCTCACAGACTTGTTGATTCATGACTAGAACTCAGGAAAGAGGTTAGGGATAAAAATTTAGATATGAGCGTCACCTGTAAAGACATGACAATTACATTCAGGAGACAATATTATCATATAATATATATCTTTGATTTGTTTTGCATTGCTCTAAGTATCAAAATCAGTTTGTAGCATCCATTTTGAAATATTAGTATGGATAAATATGGTGCTTAAGAGAAATAGAGTCACACTGTTACATTTGGCAATTTTATTATAGCAGTTTTCTACATGGCACATTGAAAAAATAGCTAGGAAATTAAAACCTACCTGGATAAATTAAAATTAAGAAAACTGATTCATACAGAAATATAAATAGAATATGATTTATTTGGTTTTAAATAGCTACACAAATTTATTTCCAACAAAAGAAGCAATTATTTTTAACTAGAAACCAAGATCCATATGCAAAATATAGATCTCCACTAATGCAACACTAATTAGTATTAGTGAGTTCTTACTGGCAATAGGGAAAGAATGAGAGTAGAATAGAAGAGTGTTACATGAAAATACCAATTTTATTATCTTAAAGATGGATAGAGAACTAGGAATAAAAATATAATTAAGAAAAAAATATATTGTCAAACTGCATTCTTGCTCCCAACTCTTTTGTATCGTTGAATATATGTATGATCTATATGTTTCTAGCTATTAAGGTTGCATATTTGAATATACAAGTGTCATTCATGTAGTCAGTAACATTCCATCTATTGCCTCAAGACAATTGCTTTTGAAGTTGTGCTGATGCTTATAACTAGACCATTTTCTGCTCAAGAGATTAAGAAATACTATAACTAACTAGAAATCATGAAAAAGGGGCATATTGAAGTAAAAATTTGGTTTGCACAGTTTTATTGGTAATGCTATAAATAGCAGAATTATTCTATTTTTAGATAACAGAGTGAAATATTAGAACATGTAAACAAAATTCTTGAATAGTTGTATACTCACACTGTACCAAATCCTACAAGAAGTTTCCTTTTAATGTAAATAGCTAGAATACTCATCATATTGGTAAAAACAAAACAAAAACAAAAACAAAAACCCAAAACTCTAACATTTGCTTAAGGTATTTTAAATATTTAGAATAGATAATTTGATAGCTATTCTTAAACCATGTATATAAACAGAATACATTGTCTAAAGAATGTCTAGATTGCCTCATTTTTTTTCTGTTGTTCCAGACGCATGACGAATTTATTTCTATCTAAGACAATGATACATTAGAACCAGCAGACAAGGATCTTTTTATAATTGCATCAGTTCCACATAGGTATGCGTTCTTGGTGGTGTACTGATGTTAAAAAAAAAAAAAAAAAAGCTAAGATAGTAGATACTCTTAAAGAAAAAGTCAGAAAGAACTGATGTAATTCAGCCTCAGATATTAAGTAGCTTATATGATGTTGGATGTGCTGCATTATCTCTTATTTGTTTCAGTTTCTTTATCTGTAAAATGGAGAAAATACCTACCTTCCAAGTTTTTTGTGAGAATTAAATGAGATAATTTTATAAAGCACTCATCACAGTGCTTGGTTCATAGGAAATGCTACATGGCTACTAAGCATTACTGATAATGATGATTATTATGACAGTGATGATGATAAGCAGTATTGCTATAAGCAGAAAGTTAATTTGAAATCAAGAAAATCAAAACACTATATTATAAAGAATTCAACTCAGTTTCTCTTATTTATTTGAAATGGCTAATAATAAAAATAAAGATGAATCTGTTTCTAGCTAATATAGTAAAATAATACATGTTGAAAATAAGATTTTAAATAGAGTAGTATTATGCAAATATTACATCATCAATAGAATGTTTCCTTTGATTTGGATTGATAAATATAGGCAGAATAACAATTTAGATATTTGAATCAAAGCTGTCAATATCCAAAATTGCTATTAGGAGGCTATAGAGTTAATAAGAAATCATAAAAAATTAAGAATTGTAGAAGATAAAAAGAAAGTCTAGATCTATGTGATGGACCACTTTGGCATTCTAGTGAAAACTTTAGATCCATTTTCAGAATAATATTTTTAAACACAGAAAATATATGTGAGATTGCAAAGGATGTAATTTGTTTAAAAATAATACTTATAAAAATATCTACTAAAAGTAAAAAGTCACCAACTCAGAGTTAAGAACCATTAATGTAGTTTTCATAGAAGTATTTTATTTAAAGCTTGTATGAGTCCTTTACTTAAAAAAAAAAAAAACCTACTTCAAGGCCCTCATTAACTTATTGTTAAGAGGCTTTCTACTTTGAGCATACACAGTTCAGTTAGATAGATAGATAGATAGATAGATAGATAGATAGATAGAGAGATAGATAGATAGATAGATAGGTAGATAGATAGATAAACAGGAAGATAGACAGGTAGACAGAGATAAATAGATAGAGATAAATTTATTTTTTACTTATTTTTAGTTTAATTTGACTGCCATGCAATTTTGAGTTACAAATTTTCTCCTCATCTCTTCCCTCCTACCATCGCAGAATGCATAGCATGCATTCTGATAACACCTTCCCCCAATCTATTCTCTTTTCTATCACATCCATTCTATCACATCTTCACTTACGCCCTTCCCCTCAATTTTCTTCAACATTTTGGGTTCCCTTTAGCAAACAGTTGACATGGTTTTCATGATATTCTTGCATCACTCTCATTTATCTTCTCAATTTTTCCTTTACCTCTCTCACTTTATTTTCAAAATCCTTTTTGAGCTTTTCCATGGCCTGAGATCAATTCATATTTTTCTTGGAGGTTTTGAATGTAGGGCCTTTGACGCTGTTGTCTCCTTCTGGTTCTATGTTTTGATCTTCTTTGTCACCACAATAACATTCTATACTCTGATTTTTGTCCTGTTTTCGCTCATTTTCCCAGCCAATTACTTGACATTTGAACTCTTTATCAAGATAGTTCTCTGTTTCCATTGTGAGTTCAGGGGGGTGTACTGTCAGTCACTTGATCTCCCCACAATCTGGGCCTAGAGCTCCAGAAACAGCTTTTGCTGCTTCTCCTTCTGTGGTTACCCCTGCTGAAGTTATGACCGCTGCAGGCTCCTCCCACGCCCTTCACCAGCCTGGAGCTGAGGCCAGACAACTCTAGTGTCTCACATAGGTCCGACAGGTTTGTTTTTTTTTTTTTTTTCCACTGATCTTCCAATTTGTCCTCAGAGTTTTGAGGTTGAGAAGTATGAATAGGTGCCAGTGATTCAGTTCCCCTGAGGTCTGCTCAGGTGCCATCTGTGCTGGCATGGCCAATGGTGGACTGTGCTATGTTCACAGCCCAGGATGATAGATGCCTCCTCTTGACCTTCCAGGTTGTCTTGGGCTGGAGATTTGCTTCACTCCATCACTCTGTGTGTTCTGCAGTTCCAGAATTTGTTTGGAAGTCATTTCTTTTTTACTTATGTGAAGTCATTTTTATAGGCATTTTGCAGGTTTAGGGGCATGAGCTCAAGCAAATCCCTGCTTTTATTTTTCCATTTTGGTTCCATCCCCCATATATGTATAATTTGAAAGGTGTTGTTTCAAGTAAACAAATCACATGTTGCTGTTATGGTTTTGGGTTTTTCTGGATTGTTTTAGACCTATAATTTCATCAGAATTGGGAATTCCTTAGATAGCAATAATATTCCATCTATTAGTAAGATCAGTTCTTAGGGCACAACTCAGAACTTAGAAGTCAAGGTAACAAGGGGGTAAGGTTCTTGCTCTGGGTCCCATACTCAATATTTGTCAGTGGCAAGAATAAAACTCAAGTCTTCCTGACTACACAGAGTCTCTATTCATTATGCAAAATGTCTGTTAATATATGATATTATTGAAAAACAACTCCTAAAATTACATTCCTTAGGATGTCTATGAACTCTTTCAAATACTTGCAAAATCATCAGAACATTCAAAATTTCTTACTGTAAGAAT
This sequence comes from Notamacropus eugenii, assembly GCF_028372415.1. Lineage (NCBI taxonomy): Eukaryota > Metazoa > Chordata > Mammalia > Diprotodontia > Macropodidae > Notamacropus > Notamacropus eugenii. The sequence continues at coordinate 391,976,181 of NC_092876.1, forward strand.
AGGGAAATACGAGGGGCAAAATGATTTAAATTGCTTGTACAGAAGATTAAATGAAGGCAAACAATTACTATCTAGTTTATTTGATCAATATAAAGTGATTGATCTTTTTCTCAGGCTCCAAAATTCATGTTTTGACCTGTTTATGTAGCCTAAATTAACTGGATGATTGTCTATATTTCATCTTTATTTTGTGGTATATACATTTTGCAATTATATCATTTATAGAGGTCTAAGAGACCATTTGAATTTATAGATCAAAAAATATGGTCCAAAGAGAGTTACATAGTTAATTAGTGGCAAAGCCTGTACCAGAATATATGTGATCTGACTCCTAGACCATTGCTCTTTCCACTACACAACTCAGAAAATTTCCCATGGTGACAATAATAACACAAATGAAACACTAAGTAGTGATAATTCTTTATATGAGTGCCAGGGAGAAAAGAACTTATTGCATCATTGTGCTCTTAGACATTCTCTTTATCATAGAGGGAGAAGGTAGCTGAAACCTCACTTACAAAGAAATAGTTTGTAACAGAAATTTGTCTCCAAGGTCACAGAATTATCCATCATCTAATCAAGACTAAAACTTCAATTTTCAGCGTTATGCTTCAGTGTTCTCAATATACTAAACTCCCATCACTTCAATGCTTAAACAAATGTGTTTAATGAAGAGAATAAAAATGGTTCTTTATTAGGGTGGAGTTCTTCATTAGGTAAAAAAAGTCAAATAAGAACAGCAACAAAAATAACAGCAACCACAAAACTGACCGCAGCCAAGAGAAAATATCATTAAACAACAAGATGGTCTAAATTTTAATAGCTCTACCTTTTATAGGGGTGAGTGAAATAAAATTCCTTTCCTGTGAGGCTTAAAACTCACTTTATGCATTCTTGTTTCTTTCTGACAGTACAGATGATTTTGTGGTACACTCATTAAGTTAATGTAGCATACTCCATTTCATTGATGTAAATGCATCCTTTGTTAATGACTCCCGGTATTCTTTGCTCCAACAAGCATAATAAAGTTATCTGTTGAACAAGGTTTACTTCAACTCTCAGAATTTCAAGTGAAGGGGTTAATGGAAGGTTTGTTTGTTTGTTTGTTTTTTAAACAATATTTACAAAAGTCCTATTTCTTTATTCACTTGAGAGTATTGTGATGCCTCAGGGGTCACTAAAGAAAAATCAGCAGAATAATCACTCTAAGAAGTTATACAAAGATAGAAAGGCTGTGAGTATGTGCCTAATAATAGACTATAATTGCCATGAAGTCATACTAAGTTCAGAGAGCTGACTATCCAGCAATGATTGTTTTAAATGCAACAACCAATGATGTAAAATGGCCAGCTCAGTTGGAGAAAAATCATAATTCAAATATAGAGTGCATTTAGAGCTATCCACACTGGGGTAATTAAAACATCAAAAATTCTGAAGTATTATTATTCCAATAAAATGCTGAAAAAATAATCACAAGCATTTCCTAAACATCTATTATGTTACAGATATTTTCTTAGACATTGTGGTTAAAAAAAAGTAAACAATACATGCTGTGAAGAAATTCTTTCCAACATCCAACACTATCTTCTTTTATAGATGAGTATTTATTCTGACTCTTCTAATGGCCATATCAAGACCTCTTAAGATGTTTGTATTTTCAATGGTGAGCCAAAGCCATGAATTAGAATCAAAGATTTGTATCTTACCGGTCATCAAGTCCAAACTCCTCATTTTCTACAATTATAAAATACTCATTTTAAAAATAAAGTAATGCTTAAATAATTTGAGAGATGTATACTAATCAGGTTTAGGCAATGATAGCTTCATAACATTAATAATAATAATAACTAAATTAATTAAAAAATTTACCATACCAATCAAGCCACCAAAAGGTTGTTTTAAAGACTTTGACCAAATAGTATCAAGATATTCTTGGGGGAATAGGGAAGAATGGTCAAGAATTCTAAGGGCAGTTATATCCACACACAAATATGCATATATATGAATGCATAGATATAAATACATGTGTAGACATTATATTTGCATACATAATATAGGTATTTGTGTGATATGTCTATGCACACTACAACATGAATATAGGTACACATCCACATATGCATATATAAATGATTCATGTCCACATGCATGTATAGGCGAAAGGGAAACTGGTAGTACTAGTTCTCAACCTACATTATGAAGTAGAAAGTAGTCATCATCAAAATTATTTGGTACTGGTTAAAAAAATAAAAGTTAATCAATAGTACATTCAAGACCTAGATGTCAAGAAATTTAAGACACTACCATTTAATCAAGCCAAAGACACTAATTATAGGGGAAAGTATCTATAATTCCACGAAAGCTGTTGGAAAAAAATCAATGGATTCTGGTAGAATTTACATTAGTTAGGGTAAAAGCAACATCTAATAGAAAAAAATGGATATATGAACTTTTGTAATTAAACTGCATGATGAACAGAGTAGTAGAAGATGGCTTTTGCAATTGAGGGAGAGAGGGAAAAAAGAGTGAGAAGAGAGAGATAAATGTTAGACAAAATAAATAAATAAAACCAAAATATGTATGAGAGATATAGTGCATCATAAACACAAGGAATAGGATGAATTCAGAGAAAACTAGTATGACTTTAAGGAACTGATACAGAATGAATTCAGAAGAATTAGTAGAATTTTTTATATAATTACGACAAAAATGTGAAGAAAAGTCACTTTGAAAGGCTTCAGACGTCTAATTAACGCAATAATTATGATTCTAAAAGACAAATGATGACTCATTCTTCTCTTGGTAGTAAGTTAGAGGTGCAGAATGGTTCATCCATACATATATACATATACATACTCATAGATAGCATATGTGTGTGTGGTGTGTGTATGTGTATGTATTTTGTGTGTAGATGTGTGTATACATATATATGTATGTACATATGTCTGCATATTTGGGCAGGGTCATTTTGGGAATTTGTTTACTTCACTTTGCTTCAAAGAGTGATTTTTATTCTGGAAGGTGAGAAGCGAGGAGATAGAAAAGGAGGTTAGTGATATTAATGTAAAAAAGTTTAATGAAATAATTTTAAATATACACAGAAAAGATCAGAGGAAAGTGCAAAAGGAGGTAGTGGTGAGTAGGCCACATTTGGTTCCTATTATATTCAATTTTAATGTATACTTTAAAAAAATCTGTATGGACTCTAATAGAAGTTATCAATTTTGTATATGATTTTCTGTTATTCTTTGTATATAGAAATATTCCCTTTTGGGGGACTTTTATTAAAAGTAGGAAAACACATACAGTGAGCTTATTGATTTAATGATGCTTGAAGAACTGTTTGACCGGAAGGCATTAAATTAGGTAGGCCAAATCCTGCTCAATTTTAGTATTAGTAATCTGAATTCATCACCCACACAATCTGCCTTCTGATTGTTCAGATCACTCATGCAAGTAAATAAAGCCAGAATGGCAGCTGAAATATAAATACAGCTTTAGGTTTTCTTATAGATGAATCGTTCTTCATAGCTGAACAGGTGGAAGGAACTCACAATTAGGATAGGGAAAACTACAGAATCACTTGAAAAAGGAATAAATCAAATTTCTTGGATGAAAACAAACCTTATCCAAAATACACATCATGAGTTTCAAAACTTAATTTGTTTCTACAAATAGGGGAAAATAAATGATATATCCTTTAGTTCTCCATGTTCCTCTGTTAGACAAGATTAACATTACAAATATAATTCTTTCTATATTGTACAACCTGGAAATATAGCTTAAAAACAGTAGAAAAAAGTGGGGGGAAGAGCCAAGATGGCAGACTAGAAAGACACACTTATGCAGGGTCTCTCCCACAGTCCATAAAATACCTGGAGAGAGGGACTCTCAACAAATTTTGGAGCAGCAGAACTGGAGAACAACAGAGTGGAGGAGATTTCCAGACCAGGGTGACCTGAAAGGCCCACAGAAACATCGGATGTGCTGGATGCAGAGCCCAGCACAGGGCCCAGCTCAGCCTTGACCGAGAAGCACCCTGCAATGAGACTTCAGGAGGAGGACACCTTGGGGGCAGAATCTCCAGTCCTCAGATTCCTCAAAACACAGACGCCAAAGGTCAGTGACGGGGTTTTTATCAGCTGGCCAGGAAGGGAGAAGGGCTTTCCCATAGCTCCAGCAGCAGGCAGCAGCCACAGAGGCAGCACAGCAGCCCATATGGAAGCTCCATTGTTGGAGCTTAAAAACCCCTGAGGGCACTGAAGAGCTGAGTCTTACCTCAGCCCTCGGTGGAGGCCCTGCCTGAGCTGGTCTTTGTCTCACACTAATGGTGGCCATGCCCATCCAGCTTATCTGAAAACCAGCCCCCAGTGCTGACTTAGCGGAACTGGAGGCCAAGTGGTTATGGAGAGGTATCTGCTAAGATTCTGGGCACAAAAATACTTCTCCATGTCCAGACCAGTATACGCTTGATCATGCCATTTCAGAGGAACTGAGAACTTACAGATTCCCAGAGTATACCCTACTCTTGACAAAGGACCCAAAAGTCAAGTAACTGGTTGGGAAAATGCCCCTAAAAGGGGGAAAAAAAACAAGACCATAGAAGGTTACTTTCTTGATGAACAGATATCTCCTCTCATCCTTTCAGATGAGGAAGAACAATGCTTACCATCAGGGAAAGACATAGAAGTCAAGGCTTCTGTATCTCAAACATCCAAAATAAATATTCCACGGGCTCAGGCCATGGAAGAGCTCAAAAAGGAATTTGAAAATCAAGTTAGAGAGGTGGAGGAAAAACTGGGAAGAGAAATGAGAGAGATGAAAGAAAAGCATGAAAAGCAGGTCCACACCCTGCTAAAGGAGACACAAAAAATGCTGAAGAAAATAACACCTTGAAAAATAGGCTAACTCAATTGGCAAAAGAGGTTCAAGAAGCCAATGAGGAGAAGAATGCTTTCAAAAGCAGAATTAGCCAAATGGAAAAGGAGGTTCAGAAGCTCACTGAAGAAAATAGTTCTTTCAAAATTAGAATGGAACAGATGGAGGCTAATGACTGTATGAGAAACCAAGAAATCACAAAACAAAACCAAAAGGATGAAAAAATGGAAGATAATGTGAAATATCTCATTGCGAAAACAACTGACCCGGAAAATAGATCCAGGAGAGACAATTTAAAAATTATGGGCCTACCCTGAAAGCCATGATCAAAAAAGGACCCTCGACATCATCTTTCATGAAATTATCAAGGAAAACTGCCCTGATATTCTAGAACCAGAGGGCAAAATAAATATTGAAAGAACCCACTGATCACCTCCTGAAAGAGATCCAAAAAGAGAAACTCGTAGAAACATTGTGGCCAAATTCCAGAGTTCCCAGGTCAAGGAGAAAATATTGCAAGCAGCTAGAAAGAAACAATTCAAGTACTGTGGAAATACAATCAGGATAACACAAGATCTAGCAGCTTCTACATTAAGGGATCAAAGGGTGTGGAATAGGATATTCCAGAAGTCAAAGGAACTAGGACTAAAACCAAGAATCACCTACCCAGCAAAACTGAGTATAATACTTCAGGGAAAAAAATGGTCTTTCAATGAAATAGATGACTTTCTAGCGTTCTTGATGAAAAGACCAGAGCTGAAAAGAAAATTTGACCTTCAAACACAAGAATGAAGGAAAGCATGAAAAGGTAAGCAGCAAAGAGAAGTCATAAGGGACTTACTAAAGTTGAACTGTTTACATTCTTACATGGAAAGATAATATCTGCAACTCTTGAAACTTTTCAGTATCTGGGTAGTTGGTGGGATTACACATACACACACACACACACACACACATGCACACACACAGCACAGAGTTAATTCAATAGGATGGGATCATAGCTTAAAAAATGAAATTAAGGGGTGAGAGAGATATATTGGGAGTAAAAAGGGAGAAATGGAATGGGGCAAATTATCTCTCATAAAAGAGGCAAGCAAAAGACTTTTCAGTGGAGGGAAAAAGAGGGGAGGTGAGAGAAAAACATGAAGCTTACTCTCATCACATTCGACTAAAGGAAGGAATAGAATGCACACTCATTTTGGTATGAAAACCTATCTTACCATTCAGGAAAGTGGGGGAGAAGGGGATAAGCAGGGTGGGGGGGAGGGTATGATGGAAGGCAGTGTAGTGGGAGGAAGGAGCAATTTGAAGTCAACTTTCTTGGGGAGGGACAGGATCAAAAGAGAGAATAGAAGCAATGAGGGGCAGGATAGGATGGAGGGAAATATAGTTAATCTTACACAACATGACTGTTATGGAAGTCATTTGCAAAACTACACAGATATGGCCTATTTTGAATTGCTTGTCTTCCCAAAGGGAATGGGGGGGGAGGGAGGGATGAAGAGAAGCTGAAAGTCATAGTTTTAGGAACAACTGTTGAGTATTGTTCTTGCTACTAGGAAATAAGAAATACAGGTAATGGGATATAGAAAGTTATCTGGCCTTACAAGATAAAAGAAGATGGGGACAAGGGAAAGGAGGGATGATAGAAGAGAGGGCAGATTGGTTACAGGGGCAATTAGAATGCTAGGCGTTTTGGGGTGGGGGAAGGGAGAAATGGGGAGAATATTTGGAACCCAAAATTTTGTGAAAATAAATATTAAACGTTAAATAAATTAATAAATAAATAGTAGAAAAACCAAATAAATGATAAGATAGGAAAAGAAAAGGTAAGGAAAAGGGAAAAAGAGAAGGAAAAAATAAAAGCAAAATTGGAAATTTCCACTCTGTTCTTTGAGATGCAGAACAAGGAGAAAATGAAATCCTTACTTGTATGGAGTTTATGAGAAAAGTTAAGTTAGAAAATGAAAAACAGCACCATAAGTATTTTTTCTATTTCTATGATACCTACTGCTAAACATAGTTTTAGTCATTTCATTCTTTCATTGTGACAACCTTTTAAGTTAGATTCTGTAAATCAGTATCTCCATTTTGCGAATGAGGAAATAGACACTTAAAGTTCAATGAACTTCCTGAAAGTCACACAAAAAATACTTGGCACAGGTAGCATGCAGACGTAATATGATAGTTTGAACTTTGTATATTCTAAAACATTGTAAAGGAGGCATGTTAAAAAGCTTTAAAACAAACACTAAACAGCATGTAAAGAAATTCATTAATAGATTTGAAATAAATACATGGCATTGGTCAATGAATGGATACAGTTCATATGACATATGGAAAATCATTTTTTCTTTTTCTTTTTTTTTTTTTTTTGCCAAGAGAATCAGTCATGTCCCCTTGTGCATGTGGCAGGGATCTGCTTTGATACAACCAACCAGGGTCAATGGCCCATAAACACTAACACTGCACTTGCACCATGCTGACACATTATTATGTAATGATAAATAGTATAAACTTATGAGTTTATTGTTGGCGTGTTGCCTTCTTTGTGTTTTTTCCTATATATAAGGCAAGCACTCGTCAATGAGTGCAGTGGTTGTACTAAAGGCAGATGTTTCCATTCCTTGTCTCAGCTGGACATTACCAAGAATAGACTATGAATCCCTTATCTCCATTGTCTTTATGTAGTCTGCCCAGATACTGTTTGAACCTAAACAGTGAAGTGAACTCCTGTCTTACAACTTGAAACATAATAGCCAGCTCTCAATATATCAACTTTGGAAGCTGTGGCCGAAGTGATCACTAAGAGAAGAAGCCATCTATTCACTTCTTGGAGTGAAGTTTTTTTTTTTCTTTTTTTCCCCTCTTCCCCACCTATTCCTCTTTTCCAATTAATCATAGCACCAAACAGCAACACTCCTTTCCCAGATGGTAACATATGCTCCATCAGCTCAAAACTGAGTTTGAGAGTTCAGGGCACAGTTGAGAGAAGACATATTTCCAACATATATAGATAAAGAGAAACAATCATTTAAGGAAGAAAGCAGCTTTTGAAGTAGCATATCTCACACAGAATAGACCTAGCAGAGCTCTCAAGAGGGAGTCAGTGGAATGATAGGATGAAGGTGAGAAAGAGAAAGAAAATTGAAAAACAGTGCAGAGGAAGAAGGACATAGATTGTGTGGAGCCTTATAAAGCTAGAGAGGTAACGGGCCCAATGGATAATATTATTTCAATAGAGATAGCATGACATAATGAATTAGAACACTAGATTGGCACTTCACGTGTGCTAGGTTCAAATTCTATCTTACCTGTGTGATTCTAGGAGAGTCACTTAAGATCTCACATATCAGTGTCCTAATATGAAAAGTGGGTTGCAGAAAGGAACAAGTAAGATAATATCGAGGGAGCTTTGTTTTACAGATATTAAATGATACAAATATTATGGATATTATCATAAAATCCTGACCGTTTTCTTGAGTTCAGTGAATAAAACAAACAATATGTTTAATAAATTAATTTTTAGTTTTAAACACTTATTTCCATAAATTTTAAATTTTCTCCCACTCCTTTTAACCTCCCCAAGACAGCATGCAATTTTATATAGACTCTCTATATAAATTCTTATTAAACATATTTTGAAACTCATCATGTTTTAAAGATGAATTCAAATGAATGGGAGAAACCATGAGAAAAAAACAAAACAAAACAAAAAAGAGCAAAGAGTATGCTTCAATTTGCATTCAGATTCCATATTTCTTTCTCTGGATATGGATGGTATTTTTCATCTTGAGTATGTTGGAAATGTTTGAGATCCTTGCATTGCTGAGAAGAACTAAGTCTATTAAAGCCAGTCTCTGGAGACTGTGGTGGTTACCATGTACAATGTTCTCCTGTTTCTGCTCCCCTCACTCACCATCGGGTCATATAAGTCTTTCCAGGTTTTTCTGAAGTCCACCTGCTGATCATTTCTTAGAGCCCCATAGTATTCCATTACATTTATATACCATAACATGTTCAGCCATTCTCCAGATGATAGGCATTTCCTCAAATTCTAGTTGTTGACTACAACAAGAAGAGATGCTAACAATAGTTTTTGTACATGTGGAATCTTTTCCAATTTTTATGATTTCTTTTGGTAAAAGTGGTATTTCTGGGTCAAAGGGTATGCACATTGTTATAGCCCTTTGAACATAGTTCCAAAGTGCTCTGCAGAAAGGTTGGATGAGCTCACAGCTCCACCAAAAATGAATTAGTGTTCCAATTGCCCCACAACTTTTCCAACATTTATGATCTTCCTGTTTTGTCATGTTAGTCAATGTGATAAATGTGATGGGGTACCTAAGAGTAGTTTTGATTTGCATCTCTATAATCAATAGTGATTTAGAGTATTTTTTCATATGGCAATAGATAGCTTTGATTTCTTCCTCTGAAAACTGCCTGTTAATATACTTTGACAATTTATCAATTGGGGAATGATTTGTATTCTTGTAAATTTTACTCCATTCTCAATTTATTTTAGAAATGAGGCTTTTATCAGAGACACTAGTTGTAAAAATTCTTTCCCAGTTTTTTGCTTCCCTTCTAATCTTGGTTGCATTGGTTATGTTGTTGCAAACACTTTCCAATTTAATGTAATCAAAATTATTCATTTTGCATTTCATAATGTTATCTGTCTCTTGTTTGGTCATAAATTTCTCTGTTCTCCATAAACTGACAGGGGAACTATTCCTTTCTCTGGTAATTTGCTTATAGAATCAGGCTTTATATTTAAATTGTGTTTCCACTTGGACTTTATTTTGCTATATGGTGTCAGATGTTGATCTATGACCAGTTTCTGCCATACAATTTTCCATTTTCCCAGCAGTTTTTGTCAAATAATGAATTCTTATCCCATAAGCTGGTGATTTAGGATTTATCAAATAGGAGATTACTATAGTCATTGATTACTATGTCTTGTGTACCTAATCTATTCCACTGATGTCCCCCTCTATTTCTTAGGAAGCACCAAGAAGGTTAGGGGCAGCTAGGTGGTGCAGTAGATAGAGCACCATTGCAGCAGTCAGGAGGACCTTAGTTCAAATCTCACCTCAGACATTTGACACTCACTAGCTGTGTGACGTTGGGCAAATCAATTAATCCCAATTGCCTCATCCTGAGTCATCTCCAATCATCCTGATGAATATCTGGTTACTGGATTCAGATGGTTCTTGGAGGAGAAGTGAGGTTGGTGACCTGCACAGCCCTCACTCACTCAAAACAAAGTCCAGTGAAAGTCATGTCATTATTTCTCTGATGGCATGGTCTTCTTCAGCAGTAAAGGATGAACACACACACATGAACACACACACACACACACACACACACACCAAGCAGTTTTGATGATTGATGCTTTATAATAAAACTCAGGATCTCTTATGGCTAGACCACCTTCCCTTCCATTTCTTTTTATTAATCCCCTTGATATTTTGGGACCTTTTGTTCTTCCAGATGAATTGTGTTATAATTTTTTTCTAGCTCCATAAAATAAATGTTCTTAGTTTGATTGATATGGCGCTGCATAAGTAAATTAGGTAGAATTGTCATTTTTATTACATTTGCTTGGCCAACCCATGAGCAAATAATGCTTTTTCCACAATTATTTAGATCGGACTTTATTTATGTGAAACATGTTTTGTAATTGCGTTCCTACAGTTTCTGGGTTTGTTTTGGCAGGTAGATTCCAAATTATTTTGGAATGTCTACAGTAACTTTAAATGGAATTTTTCTTTCTCCATCTTGATGTTGTACTTTGTTAGTAATATATAGAAATGCAGATTATTTATGGGGGTTCATTTTATATCCTGTAACTTTGTAAAAGCTGTTTATTATTTCAAGTAGTTTTTTTACTTGATTTTCTAGAAATCTCTAAGTATAAGATCCTATCATCTGAAAACAGTGATAAAAGGGTTTCTTCTTTGCCTATTACAAATCCTTCCGTTTTATTTTCTCTTATTGTGAAAAGTCAAGTTTCTAGTATCATATTCAATAACAGTGGTGATGATAAACATCCTTGTTTTACCCCTGATATTACTGGAAATTCTTCACACTTATCTCCATTGCGTGTAATGCTTGCTGATGGCTTTAGGTCGATGCTACTTATCATTTTAAGGAAAACTCCATTTATTCCTATGTTCTCCAGCTTTTTTAAAAAATTAGTAATGAGTATTGTATTTTGTCAAAAACTTTTTTCTGCATCTATTGACATAAACATATGATTTCTGTTAGTTTTATTGTTGATATGATCAATTGCACTGGTAACTTTCTTCATATTGAACCATTCCTGCATTCCTGGGGAGTCCTACCTGATGAAAGTGCACTATTCTCTTCATAAGTTGATGTAATCATTTTGCTAGTATTTCATTGTATATTTTTGCATCTATATTCATTAGGGAAATTAGTCTGCAATTTTCTTTCTCTGCTTTGACTCTTCCCAGTTTACTTAGCAGCACTGCATATGGATCATATAAAGAATTTCATAAGACACCTTCTTTTTCTATTTTCCCAAATAGTCTATACAGTATTAAAATGAAGTGTTCTTTAAATGTTTGAAAGAATTTGCTGGAAAATCCATCTGGCCTTCGAGAGTTTTTCAATTTTGTCATGAGATCTATCTTATCCATGTTTTCTAAAATCCTATTCACCTCCTTAACTTCTGTCCAGTTGACTTAGAAGTTAGATTCATCAGGGTCAGAGATAGAGAGGTTGAAGTCCCCCACTAGTAAGGTTTAGCCAAGTAATTCTTCCTGAAACTCCCTTAGAGTAACTCTCCTCTAAGAATTCAGATGCTATACTACTTGGTGTATACATGTTTAGTAATGATGTTATTTCATGGTCTATGATGCCTTTTAGGAGGATACAGTTTCCTTCCTTATTTCTTTTGACTAAATCCATTTTTGATTTTGCTTTGTCTGAGATTAGGATTATTACCCCTGCTTCTTTTTTACATCAGTTGAAGCATAATATATTCTGCTCCAAACTTTTACCTTTACCCTGTGAGTATACCCATGTTTCAAATGTTTTTTCATGTAAACAACATATTGACAGATTATGGTTTTCAGTTCATTCTGTTTTCTACTTCTGTTTTATGTGAGAGTTCACCCCATTCACATTCACAGTTAAGATTACTACCTGTGTCTTTGTCTCCATCTTATCCTCTCTCTCATCCCTGTTTATGGTTCTATTTATCCCTTCTCCTTTTCCCTCCTCAAAAGTTTTTATTTTGACCACCACCTCCCTCAATCTTCCCTCCTTTCTATCAGATCCCCCCTTTTCTTTCTTTTTTCTTCATTCCTTCTTCCCTTCCTTCTATCCACCCTCTCCCTTTTCTTACCCCTTTGTTGTCCTACTGCCTGTAGGGCAACATAGATATCTCTACCTAACTGACTATGTTATTCCCTCCTTGAACCATATTAAAGACAGTAAAGTTTAAAAAATGCCCATCCCCTTCCTTCTTTCCCTCAACTGTAACATGTTTTTGTGCCTCTTCACATAATGTGTTTTACCCTTTTCTCCCACATCTCACATTACAATTCCCTTTCATCCCTTAATTAGGTTTTTGTCATTACATCATTAAATTTATACTCACACATTCTGAGTAGATTCCGTTTTATTTCTCAGTTTCCTCATGTTTTATTATTATTAATTAATTTATATAACTTTTAACATTCATTTTAACAAAATTTGGGTTTCCAAATTTTCTCCCCTTTTGTCCCCTAGCCCCTCAAACACAGAGCATTCTAATTGCCCCTATCACCAATCTGCTCTCTCTTCTATCATCCCTCTCTGCCCTTGTCTCCATCTTCTCTTTTGTCCTGTAGAGTCAGATAACTTTCTGTACCCCTTTACCTGTATTTCTTATTTCCTAGTGGCAAGAACATTACTCAACAGTTGTTCCTAACACTTTGAGTTCCAACTTCTTTATCTCCCTCCCTCCCCACCCCTTCCCTTTGGAAGGCAAGCAATTCAATATAGGCCAAATGTGTGTAGTTTTGCAAATGACTTCCATAATAGTTGTGTTGTAGAAGACTAACTATATTTCCCTCCATCCTATCCTGTCCCCCATTACTTCTATTCTCTTTTAATCCTGTCCCTCCCCATGAGTGTCGGCCTCAAATTGGTCCCTCCTCCCCATATCCCCCCATCCATCATCCCCCCCCACCTTGCTTATCCCCTTATCCCCCACTTTCCTGTATTGTAAGATAGGTTTTCATACCAAAATGAGTGTGCATTTTATTCCTTCCTTTAGTTGAATGTGATGAGAGTAAGCTTCATGTTTTTCTATCACCTCCTCTCTTTATCCCTCCACTAATAAGTCTTTTGCTTGCCGCTTTTATGAGATATAATTTGCCCCATTACATTTCTCCCTTTCCCCTCCCAATATATTTCTCTCTCACTGTTTGATTTCACTTTTTTTAAGATATGAGCCCATCCTCTTCAGTTCCTTGTGTGCACTCTGTCTCTATGTGTATGTGCATGTGTGTGTGTAATCCCACCCAGTACCCAGATACTGAAAAGTTTCAAGAGTTAAAAATATTGTCTTTCCATGTAGGAATGTAAACAGTTCAACTTTAGTAAGTCCCTTATGACTTCTCTTTGTGGTTCACCTTTTCATGCTTCTCTTCATTCTTGTGTTTGAAAGTCAAATTTTCTTTTCAGCTCTGGTCTTTTCATCAAGAATGCTTGAAAGTCCTCTATTTCATTGAAAGACCAATTTTTTCCCTGAAGTATTATACTCAGTTTTGCTGGGTAGGTGATTCTTGGTTTTAGACCTAGTTCCTTTGACTTCTGGAAAATGCTATTCCATGCCCTTCGATCCCTTAATGTAGAAGCTGCTAGATCTTGTGTTATCCTGATTGTATTTCCACAATACTTGAATTGTTTCTTTCTAGCTACTTGCAATATTTTCTCCTTGACGTGGGAACTCTGGAATTTGGCCACAATGTTCCTAGGAGTTTCTCTTTTTGGATCTCTTTCAGGAGGTGTTCTGTGGATTCCTTGAATATTTATTTTGCCCTCTGGTTCTGGAATCTCAGGGCAGTTTTCCTTGATAATTTCATGAAAGGTGATGTCTAGCCTCTTTTTTTGATGGCTTTCAGGTAGTCCCATAATTTTTAAATTGTCTCTCCTGGATCTATTTTCCAGGTCAGTTGTTTTTCCAATGAGATATTTCACATTATCTTCCATTTTTTCATCCTTTTGATTTTGTTTTGTGATTTCTTGGTTTCTCATAAAGTCATTAGCCTCCATCTGTTCCATTTTAATTTTGAAAGAACTATTTTCTTCAGTGAGCTTTTGAATCTCCTTTTTCATTTGGCTAATTCTGCTTTTGAAAGCATTCTTCTCCTCATTGGCTTTTTGAACCTCTTTTGCCAATTGAGTTAGCCTATTTTTTCAAGGTGTTATTTTCTTCAGCATTTTTTGGGGTCTCCTTTAGCAGGATGCTGACCTGCTGTTCATGCTTTGACTGTATGTCTCTCATTTCTCTTCCCAGTTTTTCCTCCACCTCTCTAACTTGATTTTCAAAATCCTTTTTGAGCTCTTCCATGGCCTGAGCCCATTAAGTGGGCTGGGATATAGAAGCCTTGACTTCTGTGTTTTTGCCTGATGGTAAGCATTGTTCTTCCTCATCAGAAAGGAACAGAGGAAATGCCTGTTCACCAAGAAAGTAACCTTCTATAGTCTTATTTCTTTTCCCTTTTCTGGGCATTTTCCCAGCCAGTGACTTGACCTCTGAATATTCTCCTCACACCCACCTCGCCTCCTGATGCTCCCAGCCTGTTCTTGGGGTCTGAGATTCAAATGCCGCTTCCAGCCTCAGGGTTTTTGGCGGGGGCAGGGCTGCAATTCAGTGTGAGATTAAGTGCAGGTGCTCAGGCAGGGCCGCCTCACAGGCTCAGTTCGCTCAGGGGGTTTATGCAGAGACCTTCAACAATGGATCCAGGCTCCTGCCTGCTTTGGGAGCCCCTGTCTGCTCCTGCCTCCTCTGCTGCCTCCCAAGGGGGCCTGAGTTATGGGGGCACCCCACTCCCCTCTCGACCCACCAAAGAGACCCTCTCACCGACCCCCATCACCTGTGGGTGGAGGCACCCACGCGGCTGCTGGAGACTCCGTCCGTGAAGCCTGCTTGGATCTACTCTTCTTGGTGCAGGGGCCAGGGCAGGGCTGTACTTCTCTCCCATTTCACAGCACAAAGGACCTTTTGCGAGAGGTTTGCAGGTCCCTCTGGAACAGAAATCTCCTTCGCTCCAATGTTCTGTGGCCTCTGGTCCTGCAGAATTCGCAGTGAGTTGCTATTTACAGATGTTCTATAGGTTGTGGGTTAGGAGCTATGTGTATGTGCATCTTTCTACTCCGCCATCTTGGCTCTGCCCCCCTAGATTCCTTTCTAATATCCTAATAAAGATGCAATACTCAAGAGTTACAATTATTATATTCCCATATAGGGATGTAAACAGTTTGCCCTTATTGAATAACATGCCTTTATGTTATTTCCTGTTTACATTTTTATGCCTCTCTTGAGTTTTTTATTTAAAGAACAAATTTTTCATTGAGCTCTGGTCTTTTCATCAGGAAAGTCTGGAAGGTCCTTATTTCATTGAATGTCCATCTCCTTGCCTGAAAAATTAAGCTCAGTTTTGCTGGGTAATTGATTCTTAGTTGTAATCCAAGCTCCTTGGCTTTATGAAATATCATCTTCCAAGCTCTCCAATTTTTAATGTGGAAAGTGAAAGGTCCTACATGATTCTGACTGTAGTTCCACGACAGCTGAATTGTTTCCTTCTGAGGGCTTGCAGTATTTTCTCCTTGACCTGATAATTCTGGAATTTGGTAGCAGTATTTCATTGCATTTTCATTTTGGGAGCTCTTTCAGGCGGTGGTCAGGGAATTCTTTCAATGACTATTTTACCCTATGGTTCTAGGACCTCAGGGCAATTTTCCTTGATGATCTCTTGGAAGATGCTGTCCAGGTTCTTTCTTTCATCATGGCCTTCAGGTAGACAAATAATTCTTAAATTATGTCTCCTACATCTATTTTCCAGGTAAGTTGTTTTTCAATGAGATATTTTCTATTTTCTTCTATTTTTTCATTCTTTTGATTTTGCTGAACTGATTTTTGATGCTTTTACTTGCCTAATTCTAATTTTTTGAAAAAGTGTTTTCTTCAGTTACATTTATACCCCTTTTTCCATTTGGACAATTTTACTCTTTAAGGAGCTGTTATCTTCAGTGAATTGTTTTCCTTGTTTAAATATTATTATATTTGTTTTCATCGTCCTACAATCATTTCCATATATTTTAGATTTTTTTGATCTCCCTCCTCCTCCTTTCCCTCTCCCTCCCCACTCCATCCCTGAGACAGTATATAATTTTTTGTAGTTTCTACACACACATTCCTATCAAATATATTTTCACCTTAGTGATGTTGCACAGAAGAATTAAAATAAGTGGAAGAAGTCACAAAAGAAAACAAAACATAATACAAAAGAAAATGGTTCACTTCATTCTGAGATCAAATTCCATAGTTGTTTCTCTGAATGTGGAAGGCATTTTGCCTCAAGAGACCATTGGGATTTTTTTAAGTCCTTGTATTGCAATGAAGTACTAAGTCTCCCAGAAAAATTACTCGCACACTGTGGTTATTTCTGTGTACAAAATTCTTCTGGTTCTGCTCCTTTCACTCAGCATCAGTTCATGTATGTCTTTCCATGCCTCTATGAAGTCTTCTTGTTCATCATTTCTTGTAGTACAATAATATTCCATTACATTCATATACCACAATTTATTCATACTTTCCCCAATTGATGAATATCCCTTTTATTTCCAGTTTCTGACCATCACAAAGAGAGCTGCTATAAATATTTTTGTACATGTGGGACCCTTTCCCATTTTTATGACCTCTTTGGGATACAGTCCTAGAAGTGGTATTGCTCGGAACAAATGAACAAATTAGGGAACAAATGAAAAGAAATGCTAGTGAAAGTGACCAAGCTCTACTATATCTCAAATTGTATTATAAAGCAGCAGTCATCAAAACTACTTGATACTGGCTAAGAAACAGAGGGGTAGACCAATGGAATAAGTTAGGTATGCAAGACACAGTAGACAATGAATACAACAATCTACTCTTTTATAAACCCAAGAATCCCAGCTTCTGAGATAAGAACTCACTGTTTGACAAAAAATTGCTGGGAAAACTGGATAACAATCTGGCAGAAACTGGGTATAGATCAATGCTTGATAACATACTGAAGAATAAAGTCCAAATAAGTATATGATCTAGGTATAAAGATTGATACTATAAACAAATTCGTGGAGCAAGGAATAGTGTATTTATCAGATTTGTGGAGAATGTAAAAATTTTTAAGTAAACAAGAGATAGAAAACATTATGAAGTGCAAAATGGATAACTTTGATTACATTAAATTGAAAAGGTTTTGTACAACCAAACACAATGCAACCAAGATTAGGAGGGAGGCATAAAACTGAGAAAGAATTTTTGCAACTAGTGTCTGTGATAAAGGCCTCCTTTCTAAAATGTATAGAGAACTGAGTCAAATGTACAAGAATATAAGTCATTTCTCAATGGATAAATGGTCAAAGGATATGAACAGGCACTTGTCAGAGGAAGAAATCAAAGCTATATACAGCCATATGAAAAAATTCTCTAAATCACCATTGATTAGAAATGCAAATCAAAACAACTCTGATATGCCACATCACACCTATCAGATTGACTAACATGACAAAACAGGAAGATGATAAATGTTGGAGAAGATGTGGGAGAGTAGGAACACTAATTCATTGTTAGCAGAGCTGTGAACTGAATTATTTTTCCATTTTGTCATTTGTGTTTTTAAAGAAATTGTTCTATTTTTCTTCTGTCTAATTTGATTTTTAAGATCCTTCTTGAAGTCTTTCAAGAAGACTTTTTAGCCTTGATACCAACTGATATTGGTCTTTGAGATTTCAGATGTGGATATCATGTCAATGCTATCCTCTTCTGAATTTGTGTTTTGATTTTCCCTGTATCCATAGTAAGAATCTATAATCTTTGCTTTTTTTAAGGTGCTTTTCCTTCATTGTATTTACCTTTTTCTTGGCTTTGACAGTTGATTTCTGCTTCTGGGACTCAAGAGGTTCTTTCCCATGCTTCTTGTATTGGACACTAGGGGCTGAGTTAGTGGCTTTTTGTGCTGAGATCTCAGGTTCTGGCAGCCCGAAAGCTGTATAATGTTGTGGACTACCTGGTGCTGAGCCAGTGCTTATGTTGTGGCTGGTTTATGCTGAGGCCACATGCACTCTTTCTGCTTTTCCCTGGAGACACACTGAAGTTCTGTGAAGGCAAGCAAAATAGGATCTTTTGCTGTTCTTGTTTTAGTATAATCAAATGCTTCTGATTGAATCTTGCCTTTATCATCCAAGTGTCTTTACTAGGAGTAAAGTACAGAAACAAGAGTTTCATTAATTAAAAACAGTATACAAAAAAAAAATATATATATATATATATTTCTATTGTTAATTAGTTAATGTGATTAAACATCTTTCCCACACATTAATAGGCCTGGGAAGATTTGTAGGAAGGCCTACACCTGCTTATGATGCCCTGTGGCCCTAACATATATATACACACACACACACACACACACACACTCTCTCTCTCTCTCTCTCTCTCTCTCTCTCTCTCTCTCTCTCTCTCTCTCTCTCTCTCTGAGGGTGAGGTTTTACTTTGTGGCTTAGTTTTGGGAAGAAGTTTTGTGTGCCACATGAAACTCTGAGAAGCTGCTAAGCAACCCCTGGCTTTGAAAACCCAAATGTTGCTGCTTACTTTTCTGGCAACGATGGTCAGACAGTTGCAGCTGTCCGTTGATCTGTCAGGCATTTGGAAACATGTCCATTGACCTTTGATTTCTCTGTATTTTCTCTGAAGTTCAGGATGCTGACTTTTTCCCCTGAACTGAGTGGATGATATATGTGCTTGGTTAAAGTGATTGTTGACCCCTCAAAAATTGTCTTTCCTTTATAAACGCAGTCTAAGAAACTGATAGCAAGCTACCCTGTGTATGTCTGGATGCTTGCATCTACATTATGGAGATGAAGACGGGATAAGCATAAATTAAAAGGAAATTGTGTGGACTGGGATAATTGTCTGTTGTTTCCCAATTGTGGTAACTATACTTTTGTGGAGCCCCATTAGGTAACGATAGCCAGAGCCAGGGCTCAAGTGGATTAGCCTGGCTCCTGACTGTGAGGCAGGGGTGAATGCCCTGAGATTATATTGTATACAGAGTCTTAGAACAGGAGAAGAGAAAACTGCCTGTTGAGCCATCCAGCAGAAGCCAAAAACAGCCTGTGTGCCAATCTTGGAGAGGTGAGTGGTAGACCAGGAGTGGAGGAAATTGGAGCAGAGAGCTGCCTGTGGTGCCAACTCAGTCAGGAGCTGGGTCCTACTGGAGGAGGAGGAATGCAGGAGCACAGAGTTCAGCCCTTGGGGAAGATGGGAACTGCACAGCAAGGCTCTGAGTGTGCTTTTTTGCAGCATCCTCCTGGGACAGTCTGGTATGGAGAGGGTGGAGTTTCTTATGGTGGGTGGGGGGGAAGTGCCATGTAACCCAAGGACTCTACCCTGATGGCATTGTTGCTCAGCTGCCCCTCAGGACTTGGATGCATTGTTAAGACTGGGACTTGGCTCATTAGAGCCTACATCTGAGAGTGCCTGCAAGGGCAATGTAGGGAGTACACATCCCTAAGAGGACTTTGTTTAGACATTTTGGCTTGGGATCGAGGAAGGAGGAGCTGGTTGCTTACTCCTCAAAGGATGACAGTATGTTATATATATACATATATATATTTATATTTATATATATACCTATATCAATATTTATATAGATATAGATAGATAGATAGATAGATAGATAGATAGATATCTTTGTGTTTGTTTAAAGCCATATGATCACCCTCGTAATGAAGTTGTTATGTTATATATTCTACAAATGTGAATTATGGTTTATCTACTTAAGAAATGTTAATACCTGTATTTGTTCCAGGATTCATGGCCTTTTACATTGTAAGACAAAGGATTCTGGAAAGGTAGAGTGTGATGGCTAGTATTGTAGATCTATTGCTGCTTTTGTTTTAGTATAATATAATGCCTCTGACTGAATCTTGCCTTAATCAAACACAGAGTGTTAACTAGAAGTAAAGTACAGAAACAAGAGTTTCTTTACCTGGAAACAGTATATGCATTTGTATTGCTAATTATTTTAATGTGATTAAAGATCTTCCCCACCCATTAATGGGCCTGCCCATTAAGGGGAGTTTCATTAGGGAAGATTTGTAGGAAGGTCCATACCTTTTGTTAATGGGAAAGGTTGAGTTTTGGAGGAGAGGTAGTCTGCCTGCCACAGATCTTCTCCTGGAGTTTGGGGGACTGTGCTAGACTCAGCTGCTGGTGTCTGCTGATTCCTCTGCTGATTCCACAGCAAGAGGCACCTTTCTTGTCAGTCCCCCTAGTCTCACAAGCTGAAAAACTTCTGCACCCCATCTTTATGCTGGCTCCAGGATTTTTCTTATAGCAGTATTTTCTTGGTTTTTCAAGGTCAGTAAAGGAAAATGAGAGTGATATACTGCTTACTCTACCATCTTGTCTCCCAGAAATCTCCAAATAATATTTTTAAAAAATATTTTCTTAATTCTTATTTTTTTATTCAGGTGTACATGTATCTATATATCTATTATTGCTATTATTATCACTGGGACACACAGGGAAAGGTTTTCATATCTTTTTAATCACAGTTACATACTCATGAAATGTTTCTCTCTATTACAACATCAATATTTAGGACATTAATTACACACGAAACTAAACCTATTAGTTATCACTCAATGAAATCTTTGCTTTTCAAATTTTCAGATATGGTAAAACTGGGAGCAATAGGTAACATGATAGAATCAAAATCTAAAATTACATTCGTTGTCTGCAAATAATAGGTCCAAACCAAGAAGATAAAATTTAATAGTGTTGCAATAGATCCATATGTAGCTCATTCCTGGCATGTGGCATGGGGATATGTTTGTGTTACTCAAAGGGAGACAAGACAGACATGTGTAACATTTTCTCTTCTGACCCTTATAGAAGGGAAACTTTAATACCATCACTTGACTGAGATCTCCTTCTGCTGCTGCTGCTCCCTATGTTGCCACTAGGGTATGTGTAGCATCCCAGCTGTTCAACATTCCCCCTGATGTTACAGATTTCTTCAGCCTATCTCTTAAATTTTCTTACACTAGAAAAATATCTCACCCTGCCTTTTTCTTCCTCTGCCACTCCTGAATATTAAAGTTGCTTGGTGCATGATGTTGGAAGAATTCAGCTAGATGATTGTCACTAACCCACCATAACAGCTTTCCTGATTTTAAATTAAACTGAAAGTTTCTATTATGCAAAACTCACTTTTCTTTTAAGGTGATAATAAATGCAACCGGTGGCTTCCAAAATCTTCTTTGAATCTTTCTAGCCATCCTTTTGTTTCCACAGAAAAATCTGAATGACCCTCTTTTGTTTCATTTTCTTCTTTTTTCACCTTCTTTTTCATTCATATCCTTAATCTTCTCCCTTACAATCTCTAATTTCCTTGTCACAAGTGTTGAAGAAAGAAGAAAAAAATACGTTTAACTAATTTGTAAAGAAAAGTAACGCCCATATTAGTTCTGCCAATAATATATGTCTATTTTATATCTTGATTTCATCTCTTTCCTCTGGGATTAATCAGAATTTGTAAGTCTTTCAGCTGTTTTCTTTATGATGTTATTGTATTACAACTAGTTATTTGATAAAAATACAGAAACTTTAAATTTAAGGATTTTGCTCAGGCTGGAAATAAAACTTGGCATCCATTTTTGGCTAGAACACATGAAGATAAAAACATTTCCAAGTCTGTCAATGATGGTGACTCTGACCCTTGATCTGAACACACCCATGTCAGAGCAAGAATATTGGTTTCAGTGACCAGTCTCAGTAAAATGCAATGTTGGTGGGTGATATTATTACCTTCAAGGCCATGTTCCTCTGAACTGCTGCTATATCACTTCCCTTCAACAACTCCTGTTTGTAGACCTGGGTCTACAACCCCTACTTTTCTGTACTGTGGGGGAAAGGGTGAGTAGAATAGGAAGGAAAAAGGGAGTTCCAAGTATAAGTACGTAATAAAATATATTTGAAAGGAAGGAATTAACACAAAAATCCAGTTAAAAACTCAAACAATAATTAAAATATCCTCGGGTTGTTTCTTTGCTATTTTTGTTTCCCTAACAATTGAACCTTTCAGAAACTTTCCACATAAAAGTCAAAGATGGTAAAGTGTGAATCTAAATTAAACATTTTTTTTCTCTTCAGAGTAATAAGTCCTGGTTTTATTAGATTCCTGATGAGATATGTCCCGTCATCACAGTCTCCAGTTGATGACTCTTTTCCATCTACCAAATATCCATTATAACTATCATTGTTTATTTATGCTAGACACTGAAATCTAGTTAAACTGTAGCCACTTTAAGTGATGGATGATTGTGCTTTCCTTCTATGGCATATTGGTAGGATCAATTTCTACTTTATAATGCCAAAAATCAAGGTTTTGAAGTATATTCAATACTAGGAAAGAAAATGTTTTATTCTAGTAATGGAATGTCTATATTGGCTAGACTCAGCCATATATGTAAACAGAGTAATGTGAACCAACAGGTCCTGTGAAGAAGCCCTGAACAAAATGTCACCTGTCCTACTAATTTCCTAAAATTCCATCATAAGTGATTCATTGATCTCACTGTTTTTTATTTGTAAAAACGTCTGTTTAGTACATAGTAGGTGCTTTTGTGTATTTTTGTAAATATACACATTATTTTTTTTTGTTAAATTAAATTGCCTCTAGAATTAATTACCTGTAGAGAAAGGATAGTATTATGCAAAGAACACAGTTCTAGAATTAGGGAACGTTGGTTCAGATTCAACTTCTGACACACATATATAATTCTTGTTGTTGCTTTTGTTAGAACTGAGTGCAATTAATTTCATCAATCACATTATAGACCATTCTGTGAAATGGAATGTGATGAGGAATAAGAAAGCAAAATTGGTGACCATCACCACGTGATAACACAATGCTTGCAATCATGTTAATCAGTTCCAGTGTGTGACAATGATTTTCTGAGAGTAAGTCTTACTTTTAGCACACAAAGGCACTAGAATATAGAAGACTATTATATCCCACTAGTCTTCAATACTTCAGTTCCTTGGTACCTTAGTAGAAGGTGTTCATGAGATGAATGTGATCATTCTCATTCTAGTGACGAGTTTCTTTGAACTTAACTATTACAATTTTCATGAGAGTACTAGTTTGGTAAGAGCTTCCCAACTTTACTCCCTTCTGGCTGAGTCCTTGAAAATCCAGGGTCAATATCTGACCATTAAGACATCAGAGTAGTAATTTAATGGTGTTCGAGGGGAGGTGGAGGTTATGGAATTCTTCCATTTAGTCTATGATTTAAGTAATATTGGTAAAGCATTTATTATGTACTCAGCTTTGTGATAGAAATATCAGTTTTACAATTAGAGTAGGAAGAGACTTCGGAGATAATCATGAGCAATTGCTTCGTTGAACAA
Source organism: Notamacropus eugenii (assembly GCF_028372415.1). Classification (NCBI taxonomy): domain Eukaryota; kingdom Metazoa; phylum Chordata; class Mammalia; order Diprotodontia; family Macropodidae; genus Notamacropus; species Notamacropus eugenii. The sequence continues at coordinate 391,999,753 of NC_092876.1, forward strand.
ATGAAGAAACTGAAGTTAAGGATGAAAAATTACTTGTCCAATGTCACACAGAATTATAACATGCATTGTTAAGGAAAGGAGGAATGTTAATGACCTGTTTACAGTGATTGATAAGGAGGTCACTACCATGTAATTTAGTCTCTTCCACTTTCAGACAATAAATTATTAGAATTCCACTTACTCCATAAATATTGAGGCTAATTCCATGTCTTCTTATATTTTTCACCTATTGACATTACACTGCTATCTGTCAAAAAGCAAAAAAATAAGTTCACATAATTCTACCTAATTTCTTTAAAAACAAATTATATTGTTACTTAAATATATTGATATTATTAAACTTATATTTTATTAATATAAAACTAATATAAAATTCTTTAAAATAGTTGAAGACAATTTTTCATTTCCCCCTGCTCCTTTCCACCAAAATTTTCTTTTTCCTACACATTTTTTGGTTCTTAGACTCTTCAGACCAATGATTTCAAAGATAAGAAAAACATAGATACATGCTTACAAAAGAAATAAATTATATTGTAACTTAAATATATTGATTATGTCAATTAACATTTCATTAATATTAGCTAACATATAAAATAAAATTTTATATGGTATATTAACATATATATTTAATTCATTAAACTGAAGTGGTTTGCCATAAGTTAGTTAATAGTTTAAAATAGTGGTTATTAGAATGGAGTATATGGGAAGGAAAATAGTCTAAAGGGTATTCAGTGTTGATGGAATTGAGCTGCTTAATCTAAGGATGTGACTAAAAGGGGCTTTTATTTACAACAAATAAGTCTCATGTAGGATAAAGAAAACAGACCTCTCCAATTCATGATTGTTTGTATAGCCAAAGCCCCCTCTTTAAATTTGTGAGCTGATATTTTTTCTCATCTAGCTGCCAGAAAGCTGTGAAAAGGAACTAGTAATATTTCATCATACAAGTGGGAAAAAATGATTCATGGTGACCACAAAAATTTATTAGATCAAATGGGATGCATCCCATGGTCAATAAATGGCTGATTAGGCCTTACCATATAATATCAACTAGCTGTGACAGTAGACCCAGATATATTTACTCTCAATAAACAATTAAAACAAGGCCAATGAGAATGAGGGACTTGGCAAAATGAGAAATTCAATTTATTTCACCATAACTTTCTATTTCTTTTCAGTCTATGCTCCAGGAACATTGTCATTTTTATTATTCTGCTTCAAATAGAAAATTTATATTTTTCAGCCATTAGCAGAAAGCAATGTTCTTGAATTTGAGGAGTCCTGAGTTCCATCGACAAATGCCAATGTAGCCAAAGTAACTTTTGGAAGTCAATAACAATTTCTGACAACTGTTAGTTAGTTGTATTCTCTACTACAATTAGTTGAATTTTGTGAGCATCACAGGCTTCTGCATAGGATCAACTGCACTATATCCATATTTCCATTGAATTCATTCAAACTAGTTTTAAGTCTTTCCCTCCATCCTTCTAACATTTATATCTTTGTTACAGTCAGCATTTGCTTGAATGACTTCTTTGTGTTGGAATCATATTGATTCAGGTTTCATAATGTGTTACAAATTTACTAAAATAATGTTTTTCCTTTAGTGAATCTTATTTATCTTTTTCAAAGTCAGTAATCAGTGGTATTTACCAGTATAATCACCAATAATGAATGAATGATAAAATAATACTAATAAATTCTTACTCAAATACTCAAATGGATATCTTCAATTCAATAGCTCATTCTAAGGGTTCAAATCAAAGTTCATCTATTTCTGTCCATCTTAGTCCTCCCAAGAGTTTTCCTTCAATGTATTAAATATCTTCTTCCCTTTCTCCTGATATTGTGAGGAAAGTAGTGGAAGATTTTGGCAAATCTCTTGTTATTCTTATTTTTCTTGTGTGACCAGCTAATCCCTTTGCATCATATAATTTCTTGATACTGTCTCTCTCTCTCTCTCTCTTTCCCGCACACACACACAGACACACACACGGATGCACATACATTTATATACACTTATAACCATATCTTTGAGTAATAGTCATTTTTATATCTAATGAAACAGCTAAATTTCATATCTGGCTACTACATAGCAACACTGGGAGGACATATATCTAAGATGAGATTTTATTTTATGTAAAGTTTGGGATCGTTAGGTTTTGAAGTTCCTTAAAAGCAATCCAACCTACTTTTTTTGTTCATGAATTCACTGTCTATTAGTACTGAATCTTAGACATACATGCTTTTGGATAAACTTTGAAGTTGTTCCATCCAAGTGGACAATAAACATTCTTCATTGCTTTGACTTTTCCAGTGTATATCCACAAGCAAACCTCCTTTGAATTATTATAAATCTCTTTTATGAGAAAGAGAAACAAGCACAGGGAAGAAAGAAAAATTATCTATATTTAATAATAAAAATACTCTGACATTAAGGCTATATAACATGAATTTATTTTCAGTTCCTTTCCATTCTTGGGAGCCTTTTGACTTGCTTGTCTTATCTTGCCTTAGATTTGGATTTTTTTAATTTTAGTTTTAGTTTTTTTTCCCCTAGTAAGGATTTTTAAAATTATACATATGCAGAAATAGGTTATTTGTACTATTGTCTAGTTGAAATGCGTATTTATTTTCTATTTATATTATTTGATCCTATAATCAACAATGCCCTAAAAATAGGTGTTTCATTTCTGAAAATATTTCAGAATCACCATTCCCTGCCTTGCAGAGGTTTTTCAGTGATGACTTTTTCTTTTTTTTTTTTTATTTTGTAATGTTTAACAATCACTGCCATACAATTGTGATTTTATCCCTTCCCACCTACTCCCCACTACCCCCTCCCTCCCCACGACTGCATACAATTCTGTACAGATTCTACATATACTTTCCTATTGAGTATATTTTCACTATAGTCATGCTATGTAGTCAGACTAAGATAAATGAAAGAAATCGTATAACAAATCAGAACATGATACACAAACACATACACATACACAAACATGATCTGCTACAATATGTGAGTGACTTCCATATTTCTCTCTCTGAGTGTGGCAGGCATTTTGCCTTGAGATCCTTCATTGGGATTTTTTTTTTTTTTTTTGGTAAGAAGTTCTTGTGTTATTACAAAAATCTAAGTCTACCAGAAAAAACTCTTACACACTGTGGTTGTTGCTGTGCATAAAGTTCTCCTGGTTCTGCTCCTTTCACTCACCATCAGGTCATATAACTCCTTCCAAGCCTCTCTGAAGTCTTCTTGTTCATCATTTCTTATGGCACAATAGTACTCCATTACGTTCATATACCATAATTTATTCAGCCATTCCCCAATTGATGGACATCCCCTTGACTTCCAGTTTTTGGCAACTACATAGAGTGCTGCTATAAATATTTTTGTACATGTGGGACCCTTTCCCATTTTTATGATCTCTTGGGGATATAGTCCTAATAGCGATATTGCTGGGTCAAAGGGTATGCACATTTTTGTAGCCCTTTGGACATAGTTCCAAATTGCTCTCCAGAATGGTTGGATGCGCTCGCAGCTCCACCAACAATGAATTAGTGTTCCAACTTTCCCACATCCTCTCCAGAATTTATCATTTTCTTGTTCTGTCATGTTTGCCAATCTTATAGGTGTGATGTGGTACCTCAGAGTTGTTTTGATTTGCATCTCTCTAACCAATAGTGATTTAGAGCATTTTTTCATATGATTATAGATAGCTTTAATTTCTTCCTCTGAAAATTGCCTGTTCATATCCTTTGACCATTTATCAATTGGGGAATGACTTGTATGATTATACATTTGGATCAGTTCTCTATATATTCTAGAAATGAGGCCTTTATCCCCGAGCTTAGCTGTAAAAATTCTTTCCCAATTTACTACATCCCTCCGGATTTTGGTTGAATTGGGTTTGGTTGTACAAAAACTTCTCAGTTTAATGTAATCAAAGTTATCCATTTTGCATTTCATAATGCATTCTATCTCTCCTTTAGTAAAGAATTCTTCCCTTCTCCATAGATCTGATAAATACACTATTCCTTGCTTCTCCAGTTTATTCATGGTATCAATCTTTATACCTAAATCATGTACCCATTTGGACTTTATTCTTGTGTAAGGTGTCAGGTATGGGTCTGTGCATAATTTCTGCCACACTGTTATCAAGTTTTCCCAGCAATTTTTGTCAAACAATGAGTTCTTATCCCAGAAGCTGGGGTCCTTGGGTTTATCAAACAGAAGGTTGCTATATTCCTTGCCTACTTCATCTTGAGTGCCAAGTCTATTCCACTTGTCTACCTCTCTGTTTCTTAACCAATACCAAGTGGTTTTGACAATTGCTGCTTTATAGTACAGTTTGAGGTCTGGCAGCACTAGGCCACCTTCCCAAGCATTTCTTTTCATTAGTCCCTTTAATATTCTGGACCTTTTGTTTTTCCAAATGAATTTTGATATTATTTTGTCCAGCTCTAGAAATTAATTGTCTGATACTTTAATTGGTAAGGCAATAAATAAGTATATTAATTTGGGTAGAATTGTCATTTTTATTATATTAGCCCGGCCTACCCATGAGCAACTAATGTTTTTCCACTTACTTAAATCTGACTTTATTTGTGCAAAAAGTGTCTTGTAATTGTGTTCATATAATCCCTGGGTTTGTTTTGGCAGGTAGACTCCTAAGTATTTTATACTGTCTACAGTAACTTTAAATAGGATTTCTCTTTCTATCTCTTGCTGTTGGACTTTGTTGCTAATATATAGGAATGCAGAAGATTTGTGTGGGTTTATTTTGTACCCTGCAACTTTGCCAAAGTTCTTTATTAATTCTAGTAATTTTTTACTTGAATCTCTGGGATTCTCTAGGTAAATCATCATATCATCTGCACAGAGTGATAACTTAGTTTCTTCTTTGGCTATTTTAATTCCTTGGATATCTTTATCTTGTCTAATTGCTACAGCTAACATTTCTAGTACCATATTAAATAATAGTGGTGATAATGGACAACCTTGTTTCACCCCTGATCTTATTGGGAATGCATCTAGCTTATCCCCATTGCATATAATGCTTGCTGAAGGTTTTAGATAGATACTGCTTATTATTTTATGGAAAGTTCCCTTTATTCCTACATTCTCCAATGTTTTTAGTAGGAATGGATGTTGTATTTTGTCAAAAGCTTTTTCTGCATCTATTGAGATAATCATGTGGTTTTTGTTAGCTTTGTTGTTGATGTGATCGATAATGCTAATAGTTTTCCTAATATTGAACCAGCCCTGTAGTCCTGGTATGAATCCTACCTGATCATAATGTATTAATCTCGTGATAAGATGCTGTATTCGTTTTGCTAGAATCTTATTTAAAATTTTTGCATCTATATTCATTAGGGAAATTGGTCTATAATTTTCTTTCTCTGTTTTGTCTCTTCCTGGTTTGGGTATCAAAACCATATTTGTATCATAGAAAGAATTTGGGAGGACTCCTTCTTCCCCAATTTTCAAAAATAGTGTATATAGTATTGGAATTAACTCTTCTTTAAATGTTTGATAGAATTCATTTGTGAATCCATCTGGCCCTGGAGATTTTTTCCTAGGGAGTTCATTGATGGCTTGTTCAATTTCTTTTTCTGAGATGGGGTTGTTTAAGTATTCAACTTCCTCTTCTGTTAATCTGGGCAATTTGTATTTTTTAAAATATTCATCCATCTCATTTAGATTATCGAATTTCTGGGCATAAAGTTGGGCAAAGTAGTTTCTAATTATTGTTTTAATTTCCTCCTCACTGGAGGTGAGTTCACCCCTTTCATTTTTAATATTAGTAATTTGGTTTTCTTCTTTCTTTTTTTTAATCAGATTGACCAAAGGTTTATCAATTTTATTAGTTTTTTCATAAAACCAACTATTGGTTTTATTTATTAATTCAATAGTTTTCTTAATTTCAATTTTATTAATCTCTCCTTTGGTTTTCAGTATTTCTAATTTGGTATTTACTTGGGGATTTTCAACTTGTTCTTTTTCTAGCTTTTTCAACTGCAAGCCTAAGTCATTGATCTCCTCTTTCTCTATTTTATTTATGTAAGCATTCAGAGATATAAAACTTCCCCTAATAACTGCTTTTGAGGTGTCCCATAAGTTTTGGTATGTTGTCTCACTATTGTCATTCTCTCGAATGAAATTGTTGATTGTTTCTATGATTTCTTCTTTAACCCAACCCTTCTTTAGAATTAGATTATTTCGTTTCCAATTGATTTTTGGTTTCTCTTTCCATGGCCTTTTATTACATGTAATTTTTAATGCATTATGATCTGGAAAGGATGCATTGATTATCTCTACCTTTCTGCACTGGATTGTGAGATTTTTATATCCTAGTACATGGTCAATTTTTGTAAATGTTCCATGTACCGCTGAGAAAAAAGTATATTCCTTTCTATTCCCATTTAATTTTCTCCAAAGATCTATCATATCTACCTTATCCAGAGTTTTATTTACCTCCTTAAGCTCTTTCTTGTTTATTTTGAGGTTGGATTTATCGAGTTCAGAGAGGGGGAGGTTGAGGTCCCCCACTAGTATAGTTTTGCTATCAATTTCTTCCTTCAACTCCACCAACCTCTCCTCTAAGAATCTGGATGCTATACCACTTGGAGCATACATGTTTAGTAATGATATTGCTTCATTGTCTATGGTGCCTTTTAGCAGGATATAGTTTCCATCCTTATCCCTTTTGATTAGATCTATTTCTGCTTTTGCTTTGTCTGAGATTAAGATTGCTACTCCTGCCTTTCTTACATGAGCTGAAGCACAATATATTCTGCTCCATCCTTTGACCTTTATCCTATGTGTATCCCCCCGTTTCAAATGTGTTTCTTGTAAGCAGCATATTGTTGGATTATGGCTTTTAATCCATTCTGCTATCCGTCTCCGTTTTATGGGAGAGTTCATTCCATTCACATTCACAGTTATGATTACAATCTGTGTATTTCCCTCCAACCTCTTTCCCATCATTTGTGCTTTTAGCTCTCCCGTCTCCCTTCCCCTCCTCAATAGTATTCACTTTTCTCCCCCTCCTCCTGCAGCCTTCCCCTCCTTCTTTTGACCCCCCTCTCATTTAGTCCCCTTTACTCTTATTGCTTCTTTCCTCCCTTTTAGCCACCCTCCCCTTTCTTCCCCCTTCCCCTCCTACTACCTATAGAGCTAGTTAGGCTTATCTACTTAAGATTATTGTTCCCTCCTTTGAACAAATCAGATGAGAGTATCTCTCAAACAATGCTCATCTCCCTCCCCTCCTTCCCTCTACTATAGTTTTGTACTTCTTCCTGTGACATAATTTGCCATTTTCTGCTTCCCCCTTTCCACACCTCCTATTACATTCCCTTCTCATACTTAAATCATATTTTTGACATGACATCATTTACTTTATGCCCATTCCCTCTACATATATCCCTTTTATCATAATAGCTGCACAGTTCTCAAGATTAACAGGTATCATCTTCCCTTATAGGGAGGTAAACAGTTTGCCCTAATTGAGTAGCAAGTTTTTGTTTTTGTTTTTTCCCCTCTGTTTACCTTTTTATGATTCTCTGGAGACCTGCATTTGAAGATCAAATTGTCTATTGAGTTCTGGTGTTTTGGTCAGGAAGCTCTGGAAATCCCTTATTTCGTTGAATGACTTTCTCCTTGCCTGAAATGTTATGCTGAACTTTGCTGGGTAGTTGATCCTTGGTTGAAGTCCCAACTCCTTTGCCTTACTGAATATTGGGTTCCAATTCTTTCGATCTTTTAATGTAGAAGCTGCAAGGTCCTGTGTGATCCTGACTGTGTGTCCTTGATATTTGAATTGTTTCTTTCTGGCTGCTTGTAGTATTTTCTCCTTCACTTGATAGCTCTGGAATTTGGCAACTATGTTTCTTGGGGTTTTGAGTTTGGGATCCCTTTTGGGAGGGGAACGGTGGATTCTTTCGATGACTATTTTGCCCTCTGAGTCTAGTACTTCTGGACAGTTTTCCTTGATGAGTTCCTGGAAGATATTGTCCAGACTCTTTTCTTCATCATGGGTTTCTGGCAGGCCAATAATTCTTAGATTTTCTCTCCTGGATCTATTTTCCAGGTCAGTTGTTTTTCCAATTAAATATTTTACATTTTCTTCTATCTTTTCATTCTTTAGATTTTGTTTGACTGATTCTTGTTGCCTCATTGAGTCATTAGTTTCTACTTGCCCAATTCTAATCTTCATCGTAGTGTTTTCTTCAGTTAGCTTTTCCATCTCCTTTTCCATCTGACCAATTTTTCCCTTAAAGGAGCTATTTTCTCCATTTAATTTTTGTACTTCTTTTTCCAATCGACCAATTTTCCCAGTTAGGTTTTGGGTTTCCTTTTCCATCTGATCAATTTTCCCAATTAGGTTTTGGGTTTCCTTTTCCATTTGATTAGCTCTTCCTTTTAGGGAATTATTCTCTCCAGTTAATTTTTGAACTTCCTTTTCCATTTCTTCAATTTTCTTTTTCAGGGTGATGTTCTCATCAGTGAATTCTTTTTTTATAGTTTTAAAATCATTGGCCAGTTTTTCTTTTATATCCTTCTTCAGACGTTCCAGGTAATCTAGTTGTGCTTGCGAGAAACTCATAGTCCCATCTGAGGTTTCAGATGGAAGTGCAGTCTCAGCTCTAACCTCTTTGGTGTTTGTGTTTTGCTCCTTATCCCCATAGAAAGATTCTATGGTTTTTTCACTTTTCGTCTGCTTTTTCCGATTCATGATGTTGGCTGAGTGTTGTAGCTTTTGGTTCTTTCAGTCAGAAAGTACAGATCTTTAAGTTGAGCTGATGTGTGTCTGGGCTAAAAGCAGGCTTTTGTTTTTTGTTTCCCCGATCAACCCTGGGGTTAGCTTGTTAGGTGTGTGGGAGGTGTGGTCTGGTCTCAGGCTATCTCCTCAGCTGACTTGAGGCAAATGCAAGGTCAGGGGATGGTAATCCCAGCTTCCCTATTGTCTTCCCTTTTCCCCTGGAGAGCTGGGGCAAGCCTAGAAGCTAACGCGTGTTCCCTCCCCTCCTGGGGCTCGTCTCCCAGCTCTGAGGCTTGCCTGGGTCTCAGTGCGAATTTTCTCTGCCCTGGGTCGTCTGTCCCTCCAGATCGCCTTCACCACAGTAGGAAGAATCCCCCTTTGCCACTTTTCCAGCCTCTGGTGTTATGAGACCACCCGCCCCCTTCTGCTGTTCCCGCTGATCCAGGATTAATCTGGGGAAGAATTTTATGGTTCCCTCAGCGTCATCAGGGGGGAGGAGAGAGCACTTACTGATCACTCTGCCATCCCAGTTCCTGGAAGTTCAAGTAGTGACCCACCGAAGTCCATCTTCAGGCTGAAGATTTCAAGGGCTGCTGCGCTGATGTCTGGCACTCAGCGGCTCTCACCCGCTCGGCCTGGCTTATCTCCTGCTCCGCTGGTCTCACCCGCCACTCTCGGGCTCCTCTGGTCCCCTCCGCCCTGCCGCGCTGACCGCGCTGCGCTGTGCGCCAGGGTCTTACCCCCGCGGAACAGATCCCTCCCGTGGACCCTCCGGTCCAGCCTGGGCTCCGAATCCGTCAAAGTCCGTCACCCACTGGATTTTACACCTCCAAAGTCTGGTCAGACTCTCCCCCCAGAGATATCCAGAGGAGTTTTTCCAGGAGCTTAGGTGAGTCGTTGCTTTCACTCCGCCATCTTGGCTCCGCCCCCCGACTTTTTCTTTATTATGTACATTCATCGAATTTACATGTGCTTCTGTGAACTTAAAAATAACTTACTATTACCAGGTATGATGTTGTATACCTGAAAGTCAACTGAGGTGGGTGGATCTCTTTCGTTCAGGAGTACTGAGCTGCAGTGAGTTATGCCAACTGAATGTCCTCACAAAATTTTCATTACTTTGCTTAGGTCCTGGGAATGAGACATCTTCAGATTTCCTAAAAAGAAGAAAATTAAACCAGGTTAGAAAAATAACAGGTTAAAGATCTTATTCTACTCACTACTCAGGTCAGACCCATATTTAGCCCCTACAGACTTTCAGTCTGGGAAAGGTAGAAAACCTAGTAAGATAAACAAATATTTACTAAACATACACTATGTGGCAGGCACTCTGCTAAGCATTAGGAATAAAAATACAAGAAAAAAGAATAATGATCCTTGTCCTCAAAGAGCTTAAATTTCAATGAGGAAAAACATACTTCAAAGAAAGTTAAAAAGAGGGTAGGCAATGAAAGCATAATTTTTGAAATAGTCCAGGAGAATAAAAAATATAATTTGGCAGCACCTATACCAAACTTGAAAAGATACAGAGAAGATTAGCATGGCCCCTGTGCAAGGATAACACGAAAATTTGTGAAGGATTCCATAGTTTTTTCTCATATACAAAGGCAAGGAAAAAGGTTTCACAATGGACGGGAAGAGGGAAGGAGGTGAGTGGGAAAGAGTGAACTTTATTCCTATTGGATTTGGCTTAAGAAGGGAATAACACACACACTCAATTGAGTATCTTACCCTACAGGAAAGTAAAGGGGAAGGGGAATGGGGATAAAGGAGGAGGGAATGACAGAAGGGAAGGCAGTTTGGGGAAGGGGGAAGTCTGAAGCAAACCCTTTTGAAAAGGGGACAGGGTCAGAATTGAAAATAGTAAAACTGGGCAGTAAGATAGAATGGAGAGGGACATAATTAGTCTTTCACAATATCACTATTATTGAAGTGTTTTGTATAATTACACATGAATAATCTACATTGAATTGGTTGCCTTCTCAGTGAGGTTGGGTGGGGAGGGAAGAAAGAAGAGAATTTGGAACTCAAAGTTTTAAAACAAATGTTAAAAACATTGTTTTTACGTGTAACTGGGAAATAAGATACATAGTCTATGGCATATAAAAATGTATTTTGCCCTAAAAGGAAGTAAGTGGGAAGGGAATAATAAGAAGTTTCAGATTTTTTTAAACTATGAATAGATCTTATCTACCTTGTAATGTCCATGTGTAAGAATTTCCTTTTGGATTGTTGAAAAAAAGTATTTGCTATGACCAACAAAGCATCTTGACATAACTCTACTAATCTCTGCCTTGCTTAATGTTTTTCTCCAAGGCCAAACTTGCCTGTTATTTCAATTATCCCTTGCTTTCCAACTTTAGCATTTCAATTCCCTATGAGGAATGTGACGTCTTTTTTTCTCTCTTATTACTAGAAGGGAACATAGACTTGCATTACTATGATGCTGAATTTTTTGTCTTGAATTCAATAGACACTACACTGTAATTTTTGAGATTATATGTAGGTCTCCTTTTCTTACCATTTTATTGATTTTGAAGGCTACTTCATTTCTTCTAAGGGATTTTTGCCCACAACAGCATATATAGTGATCACGTGAATGAAATTGACCTATTCTTGTACATGAAAGTCCACTGATACCCAAGATATTGATATTTAATCTTTCCATCTCCTCTGTGACCGCACCCAGCTTCCATTGGTTCATAGATATTGTATTCTAGATTTTTATGCAATATTGACCTTTAAAGTATCAGACATTCCTTTTGTCACCAGATCCATTTTTAGTTCAGCTTCCTTTTGACTTTGGCCAAGAAACATTACTAGTTCTGGAGATATTTGCAGCTATCCTTTACTCTTCCCCGATAGTGTATTGGATATCTTCTAATCTGTGGAAGTTCATCTTCTGGTGTACTTGTATTTTTTATTATTTTATTGCTATCCATGGGGTTTACTTCACAAAGATACTGGAGTATTTTGGTGTTTTTTGCCATTTTCTTCTCTAGTGCATCATCTTCTGTCAGAAATCTCTACTATGAATTGTCCATCTTGAGTAACCCTGCCTGGTATAGCTCATATATTCACTGAGTTATGCAAACTCACCTGTCAAGGCAGTTAAGTGATAATGATGAATAGATTTAAGGATTAGATTTGGTAAATAAGTGCCTGAAGAACTATGGACAGAGATTTACAATACTGTATAGAAGTCATCAAAAAAAAAAAACCCAAAGAAAAGAGAGTGAGAAACCAAATTGGCTATCTAATGAGACTTTTTAAATAACTGAAGAAAAGGAAAAGAGGACAAGAAAGGAGTTAGAGAAAGATATATACAACTGAATACAGAATTTCAGAGAAAATCAAGGAGATATAAGATTTTCTTAAGTTAGCTATGCCAAAAAAAAAGGGTAGAATAGGATGGTAAAGATATCTCTTCAAGAAAATTAGCCCAAGACAATCTCGAAGGTCAATGAGAACCATCTATCACACCTGGCAGGGAGAACAGCATAGCACAGCATGGGCTGTGCCAGCATAGAGGGGACCTGAGCAGGCCATAGAGGAACTGAATCACTGGCACCTGTGGCAGTTTTCAGACTACTTAACCCCAAAACGCTTAGGACAAATTGGAAGATCAGTGGAAAAAACTTGTAGGACCTGTGTGAGAGATTGTAGTGGTCCAGCTCCAACTCCAGCACAGTGAAGGGAGCAGAGGTGCCTGTGGCAACCACAGCAGTAGCAGGGGTGGTGGCAGCTGTTTCTGGAACTCTAAGCCCACAGATTATGGGGGTATTGAGCAGCTGACAGCACAGACCCCCCACATCCCCAATGGAAACAAAAAACTACCTTGACAAAGAGCTCAAAAGTCAGGTAATTGACTGAGAAAATGACAAAAACAGGAAAAAGAATCAGACTATGGAATCTTACTTTGGTGGGGGAAGTGTGTTTATCCTTCGCGGCCAAAGAAGACCATGCCATCAGAGAAACAATGACATGAGTGCACTTGACTTTGTTTTGAGTGAGGGAGGGCTGTCCAGGTCAGCAGCCTCACTTCTCCTCCAGAGCCTTCTGAATCCAGTGACCAGATATTCATCAGGATGACCGGATATGACCCAGGATGAGGCATTTGGCATTAAATGACTTTCCCAGGATCACACAGCTAGTGATTGTCAAGTGTCTGAAGTGAGATTTGAACTCAGGTCCTCCTGACTCTTGCACTGGTGCTCTATCTACTGCACCATCTAGTTGTCCCACTTTGGTGACATGGAAGATCAATACATGAACCAGAAGGAGATAATAAACTCAAAACTCTTACATCCAAAGCCTCCAAGAAAAATATGAATTGGTCTCACATCACTGAAAAGATAAAAAAGTATTTTGAAAATCAATTGAGAGAGGTAGAAGAAAAGTTGGGAAGATAAATGAGAGTGATGGAACGAAATCATGAAAACCAAGTCAACTGTTTGTTAAAGGCGAACCAAAAATGCTGAAGAAAATAACACCTCAAAAATAGACTAACCTCAATGGCAAAAGAGATCCAAAAAGTCAAGGAGGAGAAGAATACATTAAAAAAACAGAATTGGTCAAGTGGAAAAGGAGGTTCAAAAATCTCACTGATGAAAATAATTCCTTAAAGATTAGAATGGAGCATATGGGCACTAATGATTTTATGAAAAATCAAGAAATTATAAAACAAAATGAAAAGGATGAAAAAAATAGTAGGCAATGTGGAATATCTCATTGGAAAAAACAACTGATCAGGAAAATAGATTCAGGAAAGACAATGTAAAAATTATTGGACTACCTTGAAAACCATGATCAATAAAACAGCCTAGACATCATCTTTTAAGAAATTACCAAGGAAAACTGATCTGATATTCTAGAACCAGAGGGTTAAATAGATCTTGAAAGAATCCACCAGTCACCTCCTGAAAGAGCTCCCAAAAGGAAAACTCCTAAGAATATTGTAGCCAAATTCCAGAGCTTCCAGGTCAAGGAGAAAATATTGCAAGTAGCCACAAAGAAACAATGATGTTCTCCACAGTCATGGTGGACAAACCATGAGCAATAATTGAGGAATTATTTTAGCTCCAATGTTCTTTTTCCTATATTATATACTTCAATAAGTCTGGGATCTTACCAGTGTTAGTATTCTCTCTATCAGTAGAGATTTCAACCTATGAATACTTTCTTATCTCATATTATTCTTGTCCCTGCCCTCCTCATAAATCTGTCAGAAGGAGACAATTAAGAATGTCAGGAATTGCCTCCATAACTTTTGACACTGTGTTCAGAGTTGTGGAATGTGTGTTTATTTATTGTCTACTTGTCCTCTTAATGAATGACCATACCACTCCATATTTAAGTTAATAATTCATAAAATAATGCTGCTTTTGCTATGTAGTTCCTCACTGGCAATATACTGAAGCCTATTTTAACCAATCAGTTTTTTTCTCAGCCTCCTTTAAGGTAACATAAAACTTTCATTCTTCTGTAATGAATATTTGTAAGCCACATAATATCATATGAAGGATATTAATGTTAAAGTATAACATTTTCTTTCAGAAACAATATTGGGAATTACTATGATATTCCTAGTGTAATTCCAACAGATCTCACTCCCTTATTATCTTATAGTGTATAACTATAGTATATTATACCGTGCAGCTATAGTAACACGTGAAATTATATGTATAAAAGGACCAACTAGCAAAAGATTCAATTAATCTTCCATGTCTCATGCAACAAAGTTATATGTTGTAGGATTTTTCTTCCATATTTTCAAAGTCACAATGGGTACATCCAATTCCTCTGTAGGCAATGTCCAGAAAAATAAAAAGATAGTTAAGAAATGTAGAATATTAAAATTTACATACCACTTCTAGGACTGCATTCCCCAAGAAATCACAAAAATCGGAAAGGGTCCCACATGTACAAAAGTATTTATAGCAGCTCTCTTTGAGGTGACCAAAAACTGGAAATCAAGAGAATGCCCATCAGTTGGGGAATGGCTGAATAAATTGTGATATATGAATGCAATGGAATACTGTTGTGGTATAAGAAATGATGAACAGAAAGACTTCAGAGAAGCCTGGAAAGACTTCTACGAACTGATGCTGAGGGAAAGGAGCATAACCAGAACTGTGTACACAGAAACAACCACAGTGTGTGAGGAATTTTTCTGGTAGACTTAGTACTTCATTTCAATGCAAGGACTTAAAAAGTTCTCAGTGGGCTCTTGAGGCAAAATGCCTTCCACATCCAGAGAAAGAAATATGGAATTTGATTGAAGAATGAAGCAGAACATTTTCTTCTGTATTATGTTTTGTTTTGTTTTATGATTTCTCCTACTCATTTTAATTTTTCCTATGCAACATGACTAAGGCGAAAATGTATTTAATAGAAATGTATGTGTAGAACGTTTATAAATTGTTTGCCATCTCGGGAATGGAGTGAGGAGGAAGCGGGGAATGAGGGAGAGGAAGGGCAAAAAAATCTAAGATATATAGAAGTGATTGTAGAACACTGAAAAGAAAGAAAATAATTTAATAATAAAATAAAATAAAATTCAAGGATGCTAGTAGAGTGACAATTTTTTTTTTTATAGATTGGACAGGTTACAACTCAGAAAGTTACAGATGGGTATTTGTAGAGATAGATACATATCTACATGCAGATATCTATCTGGATACCTCATATGCAGCAAGGCTATTACCACTTTTTGTGGGTGGATGAGGTAGGTGAAGACTTTTAAGATGGATAATACTATTAGTGTGGGAAATGGAAATGATATGACCAATTTTGTGTGCCAAACTGTGCCTCCATTGCAACATGGAGAGGTGGCAATTGGCTAATATAGTGTAGCACCAATACAATATTCACACTGCCCACAGCAACCATTCTGAATCATGAAATACAATAGGCTCTCTATATGGAAGACAGAACCAAAAACACTTATTTATACGCCAGAAAGTCAAGCCCATCATAGCACCAAAAATCTATACACAGTAACAATTCAGGGGACAGCGACATCCTCAAGTTCTTCCCCTTCAAGACTTCCCACAGACCAGCTCCCTTAAACAAATCACAAGCAGGACCTCTTAAAAAAAGTAACAAACAAAGTCTTTCACTCATGCTAGCCAGGTGTGTGTTTGCCTGCATCCTGTATGAGTGAGCACCCCAACATACACAGGGGGGCCTGCTATCACAGGCTCTTAGAACTGCATTCATAAAAGGAAAGGAACTTTGAAGGAGTCAATAATCACCTTAATCAAGCACATGTATCATTCCTTTAACCAAGTACATATTCATTCAGTTAGTTCAGGGAGCCAGCACCCTGAATTTCAAAGAAAATACAGAGAAATCAAAATATCAACAGTCATGGTTTTCTCTGCCTGAATTCAACAGACAACTGAACCCCAACTGCCTGACCATAGTTACCAGAGAGGGAAGCATGACATCTGTGTTCTCAAAGCCAGAGGACTCCTTTAGCAGCTTCCCAGAGTCCTCATCTGTCCAAACAAACACTTCCAATCAATAAACCCCAAAGTAATCAACAGGCATAGCTTCCTCTGCCTGACCATAATTCAACAGATAGGTATAACTGTCTGACCAGTTAACAGAGAGGGAAGCATGACATCTCAAAACCTGGGACTCCTTAGGGCCTTCCCAGAGTCCTCATCTGGCACTCAAACCTTATTACTTAAACTAAGCCCCAAAGTAAAATCTCACCCTTGGAGTATTTATAAATTTTTTTAGAGCCAGAGGGCATCCCACCCCTTGAGAACCAGTGCTTCATTAACAAAAGCTGTTGGTTGGTGTTCCTACAAATCTTCCCTAATCAAAATCCCCATAACAGGCAGGTCCATTACTAGGTAGGGAAGATCTTTAATCACATCAACAATACAAATACATATATTATTTCTAGTTAAAGAAAACTTTTGTTTTTGTACTTTACTCCTAGTAAAGACTCTTGATTGATAAAGGCAAGATTCAGTCAGACACCTGCTTATACTAAAACAAAAACAGTAAAAGATCCTGTTTTGATTGCCATCACACATCCTTCCTAGCTCTGACTGTTCCCTGACTAACTTCCTCTCAGCTCTACTCTAGTTCTACCTCTTCCTGCTCCATCCTTCCAGTTTCAACCATTCAGCAAACACCTCCCACCACAGGCTCCATGTGACTCAGACTTCCATGTGATCCAGGGAGGTCACATGGACCTATTAATGAATGAGGAAGATTTCCCCATTTAAATTGACATTACACTTAGGTAGGCACAATGGAGCATGCTTATTATCAGTGGAGATAATATTGACTGGAACTCCTTACCTTTCACTCAAATTGCTCAGCACCAGAGAGAAACTTTCCTTTTTCTTCACAAGTTTTAGCAAGCTGTTGACTCATTTTTCATGATTTTCTTGCATCACTCTTACTTCTTTTCCCAATTTTTTCTCTACTTGTCTTACTTAATTTTTGAAATCCTTTTTGAGCCCTTCATGGCCTCCAACTGATTCACTGTTTTCTTGGAGGCTTTTGATGTAGGAGCTTTGACTTTGTTGTCTTCTTCTGGTTCTATGTTTTGATTTTCTTTGTCACCAAAGTAAGGTTCTATAGTCTCACCTTTTTCCCCTCTGTTTGCTCATGTTCACAGCAAAATACTTGACTTTCTAACTCCACATCAAGGCAGGACTCTGTTTCCAGTGGGGGGTGTGGTTGGGGGTGTGTATACTGTCCCAACCTTCAGGGGTTTTGTATCAGCCACTTGATTCCCCCACTGTCTGTGTACACAAAGAGCCCTGGAAGCTGCTGCTGCTGCTGCCTGCAGTGCCTTCCCCTCTTCCTCAGGCCCAAACCCAGCTAGAAAACAACCCTTCCTCACTCAGGCCCTACAGAGCTTTCCCATCTACCTTCTGTGCTGTACGTGGCATTTGTGGGTTGAGAAGTCTGTAAACAGCCACAGCTGCCAGGATTCAGTCCCCTAAGGCCTGCTCCTGCCCTGTATGTGCTGGGGGTGGGCTACACTGGACTGTGCTTCACTCTGCTCCCAACCTAGTGTGATAGATACTTCCTTCCCGGGCCTCTTGGGCTGGAGACTTGTTTCACTCTGTCATTTTGTGGGTCCTTATATCAGTAAGTACATCAGCATACATAGGGTGGTCTACTATCACAAGTTCTTAAATCTGGATTTATAAAAGGAAAGACAACTTTTGAGAGGTCAACAATGACTTTAATCAGTTCAAATAAATGCTTCCAAGACACACCTTTTTAATGATTGTTTAAATTCCCAAATTTACCAAGCCTTCCATCTATTAAATAAACAATCTTTTTATCTTTATCAAAAGCAAGAGACAGGGCTCTACTGCTTGAATCAGAACAATATTGCTATACAATTTACATATATCCCTGGATCAAGACAGCCTTTACATCTGAGCAGTCAGGGATCCAAACATATGGACACTCAGAGTCTCCACCAGGTAATCACAAGATCCTTCTCAGAAGCAAACCCCCAAAGTAAAATATCAACCTCCCAGTATAGAGAACAAAGAATTGGCTTCTGATTGTCTCAGAGTCAGCAGGCATGAATCCCACATGACTCAGCACAGCTGTGAACCATCAGAGATCAAAAGGGACTGAACCCTCAGGTACTCAAGATCTAGCTGGAGCCTAGAAAACAACTCCAAACAAATTGCACTCTGCTTGCTGCCACAGTTCTGCAGCTCCAGAATGTTCAGAGTCATTTTTACAGGTATTTTCAGGAGTTTCATGGGAGAGATGAATCAGGTACCTGCTTTTAATCCACTATCTTGGTTCCACACCCAAAAAAATCTTTCTTAAGCACCACACATATGTGTAAACATGAAGCCGCAGTTGGGTGGGTAATAGTCTTCCATTTGTTTAAATATTCTGTGTGATTTCCTGGACTAAAGAATGGTTAGAAAAACAGGTAAGATATATATATGAGTTAGGGAAAAGAAGTTGAGAGAGGGTGAGGAAGAGTTTGCACAATTGTGATGTAACTATTTTTCCTCCTTTCAGGTGAATAAAGCATGTTGTTGAGCTTAGTATCATAGGTATAGTCAGGAAGGAAGGAGAGAGATTGATGAAGAAATAATAATGCAGATACACCCTAACCAAATGAGTACAAAAAAATTGGAATTCTGCCCATTTATCCTAACGATCAACTTGAGATCTTCAGATATTATACTTTAAAGTGTTCAGCCTATCAGAAGTCAGCATGCAAACAACCAACATACTGCATCAAATACAAAGACAAAGAGGAGTACTTGAATTTGAACAACTGAATCGAGGAAGATTTTTAAAAATATTATCCTCAAAGTCACATCAGCCCATATGCTTGATTTCTTTGAATGTAGCATAAAGTTAAGAAACAACTTACTTTCACTACCTGGAATGCATTAGCTCTCATCTGTTTAGGTTTGCTATGCTGAATAATCAACATATTCCATATTATGAGAGAATTTCTTAGTCAAAAGCATTAAGTAATTGATTGTTACGTTCCAGGCACTGTGCTTAATGTTATATGCATGAGAGCCTGTGCATGAGCACACCTGAAAACAGTACCCACTTTCAAGGAACAAACATTCTAAACATCCTAAATATATAACATTTTTCCTAACCTATGTATTTTTTCCTCTCCCCTGAAATTCTTGAAAATGGCTGTTTGTGGCACATGATTGCAAATCAATAACAAGTGTATTTCAGCCATTTATTATTTTTTTCTTTTCCTTCTTTATTTATTTATTTAACTTTTAACATTCATTTTCACAAAATTTTGGGTTCCAAATTTTCTCCCCTTTTGTCCCCTCCCCCCACCCCAAAACACCGAGCGTTCTAATTGTCCCTGTCTGCCAATCTGCCCTCTCTTCTATCATCCCTCTCTGCTCTTGTCTCCACCCTATACCCCTTTACCTGTATTTCTTCTTTCCTAGTGGCAAGAACAGTACTCGACAGTTGTTCTTAAAACTTTGAGTTCCAACTTTTCTTCCTCCCCACTCCTTCCCTTTGGAAGGCAAGCAATTCAATATAGGCCAAATCTGTGTAGTTTTGCAAATGACTTCCATAATAGTAGTGTTGTGTAAGAACTAATTATATTTCCCTCCATCCTATCCTGTCCCCCATTACTTCTGTTCTCTCTTGATCCTGTCCTTCCCCATGAGTGTTGACCTCAAATTGCTCCCTCCTCCCCATGACATCCCTTCCTTCATCCCCCCCACCCTGCTTTTCCCCTTATCCCCCACTTTCCTGTATTGTAAGATAGGTTTTCATACCAAAATGAGTGTGCATTTTATTCCTTCCTTTAGTGGAATGTGATGAGAGTAAACTTCATGTTTTTCTCTCACCTCCCCTCTTTATCCCTCCACTAATAAGTCTTTTGCTTGCCTCTTTTATGAGAGATAATTTGCCCCGTTCCATGTCTCCCTTTCTCCTCCCAATATATTTCTCTTTCACTGCTTCATTTCATTTTTTTAAGATATGAGCCCATCCTCTTCAATTCACTCTGTGCACTCTGTCTCTATGTGTGTGTGCGTGTGCATGTGCATGTGTGTGTGTGTGTGTGTGTGTGTGTGTGTAATCCCACCCAGTACCCAGATACTGAATACTTTCAAGAGTTACCAATATTGTCTTTCCATGTAGGAATGTAAACAGTTCAACTTTAGTAAAGTCTCTTATGACTTCTCTTTGCTATTTACTTTTTTATGCTTCTCTTCATTCTTATGTTTGAAAGTCAAATTTTCTTTTCAGCTCTGGTCTTTTCATCAAGAATGCTTGAAAGTCCTCTATTTCATTGAAAGACCAATTTTTCCCCTGAAGTATTACACTCAGTTTTGCTGGGTAGGTGATTCTTGGTTTTAGTCCTAGTTCCTTTGACTTCTAGAATGTCCTATTCCACACCCTTCAATCCCTTAATGTAGAAGCTGCTAGATCTTGTGTTATCCTGATTGTATTTCCACAGTACTTGAATTGTTTCTTTCTAGCTGCTTGCAATATTTTCTCCTTGACCTGGGAACTCTGGAATTTGGCCACAATGCTCCTAGGTGTTTCTCTTTTTGGATTTCTTTCAGGCGGTGATCTGTGGATTCCTTGAATACTTATTTTGCCCTCTGGTTCTAGAATCTCAGGGCAGTTTTCCTTGAAAATTTCATGAAAGATGATGTCTAGGCTCTTTTTTGATCATGGCTTTCAGGTAGACCCATAATTTTTAAATTGTCTCTCCTGGATCTATTCTCCAGGTCAGTTGTTTTTCCAATGAGATCTTTCACATTATCTTCTATTTTTTCATTCTTTTGGTTTTGTTTTGTGATTTCTTAGTTTCTCGTAAAGTCATTGGCCTCCATCTAATTTTGAAAGAACTATTTTCTTCAGTGAGCTTTTGAATCTCCTTTTCCATTTGGGTAATTCTTCTTTTGAAAGCATTCTTCTCCTCATTGGCTTTTTGAACCTCTTTTGCCAATTGAGTTAGCCTATTTTTGAAGGTGTTATTTTCTTCAGCATTTTTTTGGGTCTCCTTTAGCAGGGTGTTTAATTGTTTTTCATGCTTTGCTTGCATGTCACTCATTTCTCTTCCCAGTTTTTCCTTCACCTCTCTAACTTGATTTTCAAAATCCTTTTTGAGCTCTTCCATGGGCTGAGCCCATTGAGTGGGCTGGGATACAGAAGCCTTGACTTCGGTGTCTTTCACTGATGATAAACATTGTTCTTCCTCATCAGAAAGGAAGGGAGGAAATGCCTGTTCATCAAGAAAGTAACCTTCTACATTCTTATTTTTTTCCCTTTTCTAGGCATTTTCCCAGCCAGTTACTTGACTTCTGAGTATCCTCTCCATCCCCACCTCGCCTCCAGATCCTCCCAGCCAGCACTTGGGGTCCGAGATTCAAATTCTGCTTCCCAGCCTCAGGGCTTTGGGTGGCGGCAGGGCTGCTATTCAGTCTGTGATTAAATTCAGGTGGGGGCAAGGCCTCCTCATAGGCTCAGTTCCCTCAGGGGGTTTATGCAGAGACCTTCAACAATGGAACAGGGCTCATGCCTGCTTGGGGAGCCCCAGTCTGCTCCCGCCTCTGCTGCTGCCTCCTGAAGGGGCCTGAGCCACGGGGGCACCCCACTCCCCTCTTGATCCGCCAAAGAGATTCTCTCATCGACCCTTGTCACCTGTGGGTGGGGAACCCATGCGGCCCCTGGAGATTCTGTCCCTGAAGCCTGCTCGGATCTGCTCCTTTTGGTGCCGCTCTGCCGAGGCAGAGTTGGGCTCTGCTCTGGGTCCAGGGCGCGAGGGACCTTTTGTGAGAGGTTTTCAGGCTCTCTGGAGCAGAAATCTCCTTTGCTCCATTGTTCTGTGGCTTCTGCTGCTCCAGAATTCACCAGTGGTTCTTTTTTTACAGATATTTTATGGGCAGTGCGTTTGGAGGTAGCGTATGTGCATCTTTCTACTCCGCCATCTTGGCTCCGCCCCCTATTTCAGCCATTTAGACACAAAAATGGCTAAATGTACAGGCATTAAATTTTTAATATAATGTAATATAATTTGGATAATTGAATATTAGCCATTCAATAATATGGCTAATTAATAATTGGACTTTTTCACTGGGATATCTCTGTAGCATATGATAGAGCATGGAATGGAAATTCAAGAATTCTGTTGGAATATTGGCTACAAGAGATTTTGACAAAAAAAATTGTAGGAAATCTCCCTTTTCTCTTTCTTTTTCTAGTTGGACTTAGAGAAAGAAAGAAGACTCTTGACAATGCCATTCTTATTTTATATTATCCCTCTTCATATTAAGTTTATTTCAGTCCTTCTGGTTTATAAGCTATTTCCCCCAAACAACATTTCCTTTCTCATCACCATGACTTTGCACATGATGTTAACTTTACTAGACTGTATTATCTCCCTATCTCCCTATCACAGAAAAACTAGCATCTTTCAGAGCATAGCTGGAATGCCACCCTCGGCAAAAGTCTATTCTTGGTCCTTTCAGTTGTTAATGTTCCCTAGCTATTAAAATTATGTTCTGTTAATTTTATATACCTCATATTTCTGCATCTATGGTCATGCCATAAACCTCCCAAGCAGAATGTCATTTGCATGGTCAGAAACAGTTTTATATTTGTACCTCAAGCACCTAGAACAGTGACCCAGAAATAGTACCCTTAAGAAATACCTTTTTACATAAATTTAATATGACACGAATGGTCCTTTTCTATTCAAAGCAATAAAAGTTGTCAAAATAGAAGTTATGATAGTAATGGGAAAATTCAAATATTCAGATATAGGATCAGAGAGTTAAAGCTAGAAGAGACCTTAACTATGACCTAATTCAATCCCTTAATTTTATAGAAGAAGAATCATAGTTACAGAGAGATAATGTAACTTTTCCAGGGTTATACACAGGTCAGAATAGTATGAACAGTATATGCCTATGCTTGTACATATACATATATGTACCCGTATGCATGTATAAATTGTGTGCATGTGTACATATGCACATACATATACATAAATATTTGCTTACTCACATTTGCACCTACACACATACTTGCACATATAAACATAAACGTGTACATATATGTCTGTGTGTATATGTGTGTATACATATGGATACATGCATATATACATTCACATAAATTTCCGCTGTATCTAGAAAGGGACTGTTCAGTTTCCAGTATGTATTGCTTCTTTCAGATGTATATTCAGTTTACAATAAAAGCACCTTTAGGTCAGGGATTTTTCACTTCTCCATTTTTATCTCTAACACCTAGTACAATACTTGGCATATAACAAAGGCTTAATAAATACTGAAATTAATTTATTTCATCTTTCCTTCTCTCTCTCTTTCTCCTTTCCTTCCTTTCTTCCTTTCTTCTTCTTTTCTTTTTCTCCCTTTCTTCCTTTCCACATTCTAGCTACATTGCCCAGGAGTCTGGAAGACCTGATATCAAATATTCTGTCACTTTCAAGGGGTGTGACTTTGGGTTAGCTACTTAGCATCTCTAATCTTCAGATTTATCATGTGTAAAATGAGAAGCTTGGATGTGATAGAATCTAAATTCTCTTTCAACTCTAAAAATGACATGAGAAAAATAGTGATTTCTTCTGCAAGAAAATAATTACCATTCATGAAGCAAACTGAGATATGCACAATGTGCTACATAAGTTTGATCCAAACAAAATTCATGTGATATTATTATCCCTATTTTACAGATAAGGAAATTGAAGCTGAAAAGAGGTTAAATGACTTTAGTGTCACAGAGCTTATAAATGTATGAGTTATGATTTGAACCCTGGTCTTCCTTTGTCTAAATGCAGATCTCTATGTATAATACATAACTTGCATCCAAAAAATTTTTATTTCAAGGTCTTCTGCTAATACCACTCTAAATATAACAGTGCATCTTAGGAAGTGCTTGAAGCACAATGAAATTAAATTATTTGACCATGCTCACTTAGCTAATAATGCAAAGGTAGAATTTCAGCCAAGGTTTTACAAACTTCATGGACTTCACTTGATGCATTTTATGATGCTCTCATTATTTGACACAAATAAAATATGTTAG
Organism: Notamacropus eugenii; assembly: GCF_028372415.1. Taxonomy (NCBI): domain Eukaryota; kingdom Metazoa; phylum Chordata; class Mammalia; order Diprotodontia; family Macropodidae; genus Notamacropus; species Notamacropus eugenii. The sequence goes on from NC_092876.1 coordinate 392,024,082, forward strand.
AGTGTGAAAAGGACTTCACATACCATACTCCATTTAAGCCTCACAGCATCTATGGGAGGTTACTGAATTATCCCACTTTTGCATGTGACATGACTGAGAATCAGAACTTTTCTATGGTGTCTCAGAGGTGGTGGAATATAAATCCTGGTCTTCCTATGTCTATTTCCAACAATATTTTATGTTACTTAGTTTAAAATTTGGCCCTATCATCTAATATCTTTCCTAGAATACTGTGCCTGCATCTGTTAAAGTTTAAAATTTGGTGAAAAAAAGCATGACCAGAGGAAAAATATGTTTCAATCTACACACTGACACCACCAGTTCTCTATCTGGAGGTGGATATCAATTTTCATCACGAATCCTTTGGTGTTGATCAGAGTTATTAAGTCTTTTGCAGTTGATTATCTTTACAATAGTGATCTTACTGTGTAACTTATTTTTCTGGTTCTGCTTCCTTCACTCTGCATCAGTAAAGGTCATTTTAAAAATGGTCTGTATTTTAAATAGAATATGAAACTTCCTCGAGGATGGAAAAGGAACTACCTTTTCAGGATATGGTATATATCAGATGGTTTTACTTTACTGCATTTCTTTCTTTGGTTACAATTGAGGTATTTGAGGGGAATAATAATTGGGAAATGACTGGAGTAAGAAAAAAGGCCATCAATAAAATCTTTTTTTTTTTTTTGATGGTTCATTTAATATGAGCTTTCCATACAAATTGTGGTATGTTTTCCAGGTTCACTGCCAAAAGTCTACAAGAAAGGGACCATTAATTATTTTTTTCTCCTCTCCCTCATTTTAGTTACTCTAATATATGGAATGAGCAAAGTGCTTAATAGTACAATATTATGATAGTTGAGCAGATATTTATTTTTTTTATTTTTTAATGTTCATTTATTTATTTTAGTTTACAACGTTCATTTCTCCAAAATTTTGAATTCCAAAGTTTCTTCCCATCTCTTCTTTCCCCCCACCCCAAAACACCGTGCATTCTAATTACCCCTTCCCATAATCTGCCCTCTCTTTTATCACACCTTTCCATTCCCTTATCCCCATCTTACCTCTTTTTTTATAGGGCAAGATCTATTTCTATACTCCATTACCTGTGTTTCTTAATTCCCAGTTGCATGCAAGAACAATTTTCAACATTTGTTCCTAAAACTTTGAGTTCCAACTTTTCTCCCTTCCTTCCTCCCCACCTATCCCCACTGAGAAGGCAAGCAATTCAATATTGGCTATATATGTCTAGCTTTGCTAGACTTCCATAATAGTCATGCTGTGTAAGACTAACTATATTTTCCTCCATCCTCTCCTCTCCCCATTAATCCTTTTCTATGGCCTTGTCCCCCCAAAAGTGTTTACTTCTAATTACTCCCTCCTCCTATTTGCCCTCCCTTCTATCATCCCCCCACACCATCTCCTCTGCTTTCCTGTAGTGCAAGATAGATTTTCATACTAAATTGATTGTGCATGTTATACCCTCCTTAGTCCAAACGTGATATTTCTTTACAATATTTTCATTACGAGTAAAGTTATAGTCAGAATCTTCTTGAATCTTCATTATAATAGTATATCGATTGTCTTTTCTTTCAGAAACTGAATTTCACCATTCAGTTTACACGTGGCAGTTATTAGTCGATTAAGAATATTCTTCACATTTGTTTCCTTCAACATAAGAGTCAAATTCCATCCTTTAAAAAATAAGCCAGTTTAGTCTCTTTTCTCTGTTTTCCCTTTAGTCATCAAAGTGGAACCTTTCCTTAAGTGCAGTGTGTTTGCTAACTCCTTACAGATTCTTCATAGAAGTCTCCTTGAATGTTCATTAAACTATTACAACACAGTTCACATAGTTTCACCTCATTTTCTTTTTCTCTGCTGCAATTATAGATTTCCCTAATGTACTTATAGATCACACTTTAATTGACTCCATAGGAAAAAGATACACTTCATAGTAAGGCATTTTTCAACTGTCTTCAAACTTCTAGCATAAACTGCCTTTTCACCCTTCCATTTGTTTCATAGAGATACAATAAATCTACATGTGGAAAAAGTAAGTGAAAAGGGGTGTTGCACTGTTTTGTTTTGATAGAGGAAGTCTTTTGATGAATAGACTAATCCTTAAACCTAATGCATAGCCTTTCTGTGTTGTGTTGAAAGGAGCAATAGACTTGAATTTAAAGGCCTACTAGTGTTCAAATTCCACATGATAGGATTATAACATCATTGAAATATAATTGATTTTAACTTGTCTATCAAAATATGTTTTGATCTTGATGTTGTTACAGAAATGGTAGCTCTTGTACCCAGTTCTTGCAATGTGTACATCTGATAAGTATAAAATCTTGTTGGTTGGTTGTTGTCCTTAATTCTTGAAGAGGAACAAAATGACATCAACATGATAAAGTGAAATTTCGAAGTGTCTGACTGTGGCTGATCAGACAAATATGAGCTCAGAATGCTGTACCAGAGATTGGGCATAGAGAGTCCATGTGAATACTTGGGGTGGATACTCGAAATTTGTGCATCCTATGTTTACTTTTCACTGTCTAAATTCTGCTTTGCTCGTAGACAGCAGCAACCTTTCTGATGTGGGCATGCCATGCTGACCAGTCCTGTGTCAGTGTCTCCCATGATGCATAATCAAATCAAAAGTTCTTGAGAGAGACCTTGAGAGTATCCTTTTATTGATTCTACTGACCACCATATTATCACTTGCCCCAAGTGAGTTCTCCATAAAATTGTCTTTTTGACAAGTGTACATTTTGTATTTGAATAATGTGGCAGCCTGTTGGAATTCCACTTCCTGAAACATAGTTTGAATGTTTGGCAGTTCAGCTCGAACTAAGACTTCAGTGTCTCACACCTCATCCTGCTAGGTGATCCTCAGAATCTTCCTATAGAAAGTTCAAATGCAAGCGATTCAATTTCCTGGCATGGTACTGGTAGACTGTTCATGTTTCACAAGCACACAACAATGAGATTAGCACAACTGATCTGTAGACCTTCCATCTGGTAATCACTCTAATACCTCTTCTATCCCAAAATTTCTTCAGAGCCTCCCAAACTCTTGACTAGCTCTGGCAATGTGTGCATCAAGCTTAATGTCAGTGTCTACATTCCTGCAAAGTGCACTACCAAGGTAAGTGAGCTTATCCACAGCATTCAAAACTTCTCCAATTGTTATAAGTGATAGTTCCATGTATGGATGGTGGGGTGGTAGCTGATGAAGCACTGTGTTTTCTTGGTGTTAATTTTTAGGCCAAAATTAGCAAAGGCAACAGAGAATTAAGCCATACTTTCTTGCAACTCAGCTTCAGAGGCTACATTCAGTGCACAATCATCTCCAAACAGAAAACCATGCACCAACATTCCCTTCAATTTATTCTTGGCTTGTAGCCTTTTCAAACTGAAGAATTTACCATCAGTACGGTAGTTGACCTTGATGACAATTCATTCTCATTGAAAGCATTTGTCAATATGGAGGAGTAGAAAGACACACATGCTCTAGCTCCGAACCCACAGCCCATAAAATATCTGTAAAGAAGAACTCCCAACAAATTCTGGAGCATCAGAAGCCACAGAACAATGGAGCACACGAGATTTCTGTTCCAGAGAGCCCTGAAAACCTCTCACAAAAGGTCCTTTGCGCTGCAGACCTGGAGCTGAGCCCAGCCCTGCCTTGGCCACACAGCACCAAGAGGAGAGATCCAAGCAGGCTTCAGGGACAGAATCTCCAGAGGCTGTGCAGGTTCCTCCACCCACAGGCCTCAAAAGTTGGTAGGAGGGTCTTCTCTGCTTGCAGAGAGGGGAGTGGGGTGCCCCCACAACTCAGGCCCCCTTGGGAGACAGCAGCGGAGGTGGAAGCAGACCAGGGCTCCCCAAGCAGGCAAGAGCCCAGGATCCATTGTTGAAATTCTCCTCATAAACCCCTTGAGGTAACTGAGCCAGTGAGGCTGCCCTGCCCCCACCTCAGCACCTGAACTTGATCTCACACTGAATAGCAGCCCCACCCCCACCAAAAGCCCTGAGGCTGGGAAGCATCATTTAAATCTCAAACCCCAAGCACTGGCTGGGAGGATCTGGAGGTGAAGTGGGTGTGAAGAGAATATTCAGAAGTCAAGTCACTGGCTGAGAAAATGCTCAAAAAAAGGGGAAAAAATAAGACTATAGAAAGTTACTTTCTGGGTGAACAAATGCTTACCATCAGGGAAAGACACAGAAGTCAAGGCTTCTGTATCCCGGCCCACCCAATGGGCTCAGGCCATGGAAGAGCTCAAAAAGGATTTTGAAAATCAAGTTAGAGAGGTGGAGGAAAAACTGGGAAGAGAAATGAGAGAGATGAAAGAAAAGCATGAAAAGCAGGTCAGCACCCTGCTAAAGGAGATGCAAAAAAAATGCTGAAGAAAATAACACCTTGAAAAACAGGCTAACTCAATTGGCAAAAGAGGTTCAAAAAGCCAATGAGGAAAAGCATGCTTTCAAAAGCAGAATTAGCCAAATGGAAAAGGAGATTCAAAAGCTCACTGAAGAAAATAGTTCTTTCAAAATTAGAATGGAACAGATGGAGGCTAAAGACTTTATGAAAAACCAAGTTATCACAAAACAAAACCAAAAGAATGAAAAAATGGAAGATAATGTGAAATATCTCATTGGAAAAACAACTGACCTGGAAAATAGATCCAGGAGAGACAATTTAAAAATTATGGGTCTACCTGAAAGCCATGATCAAAAAAGAGCCTAGACATCATCTTTCATGAAATTACCAAGGAACACTGCCCTGAGATTCTAGAACCAGAGGGCAAAATAAGTATTCAAGGAATCCACAGGTCACCTCCTGAAAGAGATCCCAAAAAAGAAACTCCTAGGAATTTTGTAGCCAAATTCCAGAGTTCCTAGGTCAAGGAGAAAATATTACAAGCAGCTAGAAAGAAACAATTCAAGTATTGTGGAAATACAATCAGGATAACACAAGATCTAGCAGCTTCTACATTAAGGGATCGAAGGGCATGGAATAGCATTTTCCAGAAGTCAAAGGAACTAGGTCTAAAACCAAGAATCACCTACCCAGCAAAACTGAGTATAATACTTTAGGGGAAAAATTGGCCTTTCAATGAAATAGAGGACTTTCAATCATTCTTGATGAAAAGACCAGAGCTGAAAAGAAAATTTGACTTCCAAACACAAGAATGAAGAGAAGCATGAAAAGGTGAACAGCAAAGAGAGTCATAAGGGACTTACAAAAGCTGAACTGTTTACATTCCTACATGGAAAGACAATATTTGTAACTCTTGAAACTATTCAGTATCTGGGTACTGGGTGGGATTACACACACACACGCACATGCACATACACGTAGAGACAGAGTGCACAGAGTGAATTGAAGAGGATGGGATCATATCTTAAGAAAATGAAATCAAGCAGTGAGAGAAAAATATATTGGGAGGAGAAAGGGAGAAATGGAATGGGGCAAATTATCTCTCATAAAAGAGGCAAACAAAAGACTTATTAGTTGAAGGGAAAAGAGGGGAGGTGAGAGAAAAACATGAAGTTTACTCTCATCACATTCCACTAAAGGAAGGAATAAAATGCACACTCATTTTAGTATGAAAACCTATCTTACAGTACAGGAAAGTGGGGGATAAGGGGATAAGCAGAGTGGGTGGGGGATGATGGAAGGGAGGGCATGGGGACGAGGGAGCAATTTGAGGTCAACACTCATGGGGAAGGACAGGATCAAAAGAGAACAGAAGTAATGGGGGACAGGATAGGATGGAGGGAAATATAGTTAGGCTTATACAACACGACTATTATGGAAGTCACTTGCAAAACTACACAGATTTGGCCTATATTGAATTGCTTGCCTCCAAAGGGAAGGGGTGGGGTGGGAGGGAGGAAAAGAAGTTGGAACTTAAAGTTTTAGGAACAGCTGTCAAGTCCTGTTATTGCCACTAAGAAATAAGAAATACAGGTAAAGGGGTATAGAAAGTTATTTGGCCCTACAGGACAAAAGAGAAGATGGAGATAGGGGCAGAGCAGGATGAGAGAAGAGAGAGCAGATTGGTGATAGGGGCAATTAGAATGCTCGGTGTTTTGGGGTGGGGGGAGGGGACAAAAGGGGAGAAAATGTGGAACCCAAAATTTTGTGAAAATGAATGTTAAAATTTAAATAAATAAGTAAGTAAGTAAGTAAAAAGTATGGGATCAACCACACAGCCCTGTTTCACTCTGGTGCTGACTGGGAAGGCCTGAGAGCACTCTCCACTATCTAGAAACTTGATGAACATGCCACTACGAAATTGGCGTACAATGTTAATGAACATCTCCAGGCAACCAAATTTTGACATAATTTTTCCATAAGTCCTCATGACTAATAGTATCACAGGCCTTGGTGAGATTTACAAATGTTGTGTACAGACCTGTCTTCTGCTTCTGGCATTTCTCCTGGAACTTTTGGGCAGCAAACACCATATTGACTGTTCTTTGGCCCATTCTGTAGCCGCGCTGGCTCTCATGTATATGATTATCTTCCAGGTGAAGAATCAGTGTATTAAGGAGGACTCTAGTGAGAATTTTGCCAGCAATGACTAAGAGAGAGAACCGATCCCCCCCCCCCCCCCCCCGGCATGATGTCACAGAACAATCTATTCTCTTTACCTTTGTAGAGAAGGGAATTGGAGGCATCCTTGAACTCCTGGGGGATAACCTCCTCTTGTCATATAACCTGGAAAATTTCAGTTAGCTTTTGTATGAGCAACGGTCCCCTTACCTTGTAAATCTCAGCTGGAATAGAATCAGCACCAGGTGCTTTGCCACCTGAGAAGAACCTAATGGTTCTCAAAACCTCTTCTCCAGTTGGAAGTTCAGCTCAAGAGGGATTGACTTCAATCTGAGGTAAATGGTTAGTGGCCTAAACATTGATTGTTGATGGTCTGTTGAGAACACTATGGAAGTATTCAGCCTATCTCTCTAGGATCATGTCCTTATCACTAATCAATGTGGCTCTATTAGCACTGAGTAGTTATGATGCACTATAGGTTTTGGTCCATAAATAGCTTTCAGGGAATTATATAAGCGCTTCGGATTTTTACTATCGGCATAAAATTGAATTTTATCTGCCTTCTTACTGAACCAGAAATTCTGCATCCGTCTGAGCTTTGCTTGTACTTTGCTTTTGATGGAATTAAATGCTGCTTTCTTAGAGATCGATGAACTATCCTGCTGGTACATCCTGTGGAGTTCTCATTTTTTGTTTATCAGCTTCTGAATTTCCCCATCATTTTCATCAACCCAGTCTTGTTGTTTGTGAATATTCTGACCCAGCTGAGCAAATTCAGCATAAAAGTATAAAATCTATTAAAAATATATAATCATTGCTTTATTATTTAAGTAAAACAGAGATGGAACTCTAAAGTGTTCCACTAGAATACTTCTTCTAGGCCAGACATTTTTAACATTTTTGGGGGGATCATGGACCTCTTTGGCATTCTGATGAAATCTATGGGTATGTTCTCACAATTTTTTTTAAATAATCAAATAAAATGTTAGATATTACTTAGAATTTAGTAAACAAATATACACATATGTGGATATATAATATATGCATATGCTGCTATGTACACACATATGCATGCATGATATGCATGTGTGTGTATCTATGTACATATGTGCATGTACACACATATACATCCATACGGGTGTGTGTATGTGTGTGTTTCTGTATCCTCTATCATTTGACCCTCTTGGAAGTTTGTGCAATCCAGGTAAGCAATCATTGTTTTATATTGAATTTGGTAGAGTAATAATTTTGTCAGATATAGTGCTAAAATTCTGAGATACTATATATCTATGCAATTTCCTTGATCTATTAACTTGAAAAAAAAAGAGAAAAAGAAGAAAATTTGGTTAGTCTCTCATGAATTGCCTTTAATGAGCCCATGCTTGATTACAGTGGCTATCTCTTCCTTTTCTAAATATTCATAGCATGTGGGTATTACTAATTCACTGAAGAATTTTACAAACAAATGATGTCATACTTCCTATTCAAAAAATTTAAGTACCTCCCTTCTTTCATTTAAGAAATTGCTGTCTCATTTGCCTTTTGACACATTTCTCATATGTAATAATTTCTCAAAGGTCACCAACAGAGGTTCAGTTGACATAGCCACAATTCCTTTTTCATGTCGTGGTATTTAGTTTTTCTAGCTGAAGGTAAAAATTTAAAGCATTTTGGTGCTTTCTTAACAATTCCTATTTTTTTTTTTAGTCTCACATTTCCATCAGTTTCTTTGTTTTTTTATAGTCTTACTGTGTTTTAGTGGACAGACTGTAGGGTTTGGAATAAGCAAAACATACTTTCAAATCCTGCACTGTGACATATTAGGTGTCTGACCACAGACAAGTCACTTAACTTTTGTTGACTCAGGCAAATGTTTAGAATTTATCTCTGTGTATTTATAAATATGCATACTTAGTAGATAAATACATATGTATACACATAGTCATACATTTGGTTCATGTGAATATCTACATGGTTTATAATACACACATACTCATATATGAATATCTCCATTGACATCCATATATGCACATATGTGTATAAGCTGTTTGCAATGGTGTATTGTGAGAAGAAATTGTCATACTTGTCATCACCCAACTGACAAAACCATAGATCCTTTATACCCTCTCATTTACCTGTCTGGGATTGTGATGCAATTTATTTTCTATAAAGCAATTCAGGAATTTTCAACTAAAATAAGGGACTTAAAATCAAGAGAATTTATCCAAGAGTATATAAAATCTATTGTTATTTTGCTTATTTCTTCTTCATTCATTTATTATTTCTTTTATTCATTCATTTATTTATTCATTTATTCATTTATTATTTCTTTATTTAATTAAAAAAAAAGAAGTGAAAAAAAAGAAAAAAAAAGATTACCTTTCTTTTTCTGTTTTGTATCATCCTTAACCACCATTCCACTAGTTCTTGCTCCTGGAACAATAGGTTAACTGTGTCCACAGTTACCTAATATTTGCTTGTTTATGATGTTTGCTGTCACAAATAAAGATACGTGCCAGAGGGTACCTGTAGGGACATTGGCCCATTAAAGCACCATTACAATTACCAATTTGCTATCATTCAGCACATGTTCCCTCGAAGATGCTTAATGAATGAAGGACCTAAAAACAATATAACTATTTTTCCTTGTAATGCTCTGACTTCCTAAAAGTACTGAATAGTTGCCTGGCATAAAATTACTTCAAATACATTATAAATTAAACTTTTAATTGTAGTTGCCTGAATTACCAAGGGCAGAAGTAAAAATCATATTTTCCCTCATCCACCTATTTTCCTAAACTGCTTGTGCAGTCTAGGGAGAGCAAGAGCATCCCCTGCAGGAAAATGTCAGGATGAAAATAATTTAATGTTTTCCCAGCATCGTTTTCATCTGTTAATTTGTATTCACCCAGCATGGTACACAGTAATTGTGTCTGGAGAATTAGAAAGAGATGGCTACTGCAGTGGTTATAGAATTACTATCAGTGTTCTAAGCTGGTAAAAGGATTCTGTGTTTCAGTCAAAGGATTTAAAAACATGCCGAAATGAAGAATCCCTTATGTTTTTACTAATTTATTTTTATAAAATATGGCTTTATTTATAGTTACAAGTATAAAACCTACAAATAAGATTGAGGTAGCAAGTTTAATTAAAAACGACTTTCAAGAGAAGGACTTATTTTCTCCCAAAGGGAAGGAACAAGCTTTGGCCAGCTGTTTAGTCATTTCAATCAAGTCCAGTGCCTTGTGACCCCTTTTAGGGATTTTCTTGGCAAATACACAGGACTGATTTGCCATTCCATTTTCCAGCTCATTTTACAGATGAGGAAACAGGGGCAAAAAAGATAAGTGACTTTACTAATGTTGTACTGCTAGTAAGTGTTTCAGCCTAATAATAGACCAGAAAATCTAGATCCTTATTTGCATCATCCTCCAATTAAAATATAGCATAATCTTGGAACTTTAACAGTAGTGTTTTCATAACTATCATGTAGTTGGATGCATAGATGAAATATTTTCCCTAAGTATGTTGAAACATAAAGAGGAGAAAATTTTTGAACAAGTTTCCTAAAAATTGTATGTTATATGTAAATAGAAAATGCAGACAATGCTGGGATATTTTAAAGTAAAAATCTGTTTTTCCTTATTATTAAATTGTGTGACACCAAGTATCCAAACAATTTCACCACCTGAACTGATACACAGTGTTCTAAGAGAAAGAGATGGTAAGTCCCATATGCAGCCTTCTCTGGATGGATCATGTCCACTCCATAGTATTGTATTCATTGCTAAACATTGCTTCTACCTACCTAGATGTCATGAAGCTGTCTGTATGAGTGCTTCTTGGGGATTTTGTAAATGGTGTTGTTGTTCAGTTCTGAAAAACAAACAAACAAACAAACAAACAAAAACCAGATATTCATTATTTTTACCCCATTTTATTCATATTAATTGATCCTGAAATACATGTTACTTCAGTTTGCTGAGGCCAACAGCCAAATGTTGTATGGGTTCTCCTTTGAGAGAAATAGTAAAAAAGATAAAAGCTATTAATTAGGGGAGAAAAGTTGAAGATGTTAGAATAAGACAATGTCCATAGTACCATTATTCATTTTCTTATCCCTCTAAGATTCAACTATTTTTGTTGACTGTACATATTTTAAATCATCTCCAAATAATATAATAGTCTTGGATTTTTTTTAATTTTATGAAACTATTTCCATGTGAGTAGCATATGCATTATGCTCATCAGAGGGATATGACTGCAAAATTAATGTCAATGACCTTTGAAAAACACAATCAACTCTGATTCTATTGTCATCCTTTTCTAATAAAATCCACAATCCCACCCCACCCCACCCTTTTCTGGGAGAAAGTAGAGCATACCAACTTTAGGTCAATGAAACACTTCTATTCTTGGCAAAAGTCAAGAAGGTATTATTAAAAGGATATGAAAACTGGAAAAAGAAGGAATAATAACTTTGATCTGGAAGGTTATCATTATTGATTTTTTTTGACAAAGTTAATATATCGAGAGAGCATCAGAATGCTATAGTTGTAGTTATCTTAAATTTTAACTCAGCATTTGACAGCATCCATCACATTTATCTTTATGTATAAAGGAAAGATGTGTGAATTAGATGATTATGAACATATGAATGGGTAAATGTAATAAAATATTAATTATGAACTAGTGGTTATTAGAAGGTTGACCTCTAAAGGATGGTCCTGGTGATCTCTTCTTGGTCCTGATTTGTTTACAATGTTATCACTTCTATTGATGAAGACATCAAATGCTTGTTTCTAATATTTTCAAATGACACACAAATGGGAGGGATAAGTTAACATATTGGATTTTGTGTTTAGGATTTTAAAAGATCTCAACTTGGTCAGAAATATGGGTAAAATCTAAAAAGAGAAATTTCAAATGACAAAAATAAAGTCCCACTGTGCAGCAATCTGAGACAAAGTGAGTCCTGCTACCTTACTTCTTTCCCTTGGGAGTACCAACTGATAGAAGGGAAACAGGAAGAAATTCATATCCTCAGGGAGTGACAATTAGTACTACTTATCACCTTCCAACTCATTTATTGAACAGCAACCTTTTAACTTGGTGTCAAATCTAGGTCTTGAAATCTTTAAAGAAGAGAAAAGAGCAAACTCTCCACAAAGTGTATTGTGAGAAAGGAAGAGCAAGACCATGACCTTTGGATCATTATAAAGATTTAACAGCAGACTTTAAAAAGCAATTCCTAAGTGATCATAGACTGTTAGAGCTGGAAATGGCCTCTGAGGTCATCTTATCCAACCTCCTCATTTTATAGATGAAGAAACTGCTACCAAGAGAAGTTGGGTTACCACTGTTACTGGCAGAGTCAGAACTATATCCAGAGCTGCCTGTCTCCTATTCTTATGCTATAAATGTAATCTCCTTGAAGGGAGGGACTGTATAATTTTTGATCGTTTTTTGAACATAGGATAATGAATAATTCTTGGTAAATGAATAGAGGACCAGTATTGAAGAAGACCTGCATATGTTGTACCTCTGATAAATGCTAGCTATGTGATTCTGGGCAAGTCACTTAAGCTTTCAGCATTTTATTTAATTTTCCAAGATGATAGATGACAGTGAAGTAGCAACTTATAGTTGCATTGGTACAGGATGTTTATTCATTAATGAGTTTCATGTACCAGTGGATCAGTCTTTTCCATACCTGGGACAATGTCTTTCCCACCATTGTTATTTCATGAAAGTTTTTTGAATAAATGTTTGCTGAATTAAGGTAGGACTGAGTGGGGGGAGATGTTGGAATTTGTTACATTAAAACTGTTACTATATTTTCTGAAGAAATTCTCTCTTTTGAATTCTCATATCTCTTTCCAAACATATTTTATCTTTTTCTTTTCTTTTCTTTCTTTTTTTTTTATTTTACTAACAAGCATCTAATTTCTCTTCCTCCAAATTGTTCCACTAAGGAAAGAAAAAGAAAAAAAGAAATTGTGTAAAAATATTCATGGTCAAGCAAAACAAATTCCCACATTAGTCATGTCGAAAAATGTCTATTTCATTTGCATTTGAAGTCATTACCTCTCTTAAAAGTATTTTTTATTATTTTTTCTTATTCTTTATCATCTGTCCTCCAATCCTGGCTGGTTATTGCATTGATTAGAACACTTAAATTATTTCAATTTGAAAAAAATCTATTATGTACCAGGCACAGTGATAGACCTGGAAAAGAGACAAATATAGTTTCTCACCTCTAGGAGCTTATAGAATATTAGATAGGGAAGTGGTCACATATATACAAATGCACATGAAACAATGTAGCACATGATAGGAAAATTAATGTTTAAATGTGATAATGAAGTTTGGATTTCATTATAACACTTCATATTTATGTAATTGTATGTTTTTAGAAAGAGGCTCTTGAAGACTTTAAGCTGCAGATCTATACCCTGAGAGAGTTCAATAACCATAAAATCATAGGCCTATCCCTTGACAAAAACATATTTCAGAAATATGAGTATATATAATATATGTATATACAGTAACATCAAAGCAAATTGTTAAAATTATCATAAGAGACACTATGGTTTATACTCTTCTGTATACCTAACAGAGTTTGCCCATACTGCCTAGAAAATAATAAGCACTTGATAAATTTTGGTAATTGAGTACCTGAAAGTATAGCAACTCAAATGATGGTTTTTTCTTCCATTCAAATAAACAGATTCTTGTCTCTATAAATAATTAATTCCTTTCAAGCAATTGACTGAAGCAACTGGATCACTTCTTAGTTTATTTATTATAATCTGAAGTTGAGCTCCAAAAGAAGTTTTCAGGCAGAGTCACTACTGTTTGATGGTTATTGATAAATGAGGAAAAATGGCTCAAAAATTCTTACATTTAGGGGAATTTACTCACATGAAGTTTTTGTATTTCTCTCTCTCTCTGCTCTCTCTCTCTCTCTCTTTCTCTCTCTCTCCCTATGAATGCATGTATGTGTATTATACATAACTCAGCCTACATTTATTGAAATCTTACTATGTGAAATGAACTGTGTTAAATCTTGAGGACACAAAGAAAGAATAAAAAAAGCATTCACTTCTATTGAGAAGATCACAGTTCCAAAAGAAAACAAAACTGTGCACAATTGAGATTTCCAGGGAAAAATTAAGTGATAGTTTCAGAAGAAAAGCATTAAGATTAATGAGGAATGGGGACAAAATTGGGGACTTTAGCTGAGAGCTGAAGGAAGCCAGGGAAGCTAGATAAAAGACATGAAGACAGAGAATGTGCTAAGCTTAGGGACAGAAGCAGTAAAGTCTTTTAGAGTGGGGAGATGAACCATCTTGTCAGTGGTGAAGCAAGGAGACCAGTCCTCCTAGAGAGAAGAGTATATGTAAGAGTGAAAAATGTTTAAGATTGAAAAAGTAGGAATGGGCCAAGATATGAAGGGCATCATAAGGGCACCTCAGCTAAAGAGGCGATTTTATATTTGATCCCAGAGTTAATTATGAATCACTGGAGTTTGGTGAATGTATGGGTGGGGGTGGAGTGGGGGTATCATATGATCAAGCTTTCATTTTTTAAAATATTTATTTATTTATTTAACTTTTAACATTTATTTTCACAAATTTTTGGGTTCCAAATTTTCTCCCCTTTTGTCCCCTCCCCCCACCCCAAAACACCGAGCATTCTAATTGCCCCTATCACCAATCTGCCTTCTCTTCTATCTTCTCTCTCTGCCCTTCTCTCCATCTTCTCTTTTGTCTTGTAGGGCCAAATAACTTTCTATACCCCTTTACCTGTATTTCTTGTTTCCTAGTAGCAAGAACAGTACTCGACAGTTGTTCCGAAAACTTTGAGTTCCAACTTCTCTTCCTCCCTCCCTCCCCACCCCTTCTCTGTGGAAGGCAAGGAATTCAATATAGGCCATATCTGTGTAGTTTTGCAAGTGACGTCCATAATAGTCATGTTGTATAAGACTAACTATATTTCCCTCTCTCCTATCCTGTCCCCCATTACTTCTATTCTCTCTTTTGATCCTGTCCCTCCCCATGAGTGTTGGCCTCAAATTGCTCTCTCTTCCCCTTCCCTACCTTCCATCATTCCCCCCACTCTGCTTATCCCCTTATCCCCTACTTCCTGTATTGTAAGATAGGTTTTCATACCAAAATGAGTGTGCATTTTATTCCTTCCTTTAGTGGAATGTGATGAGAGTAAATTTCATGTTTTTCTCTCACCTCCCCTCTTTTTCCCTCCACTAAAAAGTCTTTTGCTTGCCTCTTTTATGAGAGATAATTTGCCCCATTCCATTTCTCCCTTTCTCCTCCCAATACATTTCTCTCTCACTGCTTGATTTCATTTTTTAAAGATATGATCCCATCCTCTTCAATTCACTCTGTGCACTATGTCTCTATGTGTATGTGTATGTGCGCGTGTGTGTGTATAATCCCACCCAGTACCCAGATATTGAGTAGTTTCAAGAGTTACAAATATTGTCTTTCCATGTAGGAATGTAAACAGTTCAACTTTAGTAAGTCCCTCATGACTTTTTTTTGCTGTTTACCTTTTCTTGCTTCTCTTCATTCTTGTGTTTGAAAGTCAAATTTTCTTTTCAGCTCTGGTCTTTTCATCAAGAATGCTTGAAAGTCCTCTATTTCATTGAAAGACCAATTTTTCCCCTGAAGTATTATACTCAGTTTTTCTGGGTAGGTGATTCTTGGTTTTAGACCTAGTTCCTTTGACTTCTGGAATATCCTATTCTGTGCCCTTCGATCCCTTAATGTAGAAGCTGCTAGATCTTGTGTTATCCTGATTGTATTTCCATAATACTTGAATTGTTTCTTTCTAGCTACTTGTAATATTTTCTCCTTGACCTGGGAACTCTGGAATTTGGCCACAATGTTCGTAGGAGTTTTTCTTTTTGCATCTCTTTCAGGCAGTGATCTGTGGATTCCTTGAATACTTATTTTGCCCTCTAGTTCTAAAATCTCAGGGCAGTTTTCCTTGATAATTTCATGAAAGATGATGTCTAGGCTCCTTTTTTGTTGTGGCTTTCAGGTAGGCCCATAATTTTTAAATTATCTCTCCTGGATCTATTTTCCAGGTCAGTTGTTTTTCCAATGAGATATTTCACATTATCTTCCATTTTTTCATTCTTTTGGTTTTGTTTTGTGATTTCTTGCTTTCTCATAAAGTCATTGGCCTCCATCTGTTCCATTCTAATTTTGAAAGGACTATTTTCTTCAGTGAGCTTTTGAACCTCCTTTTCCATTTGGCTAATTCTGCTTTTGAAAGCATTCTTCTCCTCATTGGCTTTTTGAACCTCTTTTGCCAATTGAGTTAGCCTATTTTTCAAGGTGTTATTTTGTTCACCATTTTTTTGGGTGGCCTTTACCAGGATGTTTAATTGTTTTTCATGCTTTGCTTGCATCTCTCTCATTTCTCTTCCCAGTTTTTCCTCCACCTCTCTAACTTGATTTTCAATATCCTTTTTGAGCTCTTCCATGGCCTAAGCCCATTGGGTGGGCTGGGATGCAGAAGCCTTGACTGTTGTGTCTTTCTCTCATGGTAAGCATTGTTCTTCCTCATCAGAAAGGAAGGGAGGAAATACCTGTTCACCAAGAAAGTAACCTTCTATAGTCTTACTTTTTTCCCCTTTTCTGGGCATTTTCCCAGCCAGTGACTTGACTTCTTAATATTCTCTTCACACCCACTTCACCTCCAGATCTGCCCAGCCAGTGCTTGGGGTCTGAGATTCAAATGCTGCTTCCCAGCCTCAGGGCTTTCAGTGGTGCAGGCCTGCTATTCATTTTGAGATTAAGTTCAGGTGCTCAGGTGGGGGCAGGGCCGCCTCTTGGGATCAGTTCCCTCAGGGGGTTTATGTGGAGACTTTCAACAATGGATACGAGCTCCTTCCTGCTTGGGGAGCCCTGGTCTGCTCCCGCCTCCGCTGCTGCCTCCCGAGGAGGCCTGAGTTATGGGGGGACCCCACTCCCCTGCCAGCAAGCTGAGAAGACCCTCTCACCAACCTCTGGGTTCCATTGGTGGAGGGACCTGCATGGCCCACTGGAGATTCCTTCCCTGAAGCCTGCTCGGATCTGCTCCTCTTGGTGCCCTGTGGCCAAGGCAGGGCTGGGCTCGGCTCTGGGTCAGGGGCTTGATGGACCTTTTGCAAGAGGTTTTCAGGTCCCTCTGGAACAGAAATCTCGTCTGCTTCGTTGTTCTGTGGCTTCTGCTGCTCCAGAATTTGTTGGGAGTTCTTTGCAGATATTTTATGGGCTGTGGGTTTGGAGCTAGAGTATGTGTGTCTTTCTACTGCACCATCTTGACTCCGCTCAAACTTTCATTTTAAGAACAATTTAAGAGTTGGTAGGATCGATTGGAGTGGGGAGGGTTGAGTGAGGGAGAAGGAATAACAAGCTATTGAAACAGTCCAGGAATAAAATGATGGGAGCCTTTTAAAATAGATAAGGGGGAATATACTAGAGATATTAAAAGGACAGAAATAACAGGGCTTGAAAGTTAATAGAATATAAGGAATGAGAGAAAGGAGTCAAGGATGGCACCTAGTTTCCAAGCTTGGATGATTGGTAAGATGGTGGTATCTTTGACAGTAATAAAAGAAAAAGAAAACATCATTCTGATGAAAATATAATTTGTTTATTTGTGACATGTTTAAGATGTCTATAGAACATACGATTTGAATGTCTAATAGGAAACTGGGCATGTGTAACTGGAGGTCCAGAGAGAAATTACGACTAAATACATTTATCTGAGCATCACCTACATAGAGATGATAATTGAAATCATGGGAGCTAAGGAGACCTTCAATTCAAATAGTTTAGAGAGAGAAGTGAAGAAAACCAGAACAGAATCTTGAGATCCACATAATTTGCAAGTATGAGCGGAAATGTTGCCAAAGGAAAAGAGAGGTAGTCAGAGAGGTATTTCTTCATACTTTTAGAATAAAAGAATCTTAGAAATGGAAGTCCATCTAATCCAAAACTTACCCAGAGTATGTATCTATTTATCTTAGCAATTTTCCTATTTTAGCTTCCTGGTCCTCACAATATTCAAGCATGTTAATTAAATCATAACACTTAACATTTCTATACAATTTTGTGATTTACAAAGCAACTCCAAACACATTATCTCTTTTGATGTACATAACAAACCTGATGATAAAGTATTCACAATAGTGTAGAAATATTAATCACTCTAAACAAAAATGGAACAAAGTGGATTTTCACTTGGAGTATGGCTGAATAAACCATTACTTATACTATTGTATAATACCAGTCCTATAGTATTGTAGCGTAAATAAAAAATTGAATATGAGAAATGCAAAGAGAATTGACAGTGTTTGTTTGAAGCAGAGTGACTAAGTCAGAAACAAAAGCACTTCTAAAAATTACTACAGAGATTTAAAAAAAATGCTACAGAGTCAGAAGAACCTCAGTTCAAATCCAGCCTCAAACTCTTACTAGCTGTGTGACCTACAGGATATCATTTAACCCTGATTGATTCAAAACCATTGTCCCTTATACATAAAGAAATTAAGACATAGAAAGTTGAAATAACTAATTCAAAGATAAACAGATATTAAAAGTAACTAATAATTGAATGACATGGTGCCTGAATATTTTTTCCAAATACATAAAACACTCTTTTATTGTTAAATTTTGAGTTCCACATTCTTTCCTGCCTACTTCTCCCCACATTGTTAGATGTCAAGTAATTTGATATAGGTTATATATGTGCACTCATGCAAAACATTTCCTGGGGCAGAGCCAAGATGACTGAGTAGAAAGATGGACCTTCTCGAGCTCTCTCTCCATAGTCCATAAAATACCTTTCAAAAATGACTCTGAACAAATTCTAGACTAGCAAAAGCCACAAAACTGCAGATTGAAAGAGATATCCAGCCCAAGGCAGCCTGGAAGGCCTACAGGAAAGGTCTATTACACCAGGTTCAGAGAGGAGTGCAGCCTAGCCTTGGTTGCTCAGTAGGAATGGAGCAGACCTCAGGGTGTGGAATGACAGCTAGCAGCTGCAGGTTCTCAAGATTTCTCACCTCACAAATGTCAAAGACAGCTTCAAAGGTCAATAAGAAAGCTCTTTCACCTGGATGAGAGAGGAGTGTCATCTGGCCCTGGCCCCAGGGCTGCAGCAGCCACTGCAGCAGCAGTATCCACTTTTGAGAGTCCACAGCCCAAAGACCCTGGGGGAATAGAGCAGCTGATCTAGCTCTGAGTGGTGGTCTTGAGGAGGAGTGCTGGCATAGTGACTGTGGACAGGGAATCCTGCTCACAGAACAGAGGGTAGTCCAGGAGAGAAGTAAACTCCTCTCCCTTGATTGTGCCACGTTGGAGGAACTGAGAACTTACAGTTCCAATTGACAAAGGACTCAAAAGTCAAGCACCTGGTTGAGAAAATGCCCAAAACTGGGAAACAAATGAGACTACAGACTACTTTATTGGCATTTTCTTCAATCCTTTCAGATGAGGAAGAACGAAACATACCATCAGAGAAAGACATAAAAGTCAAGGCTTCTACATCCAAAACCTCCAAAGAAAATATGCAACAATCTCAAGCCATGGAAAAGCTCAAAAAGGATTTTGAAAATCAAATAAGAGAGGTGGAGGAAAAGTTGGGAAGAGAAATGAGAGCAATGCAAGATAATCATGAAAAGTGAGTCAACAGCTTGCTAAAGGAGACCCAAAAGAATGCTGAGGAAAATAACATCTTTAAAAATAGGCTAACCCAAATGGCAAAAGAGGTTCACAAACTCAATGAGGAGAAGAATGCTTTATAGAGAAGAATTTACCAAATGGAAAAGGAGGTTTGAAAACTTACTGAAGAAAATAGTTCTCTAAAAATTAGAATGGAGCTAATGACCTTATGAGAAACCAAGAAATTACAAAACAAAATCAAAAGAATGAAAAAATAGAAGACAATGTGAAATATCTCATTGGAAAGTAACTGACCTAGAAAATAGATCCAGGAGAGATAATTTAAAAATTATTGGTCTACATGAAAACCATCATCATCTGAATATCATCTTCCAAGAAATCATAAAGGAAAACTGCCCTGATATTCTAGATCCAGAGGGTAAAATAGAAATGGAAAGAATTTACCAATCACCTCCTGAAAGAGAGCTCAAAAGGAAAACTCCTAGGAATATTGTAGCCAAATTCCAGAGTTCCCAGGTCAAGGAGAAAATATTACAAATAGCTGGAAATAAACAATTCAAGTACTGTGGAAATACAATCAGGATAACACAGGGTTTAGCAGCTTCTACACTAAGGAATCAAAGGGCTTGGAATATGATATTCCAGAGGTCAAATGATCTAGGATTAAAATAAAAATCACTGACCCAGCAAAACTGAGTATAATATTTCAGGTAAAATAATGGAATTTCAATGAAATAGAGGACTTTCAAGTATTCTTGTTGAAAAGACTTGAGCTGAATAGAAAATTTGATTTTCAAATACATGAATCAACAGAAACATGAAAAGGTAAACAGGAAAGAAGAGCCTTAAGAACTTCATGAAATTTGAACTGTTCACATTCCTCCATGGAAAGTTGTTATTTGTAACTTATGAGACCTTTTTCAGTATTAGTGTACTTAGAGGGAATATATACATATATGTATATATATAGGTGTGTATGGGTATGTATGTACATGTATATTATATGTGTGCAGGTATGTATATATATGTTCGTGGGTGTATGTGTGTATGTACATATACATATATGTGTGTCTATAGGTATATGTGTTTGTATGTGTGTGTGTGTGTATGTATAGACATAGAGGGCACAGAGTGAGCTGAATATGAAGGGAGAATACCTAAAAAAATAAAATTTACTGTTGAATGGAATGTACTAGGAGCAAGAAAAAGAGAGAGCTTGAATGTAGCAAATATCTCACATAAAATTAGAAAGAAAGAGCTTTTGCAATGGAAGGGAAGAGAGGGGAGATGAAAGGAAATAGTTGAGCCTTACTCTCATGGGATTTGGCTAAAGAAGGGAATAATACACATTTAATTGGGTATGGAATTTTGTTTTACCCTGCAAGAAGGCAAGGGGGAAGGGCATAGGAAAAGGAAGATAATAGAAGGAACAACAAAGGGATAACCAGAAGCAAACTCTATTGTGAGAGGATACCTCAAGGGAAAGAATGGAATAAATGAGGGACAGGATAGGACAGAGGGACATGTAGTTGTCTTTCACAACATAACTATTACGGAAATGCTTTGTATTGTTACACATGTATGACCTATAATGAATTGCTTCTTTTCTCAGTGATGGTAGGTGGAGACGGAGGGAGAGAATATGGAACTCAAAACTTTAAGAATGAATGTTAGAAATGTTTTAGCATGCAACTGGAAATTAAGCTACACAGGCAATTGAGTAGAGAAATCTATTTTGCCCTATAGGAAAATAGAAAAAAAGGGAAATGAAAGAAGGGTGGGTAATAGAAAGGAGGACAGACTGAAGGAAGGGTTGGATGGGGTGCATAGTATCCTGGGGTGGAGGGTTGGGGAGATCAGGAGAAAATTTTGAGTTCTAATTCTTGTGGAAGTAAATGTTAAGAACCGAAAAATAAATAAACTATGTAATAAAAAACACATTTCCCTAATAGTTTTTTTTTTTTTGTAAAAAATACACAAACCAAAAAATATAATTTTCTCTGATCTGCATTCAGTCTCTATCTGCTGTTTCTCTGGAGATGCACAACATTTTTGCCATGAGTCCTTTGGGATTGTCTTAAATTATTATACTACTGAGAAATAGCTAAGTTATTCACAATTGATCATCATGCTATATTACTGTTGTACATTATACAACTGTATACTGTTGTATATTACTGAACAATGTCCTCAAGGTTCTGTTCCTTACATTTTGCATCAGTTCATGTAAGTCTTTCCTGAAAGCCTCCTGCTCATCATTTTTTGTAGCACAGTAGTACTCTATCACAAGTATATACCCAAACTTGTTCAGTTGTTGCCCACTTGATGGGCACTTCACAATTTTCAATTTTTTGCCACCATGAAAAGAGCTACTATAAATATTTTTGTACAGATAGATAATTTCCCCTTTTTAAAATCTCTTTGGGATACAGACCTATTAGTATGGTTGCTGGTTTAAAAGGTATGCATAATTTTGTAGCCCTTTGGGTATAGTTCCTAACTGCTCTCCAAAGTGATTGGATCAGCATTAACAGTACAATAGTCTTCTAATTTTTCCATATCCTCTCCAGTATTTGTCATTTTTTCTCTTGTGTTATGTTAACCAATCTATTAGATATGAAGTAGTACCTCAACATTGTTTTAATGTGCGTTTCTCTAATCAGTAGTGATTCAGACCATTAGGTCTATAGATAGCTTTAATTTCATCTGAAAACTACCTTTGACCATTTATCAATTGGGGAATAACTTGTATTTTTATAAATTTGACTTAGCTTTCCGTGTATTTGAGAAATGGGGCCTTTATCAAAGAAACATACTCTAAATTTTCCCCCAGTTTTCTTCTTTCCTTCTAATCTTGTTGCTTTTATTTTGTGCAAATTTTTAATTTAAGCAATTCATTTTACATCACACAATGGTCTCTATCACTTGCATGGTCATAAATTCTTCCCTATTCTTAGGTCTGACAAGTAAAATACTCTAAGCTCCCCTGATTTGTTTATGTGAGATATTGGTTTCTCTTTTTATCAAACTGCTGAATCTCCATACTTTTGTTTGGTCTCTCATTTCTCTTCCCAAATGGTTTTTTCTACCTTTCTTGAGATCTTCTAGAAATTCTTGTTGGGATTGCGTGCAATTTATATTTTTCCCCTTGTGGCTTTGTTTGTAACTGTTTTGATTTTCTTGTCTTCTGAGTTTGTGTTTTAACTTTCCCTCTCAGGTCAGGGTTTTTGTGTTTGCTCATTTTCCCAGCCTATTTTATTGATTTTTGCTTTATCTTTAAGTTGGGCTTTCCTCCCAGGATGGAAGGGATACTCTCCCAAGCAAAGTGTTTTTTATGCTACTGTTTTCAGAGATAGTTCTAGGCATCTGTAAGTTTTCAATTCTTCCAAGGTGGTATGATCTGAGCAGAAGAATGTTCACTATTCTTCTGACCTGTGCTCTGGTCTGTGAGAAACCATAAACATTCTTTTCCATCCTGTAATTATGACCAGGTCCCCACTTCTGCTAGTGTTCTTCCTTGCCCTGGGACTGTGACCCAGAATTGAATATAGACAATGCACCAGAGTCCTGCTCCCAGGGCCACTAAAGGGTCACTGCAATATTCTTCTGACCCATTGTCTGACTCTCTCACAGTCTATGGGCTAGGGACCATTTTAGTACAATATCACATTGCATCCTAGAAATCAAGAATGTGTGTGTATGTGTATGTGTGAGTGTGTTTGTATATTCATATATATACCAAATGAAGGTATGAATATGAATGATTTTGAGAAAAGAAATATGGAAACTTTTGGACTAAATGAGAGTAAGAAAAGATTTGGAGTTAGGGAAATGATAGAGGGAAAAAAATCAAAAGTGCTTCAGGAAGGACAGTAACTAAAATTATATTCCTTCCAAATTCTTATCACTGTGACAAAAACACTTGCTATGTTTAGTAATAATAATATTTTAATTATCGTTGAGAGCCAACACGGTGTTGTGGAGAGGAAGAGACACAAAAGTTAGAAAGGCTTGAATTTCAAGGTCTGTCTCTGACATGTACTGGCTGAGTCACCTTAACTTCTCAATGCCCTGGAAGACAATCTGAGAAGATAACTTGCAGAGATTGTGCTGATTTTCATTTGTAGATGATGTTTCCTTATGCTTTCTCTATAGCTATGAAATCTCAAGATCTAGTCCCTATCCCAGTTATTATTGTTATAGCTATAGAAATATCAAATAACTTTTAGAAAAGAAATAAAGTATTTTAAATGATATATTTTATTGGCAGAAATTCATCTGATCATATTTACCTGGGGGACCATTTCTTCACCATATTGCATTTAGAGTGCAAGGTTCTGTCAAACTGAGAACTTAATTTGGCTCTAGATAATTATTTATTTCAATTATTTGTTCTGAATGAAGACTTCTCCCAGAAAACACAGTATTGTTATATCACAATGCCTTTAAATCATCTAGTAGTCAACTTTTTTTTCTTTATTGTTCACATATATACCATTAAATTGGATCCACACACTATTGTATGAAGTAGATAGGAGAGGCAACTGAAAATGAAATTTTCAAATTTGAAAATGAAAATACTGTGATTTACAATAATTAAAAAACTTGATAGAGGTAACAGCTATAGTGTATGTAGTGGTATCAGAATAAGGATTCCCAACTCCCATCTTTGTGTTCTTCATTGAACTATCCTGAGGTCCTGTCCATAGGGTCTTACAGAGAAAAGGCTAAATTTTTTAACATATTTCTCTATCCACATATTTATGGTGATAAGATTTAGGATTCCTGACCTTTGAATGTTATTTCAAACACTTCACTTCTATTTCCTAAAACTGTTTATCTTCAGTAACGTTTCATCAAATGAAACATCCAAATCATGTATTTTATGGTTCTCTGCCAATTTCAAAAGAATATGCAATTAGGAATTAAGGAGTATACATGCATTTGGTTTCCTGCTCTGCTACTTACTGCCATCACTGGCCAAGTCACTTCCCATCTCTGGGCTTCTATTTTCTCATTTTTTAAAAGGGAATTGGACTAGATGATGCTTATTTGCTTTAATCCTATGTTAACTTTCTTTATTAATTACTGATATCTGCTCCACTTTTAACTTCCATTGAAAAGATTTTATCCTCTCAATTCAGAAATAGACTTCATGCTACAATACCTCGATTAGAAAGCCTTCCATTCTCCTCTCTGATACAATTTGTCCCTTTTCTAATTTGCTCACATAAGTGCACACTTTTACATTACATGTTCATATGTGTCCTTAGTCATTCCAGTAACTGCATATCCTGGTTCACCCCCAACAGTCCTTGCATTATCTACATAGTGGTACTTTATTACTAATTTTGTTTGTAATTTTCTCACAACATATAGCAGCTCTAAAACGCATCATCCTATGCATATGTTTGCATGTAACTCACTGTCCTGTTAGTTTATAAGCTCCTAGAAAGCAAGGATTACATATGCATTCCCCATGAGTATATACCATAGGGTTCTATTCTGAACCTTGGCTCAATAAACATTAATTTATTCAGCCTCCTTCTTCCCTCTTCCACTTTCCATAAAAATAATTCTACATGCTCTTTCAAAGCCAGTACTGATCTTTGTTTTTCACCAGGGGTATATGTGTCACCAGGGTATCATATATATACATATATATATATATGTGTGTGTGTGTATGTGTGTGTGTGTGTGTGTGTATGTATATATATGATATATCTGTATATATATGATATATCTGTATATATATATGATATATCTGTATATATATACATATATATATATATATATCTTATATATCTGTGTCTTACCATTGCTTAGCAATGTCTGTGGATTTGAATTGTTGTGATCATTTCTGTGGACCAGTCCTATTCATATGAAACTATCCACCATTTCTCCTACTGTGTCCTCATTCCGTATTCTTAATTTGTGTCTGTTGGTCTGCTTTTGTTTTCATTTTATCCTGACCATGCAGTTTTTTTCACATCTGTTTGTATTTTGGGGTTGCTACATGGGTGGGATGTGAAGGTTTCCTCTGCTCATAGTCACCTGCTGACAGTGTTGGTCCATGACACATGCATTTATTCCTGTCCATGTGCCAATTAAATGCTAAAACTTCTCTGGAGACAATTAAGTGAGTTTAAATAAAATCTGTAGCTAGAAAACTGCTGATGGATTTGCACCACATGTTAAGTATGTGGCACAGCAGGGGACAGTGAGCATTATTTAATCTTATTCCCTTTTGAGGTAGAAGGGAAAGAAAAAAAGCAGGTGTTTGGGGGTAAGCTTTGTGACAGGTCAAACTGTTGTAAAATTCAAGAAGACTTTAATTATAGTACTGAGCTCACAATGTCATTTGAGCTCTCTAAGTAAAGCTCCAGTGTATATTTAGCCATCCCCTGTGGCTTTGGGAGTATAATCTTATATGAATGTCAATGATTAATTATCGGCGTGTTTGGTGAATCATTAAAGCACAGCTTGCAGCAAAAGTTGATTGAAAGCTTACGTCTAATACAATTACCAAGTTCTCCATCAGATTTCTCAAAATAGAAAGTGGAAACTTGAAAATCCCTGTTTGAAACATTTATATTCTAATTTTATCTTATTAAAAAATACAATAGTGACAGATAATTTTCAATTAGTCCCAGAAATATTCTCACTGACATAAAAATAAAAAAATAATGTTATAAAAGATCATAAAATGCAAAAGAGATAGTGAACTTTAAAAGCAAAATTATTAAAATATCTCCTTGATATTTGAATTAAATAAGTAAAGTTAAGCTAGTCAAAATTTACTACAGATACTTGGAATAGCAATTATTTAAATAATATTTGACTAAAAGAAAAGTTAAGTTTTGATAAATTCATTAATCAACATTACATACTCTGTTCAGTAATATTTTGGAGGTATAGTATCAGTAAAAGAATGTGTAAATTAGCTAATAAAATCATATGAAATCTCATTTGTAGTTACTACAGATCCAATCCAGAAAGTAAAATGAAAAAAAGCAATACTTTTACTTAGATAGTAAAAAGACACCCTGAAGAAATGAAATTGTGCTGAATTTAGAGTCAAATTATCTGTGTTTGAAACCTGACTATGATACCTACTATGAAACCCTGAGGAGGCAAGCTTCATTTTCCTCATCTCTGAGATGGGGAGAATGGAAGATTTGAACTGAGGTCCCTTCCATTTCCAAGTCTAGTATCCTGTGAATGAACAGTACTAAAATAGTCCTGGGAAGGCAAAGAGAACAGTCTTGTTAAAAATTAAGTTGACTTGGAGACTTGTCTGTTTCTAGTCCCTAATCATTAGGGAGACCTTGTGGTATTAGTAAAAAGAATGGCTAGCCAGAAGATTGGCAAAGTCTGGTCTCATAACCTACTGTACAATCATATATAAGTCAGAATATCCTCATTTTTTCTATTCCCTCTTTTGTAAAATGAGGATAATAATACTTATCACAGGTAGTTCATAGGACTATTGTAAGGGAAGAACTTTGTAAACTGTTCGGTGCTATATAAATATGAGCTATTGTATTCTATTTAGTCACAAATACATTTCATATATTCATTTCCTCACTTCCAAATGAGAAATCCATTACATATTTATGAGTGTCAGAACATCCAATTAAGTAAATAGAATAATTAAAGCAGTGCAGTCTAGGTATGTGAACAGATACCCTACATGTTTCCTACATTGACTGAGAATCATAAATTTCTTGTAGTTTTGATGTTCTCTTTGGGACATCATTTATTCAAATTTATAGCTCTGAACCCTGAGCAACGATGCTATCCTAGACCGTGTCAGGATATTCATGAAATGAGAGATTTACAAGGTAAATAGCATGAGATTTAATCAGACTATAAGTGTTCACTAATTAATTCCTTTGTTTCACCAGAACAGTCTGAGAGGAGTGAATGACAGTGGGGGCAGGGAAGGACCATAGAACTATTGCTAAATGAATGAGCAGCTCTTAAAGTATCCATGAGATCTGGTAACATAAACTTTTTTTTTTTTTTTAACTTTTAACATTTATTTTCACACAATTTTGGGTTACAAATTTTCTCCCCTTTTATCCCCTCCCCCCCCCAGACCCAAGCTTTCTAATTGCCCCTGTGACCTATCTGCTCTCTCCTCTATCCTCCCTCCCTGCCCTTGTCTCCGTCTTCTCTTTTGTCCTGTAGGGCCAGATAGCTTTCTTGACCCCTTAATCTGTATTTCTTGTTACCCAGTGGTAAGA
This sequence comes from Notamacropus eugenii, assembly GCF_028372415.1. Classification (NCBI taxonomy): domain Eukaryota; kingdom Metazoa; phylum Chordata; class Mammalia; order Diprotodontia; family Macropodidae; genus Notamacropus; species Notamacropus eugenii. The sequence goes on from NC_092876.1 coordinate 392,051,591, forward strand.
ACATTACATTTGGTCCTAACACTTTGAGTTCTAACTTCTTTAGCTCCCTCCCTCTCCACCCCTTCCCCTTAGAAGACAGGCAATTCAATATAGGCCGTATCTGTTTAGTTTTGCAAATGATTTCCATACTAGTTGTGTTGTATAGGACTAACTATATTTCCCTCCATCCTATCCTGTCCCCCATTACTTCTATTTTCTTATGGTCCTTTCCCTCCCCATGAGTGTCGACCTCGTATTGTATTCTCCTCCCCATGCCCTCCCCTCTATCCTCCCCCCGACCCTGCTTGTGCCCCTGTCCCCCACTCTCCTGTATTATGAGATAGATTTTCCTATCAAAATGAGTGTGCACTATATTCTTTCCTTTAGTGGAATGTGATGAGAGTAGACCTCATGTTTTTCTCTTGCCTCCCCTCTTTATCCAACCACTAATAAGTATTTTGCTTGCCTCTTTTATGAGAGATAATTTGCCCCATATAACTTCTCCCTTTCTCCTCCCAATATTTCTCTCTCACTGCTTGATTTCATTTTTTTTTAAGATATGATCCCATCTTCTTCAATTCACTCTGTGCACTCTGTCTCTATGTATGTGTGCATGTGTGCATGTGTGTGTGTGTGTACTCCTACCCAGTACCCAGATACTGAAATGTTTCAAGAGTTACAAATATTGTCTTTCCATGTAGGAATGTAAACAGTTCAACTTTAGTAAGTCCCTTATGACTTCTCTTTGCTGTTCACCTTTTCATGGTTCTCTTCATTCTTGTTTTAGAAAGTCAAATTTTCTTTCCAGCTCTGGTCTTTTCATCAGGAAAATTTGAAAGTCCTCTATTTCATTGAAAGACCATTTTTTCTCCTGAAGTATTTTACTCAGTTTTGCTGGGTAGGTGATTCTTGGCTTCAGTCCCAGTTCCTTTGACTTCTGGAATATCCTATTCCATTCCCTTCTATCCCTCAATGTAGAGGGTGCCAGATCTTGTGCTATCCTGATTGTATTTCCACAATACTTGAATTGTTTCTTTCTAGCTGCTTGCAATATTTTCTCTTTCACCTGGGAATTCTGGAATTTGGCCACAATGCTCCTAGGAGTTTCTCTTTTTGGATCTCTTTCATGCGGTGTTCGGCGGATTCCTTGAATATTTATTTTGCCTTCTGGTTCTAGAATCTCAGGGCAGTTTTCCTTGATAATTTCATGGAAGATGATGTCTAGGCTCTTCTTTTGATCATGGTTTTCAGGTAGTCCCAGAATTTTTACATTGTCTCTCCTGATTCTATTTTCCAGGTCAGTTGTTTTTCCAATAAGATATTTCACATTATCTTCCATTTTTCGAATCTACGCGGTATGTTCTGAGATATCTGTCTTTCTCATAAAGTCCTTAGCGTCCATCTGTACCATTCCAGTTTTGAAAGATCTATTTTCTTCAGTGAGCTTTTGAATCTCCTTTTCCATTTGGTTAATTCTGCTTTTGAAAACATTCTTCTCCTCATTGGCCCCTTGCACCTCCCTTGCCAGCTGAGTTAGGCTAGTTCTCAAGGTGCCAATTTCTTCAAGATTTTTTTGGTTCTCCTTTAGCAGGGAGCTGATCTGTTTTTCATGCTTCTCCCTCATCCCTCTCATTTCCCTTCCCAGTCTTTCCTCCCCCTTTCTAACTTGATTTTCAAAATTCCTCTTGAGCTCTTCCATGGCCCGAGCCCATTGGGTGGGCTGGGACACAGAATCCTCGATTTCTGTGTCTTTGCCTGATGGCAAGCATTGTTCCTCCCCATCAGAAAGGAAGGGAGGAAGTGTCTTTTCTCCGAGAAAATACCCTTCAATAGTTTTATTTCTTTTGCCTTTTCTGGGCATTCTCCCCAACCAGTGACCTGACCTCTGAATGTTCTCCTCACACCCACCTCGCCTCCTGGTCCTCCCAGCCAGCGTTTGGGGACTGAGATTCAAATGCCTTAGGGTTTTTGGTGGGGGCAGGGCTGCTAATCAGTGTGAGAATTAAGTTCAGGTGGTCAGGGACAGGGCCGCCTCTCTGGCTCAGTTCCCTCAGGGGGTTTATGCACAGACCTTCCACAATGGATCCAGGCTCCCGCCTGTTTGGGGAGCCCCTGTCTGTAGCCGCCTCTCAGCTTCTATCTCCTGGGGGGGCCCGAGCCTGGGGGCACCCCACTCCCCTCTCAACCCGCCAAAGAGACTCTCTCACCTACCCCCGTCAGTCACCTGTTGGTGGGGGGGCTTGTGCAGCCGCTGGAGATCCCGTCTCTGGAGCCTTCTCAGATCTGTGCCTCTTGGAGCCGCGGCCGCTGCAGGTCCGGGCTGGTCTCTGAGTCTGCAGCACGACGGATCTTTTGCGAGAGGTTTGCAGGTCCCTCTGTGGGTGGGGGGACCCGCGTGGCCGCTGGAGATCCCGTCCCGTAGTCCTCTCGGATCTTTTCCTCACAGTGTCGCGGCTGCTGCAGGGCTGCCCTCTGCTCCCCATCCCGGCGCCCAGTCCACGGAGCGAAGGACCCCCCGAGAGAGGTTTGCAGGTCTCTCCAGAACAGAAATCTCCCTCACTCCAATATTCTGTGGTCTCTGGGTACAAAATTCGCCCTGGGTTGATCCCCTCTAGCCGTTCTGTGTTTTGTGGGTTCGGAGCTATGTGTATGTGCGTCTTTCTACTTCGCCATCTTGGCTCCGCCCCCCTGGTAACATAAACTTTTGTGTACATATGCATATGTGTGTAAGTGTGTACACATGTGCATATGTGTATGATAGTGAACATAAATGAGAAAGTGTAGAGATTTCAAGTTAAGATAGCAGTATTTATATCACATATTTAATGCATACTACATAGAATATGTATTTACATTGTCACATTTTGCTTGCTTTTTGAATCTTTAATAGCTGATATACAAATATACACACATGAAAATTTATACTGTTTATACTTTGCTTGCTTATGGCATTCCTGAACTTTTTAAGAAGCCTTATTATTCAGGTGATCCCTAGCTCATGGAATTAAATTTATGAATATCCAGTCATTTTCTAGGCGTTGACAATGTATTGTTTTAATGTATGCTGTGTATTGCATATGTAAAGGTAATAACAAATTTGTGCACGTTTATATTTCATTCCCTTGTGAAATTGTAATGTTGAAAGATTCCAAAGAACAGATACAGAAAGAGAAGCAACACATTTGTACTATATTTTCTCATTTGTAAAAATACCATGTAATCCAAAGCAGAGATTGATAATTGAGAAACTAGAGACACCATCTCAGAAGTGCTGTGCCCTAATGCATAAAACAGAAAGAATAAACCATCATATGTGATGCCCTGCCAATGAACTCTTCAAGCTTTGGACTGGCCTGATGGTGCATGGCTGAGAAATGTGCCCCTTGGAGATATGTAGATAAGCATGAACTGCTGGAAGAGAAGTAACCACATTCACAATAAATAAGCATTAGGAGTGGTAGGCATTCGTCCTTGATGTGTTCCTGAATTGGTATAGATCAAGGACTTGGAAATGCTTACTTTGTTTGCATTCCTGTAAGTTTAATATTTCATTGAGGTATATCTTCTCAATTAGCTTTATTTGAATAACAATTCCGATAATGATTATTTTCTATCATCTTGCATTTTCACTGTTTTCAAATACAATAAACCAACATTTATTAAATGTCTACTACATGCCAGACACTGTGCCAAATTCTGAGAATATTTTTTAAAAAGACCAAAAAAAATAATAATTGATCTCAAGCCCAAAGTTTAAAAGCCTAACCTTCTCACTGAGACTTTCAGAACACTTTATGTGCATATATGCATACTTATATACACATATATATGTCTGTGTCTATGTCTGTGTGTGTCTGTGTGTATGTATATGTGTATTATATAACATGTATTATTTGTTATGTATATAATTAAGCTGAAAATTTTCTTAACTTTTAATTATCTACATTAAAGACTTTATTGGTTTGTTCTTTATCTATTCAAGATATCCATTCTAATTTTGACTACAGAAGCTGTATTATGACTCTGAGTAAACCACCAGGGAATGAAATGTCAGTAGCCAAATGTGTTGCTTTCATTTTCATAAATAATAAGATTATTTTTTAAAAATAGAAATAGTGACAAATCTCATAACCTTGACAAAAAAAAGAAATGTGGTTAGCTTAGTGCAATCTGTTTTTGATGAATCTATGCTTGCTCTAATTGATCATAGGTTTTTCTTTGTCAACACACACAAACCATGCCTATTCTAAAACATTCTAAATCTTTTCCAGGAACTTCTCAAGTCAGTCAGGCAATAAGAATTCATTACATGTGCTAAGGAATTGGGATGTAAAGAAAGAAAAATATATGGTCTCTTGTCTCAGAAAGCTGATATTTGAATGTGAGGAAATCACTTCGTATATACAAGGAATACAGACAGTTTAAACAAAATGTAATCTCAGAGTGAAGGCATTAATTGTGGGGGAAATGGGAAAGGTTTTTCTAAAGCAAAAGTGAAATTTAAGCTGAGTCTTGAAGATCAGGGAAATCATGAGTGAATGTGGGGAAGTAGAACCCTCGAGAAATGGAGAAGTCAGTGTAAATGTATGGAGTAAGGTTATGGAGTGTCACGTGCAAGGAACACCAAATACATCAATATAGTAGGTCAGCAGGGACTATGAAGAGGAGCAAAGTAGAAAAATACTGAAAGAGTAGGAGGGGACTCATAAAAGGATTGAAATTTCAAACAGAAAATTTTATATTGAAATCATGCAGTTAATTAAGAGTATATAAAGTCTTTTTAGCATAAGGTGAAATGGTCAGATTTATACTTTGAAAAAATCACTTTGGTGGCTGGATTAGGGAGGAATTGGAGATGAGAGAGATATGAAATGGGAGAATATGTACAAGGCTATAGCAGCAATCCTGTCATGTGAAGATGAGAGCCTGTACCAGCATGGTGGCTCTATGAGTGGTTAAGAAACATATAAAGGAAAGGTATGTGAAGGTAGAAATTATAACACTTAATAACAGATCAAATATATGAAGTGTAAGGTATTGCTAATGACAACCAAGTTGTCAGGTTGGAACTTGTAGGGATAACTGTCAATTGATGAATGGCTGGAAAAGTTGTGGTATATGATTGTAATGGAGTACTGCTATGATACAAGAAATTATGAGCTCTATGATTTTAGAAAACCATGGAAAGGTTTACATAAAATAATGAAGAGCAAATGAGCAAAATCAATAGAACATTATGTGTAGTAACAGCAATATTGTTTCTTTAACTACAACTTTGAGAAAATAAATCATTTTGACTATCATAAATCCCTCCCCCAAAATACCCAAAACAAAGTAACCCTATCTGCACTTAGAGAAAAAGCTAATAAATAGAAGTATGCATAGAATGATTTTACACATGTATTCATGTGTGCATCCAATGATATTCATTGCTAGAATGAGGGTAAGAGGAAGGGAAGAAAACAAAAGGGGAAAAAAAGAAATTTACAACAACTTTATTATATGTTTAAATGGAATATTAAGTTGTACGTAATACATTTGCAATTTCATATGAAATCTTTTTTTTTCCTTTTTATCACTCTAAACTGGCGTAAGAGCAGCAAGGTCTTATCTTTTCCCCAGAGCAATGAGGCCCTAATCCTTCCCTCATATGCAAAGCAGACAACTACATCCCCCATATGCTGATCAAGGAACTTCACCACTCCATAGCCCACCCTATCACCAGAGACCTTCTGGTCAAGGGACTTACTCAAGAATACACAAGAGCCATGAGACTTCTCCCTGTCCTATAGTAACATATGTGATATCAAAGCACTCATTAACATCTCATTAATATGATAACGAAGGGGCTCTAGAGAGTGAAAGTATAATCGTTTCAAGACAGCCACTTGGAAGACCCAGTAAGTGCAAACACAAGTCTTCTTTTTGCTTGGATAGCAAAAAAGATTATGTCATAACAAATTTCCATAAGTCACCTAGCCTTCAACTCCAATATAAGTGAGTCCCCATTCCCCTTCCACCGAACCAAACAGTATCCTGATTCTTCTTGGTTCCATTTTATGACACTAAAGTTTCACCCACTGATAAACTAGCGTGACTCTCAGATAATTTTTACACTTTGAACTTGCCTTGTCACTGAATATTGTGGAAATGCTTGTTTATTTCTAATTCCATAAATTAGAAATAAAATAGACAAATATAAAGTGAGGAGAAAGAGAGGTACCTAGTTTATATCAAAGATATTAGTCAAGTAAGAGAGTATACATATATAATAATAATATGTAATGGTAGCTAGTATGAATGGTTAGAAAACATGGAGTCTTTTAAAGGGTTTAATTTTGTTTTGTTTGTTTAGTTTGTTTATGGGAGACAATGAGCCAATAGATTGGGAAGGACTGGAAATTAGTGAGGGAGACAGAGATGACTGAGAGATTGGACAATTTGTTATAGAAAATGAGAGAGGATGGAATCAAGACTGCATGCTGAGGGACTTGTCTTAGAAAGGAGAGGAAACTTTCATTCTTCAGGTGAGAGGGGTGAAGAAAGAGACAGTAGATAAAATGTTTGATTTATGTGAGACAAGGAGAAGAGAAGTGGGAACTCTTGGCAAATGGCCTCACTTTTTTCATTTAAGTATGAGACGAAATCGTCCCTGAAAAAATGGGTGTAGAAGTGCTGTGGGGGAATTGAGAGTGAGAACAAATTGAAAAGAGAGGTACAAAAGCATTACCTTGCTATGGTGTGCTATACTGACTGAAATTATACAACACAAATTTATAGTAGATTCAGCACACAGAGAATCATGATATTTTTTTTTTCTAGTTCATTAAGAAGAACATAAATGTAAGGAGGAAGGAAGGAGATAAGGGGAATAATTCAAGAATGGGATTTTATATTTAATTTATGTTGACATATAAAAAGTTAAGGCATCTTCATTTTCATTAAACTGTTTCCAATTGGTAGAGTTTTGGGATTTTTAATTTGTTAGAATGTATCTTTCCTTCTTGTAGCCTCAGACTATAGAGTGCTTCTCATTGTGCTGTCTTCCTTGACAAAATTATTACATTTATAATGATTTTGATTAGAATCAGGCTGCAACCCTATGCCATCCAATTAATGTGTATTTGTTTTTAGAATAATAAAATCAGATCTGGAAGGAACCTGAGAGGTCAGCAGGCAAAACTCCCTTATTTTAAAGATGACAGCAGTGAGACAAGGAGAAGTTAAAAGAATTGCCCAGGAACAGACAGTAAATAAATATCTAGACTTGAACTTAGACCTTTTTGATTCTAAGTCTTCCTATATTCACTACAGCACCTGGCTAACTCCAAAAAATTTTATCATATTTACCAGGGAGCTAATGCAAATCAGTGATATTACCAGAACCCAATCCATCAGTTTTCAGAATTCTTCTGGGTATGAAAAGCTACCATAGGAATCTTAGAGTTGAAAGAGCCACAACTGTGCAACAATACCTTGGCTGATATGTTATTTTAGAACTTACCCTATCCCAGATGAATTATTGCTTAAGCATGGAGAGGAATGTCACTGTTGTTGTCATAGCTGTCATCATCATCAATCTTAAACTTAATCATTCTCATCGTCATCATTCTGTCTTTGTTGTTACTACATGCAGGTGACTATCCTAGAGTTCTTCACAAGGATATTATTTGACATAAGTTTGTCAAGGATTCATTTCATTCACTTGAAATATCATTAGTTTTCGTTCTGTAACTCAAATCCTACTCCTGTCTTTCTTCTTCTACTATAAAATGAGGAGGTAGAATGAAATGATCTTGAAGAATCCTGTAAGTTCTGAAATATTACTGGGGGTTTTCAATTGTAATTCAAAAGATACCACTGTAATGCCTCCATCCCCCACTCACTTGCACCTATAAGATATCTCCAGGTCCATTCTCATGTCCTAGCAAGGCAAAAACATTTATATAGAGGCAGAAACAGGTAAAAAGTTTGGATTTAGGCTAAAAATTTCTGTTACTGCTAGTTGTCCCATGCTGATACAGCCCTCTGCCAACTAGTAGGATTTTTCATGAATCTGAAGGCTATGGATTTCTATTATTTTTCTTTCTGATTTTGAGTTTTACCTTTATAGCTATCAGAGTTTGTTTAAATAATCTAGAGAACAGTGCCAATGCCATGTCTTATAAACAAACTATATCTTTCCAGCAAGGCCCATTAATCTGTTTGTTGTTTTAACTACAGAATTGTTCTTGCCATATAAATTTTCAGCCAAATCCCTGTGTAGTACATCTAAATCCTTCAGCTGATGCTGGATTCCATCATATCAAAATTCATACAGTTCATCTTTCTCAGCTGTTGCATGGTCTCTTAACAGTTTGTGATATTAATCATAAAGGTATTTGTATACTTATGCTGTGAGTGTCTTCTCCATCCACCCACAGCCCAGCTCAATTATCTGGATCTAAAAGTTGCATTAATTATTGCCCAAGAGACATTTTCCCACACTGGGATGTCAGTGGAGTTCTGGGTTCTCTTACACCAGGTATACTGAATGAGTCATTAATATCTATGATATTTATATGGAAAATGTGTTAATTGATGGCTTCTCCTAAATATAGAGACTCATCATTCAAAATTATGAGACATCATGAACTTTAAAAAGTAGTTCTTTTGTAATGTAGTGTTTGAATTAAAATGCCAGGAATAATAGCGAATTTCTAACTTTCTGATTCAGTAAAGCATATTTTATTTATTATATTGCACAATGCAAATTAATTTCAAAATGCATAAAATATGAACATGAATATTTTTTTGCTTTTATAAAATCTCCATGCTTCAATATTAATTTATCAAATTACATCTGATAAAAATTACAGAAATATTAAGTTGATACTAAAATGGAGGCTATATTAGTAGTGTGTGTGTGTGTGTGGGGGGGGGTGTTTGTGGTTGATCATTCTTGAAGAGGACCTACATCAAGGATATGATGACCTGACATGTGGTCGAATTTGTTTTGAGTGAGGGAAGCTTTTGCACAGTCATTGACCTCATTTTCTCCTCCAGAGTCATGAGTCCAATGGCCATATATAGATCAAGAGATTGGAGATGGCCCAGGATGCAGTAGGAGATCTACATCTTTTTAAGTTAAGTTCTTACTTTGTGTGAGACAATGTCTATTCAGTGAATAGGCCTCTTTAAGAAGTGAGTCAAGGGAAGATCCCTTTAAAAAAAAAAAATCAAAGTTGGAGGGGAAGACCCTCAGGGTTGCAGCTCAAAAGAGAATCAGTTTCTATTGACATTCACTGTGAAGGGTCACTGTAGGGTCCCCAAATAACCATTAAGTGGTGCTTGAGCAGGGAAGGGTTGATTGTTGTTTAATCAATGAGATACTGAGTGAATTAGTTTTAAGGCTTGGTCTTTGAGAAAGAAATCTAGCCTCTGAACCCTGAAACCATCCAAATTTACCTTCCTTTGGGCAGAACACTGGGAGGGGAGTGGAGGTCCCCACTTGATTGTCAAATTTATGGCATTTCAAAATGTTATCCTCTTGTAGTCTACATTCATTCAGAAAAGGTGATTAAGTGAAAGTTTTGGTAAAAGTGTCAATTATAAGTCAATTGGAGTTTTCTTGCCTTAAAATCTAGCAAAAATAAGTAAAAGGATAAATTTTTCAATCTCGTCCTGAAATTTCTGTGGATTTTATTCTCATTTCTTACTTTTATTAATAAACTCTTAATTCCCACTTGACCAGTCTGCCAAATGATTGTAATTTTAACTGAATTGCCTTTACTAGAGGTAGCATATGGTGAGTAAACAGCCTTTATTTTTTTCCAGAAGAGAACATTCTGTTGCAACATTTATAAGTATAGAAAGCAAACTGTAGGGCAAAGAAAGTGATTCCTCATGGTTAGACGTTAAGATCATTCTGAATGAATGAGCTCACAACTAGCTGCAGAAGAGGTATCCAGCTGTTTCCAAAGAGAAATGTTGGCTTTTTTTCGCTTGTGCTCTCTATTGTTAGGTATAATTGACTAGGATTATTTGATCTGCTGTCCTTTGAATTTCTTGGCCTGTGTCTTGATTTTTAAAACACTATCACCCTCTTTTTTCCCTCTTTTTTTTTTTTTCCATTCTCAAGTTTGGGTATATTCAGGATTCAAGTGAAATGATCAATTTAGATTCTCAGAGTGTTGTGATAAAATATGAAAAGGCTTAGTGTTTTATACTTTAGTAGTTTTATTTTCGAGGAGTATAGGAACTATACAACCCAAATAACATTAACCACTTGAGGTTCTCTGAAATATTTAGTTTCTTTTACAAATTATAAGAAGTCATTTCTTTTGCGTATTTTTATGATTATGCATCGATTTTATAATTTACTAAGCACTTTAAAAGTACCTGCCATGTGCAAGATATTGTGCTGAGGATGCAAAGAAAAGAGGGACCAGTTTCTACCCTTGAAGAGCTCATAATGAAAGTGAGATAAACATTATGAAAACACATACACACACACACATACACACACACATATATGTATGTAATGGCTATATGAGGAAGATCAGTGATTAATCACTGAATAATCACTGATGAAATACAACCTCAGGTTTTACTACCTGTGTAGGCATTGGCAAGTAGCTTAAGGTTTGTGAGGATTATGTACCTTTTTGAATCTAATAGTTATAGACTGCTTAAGAGATCTTCATTGGTGAAGGGAGTTCTCTCCCTGGTTCTTGAAGTAGATAGATAGATAGAGAGATAGACAGATGATATATGTATATATATATATATATATATATATCCATATACGTATACATGTATCTACATGTATACATATGTAGATACATGTATAGATAAAATTTAATATGTACATATGGGCAGGCAATTTTTACCCTTAAAGTGCACAAATAGCTTGATATAGGATGTATGAGATATGGGCACAAACCAAGGTGGGAAAGTGATCCATAGTTGTACTTGCATGTACACACACACATATTATGTATGTGTATATATGTATATGAATGTGTAAAAATGTATGTGTGTGTATGAGTATATATGTGGAAAGATAGATAGATAGATAGATAGATAGATAGATAGATAGATAGATAGATAGATAGATATGATGGGGTACAGATTGTGGGAACCTCCTTGAACTCCCACTGAATCTTCCTACTTATTCTGGCCTTTCATACTCAAATCTATGACCTTATCAAATCTATTGGAGGGCCTAGCCTGGCCCTCCAACATCTGTTACCTCTGGATTGCCCTACATGCTTCCCACCTAAACCCTCCATTGTCTGATACTGCTCAATTGCCTCCAGCCATTTCCTACCCTTGATTACATCACTAGTTACCATCAAGATCCTCCTTAGATCCTTCTCCCAGACTACTAGACCACCCCGCAGATATGTCTCATGGTCTTTCCATGTATGAGTTCCGTCTCATCTCCATGAGGGTGCTCAGATTCAATCATGGTCTGACCTTGTCTAGCTGAGATTCTATCTGGTTGGCTTGTAAATACAAGAATCATAACTGCTTAGTCTCCTTGAGAGTCAACCCAATATGGTGAACCTTTAATAAACTTTGTTTTACTTTGGCTGAAAGAAGACTTGAGTTGAATTCATTTGGCAGGACCCAGCACCCCAAAGCTCCTTATGGTTTCCAAATCTCAACAGATGGTAGATAGATAGATAGATAGATAGATAGATAGATAGATAGATAGACAGACAGATAGATGGAGAGACAGAGAGAGAGAGAGGGTGAGCCAGCAGCTAGGGAGTGCAGTAGATAGAGCACCAGTGCAGGAGTCAGGAGGACCTGAGCACAAATCTCACCTCAGACAATTGATACTCACTAGCTGTGTGACCTTGGGCAAGTCACTTAACCCCAATTGCCTCATTCTGAGCCATCTCCAGTCATCCTCATGAACATCTGGTCACTGGATTCAGCTGGCTCTAGAAGAGAAGTGAGGCTCTTGACCTGCACAGCCCTCCCTCACTCTAAACAAAGTCAAGTGCAAGTCATGTCATTATTTGTCTGATGGCATGGATTTCTTTGGCAATGAAGGACAAACACACACACACACACACACACACACACACACACACACACACACACACACACACACACAGAGATTAGATAAAAGCCAGGCAAGAAAAACACTCCCTAGATTCACTGCTCTCTCACCACAAAAACCAATGAAATTCATTTAGTATGTAAGATAAGGGCATAGATGTCTAGATTCCAAAGAAATCCTACTTTTCAATGCTGCTAATAGAGAGCATAAGCATGTAAGAAACCTGAGGCCCTTGTTTAACACTATTGGGAACATTTATTGCTCTCCTGCTATCCCAGCTCAGTTACTTTGACTCCTTGTTATAATTGCTTTGATTTTGTGATCATGAGCATGTCACTTAAACGTTCTGAATATCATTTTCCTCAACTGTAAAATGAAGCAAGTAACACTGCACCATCAGTCTGAGAGCATTATTAGAGTAAACCACCCTCATATACAGATGGAAGAGAGATCATTTTGTCCCACCAACTCATTTTGCTGATGAGAAAACTGAGATCCAGGGATGTGACATGGTTACTTGGGTATTAAAATTTGAGATTGTATTCTTCCTCATTTGTCCACATCTATATAAAATCTGTATGTATGTATATATATATACATATATATGTTTACATACATATATATGTATATATATGTATGTATGTATATATATATATACATATATATATGTGTATATATGTTGGTTGTTGTCCTTCATCTTCTAAGATGACCAAAATGATATCACCATGATAAAGTGAAATTTCAGTGTGTCCGACTGTGGTTGATCAAACCAATATGAGCTCAGAATGCTCTACCACAGGTTGGGCATAGATAATCTATGTGAATATTTGGGGTGGATATCCCAAATCTGTGCATCCTGTGTTTACTTTGTGCTATCTCAATTCTGCTTTGCCTGAAGAGCACAATACCCTTTCTGATGTGGACACGCCATGCTAAGCAGTCCTGTGCCAGTGTCAGTCAAATCAGTTGCACAGTCAAATCCGAAGTTCTTGAGAGAGACATTGAGAGGGTCCTTGTATCATTTCTTCTGTCTACTATGTGATCACCTGCCCCATGAGAAAATTCTCCATAAAATAGTCTTTTTGGCCAGTGTACATTTTGCGTTCGAATAACATAGCCAGCCCATCAGAGTTCCCTCTCTGAAGCATAGTTTGAATATTTGTCAGTTCAGCTCTAGCAAGGACTTCAGCATCTGGTAGCTTATCCTGCCATGTGATCCTCGGAATCTTCCTAAGATAGTTCAAATGCAAGTGATTCAGTTTCTTGGCAAGATGCTGGTAGACTGCTCATGTTTCACAGGCATACAACAATGAGGTCAACATAATGGCTTGGTAGACCTTCAGCTTGGTAGTCAGTCTTCTCTCCAAAACTTTTCTTCCTAGCCTCCCAAAGGCTGAGCTAGCACTCGCAATGTGTGTATCAACCTCATTGTCAGTGTGTACATTCCTAGAAAGCACACTACCAAGGTAAGTGAACTTATCCACAGCATTCAAAACTTCTCCATTTGTTGTAACTAATGTTTCCACATATGGATGGTGTGGTGGTGGCCATGTTTTCTTAATGTTAATTATTAGGTCAAAATTAACACAGCCAGCAGAGAATTGATCTATACTTCGTTGCATCTCAGCTTCAGAGGCTGCATTGAGTACACAATCATCTCCAAACAGAAAAACAAGCACAAACACTCCTTCCACCTTGGTCTTGGCTTGTAGCCTTTTCAAATTGAAGAACTTGACATCAGTATGGTAGTTGACCTTGATGCCATGTTCATCCTCATTGAAAGCATTTGTCAACATAGCTGAAAACGTCATGCTAAAAAGCATGGGAGCATGCCGAGGGTCCTTTTTCACTTCATTAGTGACTTAGGAAACATGAGAGCATTGTCCATTATCCAGACCCCAGAAAACATGCCATAAGGAAATTGACATACAATATTGATGAACTTCTCCAGGCAACAAAATTTTGACATAATTTTCCATAAGCCCTCATGACTAACAGTATCAAAGACCTTGGTAAGATCTATAAACCTTGTGTACAGACCTCTGTTCAGCTCCTGGCATTTTTTCTGGAATTCTTGGGCAACAGACACCATATTGACTGTTCCTTGGCCCTTTCTGAAGCCACACTGGCTGTCAGGTGTATGATCATCTTCCACATAAAGGATCAGCCTATTAAGGAGGACTCTAGTGAGAATTTTGGTAGCAATGACTAAGAGAGAGACCCACCCCATGATTGTCACAGGACAATCTATTCCCTTTACCTTTAGTGAGATGGACAATGGAGACATCCTTGAACTCCTGAAAGATAACATCCTCTTGCCATATAATCTGGAAAATGTCAATTACCTTTTGTATGATTTACCTTGTAAATCTCAGCTGGAATAGAATCAGCACCAGGTACTTTGCCACATGAATGGAGCCTAATGGCCCTCAAAACCTCTTCTTCAGTTGGAAGTTCAGCTAAGGGGGGATTAACTTGAACCTGAGGTAAGCTGTCAGTGGCCTCATCATTGATTGTTGATGGTCTGTTGAGAACACTATGGAAGTGTTCAGCCCATCTCTCTAGGATCATGTTCTTATCAGTAGTCAATGTGGCTCCATCAGCACCGAGTAGTTGTGATGCACCATAGGTTTTTGGTCCATAAACACCTTTCATGGAATCAGAAAAGTGCTTTGGATTGTTACTATCAGCATAAAACTGAATTTTATCTACTTTCTTATTGAGCTAGAAATGTGCATCACTCTAAGCTTTGCTTGTGCTTTGTATTTGATGGAATTAAATGCTGCCTTCTTAGAAGTGGATGAACTATTCTGCTGATAAATCCTGTGGAGGTTTCATTTTTCATTTAGCAGCTTCTGAATCTCTTCATCACTTTCATGAAACCAATCTTGGTGTTTGCAAGTGTTCTGACCCAGATAAGAAAATGCAGAGTTGTACACCAAATCTCTGAAAGCTGCCCACTCCTTTTCTGATCCACTGTTGCCAATTGTGTGTTAGCTCAACTTTCCTTCCAAGTCTGCAACAGACTGTTCACACTCAGAGAAGAGCTCTAATTTGTTGACATTAATTCTTCTGGTAGTCATTTTGCCTTGGGGGCAGCACTTTTGATGAATGCAGATATTTAGCTTGGAAAAGATAAGTCTATGATCAGTCCAGCACTCTGTACGACACATTACCTTTAACACTCTCACATCTTGTCTAACAATAATAATAATAATAATAATAATAATAATAATAATAATAGTTAATAACATAATCTATTAGCTGCCACTGTTTGATGCAAGGGTGCATCTATGAAGTTTTATTGCATGTAAGTAAACATAAGACAGTGTTGGTGATGAGATGGTCATACAATGCACAAGTCTTCAGCAGTAAATGACCATTGCTATTGTTGTTTAGGACTCTCTGCCAAGTCTGCTATTCTGAGACTACTCTAGCATTAAAGTTGCCCTAAATTATAAGCTTGTCCTTTTTTGGCCCATTGATGATAAGGATCTCTAGGTCTTCATAAAATTTTTCTTTGACTTCATCAGGGTTTGTCATGGTGGGAACAAAAGAACTGATTATAGTGGTGGTATGGCATTTTCCTGAGAGTGCCAATCATATTGTCATGCGCCTGTCATTCATTTCTTTTTGCAGGCATATCAGCTTGATGATTAGATTAATTTTGATTGCAAAACCCACACCAGCTTCACTGTTCTCCCCTTCACTTTGGCCACTAAAGAAAAATGTGCATCCACCTCCAAGTTCAGTAAGCTGTCCTTCATTTGCCAACCTTGTTTCACTCAGGGCTGCTATTTGGATGTGATACCTGTTGAATTCTCTTGCAACAAGAGCAGCTCTTTTTTCAAGTTTACTGGATTTTGTGTTGCTTATTAGTGTCCACATGTTCCATGTGCCAATGGTGAGTGGAATCATCTTTGCAGATGTTTTTGTACATTTTGTATATATTTTTTTTGTGTTTTGACTGCATAGTGGGATTCCCCACCTGCCATGGCAATTAGGCCAGGGCTGGGTAAGCAGACAATGTTTACAGCACCTTTTCTATGTATATATTGTCATATGTATGTATTTCTATGTATATATTGTAGTAAAGTATAAGAAGATTGAACAGGAAAAGGGTGGATTTTGAAAGAGTTTTCACATCAAAGAAAGGATTTTACATATGATTCTGGAGGTGATAGGGAGCCATTGGAGTTTACTGAGTAGAAAACAAGATTGCCAGACCTGGTCTTTAGGAACATCATTTTGACATATAAGTGTAGGATGGATTGGACCAGTTAGACTTCTGTGACAGGAACATCTGTCAGCTATTGCAAGGGTCTGTACCATGCTGGTAACAGTGTCAGAGGACTGATCAGGGTGTAAAGAAGTTATGTTATCAAGGTGAAATTTGACAGGATTGGGTCACAGACTCAACATAGGGGAAAGGTAAGAGAGAAAGGAATCAAGGATAACACTGAAATTATGTATTTGTGACCTTGGTTGACAGAAAGGAATTCAGGCACAGGAGAAATTGTTTTCAGACAATTTATGTTTAAAATATACAATAGATAAATGAAGATGTTTGACTTAAGGTTGTTTAGACCTAATTTAGCATTTCAATACACAGGAACTGATGAGGTCACTGATTCAATAGCTTAGAGAGAGAAGAAAAGAGATCTTATCAACGTTTTTCCATTTGCATGAAGAACTCAGGAATCTTTGAGAACTTGACAAATTCCTACAGTAGGATAACAAATCCTTGAATAACACTTTCAGTGCAAAACTGGTTCCATAAATGAGAATATAAGAAATAAACAACAACATGACTAGCTATTCAGAAGGGAAGAGGAGGTAGTCAATTGCTAATAGAAGCCCCTTTCCTATATCAATAATGAGTACTTTCACTGAGGACAGAATAAGAAGTCACTAAAAATGCCAAACTTAACCTGTATCATTCTAAAGTTAATCACTTCAAAGAATGGACTGTTGTCCTTTACATAGTTAGTGCAGAGGTACTCTCTAATTGAAGTGAATTCAGAAGAACCTGGAGAGTGGGGCCAGATATGCAAGATTAGACTTGACAAAAATTTATATATATATATACATATATATACATATATATATATACACATATATATATATGTGTATATATATATATATATATATATATATATATATATATATATATATATATATATACACACACACACACACATATATATATATATAGTTCTGGGACATGACTTTCCACACAAATTCCTTTCTTACTCTGTTCTTTTCAGATGGATCCCTCGATCATCAGCTATAGTAAAGGACTAGAGTAGATATTCTTAAATATTTTTCACATCATTTGTCTCTGTGACAGTCTGATGCAACCTATGAGTTCCTCCACAAAAAAGAGTGAAAAAAAAATCTAAAAATTAGCAAAATTAAACTACATCAGGGTACAAAGGAAGGTAACTATACTATACTATACTATACTATACTATACTATACTATACTATACTATACTATACTATACTATACTATACTATACTATACTATACTATATATATATTCACAGACCACAGATGTAGAACTCTGAAAATACAGGAAAGGATCTAACACATGATAAATGTCTACACTAAAGTGTAACTGATTCACAGTACCAAAGTTTACAGAATATGAGAGCTTCAGCATCATGTTTTTTCTACGAGTTCACTTCTAATTTATCTGAAATTTGGTCAGAGGAACTGATTAGATATGGTGTACAAACATTTTTCACATCATATAAACTGAATTAATTGCCTTTTCCTTGGTATCCCTGTTTCAAATATCTTCCTACTTCAATCCATCATCCCCATAGCTGCCAAAGTGATTTTTTAGCCCAATGTGCTGGCTATGTCATTCCTTAACTATTGCTTAAAGGACCAAATATAAACTCCTGTTTGGCATTTAAAAGCATTCTGTGATTATTTTTTAAGATATTACAAAGATGAGGAGCTAAAGAGGAAGAAAGGGAAGAAGGAAAGAGGGAAGGAGGGTGAGATAAAGAAAGGAAAGGGGAAGGAAGAGAAGAAAAAAGCAAGGAAGGAGGGAGGAATTGGGGAAGGAAAGGATGGAAGAAGAAAGGAAGGAAGGAAAGGAGGAAAGAAAGAAAGGGAGAGATGCATGGATGAAGAAAGAGAAAGGATCAAGACAGAAAGAAAAAAGTAAAAGTTTACTTTTTGTTTGTTTCTTTGTTTGTTTTGTTTTGTTGTTTTGTTTTGTTTTTACCAAATAATGATAGGCTATATCATCAAAAACAAAAACATATACCTGGTTTCATTTTGCTATAAAATCTATATGAGAATGGTGTATGTGTCCTAAGAGTATATGGTCAATAAACACAATAAACAGGGAAAAGACAGGCTTTCATAGGACACGTACTAGAACAGATTACTATTCTATTCTAAACCTCAGAAATGATAAAATGTTATAGAGAAATATTAGAGTTTTTGGTTTTGTTCAATACGCCTTCAAAAAGGTACTTCACTCAGTGAAATAAACGGCAACCTTGGAGGCTTTCCATAGACATGGTATTTCTTACATATATTTCAAAAGTATGCAAAGTTCTATAATAGGTGACAACTACAGAGATAATTCAGTCCAAATTCTACCTAGATATTTTGACACCTATGGGAAATTTCATAAAACTAAACCAGTGGTTGCAGAGCAAAACTTTTCCTTAAATCAACTTTTTAAAGACAAATCCAGTTTGAAGATGTGTTGAAGATCTTAAGACAAAAAGTCTTTTTTATGAGTAGATATTTTGAAATAACACCTGAAGTGAAAAGAGACACAGCAAAATCTTAAAGCTAAGCCAAGGCCATTGCTGTAGAACAGGGCTGTTGGGCAAATGAGTAGGGCTCAGAAATAATTCACCTAAGATCAATTATTTCTGGATGGGTAAAGTAATATAAAGTTATACCATCAGAGATTTAGAGCTGACAGAGATGTTAAATCTCATCTAGTCCATTTCCCTTATTTTATAGGTGAGGGAACTTAGGCAAAAAAGGCAACCTGTTTTTGTTGTTTTTTCCCCTCAGATTCACACAGGTAGCAAATAATAGAGTTGGGATCCAAACCTAGATTTTCTAATTCAAAATTCAATGTTATGTTGCAGGGCCCTTTAAGTTTAAGAACAAAGTCCTAATTTCTCCTAGTTATGCGTCCTTTCAGTGAAGCACTGAGTACTCATATAACAAGTGTTTTTGAACCATTGAAAGAATACTGACCTACTTCCTAAGATAATGTTTCTTTTACTTATTATTTCGCTAACAAATTTTGCTGTTTTTGGAAATTCGCAGTCACTGAGCTTAACTTTTTTAATCTTTTTTAAAAAATTATTCATTAATTTATTTATTTTTAGTTTTCAACATTCACTTCCATAAGTTTTAAATTTTCTCCCCATTCGTCCTCAAGATGGCATGAGCTCCACACATACATTCCTATTAAACACATTTTAAAATTAGTCATATTACATAGAAGAATTGTAAGAAATATGTGAGACCATGAGAAAGGAAAAACAAAAAAACAAAAAAGAAAAGAGTTTGCTTCTTTGTGCATTCAGACTCCTTAGTCTTTTCTCTGGATGTGGATGGTATTTTACATCATGATTCCTTTGGAATTGTTATGCGTTACTGAGAAGAACTAAGTCTATCAAAATCAGTCATCACACACTCTGGCTGTTTCTGTAAACAGTGCTCTCCTGGTTCTGCTCACTTCCCTCAGCCTCCATTCATATAGATCTTTCCAGGATTTTCTGAAGTCCCCCTGTTCATCATTTCTTATGACACAGTAGCATTCTATTACATTCATATTCCACAATTTGTTCAGTCATTCCCCAATTGAAGGGCACCATTTCAATTTCCAGTTCTTGGCCACCACAAAAAAGAGATGCTATAAATATTTTTGTACACATGGGTCCTTTTCCCATTTTTGTGATCCCTTTGGAATACAGCCCTAGAAGTGGTATTGCTGAGTGAAAGGGTATGGACTTTTTTGTAGCTCTTTAGGCATAGTTCCAAAACTGCTCTCCAGAATGATTGGATCAGTTCACAGCTCCACCAACAAAGCATTACAGTTCCAGCTTTGCTACATCTTCTCCAACATTTATCATTTTCTTGTTTTGTCATATTAGTCAATCTGATAGGTGTGATGTTGTACCTCAGAGTTGTTTTGATTTGCATCTCCCTAATCAATAGTGATTTTGAGCATATTTTCATATGACTGTAAATAGCTATGATTTCTTCCTCTGAAAACAGCCTGTTCATGTCCTTTGATCATTTATCAGCTGGGGAATGACTTCTTTCTTGTAGATAGGTCTCAGTGTAATGGCAAGTAAAATTCGGGATTTTTGCTGTTTTTGTTTTAGTATAGTCAAGTGTCTGATTGAATCTTGCCTTTATCAATCAAGAGTCTTTCCTAGGAGCACAGTACTCAAACAAGAGCTTCTTTGACTAAAAACAGTATATATATTTGTATTGTTAATGTGATCAAAGATCTTCCTCATCCTTTAATGGGCCTTCCCCTTAAGGGGAGTTTGATTAGGGAAGATTTGTAGGAACACCCACAGCTCTTGTTAATGAGGCACTGGTTCTCAAGGTATGTGATGCCCTCTTGCTCTAAAAAAAAAGGTACAAATACTCTAAGAGAGAGGTTTTACTTTGGGGCTTAGTTTTTGCAAGAAGGTTTGCATGCCAGATGAGGACTCTGGGAAGCAGCTAAGGACCCCAGCAAACTTGCAGAACCCAGATGTCATGCTTCCCTCTCTGGTAACTAGGGTCAGATAGTTGGGGTCCAATTGTCTGTTGAATGCAGGCAGAGGAAGCTGTATCTGTTGATCTTTTGATTTTTCTGTATTTTCTTTGAAGTTCAGGATGTTGTCTCCCCTGAACTAATTGAATGATATATGTACTTGGTTAAAGGAGTGATACATGTGATTAATTAAAGTGATTGTTAACCTGTCTAAAGCTCCCTTTCCTTTGATGAACGGAGATTTAAGAACCTGTGATAGCAGGTTCCCCAGTGTATTTTGGGGTGCTTACTACAACACTCAGTTCTTTATATAAATCTGTCAGATAAACTGTTGCTTACTCCACTAATTTGTTTAGAGTATAAGACTTTATAACTAAATTGTGTATCCACTTGGATTTTATTTTGGTATATGGTGTCAGATATTGGTAACCATATGGTAGTACTCCAACCTGCTGTGAGAAGCAGGTCAGGTTTATGGTGAGTGAAGCAGAAAATTTTTAGGGCACCTTTTTGAGCATGATCTCATGCCAGGAGGTAAGCCATACCATCCTTAAGAAAGGGTGCTCAGACACTCAGAGGGCTGCCAAATACCACTACTGCTTCCATGCAGTGAGAAGATGAACCTCCCTATGTATCCACATCTATTGTTTCATCACTTGACTTTGACAGGACATTGAGATAGGTAAAAACAGTAAAATGGCATGGGAGAAGTCTTTTATCTCACGCATAAATTGAATAAAATAGAGTTGTGTGAATTCATTAGTCTCAATCTCTCTTCTACATCTTATAGTCCAATAGCAAGACAAAGGTCAAAATGACTGGCTTTGGATTGGGATGCAGTCAATGATCTTGGCATTTTTGATGATTAACCAATCTCTAAGTTCTCCATAGAGCCTGGTTCTTCTGCCCATTGGATGGCCCATTGGAACACGTTGTTTACAACTGCTAGTTGCATCAGGAGAATTTTTCAGATCCTTGGAGTAGATATCCCCCAACTCATTGATGGATTTGAGACCCATTTGGTACCCTCAACGTGGTATAGCCTATCAGCTAAAATGATTTAGTGGGATGTGGTCACTGATCATACTATAGCTTCTCAAAGTTCATAGGTGAGAGGTGAGTGGAAAGTGGACAACACAGGTGAAAAGCAGTTTTGAAAAAAGATCAGCTAGCCATCATACCAGAGTGTTAGTCTTTCCTGACACCTGTACACTCCCTAAATGATGATGCCCATATCCTGTTAGAATATTGATAGAATCAAGGATGTTAGCTGATATGGGGTTTTGTTTAGCTTTACTAAATATCTGTGTTGAGTCTTGTTTTTTACTTTTCAGTTAGGGACAGGAGGTAGAATGAAAAGAAAAAAATCTTTAAAAATACAATTATAGATTTACAAATGAAACAAATACCTGCGAATATAAATAAAGCCTTCCTATGGAAAGAGGATTTAGATATGAAATGCATGTTTCTGTGGGAATAAATGGAAGCAATATCAAGAAGCTGCAAAAACATAGCTTCTATTTAATACACATAAATCTCAACAATCCCAGCTTTCAAAATGTGTATACAGAGAACAGTCTTTTGACAAAATGCAATATACATTCCTCTTAAAAACATTAGAAAGCATAGGAATAAAGGGGGACTTTCTTAAAATAATAAAAGGTATCAATACAGCACCAAGCAGCATTATCTGTGATGGGGATATGGTAGAAGCCTTTCCAATAAGAAGCAGTATAAAGCAAGGATATCCATTATCACCACTAGTAGTTAATATTTTGTTATAAATGCTACCTATAGCAATAAGATTTTAAAAATTTATTTATTTAGTTTCAATTTTCACATTCTTTTCCACAAGATTTTGAGTTCCAAATTTTCTCCCCATCTCTCCCCTCCATCCACTTCAAGATACTATGCATTCTGATTACCTCTTCCCCCAATCTGTCCCCCTTTCTATCACACCCCTCCCTTCCCTTATCCCAATTTTCTTTCTTTTCTTGTAGGGCAAGATAGATTTCTATGCCCAATTACTCGTATTTCTTGTTTCCCAGTTGCATGCAAAAACAATTCTCAACCTTTATTCCTAAAACTTTGAGTTCCAACTTCTCTCCCTTCCTTCCTCTCCACCTATCTCCACTGAAAAGGCAAGCAATTCAATATAGGCTTATACATGTGTAACTCTGCAAAAGACTTCCATAATAGTCATGTTGTGAAAGATTAACTATATTTCCCTCCATCCTCTCCTGTCCCCCCATTTATTCTTTTCTCTCTTTTAACCTTGTCCCTCCCCAAAAGTGTTTACTTTTAATTACTCCCTCTTCCCATTTGCCCTCCCTTCTATCATCACCCCACAACCTACTTATCCCCTTCTCCCCTACTTTCCTGTAGTGTAATACAGATTTTCATACGAAATTGAGTATGCATGTTATTCCTTCCTCAAGCTAAATGTGATGAGAGTAAGGTCTACTCTTTCCCTCTCACCTGTCCCCTTTCCCCTCCATTGAAAAAGCTGTATCTTGCCTGTTTTGTGTGAGGTAATTTACCCCATTCTAATTCTCCCTTTCTCTTCCCAATATATTCCCCTCTAACCCCTTAATTTTATGTTTTTAGATATCATCCCTACCTTTTCAACTCACCCTATGCCCTCCATCTATATGTATGGAATCCCTACAATACCCTAATATTGAGAAAAGTCTCAAGAGTTACAAATATGATCTTTCTATGTAGGAATGTAAACAGTTCAGTTTCAGTAAGTCTCTTATGATATCTGTTTCCTGTTTACTTTTTTATGCTTCTCTTGATTCTTGTGTTTGAAATTTTGTATCCATGTCTGCTCTTTTCAAAAAGAATGCTTGAATATCCTCTATTTCAGTGAATGATTATTTTTTTCCCTGAAGGATTATACTCAGTTTTGCTGCATAGGTGATTCTTCCTTTAATCCTAACTCTTCTGACCTCTGGAATATCATATTCTAACCCCTGTAGTCCCATACTGTAGAAGCTGCTAAATCTTGTATTATCCTGATTGTATTTTCACAATACTGAAATTGTTTCTTGTTAGCTCCTTGTAATATTTCCTTCTTGACATAGGAGCTTTGGAATTTTGTTGCGATATTCCTAGGAATTTTCAGTGTATTCTTTCAATAGCTATTTTACCCTCTGGTTCTAAAATATCCAGGCAGGTTTCCATGATAATTTCTTGAAACATGATGTCTGGGCTCTTTTTTTGATCATGGCTTTCAGGTAGTCCAGGAATTTTTTAATTGTTTCTCCTGGATCTACTCTTCTTGTCAGTTGATTTTCCAGTCAGATCTTTTACATTGCTATTTTTTTTCATTCCATTGACTGTTTTATAATATCTTGATTTTTCCTAAAATCAATAGCTTCCATCTACTCCATTCTAATCTTTAAGGAATTATTTTCTTCAGTGAGCTTTTGGACATCCTCTTCCAATTGGCCAATTCTCTGTTTTAGTATATTCTCCTCATTGTTTTTTTTTTTTTGGATTTGTCTTACCCTTTGAGTTAGTCTGTTTTTGAAGTGTTATTTCTTCCATATTTTGGGGGGCATTCTTTGGCAAGCAGTTGATTCATTTTAATGATTTTCTTGCATCACTGATTTCTATTTCCAATTTTTGCTCTACTTCTTTTACTTAGTTTTCAAATTCCTTTTTGAGTTCTAACATGGCCTGAGACAAGTTTGTATTCTTCTTGGAGCCTTTAATGTAGGAGCTTTGATTTTGCTGTGTTTCATTTGTGTCACCAAAGTAAGATTTTGTAGTCTGATTCTTTTTCCAGTTTTTGCTAATTTTCCCAGCTATTTATTTGACACTTTGAATTTTTTGCTAAGATTGTTCTTTGCTTCCAGGTGGAGTAGGTGGTGTACTGTCAGTTACTGGAGACCCCACAATCTGTGAGCATCGAGCTCCAGAAGTAGTCCTGGCTGCTATCCCTGTCCCTGCCCCTGCAGCTGCTGCTTCAGGCTTTATCTCAGTGGGTTCCTCCACCCCCTAACCACCCTGGGACTGAGGCCCAACCACTCTACTCTCTCATACAATTCCCACAGGTTTTTTCCACTTGCCTTCCAATTTGTCCTTAGTATTTTGGGGTCATGAAGTCTGGAAACTGCCAAAGATGCCCAAGATTCAGTCCCTCCAAGACCTTCTCAGGTCCCATCTGTGCTGGTGTGGCCCATGCTGCACTGAGCACTCCTCCCAGTGTGGTATGATAGACAATTCCTGGTGACCTTCCAGGCTGTCTTGGGCTGGAGATTTGCTTCACTTCATAATTCTGTGGGTTCTGCAGAAACAGAATTTGCTTAGAGTCATTTTTTACAGGTATTTGCCTGGTTATGGTGGGAGATCACTAGCAAGTCCCTGCTATTACTCTGCCATCATTGCTCTGCCCCCTCCATTCTTATTGTTCAGGAGTTCGTTACTTCAGTAAGCTTTTGAATCTCTCTTTTTTTTTTTTTCCAACTGGTCCATTCTACTTTTTAAGGCATTCTTCTCTTCATTGGGTTTCTGGACCTTTTTTTGCCATTTGGGTTAGTCTAATTTTAAAGGTCTTATTTTCCTCAGCATTTTTCTTTTGGTCTCCAGGCTGTTGACTTGTTCCTCATGGTTTCCTGAACCTCTCTCATTTTTTTCTCTACTTCTCTTATTTGCTTTTCAAAATGTTTTTTGAGCTGTTCCATGGCCTGAGATCAATTCATATTTTTTTTTAGAAAGCTTTGGATATTGGAGCTTTGACTTTGTTGTCCTCTTCTGGTTGTATGTTTTGATCTTCCTCATCAGCAATGACTGAAGAAGTCATTTTTCACTGAGAAAGTAAATGTCTGTGGTCTGTTTGCTCTTCGCCTGTTTGCTCATTTTCCCAGCCAATTACTTAACTTTTGAGCTCTTTGCTAAGAGGTGGGCACCAGAAGCAGTCCATTGCTTCAGCAGTGTCTTCTACCACCCTGGTCCTGGGTCTGAGTCTGGACCATATTCCCCTCTCAGCTAGGTGAGAGATCCTTACCACTGACCTTCAAACTGTCTTTGGCATTTTGGGGGTTGAAAAGTCTTGAAACTGCCTCAGTCACCAGAGATTCACTACTGTAAGGCCTTCTCCAGCTCTGTCAGTGTGAGTACGGTGCATGATGAACTGCACTCCACTCCCGGGCCAGTGCAATAGACCCTTCTTGTTGACCTTCCAAGTTGTATTGTACTGCAAATTTGCTTCAGTCTATCATTTTGTGGCTTCTGCTGCTCTATAATTTGTTTAGAGGCATTTTTCCAGGTTTCTTGAGGAGTTTGGGGAGAGCGCTACTCTGCCAATTAGCCTCTGCCTGCTGAGTATTTTTAATGGACACTTATTGAATTGAATTAAGTAGCATAGCAGGGATCAAACAAAATAAGCACATAAAACAATACCTTAGGATGAGGATTGATCACAAGCAGCCCATCATTGCTCCTTTGAACAAATGGGGCCTAAAATCTTGGTGAAGGTTTCTTCTTCCATAGCTACTTCCTCCTATGATTGGATGTAGAGCTGTCCCTGTTCCAAGAAGTCCAATTCAAAGTGCCAGTTCTTTAGGTGGCACTCAGAGCTTGATTGTCACAAGGTCCAGGAATAACACATTGCAGTCATGAACAAGGGTGACATCCAGTTTAAGCAATCAGGCATGTGCAGGTGGAGGGCATTAAGTCTGCAGAAAACAAATCTGACAAGCAAGGTGAGCTGACAAAAAGCCAAAAAGAAACAATGAGACATTAACCAGAAGCAGGTTAGACATAGGGTTAGCCATGCTTCTGAAGTCCATGAACGCATTATTATAGCATCATTTGTGGTAGTATATATGAGTTAAGGGTACAGTAACCACAGTATATTCTTTCTTAGTTAATTTTCCAATTTTCATTGTTAATTTAACTTGTCTGGCTGATATTTTAGCCCTTTCCAGTCTTGTGATGGTGACAGGATGTCCATTTTTAAACTTATCAGGGTTTCCATATGTAAGGGAGACCTCTGCTCCAGTATCTATTACTGTCCTAGTTATAATATTTGATCCATTTTTTCCCAAGAGATGATCAAATTGATGTCCCATCTGCAATACCATCTGTGTATTTCTTTCATTTGAGCTGGGACTGAGCAAATTTCCTATTCTCTCTGAAGGTATAACAAACTTGGATATGTGAGTTCAGGAGGACCAGTAGGGGCAGCTTTTACTTCTGTGTTATAACAACTATCAAGCACCTTTTCTTAGTACTTTATTTTTATAGTTCATTAGTTGGAAAATCATCTATGCTTCCAAAATCTACCCTTGCTCTCAATAGCAATAAACAATTCTTTTTTTTTTGTCATTTTATTCTGACTTTGAATCTGTTGGCTATTTACTCTTCTCTCTAGAGGAAATTTATCTTTACTCGTCCCCTTAGTCACTCAACTGTGAAATCTCATCCAGTACCTCTAAAAGAGGGTGCCCTACTTCCCCAATTAGTAGAGTCAGAACTAGTGGCTTAAGAACAGTAAGAACTGTCTTCTCTGTTATATTCCTATGGTAAACTGCTAACAGGCTATCATAGTATGCATCTACATTTCCTATTATTATGGCAGCCTTCATTACCTCCTCCTTTAAATTTTTTATACAGTCCCTAAGTGAATACTAGAGTCTATCTCCACTAGGTCACATAGAGTCAGTAGAATACTGATTACTGTATCCTCCTATAGCCAAAGTTAACAGATTAGCCATATTGTTACCACAATGTAATCTCTATAAACTTGCGGTATAAATTAATTCTGAATAATACTTATGAATTTCAAGAAATCAACACCATCTGTAGATGTTCCTCTGGCCTCTTCATCACTGATTCTCACCATCCAAGATGTTAACAATTCTCCCATCCTTTAGGTGAAGCAATTCAAAATATCTGTGACCTCTTCCTGACAAAAATCCTCAATTATCTCTCTAAACACTGAACCCCTGGGTCTCCTGTTTCCACCTTAGTATTAGACAAGCTTCTCCCTGACAAGTTTCTCTCTCTAACATTGTTTCATTTTCCAACTCTGACTTTGTTACATTTTCCTTTCACTCACTCTCCCAGCAGTCGTTGCCATGGCAACTTGGCTGAGTCTGTACAAAGGTTGTATGCATACTTCTTTTACCAGTCTTCTGCTTCTTCTGAGCTAAATGAGCATCCTTTTATTCTACCTGAGACCCTCCACCATACCCTTTTAAAGGAGAGTCTGAACACTTAGAATTTCCATGCAAACTAGCTAACTCTATATTCATCTGAATTTTTTTTCTTCAGCAGCTTGTCTCTGCTTTTACACATAGTTTGGTAACCCATTAATAAAGCCCAGCTTCTCCTATACACCCCTGCTAGCCATTTCCCTGGTTTTATTGTTATTCCTTGCAAACACCTTTCCATATCTCTAGGTTCCCCCTCCTGTAACCTTGCTTCCCAGTTTCATAGGGTCCAGTGCTTTTAGCCCATTCCCTTGCTAGCTAGGAATATGGTAAATCCTCCCATTTGGGATATGCATTGCTTCCTCTAAATCCTTTCTGCCTAGAAATAGGGATTTTATGACCTGGGATCCCTTTTGTGACACCACAAGTATTGCCAAGGCAATATCCATAGTAACAACAGTGACTATGAATATGCTGGTATAGTACTGAATCAGAAAGTATAAGAGACTCTTCACATAAAGGACAGAAGAAAACATTAATTCAGGTACTAGAAAGCCAAATCCATCATAATAACCAAGAAGTCAACATAAATTAGCTCTGCAGGGAATAAAGTCATTCCCAAGCCTTCTCACCAGCAAGCGCTCACAAAACTAGCTATGCCTGCCTCCCTGTGTCCTTTCTCTTCTGCCTCAAGTGCTCTTACCAACTTCCTCCCAGTTCTGCTCCACCCTTCTTGTTCTACCCATTCAGCAAGATCCTCCCACCAAATGTGACTTAGGCTTACATGTGATTTAAGTAGGTTACATGGACATATTAATGAATGGGAAAGATCTTCTCATTTAAATTACCATTGCAGTCATGGGGTCAGGGATGGGGTGGTAGAGGAAGAAAGGCAATATCGGGAAAAAGAATGGGGAGGAAGAGAGGCATATAGAGTAACTCACATAACCTTGGTTTAGAATTGGAAGCATTTGGCATCATGAAGCATGTGGAATTAAAAGGGTGCTCAAGGAGATAGTTGCTTTGGGTCTCATTTTTATAGTCTTGGTACAGAAAATAATTCTTATGTATGTAATATTGAGATTATTTCATTAACATATCCATATCATCTCAAAGTTATCAGTACCATTTGGTGCTCTTCTAGTCTTACTGAGTGTATCTGAGCTAATCTTAGGTTTATGTATCAAGGGCACAAAAATCATGACAGCAAAACTTACATGATTTTCCCTGTTTCTCAGGATGTAATTTTTAGCAAATATGTGATAGTTTGAAAATTATGCTCCTTTGGAATTTGGGACAGTCTGTACATTGTTTCTAGGTACCCCCTTGCAATGTTGTCCTATGCAATTATTACTTTCTATTGGCTTCTTATAAATTTAATATAGTTAATGTGAAGGTGATGGTGATCTGGTGGACCCCAACAAAATGTAAATTTAACACACATGATAAGAAAGCATTCGGTCATTGAATACCATATAAATTAAAACACAAATTAGAGTTGAGGTTTAATCTAGATCTAAAATTGATTAGAGTGGAAAGGTGTTATATCTGTATATGTGCATATATTGAAAGTTACATTAATATGTAAGTGAACTAGTATTCATAAGGTATGAGTTCTAGTCCCCAAACTGTTACACACACACACACACACACACACACACACACACACACAGGCATTTTAGGAAAGTCCTTTTACTTCTCTGGATTCCAGCTTACTCATCTGTAAAATGTTGTGTACTAGATGATCATAATATTTTGAAATTTCATCTTTCCTTATTCCTAACAACTTCTAACCTTGTTCTTCATTCTCATTGTGACTTCTGTTTCATTTCTTAATTTGTTCCATGCACTGCCTTGCTCTCTTTCCCTCCATATCTTTTACCCTTGTTTAACCAGTTAAATTCAACAATATTCTCTGCCCTCAATTTCTTGCCTCTTTTTATTCTCATCAATAAGACTACAACACACAACGCTGGATGACTCCACCATTCACTTCTTTTACACTCATTCACATGCAGTTAAATAGACTCAGAGGAAATCATGAAAATTTATTGACTAGACCACAGCAAATTTATATCATCTAATCTCGACTGAACCTCTACTTCATCAAGGCAAAAATTCTTTTATCCCCACATCGTCTCATTAGAATATCCTTTCAATTCTAAGTATTTCAATTTTCTTATAAAAATGCTAGTGGGTGAATATATAGAAACCTATGTTAGTAGAGTGAAGCATATAAGAATAATATTTATATAACACTTACTATGTGCCAATCACTGTGCTAAATCATTTACAATTATCATATCTTTCTCATAGCAACTTTATAAGAATTGTGCTATTATTACCTGCAATTTACAGATTAGGAAACTGATACAGAAGTTAAGTGATTTGTCTAGGGTCAAACAGCTAATAAGTGTCTAAGACTGCATCTGAACACACATCTTCATGCCTTCAGGACCAACACTCTATCCACTTTGCTAGAATGTAGATTCCATTGATTTAAAAAACATTCAGTATGAAGTGGAAGCATGAGTGTAGCCTACCATCTCTAGAATGTTAGTAGTGTTGAGGAAGGGACAGGTCAGGTCATGGCATATGGGTATAGCAGGCTCAAGAAAAGATATTTTTAGTTATTTGCTTTGTTTATTTTTAAGAATTGACTTATTTAAATATATTTATAAGAGGAATGGAAGAAGCTGAATATAAGAGAGAGAATATTTGAAAGATCATGATCTGAAAAGACACAAAAGAGAATAGGACAGTATGTGATTAAAAGTACCAATGATAGGGGCAGCTAGGTGGTACAGTGAATAGAGTACTGGCCCTGGGATCAGGAGGAGCTGAGTATAAATCTGATCTCAAACATTTGACACTTACCAGCTGTGTGACCTTGGCCAAGTCACTTAACCTCAATTGGTTTGCCTTTCCCCCTCCGAAAAACAAAACAAAAATAAAAAGTGCCAACATTAACATTAGATTTGTTGAGAAGGATATTTATCTGTCTTCTGAAACTAGAGAGAAAAAGCAAGTTTGAATAAAGACATGGAAAATCCTTCAGATGTTGAGGAAAGAAGCATTATTGATATAGTGCATACATATTGTACATACATACATATGTGTATGTATATATATATATATATATATATATATATATATATATATATGAGCACATATCACAAAGAAAACAAAAGTTCTATTTTTAATTTTCAATTTAATGGCTTTAAATGATTTGTTAGTGTTTGCTTTTATGTCATAATCATGCATTTTCCAAATGTATGTTTTCCATGAACAACTTAATTATTTTACATTTAAAATATCAGGTAGATAAGGTGATCGTGGTATAGCACTAATGCAGTATTCACTGAACATAAAGCAGCCATGAATATGCCAGCACAGCTCTGAATTACAAAATGTAATAGACTCTCCACATGGAAAACAGAAGCAAAATATTTATTCAGACACCAGAAAATCAAATTCCAACACCAGGAAGCCAACTCCATCACAGCAACAAAGAAATCCATCATACTACCCAAGAAGTCTATACACAATAACAATGTAGGGGGCACTACTATCCTCAAATCTTCCCTCTGTTAGGCTTCCCACAAATTAGCTCCCTTAAACAAATCACAAGCAGGGTCCCTTAAACAAAATCACAAACAGGTTCTCCTACTCAATCTCTTGCTGCCCCAGCTGCCTGCTTTCTCTGTCCTTACCAGGTCTGACTAGTCTGACCAACTTCCTCTCAGCTGTCCTCTATCTCTGCTTATTCCTGGTCCATGTGACTTGATGCATATGATTCAGGCTTCCATGTGACTTAAGCATGTCACAAGGGCCTATTAATGAATGGGAAAGATCTTCCCATCAAGAAGCAAAATTACATTAAAAATAAGCAAAAAATGCATTATCAATGTATATGAAAATCCTTACCAACTCTGAAATTCTATAATTTTGTGATTCAACCAGTTCTTGCTTTTGGACTTATTTATTTTACATTGTTACTCCCCCACAGTGGACACTACAGTCTCCTCAGCCTTGAAATTTACTAGCTCCTGGCTTCTCACCCTGAAAGTATACTCTGCTCCTTTGGTCCCTTCCTCTGATTGGTTGTTTTCTCCAAGAACACCATTTAAAGAAAAGTATTCATGCCAGTCATGTCATTCCTCTCCAATCTCTACTCATGACTCCAGAATTTTTTCACCATGCTATAGTTGCCTTTTCACCTTGAAACTATATTTTATTCTTAGTCTTCTCATACTCATAATGAATTCCTTCTTTGTGACCACTTCCGCCTACAATAAAAAAATTCCTAGATCTGACTTGTCAGAAGAAATGGAGTTTAGGGAGCTTTTCAACAATCTGAGTGAGGTGAAATGTCTATTGATTTCTCTACAAAATAAGAATGAGGTTATCAATGCCCAGCGTGAGCTATACATTACTCTTTCATATTTTATGCCTTTGTCAACTGAGTCTCTGTTTTCACCATCTCTATTTTGTTGTCTTCTTTTGTTCAGTCATTTTAACCTTTTTGTGACCCCATTTGGAGTTTTCTTGACAAAGATAGTGGAGTGATTTGCCATTTCCTTCTCTAGTTCATTTTACAGATGAGGAAACTGAGGCAGACAGGGTTATGTGACTTGCCCAGGGGCACAAAGCTAGTAAGTGCCTGAAGTTAGATTTGAACTTATGGAGAGTAGTCTTCTTGAGTCCATGCCAGTACTCTACCTACTCCACCACCTAGTTGCCATTCTCTATTCTGTGGAGAAAGTAAATAGCTATTCTATATCTAATTTACTTCTACTCCCTTTTGGGAGACCCTCCATATGAGCTATAGCTAAATTTTAAGTAGCTTTTTTCCTAGTACTCATGGGTGAAAACATAAAGAATTAAAAACAAAAAGGACAGGTTGCTTTCTTTAGATGTCAAACTCTCTCAGGACTTAACCATATATTCTTCTGAACCTACAGTGTAGCCATTGTCACTCTGAATATTGTTAGACTTTCATGGATTAAAGGTAAGAAAAAAGAGATTAGAGAGAAGATGGTCATTATGAACAAAGCTGCCTTATAAGGCTACATATATAACATGGATACTTCATACATATATGGTAGGGAAAAATAACCTGGAAGATGACAAGGAAAATTGTTGAAAACTAGGAAAGGAAACAACTATGAATCTTAAGCTGAGGTACCTTATATAATCATTTTCACTTTTTTTTTTGAATAAGATAACTTAGTCTCTTTAGTGCTTTACTCTAAGATGCCTAGAGAATGATTAAGCCTTTAGCATGCTTATCACAAATAAATTCACATTTAATCAGTAGAGTTTCATCAAATGTTCCACACATTTTAAAAATCAAATGACCTCAGAGCAAGAAATATTTTCTTTTTCCATTAAATAATTTAGAGGTAAAATCACCACTAAAATTAGAAAATAAAGAGATATCACTTTTAAAAATCTTGAGTTGTTTGTTTGCTAAAAGTCAAATAGTAGATAGAAATTATGTTTATCAACTTTGAGATATCAAACTTTCCTGCGAAAATTGTACTTGGTCATATATATTCATTATAATGATAGATTTCTGGATCTGTAGGGAACTATTATGAACTCTGCTCTGCTGTGGAGAGTAGAGAATCCTCCAACAATGTATTCTCCCTCCAGATTCCCATATTCTTTACTTGAATTCAATCTGATTAGATCAGAGCACCACTTTCTTATTGTCTCTAGTGCATCTTTGTATATACCTGTATTTCAAACAAAACATATTTTCTACCATCTGGTCAGCTTGGCCTGCTGCCATCAGGATTTGAGTGGTACTTTGAAGCACAATTTTATAAAACCTGCTATTATATATTAGCAAAAATGCTGCAAAACAAAATATCAGGTGAAAAAATCAATCAGTTTTTCATTCATCTACCCAGCAAAGTGATTGAAATAATCCTGATATTTTTGGATCTCGGAATTGTACTATAGGTATATGATATATCATAGAGATTCAGGATGGCTTGTGTTTAAATTTCACTTCAAACACTTAGCAACTGTCTTACCCTGTGAAACTTATTGATCTTCTTAACTTATTTTCTGTATCACCAAGGCAATATTCACAGCACTGAGGATGGCCATGAATATGCTGGCATACTTCTGAATCACAAAGTATAACAGATTCTCCATATAGGAGACAGAAGAAAAACACTTATTCAGATACCAGGAAGCAAAATTCCCAAACCAAAAAGTCAAATCAGTCATAGTAGTCAAGAAGTCAATACGCATTACCACTGCTAGGAACAAAGGCATTCCCAAACCTCTCCCTCCTCCACTTTGCTGGGGCCTTCCCACAAGGAAACACTAACAAGCCTTAAAGTGCCTCCTGGCTTGTGTCCTCTCTCCTCCACCACAACTGCTATCGCTAAATTCCTCCCGGTTCTGCTTCACCTTTCCTGTTCCACCCATTCAGCAAGCTCCTCCCACCACATCTCACTTAGGCTTCCAGATGATTTAAGCAGGTCACATGGACCGATTAATGAATAGAAAAGCTCTTTATGTTTAAATTGCCATTACATATTTGGCCCCAAAATCTTTCATATTCATTGCACCATTCAGTGGGGCAACTGGTATCAAAAGAACTAACAAGAATAACTGAAAATAAACATATAAAACAATAACTTACACAACTGCTGTCAACAGAACTTTACAACAATATAATATAATATAATAGGGATCAAACAAAATGAGCACAAAAAACAATATCTTAGGGTGGGACTTGAACATAAGTGCCCCATCATTCACCCCATCAAATGAATGGGGCCCAAAATCTTGAAGTAAAGGGTGAAGGTCTCTTCTTCCATAGCTACTTTATGCTGAGATAGGATGCAGAGCTGTCCTTGCCTCAGGAGGTCCCATTTGAGGGGTCAATTATTTAGCTACCATCCAGAACTTAGTTACTGACAGGTCCAGGGTGATGCATATCAGTTGTGGACAATGGGTGACATCCAGTTTAAGCAATCAGGCATCTTCAGATGGAGGATAATAAGCCTGCAGAAAACAAATTTAACAAACAAGCTTAACAGACACAAAGCCAGAAAGAAACAAGGAGGCAATAACCAGTAGCAGGTTAAATATAGGTTCAGCCATTCTTCTGGAGTCCTAGAATTCACTATCATAGTCTCATTCAGGATAGAATTTATGAGTTCAGGCTCCAATTTGGTAGTCATCTTCTCCTGAATAAACAACAGTTAAAATTTTGTCTTTCCTGTGTGCTATAATTTCCACAGCCTTTGGAACATCATCTGGCTTCTGTTTTACCCATACTTTAGCTCCCAATTTTATTCTATCAGTAGAACTCAATCTTTCATTTTCTCTGCTAGTTTATTTTGGAAGGAGGGTCAATTTCTACAAGGGGTATTGTTTCACAAGGAATAATAATCACTTGAACAATTCTATAATTTTTACAAAACTTTATGGGTTCTTCACCTAAATCTTGGAGTA
This sequence comes from Notamacropus eugenii, assembly GCF_028372415.1. Lineage (NCBI taxonomy): Eukaryota > Metazoa > Chordata > Mammalia > Diprotodontia > Macropodidae > Notamacropus > Notamacropus eugenii. Next base: position 392,087,033 of record NC_092876.1, read on the forward strand.
TCCCAGTAATTTCTCCTTGATAATTAGAATCTATCACTCCAGTCAATATATGTATTCCTTGAGCTGCTAATACAGATTTAGGTAATAGCCATAGAAAATTATTTTGGGGGATTCTCATGCATATTACAGTAAACTTTTTTTTTCTTATTTCTTTCCTATCAAATCTAAAGTCCTCTAAAAAACATAAATCATATCCTGCAAACTATACCATTTATGTAACAGCAAGGATCCCAGCATACATAAGAGGACCTACTGTACAGGTACTTTGGTCTGATTTTCTAAAAGGAAAGCAACTTTTGGGGGTATCAACAATTTTCTTTAACCAAGCACATATATCATTCACTTAGTTCAGGTGAAAAAGTCAGCACCCTGAACTTCAGAGAAAGTACTAACAGAGAAATAAGGACCAACAGATTGGGCTTCCAATTGTCTGACCATAAGCAATGCAGACATCACAGATTCACAGACACATCCAACTATCTGACCATACATATGTAGTTATCAGAGAGAGAAGCACCAACATCTGGGTTTTCAAAGCCAGGGTACTCTTAGCAGCTACCCAAAGTCCCATCTGGCCAAACACTTCAAATAAGTAAGCTCCAAAACAAAACCTCAACTTAGAGTATATATACATTTTTTCAGAGCCAGAGGGCATCATGATCCTTGAGAAGCAGTGCCTCATTAGAAATTAACAAAATATATGGGCCTTTCTACAAAACAAATATCCCCTAATCAAGCTTCTCCTAATGGGTAAGCACATTAATGGGTGGGAAAGATCTTTAACTACCAATAACATTACAGTTTCCTCTGTCATGATAGTGGGTAGTGATAGCACATATCTCCAAGAGTTTTGAGATGAAATGAAACAAAAGTTATAAAATACTTTTCAGAACTTAAGACTCTATTTAAATACCTGTTATTGTTGTAGCTAGGTTTTTATTTTTTTAAAAAAAGTTGTTTTGTTAACCTAATGGAGCATCTAGATGTAGTTCAAATATGGTCTTATCTACTAGCTATGTGTCCCTGGGAAAATAATTTAACCCTGTTCACCTCAGTTTCCTCATCTAAAGTGAACTGGAACAGAAAATAACAAGCTATCCTAGTATCTGTTAAAAACAAAAAACCCAAATGGAGTTATGAAGGGTTGGACACAACTGAAAAAGGACTGAACCAGAACAACAATCTACTTATTTTAAACAAAATTTACTTGTTGTTAATAGGTGTCATTGAGCAATTTGACTAGAAGGCCTGATTTGAAAATTTCTTGGATGATTTTGCAGTTTATGTAGGAGAATAACCTTGAGGAGCATACTTTAAATAAGATTATTTCCATGAATATTAGGTACCATTGCAAATGGAAAAATCGAAAATTGAAATCTTTGTATGAATATTATTTCCCATTACTCCTAACTAAGCAAATAGGAATTGTTAAGAAGCATGATATGGTTAATAATGAGAAAAATAAAATTAGAAAGACTTGGGCCTAAACCTTACCTCATACTAGTAGAGTGGGGGCAGCTAGGTGATACAGTAGATAGAGTATGGCACCTAGAATCATAAAGACTCCTGTTCCTCAGTTCAAATATGGCTTCAGACACTGATGAGCAGTGTGTCCCTGGGCAAGTCACTTATCTCTTTTTATCTCAGCTTTATCATCTGTAAAATGATCTGGAGAACGAAATGGAAAAAAAGTGTCTTTTCCAAGAATAGCCTAAATGGGGTAACAAAGAGTCAGACACAAATGAAATGACTGGACAACAAAAGCTGTACGATCCTGGGCAAGCCAATGAATTGTTGAGTACCTCAGTATCCTCATCTGTAAAAAGAGGAAGTTGGTTTTCATGGCAAGCTATTGGTATTGTTTTGTTTTCTGGAAATTTTTAATACTATAAAGTTATTTTAAGGGATTCCTACCTGAACTGGGCCCTTGATTCCACAAGTAAGTCAGTCTTTTTAATCTGTACTCACATTTAAAAAGTTTAATTGAATCAGTTTGATAAATATTAAATACTTAGGAATTTTATATATCTTTTTCTTTCAGATGCACTCACTGAAAAAGAAAGTACTTCACAAAACAACTTATCCATGAATAATAGCTCTTCATAACTTTAGTAGGTCCTGGGACTTACTAGCTTTGTGACACATAATGAAAAAATAATTTATCTTCCAGTCTAGGCTTCGTAACTTATAAAATGGAGAAAATAATGGACTCCAGTTCTCCCTCTCTTGATTACTGGTTGTGGGATCTAGAAGTGTAGGACTAGTGACTTGGCATCCCTGAATTTTAGCTTCTTCTTATGTAAAATATAGACAGCTGACTGATTTGACCTAACAGGTCCCATCTTTAGATTGGTAATCCTATGATGGATTATATTATGGTCAGAAGGTCCTTGTCAGGATTTCACAAGATAGGTGACTTCAAGAATTCAATTAAAAACACTTAAATGTTTATTTTCTGCAGAGCAGTGTGCTAAAGAGCATAAAATAAAATAAAAGAAAGACTCTCTTCTCAAGGAGCTCACATTCTACTGAGAAGGGTTGGAGTAGATTTATATAAACACTCTATAAGTATGAAAATCTGTATCACTTCCAGTTATCCTCAACATCATCATACTTGCTTAAAATATTTACTTGGAACAATATACAAACAAAACTATTTAGACAAGGATAAATTGAAAAGGGAAAATTAAAGCTGGTTAATTCTATCCTTAAGATTCAACTCTCCAACTTAAGTAGCTTTGATGAAGGGGAGGATGAAACAGCTGCTATAGATATAGCTCTCCCTTCTTTCTTGAAACTCTTTTCATCTCCCCACAGCTGTGGAGTTGACAGCATGAAGAATATGACAAGTAAGCTGGGGGTGGGGTGGGGTGCAGGAAAAAACTATGGGAAATTTAGAGATGAAAGAGTAGCATTCTCCTATCCCACACAGTAACAACCAACATTAGTGTTTTTCCTGTCCCAGCAAGGACAAAATAGATAGTACTTAGCAGTAACTATTATTTGCGGAGAGGAGGAAAAGAAAATACAGTATGTCAAGATGAGGGGTATGTAGGGAATTATGAAAAGTATTATATTTTTCTCAAAATATGCATGGGGAAAATACTAGAAAGTAGATGAAAAAATCAATCATTTAAAATAGTCAGAAACACAGTAAGCCATTGAAACAATGCAACTATTTTAAAACCTATGAAAGAAATGTACACTTTTGCACTACAGCTTCATATTAATTTTGTAATATAATTATATATGGAGATCTTTTAAGTGATATGTTGTGTTTTAATTTGCATCTGCTCTAGAAAAGACATCTTCTGGGTCTCTGTTCATGATGTTAGCATATAACTAAGTAGATTGTTTCACTTCAGATCATGTAGTTGTAAAATACTAATTCATAAAATATGAAAATATCTTTTTAAAGCATGGTGCCATGGCTTGTCATAAAATTGCTGTCTAATATAATATCTTAATCCTGTTAAAAGCTATCTGCTGTAGAACATTCATCAGTATTGACAAGAAAATGAGTGTTAATAGTTATGAAAAGCTTTTAAAGCATTTACTTAATAGTTTTAATCTAATCTTCAAATAATTCACAACTCGTATGTGAGGTGGAAGAGAATTCTGGGATATTTCTACATGCAATTAAATGCCAAGCTTAGAGTAACATAGTCTGCAATTGAGGAAAAAATGTCATTTGGACTAAATACTTCAGTTTTATATAACCTGGAGCAATAGTTTTCAATGTGTGTTCTGAAGATGTTTCAGGAGATCGATGAGTTTGGACTTATTTTCAAAATAATAATGATGCTATTTCTTTATCAAAACACAGTACTCCTCTCTTTTTCAATAATACATTTTAGGAGGCCAGATTTCTTCATATACTTTAAACAACACATAACAACTGATTAAATACTGAATATTGGAGAATCCAATTGTTATCTTTTAATTTAGATATAAAAGAGATATTTTAAAAGATTGCAAAACACCACCACTCTTCATTATTTTTGGGAAATTTTATTTTTTTCTTTTTTCTCTTTTCAAATTTTAGTTAATTTATTTATTTTTCATTTTCAACATTCATTTCCACAAGACTTTGAGTTCCAAAGTTTCTCTCCATCTCTCCTTCCCCCACCCAAAAGACTGCACATTTTGATTACCCCTTCCCCCAATTTGACCTCCCTTCTATCACACCCCTCCCTTCCCTTATCCCTCTCTTCTTTCTTTTCTAGTAGGGCAATATAGATTTCTATATCCCATTACCCATATTTCTTATTTCCTAGTTGCATGCACAAACAAATCTCAAAATTTGTTCCTAAAACTTTGAGTTCCAACTTCTCTCCCTTCCTCTCTCCCCATCCATCCTCACTGAGAAGGCAAGCAGTTTAAAATAGGACATATGTATGTAGTTTTGCAAAAGACTTCCATAATGGTAATGTTGTAAAAGACTAACTATATTTCCCTCCATCCTATCCTGCCCTTCATTTATTCTATTCTTTCTTTTGACCTTGTTCGTCCCCTGAAGTGTTTACTTGTAATTGCTCCCACCTCCCACTTGCCCTCCCTTCTATCATCCCCCTGTAAGCCACTTACCCATTTCTCCCCTACTTTCCTGTAGTGTAAGATAAATTGTCATACCAAATTGAGTGTGCATGTTATTTCCTCTTTAAGCCAAATGTGATGAGAGCAAACTTCACTTTTTCCCTCTCACCTCCCCACTTTTCCCCTCCATTGAAAAAACTTTTTCTTGCCTTTCTTACAAGAGATAATTTGCCCCATTCCATGTCTCCCTTTCTCCTCCCAATATATTCCTCTCTTCCATCCTGATTTTACTTTTTTAGATATCATCCCTTCCCATTCACCTCACCCTGTGCCTTCTCTCTATGTAGATGTGTATAATCCCTCCAACTACCCAAATATTGAGAAAAACTTCGGGAGTTAAAAACAATATCTTTCCATGTAGGAATGTGAACAGTTCAAATTTAGTAAGTCGCTTATGATTTATCTTTCTTGTTTATGTTTTCACACTTCTTTTGATTCTTGTCTTTGAAAGACAAATTTTCTATTCAGCTCTGATCTTTTCATCAAGAGTGCTTGAAAGTTCTCTTTTTCATTGAATGACCATTTTTCCACTGAAGTATTACACTGTTTTGCTAGGTAGGTAATTCTTGGTTTTAATCCTAGTTCCTTTTCAAAAACTTTTTTTCCTTTTCAGATCCCTTTGTGGAGGTCATTGGTGGATTCTTTCAATATTTATTTTACCCTCTGGTTCTAGAATATCAGGGCAATTTCCCTTGATAATTTCATGAAATATCATGTCTAGGCTCTTTTTTGGATCATGACTTTCAGGTACTCCCATAATTTTTAAATTGTCTCTTCTGGATCTATTTTCCATGTCAGTTGTTTTTCCAATGAGATATTTCACATTGTCTTCTATTTTTTCATTCTTTTGGTTTTGTTTTGTAATTTCTTGGTTTCTCATAAAGTCATTAGCTTCCACTCTAATTTTTAAAGAATTGTTTTCTTCAATGAGCTTTTTAACCTCCTATTCCATTTGGCTAATTCTGCTTTTGAAAGCATTTTTCTCCTCATTGGCTTTTTGGAACTCTTTTGGCTTTTGAGTTAGTCTACTTTTAATGGTGGTATTTTTGCAGCACTTTTTTGGGTCTCCTTTAGCAAGCTATTGACTCTCTTTTCATGATTTTCTTCCATTGCTCTCATTTCTCTTCCCTCTTTTTCCTCCACCTCTCTTACTTGCTTTTCAAAATTCTTTTTGAGCTCTTCCATGGTCTGAGACCATTGCATACTTATTTTGCAGGTTTTGGATGCAGAAGCCTTGGCTTTTACCTCTTCCTCCTCTGATTGTGTGCATTGTTCTTCCTCATCTGAAAGGATGAAAGAAAATACCTGTTCACCCAGGAAGTAACCTTCTATAGTTTTGTGTTATCCCTTTTTAGCTTCTGAGTCCTGGATCAAGAGGAGAGTATATTCTAAGGGCCTGTAAGTTCTCAGTTCCTCCAAGGTAGCACAATTAAGGTAGAAAAGTTGACTCCTCTACTGGCCTGCAGTTTGGTCTGGAAATAACTACAAGCATTTATGCCTATGAACTGTGAGTACAATTCCCTCTCCACAACAACTACCTCCAGCTCCAGCATGCAAGCACTCCTCATACTAGGGCTGCCACTTAGCCCTGAGACCCAGATAAGCTGCTTGATTGCCCCAGAACCTTTAGGCCAAGGGCTACAAAAAATAAATGCTTCTGTTGTCTGAGACCTGGGGCTAAATGGTGTTCCCTTCTCACCCAGGTGAATGAGCTTTCTCACTGACCTTTGAACCACAGCTTCTCTCTGTGAAACCACCATATAAGGCCTGCTCTGGTCCTGTCTGAGCCACACTTCCAAGGCTGTGCTGGGCTCTGTGGGATACGCTCCACTCTGAGACTGGTGCAATAGATATTTCTTGCAGGCCTTCCAGGCTGCATTGGACTGGAAATCTCTTTCACTATGTCGTTTTGTGGCTTCTGCTGCTGTAGAATTTCTTTAGAATCATTTTTTAGGCTGTGGGGGGAGAGATTTTACAGGTCTTTCCTTCTATTCTGCCATCTTCGCTCCACCCCTTGCAAATTTATTTTTTTTAAATATTCCATTTATATTAATATTTAATTGGTTTAATACTATTATTTTAAATGAATTAATGTATATTGACAATATAAGTTTTAATTTCTACTGTGCTAAATATTGCTAGGTACAATCCACATAAATCATCAATAAATTTTTAATTAATTAATTTATTTTCAGTTTTCTACAATCACTTCCACATATCTTTGAATTTTTCCCTCTTTCTCCCCTACTCCCTCCTTGAGACAGCATGCAATCTTATATAGGTTCCACACCTACATTCTTATTAAACACACTTAGTCGTGTTGCATAGAAGAATTAAAATGAATGTGAGAAACCAAGTAAACAAAACAAAACAAAACATAAAAGAAGAAAAATGGTCTGCTTCATTCCGTGATGCAATTCCATGGTTCTTTCTCTAGATGTGGAAGGCATTTTGCCTCAAGAGTCCATTCAGAATATTTTTAGGCCCTTGCATTGCTATGAACGATTAAGTCTACCAGAAAAATTCCTCTCACACTGTAGTTGTTCCTGTGTACAAAGTTCTCCTGGTTCTCCTCAGCTTTCACTCACCATCAGTTCATGTAGGTCCTTCCAGGCCTCTCTGAAGTCTTCATGTTAATTATTTCTTATAGCACAATAGTATTCTGTTACAAGAGTGCATCCTGGGTCATGTCTAGTCATCCTGAGGAATATCAGATCACCGGATTCAGATGACTCTGGAGAAGAAGTGAGCCTGGTGGCCTTGCATAGCCCTCTCTCCCTCAAAAAAGTGTCAAGCGCAAGTCATGTCACCATTCCTCTGATGGCAATGAAGGAGGAACACAACCCTGCTCATAGATTCAGCTCCACCTCTCCTGTCTGTCTTCCCCTCCACTTACTTCCCTTCTCCAAGGGAAAGTAAATTTGGATGGGCAAAAATGCCCAGGTGACTTGGGTTTTACTAGTTAGTCTCCCTTTCCTTTCCTTCCCTTCTTTTCCTTTCCCTTCCTTTCCCTTTCTTTCTCTTCCCTTCCCTTCCTTTCCCTTCCCTTCTCTTCCCTTCTCTTCCCTTCTCTTCCCTTCTCTTCCCTGAACCTGAGTCTACTGCACTCTGAAGCTCAGCACCATGGGGCCACTGCCCCCTGCCTAAAGACTCTTTTCTGGATCCTCCTGGCTTCAGAGTGATTATCAGTAATAACTGTTGATGTTTCCCTCCCAGCCTGATGTCTTTCTTTTCCTTGCATCATTAAAAGGGGGCATGTCCTGACTACTTCTTAAAGACTATTCAATGAATGGTCGTTACCTCATCCAAAGTGAGTACCTGAATAGACCTTGGTCTAAAGGGACCAAGGTCCACCAATGCATCCTGGGTCATCTCCAGTCATCCTGATGAATATCAGGTCGCTGGATTCAGATGGCTCTGGAGGAGAAGTGAAACTGGTGACCTTGCATAGCCCTCCTTCACTCAAAACAAAGTCAAGTGCAAGTCATGTCATCCTTTCTCCGATGGCATGGTCTTCCATGGAAATGAAGGACAAGCACAATTCCATTGCATCCATATACCACAACAAGTTCAGTCATTCCCCATTTGATGGGCATCCCCTCCATTAACAGTTCTTGGCCACCACAAAAAGAGCTACTGCATATATTTTTGTACATGTGGGACCCTTTACCATTTATATGATCTCTTTGGGATAACAGTCTTAAAAGTGCTATTGTTGGGTCAAATTATTGTAGCCCTTTGGGCATATTTCCAAATTGGTCTCCAGATTGGTTGGATCAGCTCACAGCTCCATCAACAATGAATTAGTTTTCCAAGTATTCCACATCTTCTCCAACATTTATCATCTTCCTGTTTGTCATGGTAGTCAATTCGATAGGTGTGATGTGGTACCTCAGAGTGGTTTTGATTTGCATCTCTCTAATGAATAGTGATGTAGAGCACTTTTTCATAGGACTATAGAGAACTTTAATTTCTTCCTCTGAAAAGTCCCTGCTCATATCCTTTGACCTTTTATCAGTTGAGGAATGACTTGTATTCTTGTACATTTGACTCAGTTCTTATTATATTTTAGAAATAAGACCTTTGTGACAGACCCTAGTTGCAAAAATTCTTCCCTAGTTTTTTGCTTCCCTCCTAATCTTGGTTGCATTGGGTTTGTTTGTGCATGCTATACCACTTGGAGCATATATGCTCAGTAATGATATTGCTTCATTGTCTATGGTGCCTTTTGCAGGATTTTGTTCCTTTCCTTATCTCTTCTGATTAGACCTATTTCTGCTTTTGCTTTGTATGAGATTAGGATTGCTACCCCTGTTTATTTTTCATCAACTGAAGCACAATATATTCTGCTCCAACTTTTTACCTTTACCTTGTGTGTATCCCCCAATTCAAATGTGTTTCTTTTGTTGATTTGTTGGATTATGGTTTTTAATCCATTCTGCTATTACCTTCCATTTTATAGGAGAGTTCATCCCATTCACATTCAGAGTTCTAATTACTATTTGTGTCTCTCCCTTCAGCCTCTTTCCCCCCATTTATGTTTTTAGTTCTCCATTCAACCTTCCCCTCCACAATAGAATTTTAATTTTTAACTACTGCCTCCCTCAGTCTTCCCCTCCCTTCTTTCCCCCTCACTTTTGCTCCCCTTCTCTCTTACTACTTCCTCCCTCCCTTTTAACCTCCCTTCCTTTTTCTTTCCCCTTTTCCCCTCCTACTCCCTGTAGAGCTAGTTAGATTTCTATATTTAACTGAGTTTGCTATTCCATCCTTGAAACAAATCAGATGAGAGTAATTCTCAAACAATGCTCAAACTCTACTCTTTCCCTCTGTTGTAACATGTTTTCGTGCCTCTTGCTGTGATGTAATGTATGTTTTTCTGCTTTTTCTTTTTCACATCTCCCATTACAGTCTCTTCTCACCCTTAAATCACATTTTTATGAATATATATATATATATATATATATATATATATCATAACAAATATACAAGTCTCAAAATTAGCAAGTATCATCATCCCTTATAGGGATGTAAACTGTTTGCCCATATTGTATAACAAGTTTTTTTTTTTCTCCCTGTTTTCCTTTTTATGCCTCTCTTGATACTTGTGTTTCAAGAATGAATTTTCTATTGATCTTTGAAATTTTCATCAGAAAAGTCTGGAAATCCCATATTTCATTGAATGTCCATCTCCTTACTTGAAATAGTATTCTCAATTTTGCTGGGCAGTTGATCCTTTGTTGTATCCCAGGTCCTTTGCCTTATGGAATATCATTTTCCAATCTCTTTGATCTTTTTAGTGGAGAAGCTGCAAGTTCCTGTGTGATCCTGCCTGTTGCTCCTCAATATTTGAGTCATTTCTTTCTGGCTGCTTGCAGTATTTTCTCCTTTCTTTCATAGTTCTGGAATTTGACAATGATGTTGATTGGTGTTTTTAGTTTGAGATCCCTTTCCAGGGGTAAAAGGTGGATTCTTTCAATGACTATTTTGCCCTCTGGATCTAGGACTTCTGGACAATTTTCTTTGATGCTTTCTTGGAAGATGCATCCAGGCTCTTTTTTCCATCATAGATTTCTGGTGGAATAATAATTTTTAGATTTTCTCTTCTGGATCTATTCTCATGGTCAGTTGTTTTTCCAGTGAGATAACTTACATTTTCTTCCATCTTATCATTTTTTAGATTCTACTTGGCTGATTGTTGACGTCTCATAGAGTCATTAACTCCTACTTGCCAATTCTAATTTTTATCAAATTGTTTTTTTCATTTAACTTTTGCATCTCCTTTTCCATCTATCCAATTGTTCCTTTTAAGGAGTTATTTTCTCCAGTTAGTTTTTGTACTTCCTTTTCCATTTGTCTAATTTTCCTCTTAAATTCTTCCATGATTTATTTTTTCCTATTTTTAAATCATTGACCAGTTTTTTCTTCTATATCCCTAATTTGGCTTTTAAAATCCTTCTTTACCTCTTCTAAGAATGCTCGTTGAGCTTGAGACCAGTTCATATTCCCTTCTGAAGTTTCAGATGGGAGTACAGTCTCAATGCTGACCTCTTTGATATTTGTATTTGGGTCCTTGTCCCAGTAGAAAGATTCTATGGTCTTATCGTTTCTGATTTGCTTCTTGCTTTTGGTGATAACCATTTTCTTGGCTTTTAAAGTGGATCTCTTCTTCTGGGGCACAGCAGGCTCTGTTGAACCATTCTTGTGATTAGAATTTGAGCCTTTGTGTATTGTGGTCTCTGGTTCTTTAAGCTAGAAACTAGAATTCTTACCTGGTGCTAAGCAGGCTGGTGTGCCAAAGCAGAGGCCAGGTCTTTCTGAGTTTCCCTGGAGTTACTCTGGAGCTAGCTGTGTTAAGTGTAGGGTAGGGATTTCCTGGAGCAGGAAGTCTCTCTTGAGCACAGGCATGGTCAGTGGTTGGAGAACCTCTTTTGTGCTAGTGTCTTCCTGAATCCCCTTGGCTGTGCTGAGGAAGGGTGGGAGGTCCTGGTGTTGACAATAAAGGACTCCTCTCCCTTGGGTTTCAGATTCTCCTCCCAGTTCGCTGAGGTATGGCTGTCTGAGAAAGATTCTTTCCTGTACTGGTTTCCCTCAGCCACAGCCAGAGGGACCCTCCCTCACTTCGGATTTTCCTAGCCTCACCAGTTAAGAGACTGTTTATCTCTCTGGTAGATCTCACTGCTCCAGAATTTTTCCTGGGGACATATTGTCTAGGTTTTTCAAGGTCAACAAAGGGAGAGGTATAGCATTTACCAATCACTCCACCATCTTGGTTCCCAGAAGTTGAAGTAGGTGACTTACAGACATTTAATCTGCTGGCTGAAAGTCTCAGGAGCAGCTGCTTCAGTTACTTGGGCTTCTGTGGTTCTCTCTCACTCAGTTCCACTGGACTCCATCCTGATCTGATATGTTAGTGATTCCACAATATTTCTGGGAAAGAGACCAATCATTTCCACGAATAGCCAGCAGTGTGCTATCTCCAGGGTAAACAAAACAACCAAGCTGAATCTGCAAGGCATTCAGAGGGAGAGGAAAGAGGTAACATATTGCAGCAAAGTAAATTATCAGTGCTTCCAGACCACTGCCCAGAGGAATCACAAAAGGAAGCAACCTCTGTGTCAATTCAAGTTGTCAACTGATCCTTCCAGGGTGCTACAGTCACAGCTACTTATGGCTCAGAAAACAAATTTCTTGTCACCAAAGTTTATGAAGCTGTCAAATGGTTCCACATTAGAAACTGATAAGATTTTATTAATGGAAATATTAAATAGTAATTAACTTCTTTGCAGCTGCACCTTTAGGACCACAAGTCCATGGGAGCATGGTCCATTTCCATCTGAGTTGCAGATCAAACTTTCCATGTGTTGTATTTCCTTCAGAATATGAGCTCCTTGAGAATAGTCAGTGTCTCATTTTTTTTTTCTCTCACCCTGGTTGTCTAGGGGAAAAAGTGTTGTGCCCTCATAGCAACAGGGAAATGAAATGGGGGGATGGTTGTGAGCAAAATTCGTTTTGAGTGTGTTAAGCAGTCTATGGAAAAATGCAAATTCCAATGTCTAATAGACAATAGGCGATGCAAGGTTAGGAGAGAGGTTAAGCCTTTCTAAACACATCTGAGAAACGTTAATAAATGTGACAACTTTATCTGTGAAAGCTGATGAAGTTCTTTTTCTGCACACAAATGCATACATATATTCATATGAATGTATGTATGTATATACCTATCTATCTATATGTACACATGCCTATATGTCAGTGTAGGCATGTATTTATGTATAGTATATAAATACATTCATAAATGTATATATATATATGTATATATATATATATATGTCTGTGTGTACATATATAGCTATAGTTATAGTTCTGTTGTTATGTATAGTTATAGTTATGTTATAAGGCCATTCAATATTAGGCTTTCATCTATTTTTCTCTATCTGCTTTGGATATCAACTAACCCCCTATCCTCAATCTCCTTTCCTTCTCAACTACTTTTTCTAATTTGTAAAGTAATGAGCTAAAAAAAAGATAGCTAAACTTGTTAGAATTATGTCTTAAATGAGAGAAAATAACTTCTGAATTCAAGTCCATGATAGTCTTATGAGAATGTACTTTAAAGAATAGGCCTTGTCATAATATTTTCCATTAGAAAGGGAATTTTTTTTTCTGTTTCTCTCTCATTCTTAGCTATATTGCAGGGAAATGAGGAAGTCAAAAATTTAAGTATAGGTAAATGATGTTTTCTTATAATTACATTATCACTAAGGGAAAGAATACATTGGGTAAACTTTAGAATAAATTGTAATAAAATTTGTAATAACTATATTCAAATAAAAATGGTAAAATTAGCATCTTCATCCAAAGCATTTATATATTCTCTCAAATACTGTATAGAAATATACTATGAAGTGTGTCATCATTTATCCCTTGAACCATTCATACAAAATTGTTAGTGAGTTGTGGAGATGGAAAGAAGATGTTTCTCTTCATAATTCTGATATCTTTTTTAAGTGAAAATTTTTTCACCACAATATTTTGAAATCCATTATTTCTTAATATTTTATGTAAAAACATTTTATTATTACATTATATTAAACCGCATAGAGAATTACCCTTAAATTGATTATCTATGTTTATAAACTCTTTAAAAAGCTTTCCATATTTTTTGTGAAGAATTTTCTTTTTGTAAAAGCAGTCAGTGAATCAATATGTGGGGAAAGACTTGAGAAGAACTAGGTATTTCTTTGTTTTATATTGTTCTATTCAGAGGTAATTTTTCTTCAGGAATCAGTAAAATAATAATACATTCTGGCGGTGTATTAACTATCTTGAGCTAAAGTATTTTTCTTTTACTGCCATTTATGCTTTCTTTAAATTGATTATATGGCTATTATATGATCATTTGGAACATCATGATGAACAGAGGTGATTCTCATTTTTCTGGCTCTTACTCATTTAAGACCTCCTAATAGAACCAGATTTCTTTGGTCAACATGCACTGGAATTTGAATATTTATTCTTTGTGTTTGACAATATAGAGAAGGGTTTCTCATGATGTTTTTCTTAACCTGTGAGATGATGACAGAGCAACAGGCCAAATTTGAATTCCAAAGATATTATAATACATTCTTTGGGGCTTTATTAACTTCCAAGGATGCAACAGTCAGCCCCCATTCACTATGAGAATATTTTGTTATAATAAAAATGTTCCTATTTCAATAGTTATTTGATGCTCTGTACTAGATTAAAATGTAAAACCATATTAAATTTATATTAATTTTTATTATTTGTGAGTGACTACCAGTGTTAATTTTTCTCAGCAACATAGAAGTATAAACATTAACATTTCTCTCTGTGTATATATTCATATGTGCATATATACATAGATATTCTAACACAATTCATCAAAAAACAATTAAAAAGTATATACATCAAATAGAATAAATTTTGTCAGAGTCTAGAAATACACTGACTCCACTTAACCTTATCTCAATTTCTTTTCTTCATTACTTACAAAGACTTTTTACTTATTCTAACAAACATACGTATGTATATGTATATACATTTATATGCAGATATAAATGTGTACATATGTGCGTATATGTGTCTGTGTACATGCAAATTGAAAGATCTAGACAATACATCCTATATTACAAGGTTCCAGGTACTCATTTGAAGATGATAGCTACCTTACTACATAACAGCTGACAAGCATGAAACCAGCAAAGTCAATTGTAAATCAAGGGGAAAAAAGGTTCCCGCTTACAAACCCATGACAAAGTTTTAATTCTATAACTAGGTCAACTCTAAGACTACAATAAGGAAGTGAAGCAATCTCTAAAGTAATAAGATAACTTGAGGTACAATTTTTATTGTTGTTCAGTCATGTCAGTCCTGTTACACTTTTTGTGACCCCATTTGGGATTTTTTTGGCAAAGATACTGGAGTGGTTTACAATTTCCTTCTCTAGCTCATTTTACAGATGGGGAAACTGAGGCAAACAGGGTTAAGTGACACGCTCAAGGTTGCACAGCTGATAAATGTCTGAAGCCAGATGTAAATTTGGGAAGATGAGTTTGTTTTTGTTTATTAGTGTAAGAACTCCTTATATAACCAAAACTTGGGGGAAATCTAGAAAGTAGTTTTTCAGATGTGAGATACGTGGTCCATGCTGTATTTGCTCATGTAGGTCATGTGTGTCCATGTGATTCAATCTAAATGTGGCTCACAGAAAAATGAGAAAAGTAACCTCTGAAGTCTCTTCCCTAACACTTCTCCAATGGAGACTCTGATTCATTCCAGAAGGGGAAGCAGGATGTTGGGACCAGAGGTTGGCAGTCTACACATTTTCTCTCTGTCTCTGTCTCCAACTCTCTGTCTCTGTCTCTCTGTCTCTCTCTCTCTCTCTGTCTCCATATATATTTAGCTAGTCTAAGGGAAATGATTTCTAGGGTAAAATTGTGATCCTGATTATTATGCATTAATGAAGAAAGTTGAAATTGAAGTTATATATATATATATATATATATATATATATATATATATATATATATATATATATATATATATATAACTATATAAAGTTTTACATATATATATATATATGTAAAAGAGATTTTACTCTCTTCCTACCAAAAACCAATTAATTAAAACTTTTAGTGAAAAGCAAATAAATCCATTTTTCCAAATTAATACCAAAACAGAAAACAAGAAATATATACATAGGAGAATATAAACCAGACAACACAAAGAGTGAATGAAGTTTCAGGGAGTGAGTTATCTCAGTTTAACCAGCAGAGAAAGTTTTTGATGTCATCCAAAGGAAAATTCCTTGAAGTCTCTAGTGTAGTCATATAAGGATAGAGAAGTAATTGAAGTTGTTGTATCCTTTACATGCTAACTTCTTTCCATTGTCTTTATCCTTCAGTCACATAAAGAGTCTATGAGATCATGTGTCTTCTCTCTCAAAATTGGAAGCCAGAATGGGTCTATCTTTTCTCTAACTCTACCAAACAATAGGCCTGATGAAAGTATATAACCTTAAGCTATCAATCTCAATTTTTCACAGATAAAGGGAAGAGAGATATTCTTATCCAAAGAAGTTGAGACAAATTACAAAGTTGTAAGAGATCATTTTGATAATAGAAAATTTGAAATAGCTTCTGCAAGCAAAGTAATATGCATCAAGGAAAAGAAGGGAAACAACTGGATAGGGAAAAAAATCTGTATTAAAATCTATTTGTATCAAGCTTTTTGGATGAGGGTTTCATACCAAGGATATAAAGACAATTAATGTTTCTATGTTGGTCAATAAAAATTTCTTAATCACTGTGTGCCAGACTCTGTATTGAAAGTAGAAAATCTTTTGTGTCAAGGTAAAGAATAGGAACTAAAATGATACTACTTAAAAAATAGAATAAATATAAAATAAATAAAAATAAATGGATGAACAAATCATTGTACATTAATAATGAAAATTTTACTGTTTTAATAAACAATATGATGGAGATGGCAAAACATGGAAAGACTGACATGAAGTGACACAAAGTGAATTAAACAGAAGAAAAGGAATTGTGTACAAAATTGTTACAATATTCAAATGAGAAGTAAACTAATCACCAAACAATTGAGAATGAATGTTTAAGAATCACAGAAATCAAGCATGGTCCTAATAAAGAGTTATTAGAAAATTCCTCCAACTGCCCAATCCTTTGCAAATGTGTCAGGTTTATGGGTATGGAATGTTACACACATTTTCAGAATTTTCCCCATTTTTGGATTAGTTTTGCTAATTTTTTCTCCTACTCTTTTTCTAAAATTATGTTTTGTTTTATAGGATGTCTTTCTGGGGGAGAAAATGAGAGAGATAATGGTATATATTTAGGTATTTTTGAAACAAAAGATATCACTAAAATATAGTTTAACATATATTTCATTGCTAATATCAGTTGTTTAGAAGAAATTTAATCTAATCTAAGGGTGACCTGGTTTTACTTTTAAAAAAGAGATAAGTCAAACAAATTATATGATCAGATCAGTTAAGCAATATTTTCAAAGATGACATTTCCGTTTCCAATGTTGTATTTTGAATTCAAAATAGCTAACACTCTGTCATTTCCCAACTGATTATTGTCTGTCAGAGTACTATCCTCCTATCACCAAAATATGTTTGATTGATTTCATATTTTTCAAAATCAAAGAAAATTTTGTTGATTTCCACCCCCAATTGCAATGAAAATATTAAAAGAAAGTGAAATCTAAAAAGAAATAATAGAAATAAATGATAAAACAATAGAAATAAATGACAGAAAGAAAGTAACTTAGTTAAAGTAACAGTATTTGATAAGAGGGTAAGGACTGTCCCTTATTCATCTTCCCCCTTATCTGTCCTCCAATATGTAAATGTGCATACTTTATAAGCTATAGGCTTGAGATTTGTTCATTAAATGATAGTCCCTATGGTCACCTACAAACTCATGGGAAAGTTACTCCAGACATTAATAATCCAGGTTCAAGATACTACAAGCTACATTCCCTCTAAGTAATAAGTCATAAGCCCACACTTAAATGTTGACTTTAAATACTCTGTTAGGGGACAGCTGGTTTTTTACAAAAAGGACATTTTATCAAATGTGATTGTAAGAAAATAGTCATACACTATCTGCCCCACTCCACCCCCAAATTCAATATTTTCCCACAAAAATAGTGCACTACCACTGGAAAGAGTGAAAACACATATAAGAAAGATATGGAGATTCACACACATTTACAACATATGTAGCCAGGACACCTTTGGAGTTTTCCAGGTACAGCGATAGTACGTGACTAAAGTACATATGAAGGGAAATGCATTCTTCCAATTTTCCTGGATCTGTGTTAGGCTACAGTTTTGTTATCATTCAACACCTACCTGGCATGATTTGTTGGTTGGTTCCCCTGGCAGTATATTGTCACCACCAGTCGCTTCGCCATTGGATGGTTTCTGTCAGACACTTCTCTGCTAGTTTCTGTTCCACTGGCAAGATACCACTGGTGTATAGCTGTAGAAGTTTTCTGTATTTCTAACTCGGGGCTGTAGGTGACGTCTTTGATTATGATAATATCTCATGAGAAGAACTGTCTTGGCAGTGCTCTTTTACTTCATTGATTCCAATATTTAGACCTAAAAGGAACCATAGAAGTCACATAAGTCAACACCATTATTTTCAAAATTGGGAAATGGTTCAGAGAGGTTAATTAACTCATCCCAGGTCGCATAGTTTAGTAAGTGGCATAGCCTGGATTTGGACCCAGATTATTTAACTACAAATCTAGCATTATTTTCACCATTTTATGAAAGTTAAAGAAAGACACAACAAAAAAGAGAAGGTTTTATTATAGATTGCTCAGGAAATAAGTGTAAAGAAATATGAATGTGAATGCTTAGTTAGGGAACTTTTGCAAATCTCTGCTTTCTCTTACAGGGGCTTCTTATACTAGACAGAATACTAGTCTTAAACATCAGGGAAAACTAAGTTTTATTCCTACATATGAACCTATGGTACTTGCAAATTGTGGAACTATGGGCAAGTCCTTTATATTCTCAGTCTCAGTTTCTTTATCTCTAAAGTAAGAATGGTAATAAATGTCTCATTTGCCTCTCAAACCTCTCTAAAAGACATGACGTGGTAGTGTGTACAGTGTTTTGCACACCTTGAAGTAGTATATAAAGAACAGTTATTATTATTACCCGTTTGATTGAATGGAGGGAGACTTTATATAGAGAACCATAAAAAAAGCTACTTGAAATTGATAATAAATAATAAGGGGCAAAAGTCCTTGCCCAATACTGCATTCATCATGATTGTGGATCCAGCACCAACTAGAAATATCTATATTCAGAAATTTTTTTTGACACTTTTCCATACTGATTTCACATTAACCTTCCCTCTTTCCCAGCCCTCATATTATATTTGTTTCAGAAAAATGGTCTACTTTGTGCTTTACAAATTCAGATATCCATGGCCCACTTTCAAAACTTTGCATAGGCAAAAGTATGACTGTAAGTTATGCTTTCCAGACTCTGCACTTGTGCATTCACAATTTCCATCAGAGGTTAACTTAAGTCATTTTCAATGGAAAACCTTTCCAGAACCTGGATTACTAATGTTTTCCTTTCTTCATATTATCTTCTAT
Source organism: Notamacropus eugenii (assembly GCF_028372415.1). Lineage (NCBI taxonomy): Eukaryota > Metazoa > Chordata > Mammalia > Diprotodontia > Macropodidae > Notamacropus > Notamacropus eugenii. The sequence continues at coordinate 392,105,801 of NC_092876.1, forward strand.
GTACTGAGCTAATAAAAATGTATATGTATTTATATATATATATATATATGTATGTATGTATGTGTGTGTGTATTTGCTTCCAATAAAATGTAACCTTCTTGATGGTAGAGATTATTTCCCATTTCTTTTTCTATATCTGCCATCTTACACAGATAATCATGCATAATAAGTATTTCATAAACATTTGTCATTGTAGCAAAGACTTTGTCCCATATCTCATTTGTTAATATTGCTGATGATTTCCTTTTGAGATTTGAGAACTCTATAGTTTTTTTTTCTGCTTTCACCCCGTTTAGTCTCACAGAGAATCAGCAAATATATTTCAAAGGTGATTTGAAATCAGAGATTGTTTTTTTCTGGTGCATATATAAATTGTTTTCTTCCCTGAAACAGGAAAAGCAGTGATGAATTTTAGGTTTTAGCTATTTAATCTGTAACATGAAGCAGTTGCATTCTAGTCAAGGTATTTAGGTTCTAGTACCAGCTAGAGGTCTCTATTACCTTGTATAAAGCATGTAATCATCCTTTGAGTCTCAGTTTTCTCATCAGTAAAATGAAATTTTGAATTATGTGAATATCCCTCAATTCATTTTTTTTGAATCCTTGTGTTCTAAAAAATATGGATAGGTGTTTTCTGATATCATTTTCATGTTGCATTGCTTTTTCCTCTAAATCATTAAATACAAAGTTATGCATTATATCAAAATACATATTATAGGTGAATTTTTCCATGTAAAAAAGTCTCTCTCTTTTTCTCTGTCTCTGTCTCTTTTTCTCCGTATATATGAAGACTTCCATTTTTATCAAAAATTTCCCCAACTCTTTCTTGTCTTAAGGCTATTCCATACACCTGGGCCCTTTAGGCTCCCATTTATGAGTCATGTCAATATATTTCAATTCCCAAAGTGTTCAGAGACCAAATTAGTTTGGGAAATACTGAGCTAGATGATCTCTGAGGTCCTTTCTAACTCTCAAATTCTATGAATCTGTGAATCTAGTAATGAAATCTTAAAGAAAGAATTTTTCCTTTATACTTTCCCTTATCAAGCCTTTAGGCTTCTCTTCAGGAAAACAAATCATATCTTGAACCACAGTATATCAGTACCGAAGTGGGATGCAATCTGTCAGTGCCTGCAGGTTGGAGTTGTAATTCAGACTTTGTTTGACAAATGTGTCAGAAAACATATTTTATTGGAACACAGAGAAATACTGTTTAGAACTAATGCAAACTGTTATTCAGCAAGTAAGAAATTGCATTGTTCAAGGGGTGATACTAAATCTTTAAGGGACCATAAGATACCACTTAATTCATTGGGGGTAATTAGTTGTGAAACCCTCCTTTAGACACATAATATAGCTTTCAGAACAGTCAGCAAATGCAAAATGTCTCAGTACTATTCTCAAGTTGCCTCGAGCTTCCTAAAAATTAGAACAAGGATATCAAAGTCAATAAATGGTCAGTCAATCAGCAAGCATTTATCATGTGCTTACTATGTGCCAGCAATTGTGCTGTCTGGGAATACATGTTAGGAAAAAACAGCCCCTTTTCTCAAGGAGATTACAGTATATTACTTTTTATACCATTCAAATTATGGTATATCATCTATTGCTTCATTTTAACCTTGAAACATAAAACCATGTATAGTAAGGGAGGCACGAATTACAGAATCTCAGTGTCAGAAGGTACCTTGCTTGATTTTGTTCCAATTTAACTTAAGCAGAAATCTCAGAGATGATATGTCATAGGGAAAAGTATCCTGGAATTGAAGTCAGGAGACCAGAGTTTGAATGTTGTCTTGAGTAATTGCTTTCTATGTGACCTTGCACAACGCACTTTTTCCTCTCAGAAACTCAGTTTCTTTATCTCAAAAACTGCAGCAGTTATAACTTTGCTATCTCTTGAGGCAATCATACTATGTTTTTTTGGATATTACTTGTTCTTGTGAAAAAATATATCATTTATATAAAATTTATTCCCATAAAATTTTATATTTTATTTTATATGAAGTTATTTTATATAAAATTATTTACATAAAATATATTATTTATATAAACCTTGAGCAGATTTATCCCAATTCTCATAGACAACTCCTGTTACTGAGTAATTCTGCATCCCTCTCCAAATTTCTAGAGGATACCCCTGGAAGATTGAGAGGTATTTTACTGTAATATCATCCACTCCAACCTCCATTTCTGTAAGATTTTAAGTTATTAGACAATGATAAGTTTTGATAATGAATTTTTGCTTATTGTTAAAATAATGTTGCTTCTTAATGGGAAGATCTTTCCCATCCGTTAATAGACACATCCAACCTGCTTAAATCACCTGGACTGGGGATCACAGAGTATAATGACTCTATTTATTTTATGTTTCATGGCCATTTAGATTATAAGGCCAAGGATCCTGGAAAAGTGGAGTTTAATGGCATGCAAAGTAGAATTTTGTTTTATTATAATCAAGTGCCTCTGATTGAAATTTGCCTTTGATTGAATTAATCAAGAGTCTTTAGTGAGAAACAGTATATGCATTTATAGTGTTAATTTTTTAAATGTGATTAAATAAGATCTTCCGCACACACTAATGGGTCTTCTCATTAAGGAGTGTTTGATTAGGGAAGATTTGTAGGAAGGCCCACATTTTTGTTAATGCGGCACCGGTTCTCAAAGGCTGTGATTCTCTCTGGCTCTGAAAAACATATAAAGACTCTGCTTTGAGGTTTTACATTGAGGCTTAGTTTTGGAAGAAAGTTTGTGTGCCAGATGAGACTCTGGGAAGCTGCTAAGCAACCCTCAGTTTTGAAAACCCAGATGTTGGTGCTTCTCTCTCTGGTAACTATGTATGTCTGGTCAAAGAGTTATCTGCCTGTTGGTTTGTGATGTATGTATTGCTTACTGTCAAGGAACTGGAAGCATTGTCTGTTGATTTTCATTTCTCTGTATTTTCTCTGAAGTTCAGGGTGCTGACTTTTTCACTTGAACTAAGTGAATGATATGTGGGCTTGATTAAAGTGATTGGTGACCCCGCGAAAGTTGCCTTTCCTTTTTAAAAAGCAGATCAAAGTATCTATGATAGCAGGTCATCCTTTGTGTATCAGGGTGCTTGCTCTTACATGATTATAAGCAGATTTATTACAAATTGATGTTAGTTGAGCAGATACAACAATAACAGAAGTGAAAATATTTCTCCTCAGTAGCTTGAGTGCAATCTCCCATATATCATTTTGTTATCTGAGGATATTATGCTGACATAAAATAATTTCTACAAAGAATTGGCCCACCTATGTTCACTTTGAATGTGGCTTGGCTGATGATGAGGATTTTTCTTCAGGGTCTTAATTACTTCTTCCCTGATGTTTTAGCAAATTCAGGTATGAACTTTAGCTCCCAGATTACTGCTTCTCATGATTCTGACCTTTCAAAGACAATAAAGTTATTTTTATGTTTTAATAATTCTCCAATAGACGTTTACTCTTCACTTTAAAAGATAAAAAAACAAATGAAAAGAGACAAATAGAAGATGTTCATATGCTTGAGTCATGTCTCATCCTCAAGAAAAGATAATCCTAGTCCTTTTCCCTTCCAGAAGCATCACATGTTTCTCACACTTAAATGATGCCTGGCAGGAAACACCTTGGCCAATTAGTGCCTTTTGTAGATATTCTTAATTCTGGATTAGCCATCAATTGACAAGATTCTCTTTTTCATGTGACAAAATGTTTAGTATTAATACCTGCACTTGTTCTGAAGTCAACATAAGGATTTATTAGGCAGAGATGTGTTTGGTATACTAGATGTGCTATTTCTTTGACTCAATTCCAATATATTTTTTCATTTAATTTCATCCAATGGCACAAATTGATTTGTTCCTCGAAACTTGCTTACACCATAGATTGCTAGATCCAACAGAGTTAGCATGGAATTATTAATGCCTCTTTTGCACGTCTGAGGGGTTGATTTGTAATATTAACACATATTTTTTGATAGAAGTATCAAGATACAAACTATCTCGTTACTAACATTAATTGGGGTTGACTGCCCAAGGCGTATTTTTTACATTTGCATAACCTGCCTTACATGGTTTTTATGAGATGAGTACTTTGTGAAATACTATGAAAGTGGTAGCTATTATCATCATTATTAATATGTTGATTTCATATTTATTTTCATTATTATTACTTATTTTATTTATTATTATTATTTCCATTATTCATTTACGTAGTACTTGTGTGTATTTAAAGGATTCTATTTGTATACTATATGTTGGTAACTGATAAGATCTTTCTTATCTTTAAAGAAAGTAACACTATTTTTAATCATTGAGGACTCAGTACATTAATAATTTAATGCCTCTATAAGAAAAATGATATGTGAATATGTAATCATAAAAATTTTTTTGTGTAAAACTTGAACCTGCTGAAGTTGAGAAAACCACAAAAATACATAACCACGTAGAGAATTTATTATTGAATTGAAATAAATTTTCATTAGGAATGATGAGGGTAACCAGCAGGCAAGTTCAAAATGAAATGATTTACCTTGACTATCCTTCAAAAGCACTCCTGTAGGAACTAAAAATTTAATAAGAACTTATTGAATTAAGTTTTCTTCTTTGAAAACAGCTCCTGGATTACATGGCCCTCTGATCACAATCATCTGTTAAAATGACACGTCAAAGGAACCAACTGCCTCAAGGAAATGTAAGACTTAAGGCAGAGCTGCTTTATTATCTAAAGAAGGTTGATTATGGCTAGAGAAATGAAGAATTGTGAGTGAAAAAAATAGTTAAGATGTCACTTTGTACTCTTGCAAAATTGTTTGAATTTCCTTTAGTAAATTTCACCTGTGTATGTGACTGGCCAATATCTTGTCTTTCACATAAGAGAAAAATGGGCACATTATTTTCATAATAAAACTCTAATTTTTGGAGCTATCTTAGAGCTATCAAGTAGAAGGAGCAAGTTTGTACTTGATTTAATAGCCACTTTATTAGAAAATGAAGAATCCTAAAAGAAAACCAGTGCCTATTCAAATCTAGGGGGTAACTACCATTCATTATATTTATTTTACTTTTAAGAATATTTCTGTGTAATTTTTTCCATATTTATGACTAATTTAGGTGTCATGCTTGAGTAGAATTCACAGGTTACTTAATGTTAAATAATTATTAAATATCAAGTGTTTTTAAAACATCTTTTAGTTCTTAACTCTGCTCAGTATAAACAAGTACTCACTGTGATATTTTTATTTGGGACTATGATAAACTAGCTATAGTTTTATTCATGTCTACTTGATACTATCCCCACCACTCTCCCAGCAACTTGAAAAGAGAATAAATCACTGAATCACTGTTTTCCCCCTGCACATCCCCACCCCCAAGTTTTATTTATTTTTTATTTTTTTACAAGAGTTCTTATTTTGAAAATATTTTTATATTGCTTAGGCACAGTTATGTATTCTTTAAATAAATACAATACTTTTATAATTTTGGCTTGATTTCTTTTGAGGTGTAATTTTTTTTTCACTTGATGGGGGTGAGGATGAGAGGTATGGCTACCATATTGCTTTATGCTTAATTATGTCAGTGAGTATTAATAATCAAGGCAGAACTTTGCATATATTTAAATTGTTTCATCCTTTTAAGTGTGGCAAGTTATTTTCAGATACTACTTGTGTTTATATTAGCTATTTCTTCCAGCTTTGTGGCAAACACACAATTTTTAAATAATGTCTTCTGGTTGCCAAGACATTGGCCAAAATTTTGAATAGGCTAGGGCCAAGAATAGAAGCCAACAATATGATACTAGAAAGTTGCCTTCTCCTCACCCCTCTGCAGTTGACATGCATTCATGTAACAATGAAATTTGGGTGATGATCTATCAAAAAGGAAACTTGCTATCATATGTTTTAATTTTTTTTTCATTTTGTTCAAAAGAATATCAACAAAGAATTTATGAAAATACATTTCTGAACATTATATTTATAGTGTCCTCTTTAGCATTTCTATAATGCAACTTCTATCCTGATTCCATTACTCTGTCCTTTATTGTATATTTTCTGTATAAAGAATATATTGAATATTTAATAATACAGATTCCAACTTCAGTTTCAATAAAATTGATTTGATTTTGGGATTTGAACTTGAAATAACCTTATGGATTTGGAACAAGAAGTGAAAATAGAAAAAATTTAATCCAACCCTATCACTTTTCATATGAGGAAACTCATGTCCAGAAAGAATATGTCTTTGGCAAAGTCGTATTTGCTACATATATTAGTAACTGCCACATCAAATATTTGAACTCAGGTCTTCTGCCTCAAAATTTCCTACTTCCTCAGTATTTCCCACTTCTTTAGTTTTAAGATTCAAATTATGACTGGTGATGACAGTCACAAGATATGTTTTAATGTATCAGAGGAATATTCTAACTGTGGAGAAAAAGAGAAAATAGGTCTATGATAATCTGTCTGAGAAGCTACTAAACCACCAAGATTTCCTTTTATGTATATGATTGCATTCTTATTAGGCATTTTTTAAAAATTTCTCTTTCCTGATTGACTGTTTAAATTTCTTTCCAGATCATCTGTGCTCTCACTCTTCCTACTGATATGCAACTCTTAGAACTATCTCTTAATTGATTGTGATTTACTTAGTCTCTTTCAGCAAACAAAACTTATACTTCTGTCTCTGTGCTTTAATTACTCCTTGACCTCCTTGTTGGTATGTAGTCCAGCAATAAAATCCTTGATTTGCTATCTTTCTACCAAGAATTCTACCTGAAAATGGCACAGATATTTTAAGATCTGCCAACTGTCTACACCACCATTACCATCAAGCCATTGAGTATAGATTTTATTAATATTATCTAAAAAATATTAATATCAATTATTATTCATATCTATATTCAATGACTAGTTTTAAAATTCATATTTCAACTGGTTTGATTATGCTGTTCAGTCTCAGTTGTTAGCCTTCACATAATACTTGCTACATAACTTCAATTCTGCAGAAGTCATTGTGGTAATAGTTTTTTTTCATGTATTTAATGTTCTTTAATGAGTTTGAAAATTTCATCCCAAATGGAAAATGAAAAACTCATTACTTCATGGTTTAGAAACAAAGCATTTCAACATATGGTTTAAAAACTTCTTTGGCTCAAATTATCCAAAAGTAAATCTCCAAAGATACAAATAAGGTCAGTGTTTCTGATTTCCATTTCCCTGATTGGGATACTTTACATGCTAAGCAGAGTAATCCTCTATTCAAAATCTTTCATTGATACTCCTACTTTAGCTTATATAATAAAGTGCAAACTTTGTATAAGAACCACTCTCCACAATATAGCCCCAACCTTCCTTCAGACCTTTTTGCCTGTGTCTCCTCTATACATCTATTTGCTGCTTTCCCTAAATGATTTGCTTCCTCTCCTTTTTTCTCACTCCAGAACTAGCCTACCTTCACCATAATCTTACTTTAAATTTATGCTGAGTGAAGACTATGTGAAAAATGGTGGGGTTATATATATATATATATATATATATATATATATATATATATATATATATATATATATATATATATATATATATATATATATATATATACATATATATATATATACATATATATATATATATACATATATATAATCATATATATATTATATATATATATAATCAAAATATATGGATACTGCGCATTTTGTGACAAGATCACCTGACTTTGTCACTTAAGTGTATTTAGAAGTTTAATGTGTGTCACAGAAAAAGAAAGAAAAAGATAGACACAGACAGAGCCAGAGGAACAGAGTCAGAGATAGCCGCATCAATGAAATCACATATAAAGTCCTTAGATCTATGCACAGAACAACCAGAAAAACTTTTGATATGACATTTCACCTTGTGAACAAGGATAAAATTAAACAGTTGAAGTCTTTGAAAGCCCATACTATTAGAATACTAGCTCCTTTATAAAAGACTGCATTTCAGCCTTTCTTTGCATCCCCAGTTCTTAACATAGTGCCTATCATGTTGCAAGCACTTAATAATTATTTGTTAATTTGCTAATTCATTTATGTATGATGTGGCTCAGTACTTCTTCAGTAATCAAAACTATTTTTAACCTCAGTATACATATTAATGACATTTACTTAGAATTCTAGAGACCAACCTTGTCTTCAAAGAGATAGAAATAACAGGATTGCTACAATGCTAAATTAGATTATAAAATATAGAGTAAGTGTAATGTAGATAACTAAGATGAGAACTTTCTTTTGTTACTTAATTTTTCTACCTCAACCTTGTGACTTGAAAGTTATTTTCCTTCTATTTGAAGTCATGGATTTATCTTCTACAAGGACAGTTTAGATATCTTCACATTTTAGAGCTGAAGCAGGCTTTAAAGAATATTTGATTTGGCCCCACTCATTTTATAGTCAAGTCAAAATGAGATCCATAGAGTTTAGAAGAAATGACAAAACCCACAAAGAGAGTCAGTGCTAGGGTTGGAAACCATGATTTTCTGAAGGCAAGAATTTATTTCATGAAACATTCTGTTTTTACCAGATATCACAGAGATTTTAAGTGTTATTGATACCTGAAGAAAATATGTTATTGATGACAAACTAAGCAATTGAAATACTTGGAATGTATGTTCTTTAAGTGAAAGGACTGCCTCTTTCTGTAATGGAAATATTTAACAATTAGTATGAAGTTGAAAAACATAAAAAATCAGAACAACAAATGATATGGATATCATAGAAATATCAATATACAATTCTCATACAGTACTTGATATTGGAAGAAAGATTTTTAATAGCTTCAACTCCAGCAGTCAAAAGAATAAGGTTATTTTGAGAAAGTTTACAGCTGTGTACTTATCCTTAGCACTTTTTATTTATGCCTTCAAATATGACTTTCTTGCATGTATGCTTAAAAATGCATCAACATAACTACAATAAAACTTCAGAGTGATCTGAAGATAGCAAAAAGGAAATATATGGCATATGGAAGTTATATTGATTCTCTAATATATTTTGATGGTTAAAAAGAGAGCTCTCTTTTTCACTTTTAAAGTATTTAACAAACACTGAAGTATTGTTTTTATGTGATCACTTGTCTAAGTGCTTTTGAGATTAAAAATACAAAAAAAAAAAAAAAAGTCACAAAGCCTGTCCTGAAGAGGTTTATTTTAGAAGGGAAAGTATATGACATATGTTTAACAACAAACTTTAATAGTCATAAACTGCGCTTTTTTAAACCTATTTTGCATTTCTTCTCTTATAGCTCTTGTCAAGATTCTAGGGCACTTTTAGGTGTTTAAATTTCTTTTCTCTTCCATCAACTTTAGCCCTTAGCAATCGTGTTTTTTTTTCTTTTTTTCCTTTGACTCCTATTATCCACACCTATCAAACTCCCAGAATTGTAGGCTACTTTCACTACTTCCTGAGCAGAGAGGTTACTAAAATGCTGCAGAGGTAAATGAAGCAGAGTGAACACTGAAGGTGACAAGTCTTTTAAAATATTTACACAGCCAATCAGAGTACCCTCTTCAGGGAGTGGTTAGCTAACGAGTTATAAATTCTTCAAGTCTCTTCAAGAAACTTCTTTTACACATCATCACAATTCTCTTGCAGGACATCTACCCAGGATCTTCCTCACGGATGGTGGCCATCTTAAACATCTGATGAAGTCAGCATATTTGTCGCTCACCCCCAGCACACATACTGCATACACACACACACACACACACACACACACACACACACACACACACACACACACACACACACCAGAAAGAGAGAGAGAGAGAGAGAGAGAGATTATTTTACTCAGAGATTGATTATATGCTCATTTAAGTCAGAGTGGTTTCCTTTTTGTTCTTGTATGCTCAGTATCAACCACAATGCTTCACTCATCATTGCTGATTAATCTGATACTAATCAGCAAGATAGATCAGAATCTACTTGAAGCCTATGGAATTCTTAAAGGTTAAGATGTTTTAACCCCTTAAAAAATACTGGAGAAATGCCATGGTTTCTATGGCCCACAGATAGAGGAAAACTCTGAGCAGTCTCACTCTATCTAATCTTACTCATCAAAGAGGTGTGCTTATCAGATCTAAGTCCATAACCACTGGCAAAATAAAACCTATTCCCTTAACTCATGCTCTTTCATTAAATACTAATTGGTAAAATAGAGTTGCCTTACCTGGTATAGAAAGAACAGGAACTATGTAGAGTGACATTAAAATACTATATATAGTACCCCATTTAGTTTAGGAACAGTGCAAACATTAAAATGATATCTATTGAGCAGTTACAAGAAGCTATGATCTCCCCAACTCAGATATCTAGGGGACATGGTGTACCATGAACAAAGGAGTGCAAAGGAGGACAGACTTTTATATGCTTAGTTTCATGTGGTCATTTCTCCTCTAAGCAGGCAAAGGAACAAAAGAAAGCACAATGCAATTTCAAGGTGATGTTTGGCTCATGTCAATAACAGGGCTTTCCCTTAGGTAGAGAGCCAGAAACCCTGTGCCTGAGTCTTAACTGGTCTTCAAGATATAAAGCTTGCATCAGGATGAAGTATAAACTCAATATCCAAAAAGCTGATAATTTTCCCATCATGCTGTTGTCAGGGTTCCTTAACTATACTTATTCTTAGTTATCTCATTATTCATGAAACAAGGGTATAGACAAGAGCAGGCTATTTGTTGAGATAATATTTCCCCACCCCCACTTATCACATTATCTGATTGGTTTTTACATTGTTTATTACCTTAAATCCTTCAGTTCAAATTTCTAGTTGTAAAGAGGTATGTGCTTCCAGTTTTTCCCTTTTAAGTCCTTGCAACTTACTTAAATGTCATAACTGTTACTTGTATAATTCTCTCATTGTTCTCTTAAAAGCCAAAGCCATGGTAAGCTAAACGTTGGAAGAGGGGCTGTCAGAGCAAGTGGGATACTTCATCTACACATTTAAGTATGATACAAAATAGAATGTTATAGGAAGAAATAAGAAACACAGAAGTAGCACTATAATAAAATCTGATGAGGGAAACAAAATTTTCTTCTGGATATAAGAGAGAAGCTTAGGTGAAAAATGTGGAAATATGGTGAAAGTAGCTTAAGGAGAAACATGGAGATCATAAAGAAGATGGGTAGTAAATAAAACTGTTTCACTGTCCAGATGGCACTTTCTTCTATTAGGCCCAATGAGCTGGCTATAACAAGGGTGTGAGAAGTGACCAAATGTTGAAGAATTTTCCCCTAGACAAGATTCTAGACAGAAAGTGATGTGTGATTTGCCTCTTACCACTTATTGTTTTTCTTTTCAGATAGATAGTTATTTAAATCTAGAGTTTAAATACAGGTATTTTCTTTCATTCTTGAAAGTGGTTCATTGACTGTTTCAAGTGCTACTTTAAAAGTCAACTTGCCATTGATCTAACTTATTTCAAGTACTTTTGGTTTGTGTAAATCCTTAATCGTGTACAGAGAGATTCTAATAGAAAAACCCAGAGAGTAGCTAAAAATACTAAATTTAAATTGAACAGGGCAGAACTTTGTCAAACATTTTCAAAACAAAAAATTAGGATATTCTCTAATTGAAAACCGATTTAAAAGTAAAACCAAACAAATAAATAAATCTCAGTGATTTTATTCATTTTTAGTAAACACAACAAGAGGCAAAAAATATTGATCAAAGTATATTTTTTACCTAGTTAAAATGTTATTTTTTTCTAATGGGGACAAAGTTGGAGCTGTTGTGTCATTTCATATCTTTTTTTTTCCACTTTTCCCCCTGTTTTCTGTGAAGATAACTTGAAAAATGACTGCCAGGTAGGAACCATCATTGGAAGGAGAAATAGGACTGTGATTGTACATGTTGATATAGCTCACAAAATTCTAAATTTGAGACCACAGGATATTCAAACCTCCTTTATTATATCTAAAGTCTTGTGGTTTGGAGGAAAAATAAATTTTTTGTGAATGTTTTCTTCTGGGGATATGGTGGGATATTAATAAATATGATTTATAAAGTTATTTTAAAAGCATACGTTTCAAACAATGTATTCATTGAAGTATTCATCTTTTACCCCCATAGCTGCCCAGTATTACCATCAGCATTATGAGGAGGTAAAAATGAATAAGCTTAGGGTTATGTTCTTAAACATTCAAGCTGGCAAAATATAAATAGTACATATTGAACAATCTAAGAGGAATCAACATATAAATTATGCAGTGATGGTAAAAAAAACAGAAAGTAGATTTTTACACATTTTATACACATTAAATCATTGACATTAGTCATATAATTATTATTTTGATTACAGAGTGCTTGTTGGCATAACAACGCCATCACTGGCCTGAAGTTGGTAAGCTAAGGAGAAACTGGTATATTCTGATAGACTTTGAAGGTTTACAATGTGCTTTCCCTTACTAAGGGCTTTAAGTACAGCAGGTATACAGAAAAAAAAATACAAGTCAGGACAGACAAGCTTCCTTTAAGGAGTAAATGATGTCCTAAAGTAACAAGTGATTAATGAGCAACAGCATTATACAACAATTTATTTTGATTTTCCAAGCAAGTAAGACAGAATTCATGAGGGTGGAATTAAAGGACATGGATTTTGGAAGTAAGATGTTGTGATGCAGGTTTGGTGTAATGAAGCAAACAGACCAGACTGACAGTTAATTTATATTCAGTCAGCTCAGAGAACCCTGATATGTAGGCAGACTGAGAAGCTTTCCTGTATTGGCATGGTTTAAAGAATATGGAAAAGATCTGCTGTTCACTTACCTAAGAGTTCATCTGCTCAACCTTTCATTTCCTTCGTCTCAGAGTCACTTAAAGAAGAATAGATCATATAAGCAATGAAATAAAGCAATATATATATACATATATATATACATATATACACAGGTATATATACATACATACATACACATCTATGTGTATACATATGTCTATATACATATATATGTATATACACACATGCTTTTTAAATGGGTAGGAAAAAACTGATCATTGGGTTCTATCTATTCTCTTCTGTTGGTTACCAAACAATAAAAGCCTTGGTAAAAACATACATACCACACATAGTTAGAGAGGGAAATACACAAAAAATAAGTTAGAGCTGAGAAGTGGAACTAGTTTTATATGTATTTCTGTCCCATCTGCATTCATTATCAAAATACTAGGCACATAATGGATTTGCAACAAAATTTGTATTAACTTACCTATTGACTATAACCATATACTGTTTATTAGCCTCTTCTAAGTGGTTTTCATCAGTACCATCCCAGGGCTATCAGAAAGAAAGAAAAACACAATCTAATAAATTATCTTCTTGCATTTCTTTCTTTGTGCATATTTATGAGTATGTATATTAAAAAAGAAACAAAACAAAAATAGTAAAAGATATTTATCCAAAAATGGTAGAAGTAGGAGAGGGAAGTTGAAGAATATGTTTTCCTATTTTGTCAATTGCATGACAAATAGCATGAGAGAACAATTTTTGCATTAATGAACATTCAGTAAATCCTTGTACTTAGATTTTATACTTGAATGTTATGGGAAAGAAATTTTCATGCTTCCTTCCTTTTTTTTTTTTTTACCAATGGAGAGAATTTTCAAGGCAAAGTTTAACAAGATGCCAAAAGAAATGAGTTTTTTTTAGGTGGATTCATGTATTGAGATCATCTTCTTTAAAGGAATTACAGTAATGAGACTAGGAATTATGTTCTAAAGTGTGAGAGAGACATGTCAAGAACAAATCTTCTGTTCATTCACACTTGATAACTGTGGCTTCTGGAATCAGCATGGTGTTCTGGGAAGCATGATTTTAGAATGTAAGAATTGGGTTTCCTAGTCCCTCTCAGTGCAAAGTAATATAATTTATTTCTGAATCAATATAACTATGTATTTCATGGCATTTTATTTTCACTTTCCTTTTATTGTTATTAAACATTTACTTGACCTACTTACTCTACAAATTTTTAAGCTCCTTGAAGTTAGGAACTTTTTTTATTAATAGAGACAAGATGTGATGAAAGACTGTGGACTTTTGAATTAAAACATTTGAGTGAAATCTTGACCTCACTATTTGCTAGCTAGAGTGACCTTAGGAGAGCTGCATAATATGTGTGAGCCTAGGTTCCCTCTTCTGTAAAAAAAGAATAACAATGTATACAGTATAATTCACAACATTCCATGATGAAAATATTAAATATTATATAGAAAATGTAAGCATAGGTCTCATTTTATATTTTAAGTGATTATCATTACCTTTAATATCATCTAACGTTACTCTCCTACATTTCATAGGTTCTCAATAAATCTTTGTTAAATAAATAAATGGTCTAGGGGGTATAAATCTAAAAGGATAACTTTTATGAAAAGAAGAAACTTAAATAGAAACTTCTAAACAAAAGGGAGAATGAAAAAATCAAATGGCTCTTTTAGGTCACTTTAATATTGTTTAAACATGTGCAGCTATACACATTAATCTTTTTTGGTAATGGCATACACTATATGCTAATGAAATTACCTCTGGGTTTCCTCAGGTTGTTTTGGATATAATAATTTTGCTAATTTCTATGCATTTTTTCCCTCTCTACAGCTAGTAAATCATGTACTCCTTGCTGTAAATGCATTGAAGAACAGATATTAAGAAAGTTATGAGAATCTGAAAATAGATTTATTAGGAGCACTAGGAACACTTTAACTATAATGATCATTTCTGCATTTATATAACACAGCTACAGGCATTGCTTACCCTGTAATAAAACTGTAAGTATATGTTACCTGCAAAGAACCTTCAAGGTTCTGGCATCTCTCAGTTTTCTAAAGCATATTCTTTTCACATCAGAGATTCTATCTATCTATCTATCTATCTATCTATCTATCTATCTATCTATCTATCTATCTATCTATCTATGCAAATAGAAAATACACTTAAGGTATATAATGACATTCCTCTATAGTTCTGCTATAAGATAAGATTTTTAGACCTCATTAAAGTCCAAGTAAGGTTAACGAAATGGGATATGTGCTACAAAATAATGGTTTCAATGTCAGGAAAGGTTTCACTTGCAGTAAAGGGAAATACAATTCTCTTTTCAGAGAAACCTTGTCAGGAGTGGTTAAAAGGCAACACATACACATACCACATATATACATATATGTATATATTATACGCATATAAATATGTGTATTATATGTATATTATATTTGTATGTGTGTGTGCATATATGTGTGTGTACTGCACCATGATTTTTGTAGTTATTGTGTTATTTCATTTTTACAGCAAAAATCCTGGGAGTGAAGTACTATTACTGTGCCCATTTTACAGATGAGGAAACTGAGACAAAGAGAGGTTAAGTGACTTGTCCAGTGCCACATAGCTAATAAGTATTTGATTCCATATTTGAAGTAAGGTATTTCTTACTCCAGGCACAAAGCTTTATCCAATGGACCATCTAGAACAGATCAATATAGATACATATATAGATATTGATAGGTACATATATGTGTGTATGTACATATTTATGCATATTTCTGGGTGTATAAATATGTACATGTTTGTGTTACATTTACATATACATGCATAGATGCATATATACTTATGTATATATGAAGAGATTTTATGATATTAAGTATTTAGAGATAATTTGGCAAGAATATTTTGAGATTTCATTAATAAAGGCAGTCAAGGTCTTTTTCTTTATAGTCTTTAAAAATTATTTTTATTCAGAATTAGACAAGCATAAAATATTATGAAATATAGAAAGAATATAAAAGAAGACTGATTGTAAATAAATAGAAAAAACTCCCTATTTATACCTTCCTTGATTTTTTAGGGTATATATGCCATTCAGCAATTAGATCTAAAACTATGTCATTGAATATTGTTGTCTTCTGAATCTTTTGAACTGTTCTATATATTTTTATATTCATTGATGCCCTTTTATTTCTTCTTTTTTGGGACCTTACTATCACTAGCCCTCTTCCTCCCTAAAAATCTCTCCACACAACCCTATCTCTCTCCCCACACACACAAAAAAAACAACACACCTGACTTGTTATAATTTATCATTGTGAATCAAAATAAATTGAAATTTTATGTATTTAAATATGTGTATCTCATTCTACTCCTCTTGCACTGATCAGAGTTTCTAAGTCTTAAAAAAAGTTGTTTTTTTTCTTTATATTGTTGTAGTAACTGTATATATTGTTGTCCTAGTTCTACTCACTTATTGCTCTATCATTTCAGTGAACATTTCCAGGTTTCTTTAAATTGGCCCTAGTGTCATTTGTTTGAGCATGAAAATAGTACACTACATAGATACTACAATTGTTTTCAGTAATTCTCCAATTGATAGGCAAATTTCCAATTTCTAGTTTTTAGTTCCAAAACTTTATGCTATAAATATCTTTGCACATTTTGGACTTTTCTTGCTTTCTTTTGTCTTTATGGAATAGCATGCTTCATAGTCAAATAATATTCACAGTTGGAGATGATTCCATATTCTTTCTCAGAATAGTTGGACCTAGCTCTTCTAGTAATGCATTATATAGTATGTTTCCTTTCACATAGTATTCAACCATTGTTATTCTTATGTCTTTTTTTGTGGTCATCTTTAATAATATTAAAATGTGAAGTGGAATCTCAGAACTATTTTATTTAAAATCTCTTATTATTGCAATTCTTATTTGTGTGTATGTGTGTGTGTGCATGCAAGTACCAACGTGTGTGTGTGTGTACATGTGTAGTGTATAATTGTTGATGACTTGGATTTCTTGCCCTGGGAAATCTCTGTTCTTATCCTTTGATCATTGATCTATTTGGAGAATGACTTTTATTCTTACATATTTGAATCAATTCTTTTACAAATTTCGGATATTAGCATTCATCAAAAGAAATACACTTTCAAGATTGTTTTCCACTTTTAGGAACCACAACAGAGTTCCAATAAAAATCCTGGAAGAGTGGAATCAACGGAAAAATGAGCTTGAACAATCTATGAGCCTGAGAAATCTGGAGGATAAATAAGAAATGTTCTTTTCACTAAAGTAAAATGGAAGTATATTCCATGGCAGAAAATGTTGCAGCAAGTGATGGCAGGTACCACTTCAACAAACCAGTGATAGATCCTGAACCCCAGGGAGGTGGAGCAGGCAAACACCAACCCTGGGACCCCCAACATTCCTTAGTGTAACCAAGGGAATCAACAAACTCTAGTTCAGAGAACCACCATCTATGCCAACCCAGCCCAAGTAAGGCTGGTGTCCTTCAACCACAGACATCCATATGATTCGGCTGTCAAAGGTAGGTAAGCATCCTCCAGTGGCCAGATGCTTTTTTGTTCTGGTGTAGCCCCAGGCAGGCAGGCATCCTCCAGCAACCAAACCTCTCTGTGCTTCAGCACAGATTAAGGGAAAAAAACAACAAAAGCCTCAGCACACACAAGACACCAACACTAGGATGCAAGATAAGCACAAAGTAAACACCCAGACGATTAGAACATCTAGCTTTCAGTACCTGAGGCTCCAGCACACAAAGATCAGGTTCATGGGTTGTAGTACAGTATCTTCTATGCTCCAGCAGGAGAACTCAATTTTAAAAGCCAAAAAAATAGAGTATCATGAGTAAGAAATGGAAAAGGACAATGACTGTAGAGAATTATCACAGTGACAGGAAAAATCAAAATACAAACTCAGAAGATGATATATTGTCAATATGACTACAAGTGAAGCTTCAAAGGAAAATAATTTTTCACCAAGATAGTGAAGTAAAATCAGGGACTTACTAGAGCTCTCCCCCCAAACACAGCCAAATACCTGTAAAAATGACTCTAAACAAGTTCTGGAGCTGCAGAACCCACAACTGATGAAGTGAAGCAAATCTCCAGGCCATGAAAGCTTCAAGGTCAACAGAAAATGTCTATCATGCCATGCTGGAAGTAGAGTGCAGTGCACCATGATGTGAATTAGCACAGATGGGATCTGAGCAGGCTAGGGAGTACTGAATCACTGGCACCTGTGTGAGTTTCCAGACTTCACAATCCCAAAATGCTGAGGATAAATTGGAAAGTCAATGGAAAAACAACTTGTTTGACCTTGTGAGTTTGAACTTGTGTGAGAGAGTAGAGTGGTCTGACCTAGGGTGGCAGAGGGAGCAGAGTTGCTGCAGAAGCCACAGTAGGAGCAGGGTCAGTGGCAACTGTTGTGCCTGGAACTCTAGGCCCACAGATTGTGGGGGAATCTAGTGGCTGATAGTACAACCCCCTCAACGCCACCAGAAGCAGAGAAGTACCTTGACAAAGAACTCAAAAGTCAAGTAAATGACTGAGGAAATGAACTAAAACTGGAAAAAAAAAAGAATCAGATTGTAAAATCTTACTTTAGTGACAAGGAAGACCAAAATATACAAACAAAAGACAACAAAATCAAAACTCCTACATCCAAAGCCTCCAAGAAAAATATGAATTGGTCTCAGGCCATGGAACAGCTCAAAAAGGATTTTGAAAATCAAGTAAAAGAAGTAGAGTAAAATTTGGGAAGGGAAACGAGAGTGATGCAAGAAAATCATGAAAAATGAGTCAAGTGCTTGCCAAAAGGGACCCAAAAAATGCTGAAAAATGCTCATGGGTAGGTTAAGCTAATGTAATAAAAATGACAATTCTACCTAATTTGATTTACTTATTCAATGCTATACCAATCAACCTACCAAAATAGTTTTATAGAGCTAGAAAAAGAACACAACAATAACAAAATTCATCTGGAAGAAGAAAAGGTCCAGAATATCAAGGGAGTTAATGAAAATAAATGCAAGTTAAGGTGGCCAATCAGATCTAAAACTATATTTTAAACACAATCTTCAAAAATATTTGATACTAAGAAATAGAATCACGGACCAGTGAAATAGATTAGGCACACAAAACACAGTGGTATATTACTATGGTATTCTAATCTTTGATAAAACAAAAAATTAGAGCTTTGGGATAATAAGTCACTATTTTACAAAAACTGTAGGGAAAACTGGAAAATAGTAATATTTTACTGGAAAATAGCAGAAACTAGGCATAAACCAGCATCTTACACCATATACCAAGAGAAGGTAAAAATGGATATAGGGTTTAGACATAAAGGTGAGAATATAAACAAGTTAGGGGACCAAGGAATGATTCACCTGTCAAATATATAGAGAACAAAAGAGTTTATGAGCAAACAAAAGATAAAGAATATTAGGAAATGCAAAATGGATAATTTTGATTATATTAAAATTGAAAAAGTTTTGAATAGATGAAGCCAATGCAACTAAAATTAGAAGAAAAGCAGAATGCTGGTGAGTTAAATTTTCAAGAATACAAGTCATTCCCCAATTCATAAATGGTCAAAGGATATGAACACACAGCTATTTAGAGGAAGAAATCAAATCTATCCAGTATCATATAAAAAAGCTCTAAATCACTATTGATTAGGGAAATGCAAATTAAAAAGCTATTGAACCTATCAACTTTGCTAAAAGGACCAAAAAAAAGGAAAATGATAAATGTTGGAAAACATGTGGAAACATTAGAATACTAGTGCATTGTTGGTAGAGTTGTGAACTGATCCAACCTCTGGAAAGCAATTTAGAACTATGTACAAAGGGCTATAAAAGTCTGCATATCTCTTGACTAAACAATAGGTCTGTATCTCATAGAGATGATAAAAATAGGGGGAAGGACCCACATGTAGAAAAGTATTTATAGTAATTCTTTTCCTGGTGACCAAGAATAGGAAATTGAGGGAATTCCCATCAATTGGGAAATGGATGAACCAGTTGTGATACGTGAATGTAATGGAATGCTATTGTTCCATAAGAAATGATGATCAGGTGGACTTAAGAAAAACCTTGAAAGACTTACACGAACTGATGCTGAGTGAAGTGAGAACCATGAGAACATCGGACATAGTAACAGAAAAATGATGCAATGACCAATTTTGATAGACTTAATTGTTCTCAGCAATACAAGTATCTAAGGCAATTCCAAAAGACTCATAATGAAAAATGCAATCCACATATAGAGAAAGAACTATGGAGTCTGAAAAGCATCCTATTCTCTCTCTCTCTCTCTCTCTCTCTCTCTCTCTCTCTCTCTCTCTCTCTCTCTCTCTCTCTCTCTCTCTCTCTCTTTCTCTTTCTCTCCTCTCATGTTTTTTTTGGTTTTTTTTGGTTTTTTTTTACCCTGTTGGTTCTAATTCTTCTTTACAACAACAAGAAGATTAATGTGGACAAATATTTTCCCCATTTAATCAGTTGTTATGTATTAAAATTGTACATTTACCTCCTTGTATCCTCTCTATCTTTTGTTTAATGAAAAACCTTTCTATTATGCATAGTTCTTCCTCAATAATTTAATGATCTAGGCCAGATATGCAATTTGGAGCTTATCCTGGTATATGATCTGTTTGTATAAACTTCATTTCTGCGAGAAAAAATATTTCAATTTTATTAACATTCTTCATCAAATAGTGAGTGCTTACTTTATTGTATATGAGGTCTTTGAGTTCTTCAATAACCATACTGACATGTCTATTTGCATTGACTTCTATATTTATCCCACTAGTCAACTTTTCTACTGTTAAATAAGGACCACATTATTCTGATTGATGATAAAAATTTTGTGTAGTATTGTTATCCATTGTTGCTATTCTCCCATCCTTTTATTATTTTTCTTGAGATTCCTGGTTTTTCCTTTCTTCAGATGCATTTTTTTTTCTCTAGATCTCTAAAGAAATCCATTCATAGTTTGAGCTATATGGCAGATCCTAACAAAACTAATCTAGGTAGTAATGTAGTATGTTGTTTTTATCATTTTGCCATGACCTAACCATGAGGAATTAGTAACTCTCTAGCTTTATCTTTATTTTGAAAATTGTTTCATGATTGGATTTATATAATTCTTGGATATGTTTTGTTAGATGGACTCCAAAACATAGCAAATGCCCCAAGGTTACTATAAATTGAATTTGTCTTTTTCTCAACATCCAGAAACACATATTATAAAGATTTTTTTCGTGTGTGTACATATATGCAAATACTTATGTGCCATATGGTGAGAATAATTTAATCCTTTTAAACATTCTTGAGGCTAGTACTTAAGAATTATTTTTCTCATTATTTTGCTAAAGAGAAAGGACAGTTCTAGTTAAAGTAAATTGCTGAGAGTCTCAGATTTACTACACTGGAAAGTTCATTTCATCATAAGAAAAGTGATACTAACAACTAAAAATTTATTTAGCCATCCTCTTCTCTGACAGGACACAAAGCACACGTCATAGATCAAAAGTGAATTGAGCATGTATTTAGTATCTGAAAGTTCATAATTACTTTATTAATCAGCAATAATCACTGTAACATTAGTAATTGCAGTAATAACATTAACAATAATAGTGAGGCTTACAAATGCAAGGAAGAGAAGGAGGAAAAGGAAGAAGAGAAAAAGAGGAGGAAGAAGGAGGAGGCGGCGGAGGAGGAGGAGATTGTCCTTGAATTAGTCTACAATGTCTGTCCAAAGAGCTCAACTCATTCCAATTAACTTTATCCTTCACTGACTTGGAATGTAAGTACTCTAACATAGGTGCTACTCTTTGAAATTTAATGCACAAAGTGACCTAAACTATCTTGAAAGAGGATCAAATGACTTTCCAGTCCAGATCTGGGTAATCGTATGAAAAGTGGTAATAGAAACTCTTGTAATATAGAAGAAAACCAGTTGCTCTTGGTGTGATTCAGAAGAATTAATTTAATCCTGATTCTTCCACTTGTTGGTTGTGTGATGGTGGGCATGTAAGTACATTTAGATGTTTTAATTTTCACATTTTTAAAATAAGGAAGTTAGAGGAGATGATCTTAAATGCCCATTCCAGCTCTCATATGAATAATTCTCTATATTAATTTTTATTTCATAATAGGGTTAATGTCTTAGTCCTGATATGCAGCTCAGGTGGAGGTAGAGATCAAGGCATATTTAATATTAGTTTAATAATTTGTCATAAAAACTATCAGTCTTTCAAAAGTTGTGTTTTAATTTTGTAAAATCTATAATCATTTTATTCAACAACTGTGCTTCCCTTATTTGTAATGTTGAATTAGTTCCTAAATGTAAAATACTAAAACAACAGCAACAAATGTCTTGCACTCATACTTTAAATATTCATTAGTCCATTTCCAGGCAATATTCAAAATAAAAATGTTTTGGAAATACAGTAGGTGCTGTAGATCTGAAGAAAAGTAGAATGTTGAAAAAATGCTACAAGTGTATAAAGAAAAAAAGAAGATATTTTATAAACCTGTTAATTCTCTAAGTATGATTCACTCTTGGGAATAACTCTAGAATAAATTCTCAGTTATTGTTGTTGTTTATTTGTGTTTTCTTTTTTCCTTTTTTCTTTTTTCTACTTCTTTTTATACCTGAAAAATGGGTAGTAGGATTTTCTTTGAATTATGTTTCAAGCATGAAAATCAGCTTTTAAACAATAGGAGGAGGAAATAGAAAAGTCTTGCTAGAATTCACACAGTCTCTGTAGAATCATGACAAATTTCTTCAGCTATCTTTTGACCTTGGTAATAATATCTCATACGCAATGAAGGATGCCCTATAATATTAAAGTGCTGCTGAGAGAAAAGCTGAAATAAGCACAAAAGTGTCTTCTGAAATGCAAGTGAATAATTCTTTGTCTCCCAAGTATTACAAATTTCCTTTTTTACAAAATAATTTAATGTTGATCTGCTATAATTTAAAGTAAAATGATGTTATAAAAATGCAATTATTGATACAACATATCATAAATTTGAAATTCAATTTTCTACTTTGAAAGGTTTCAACAATCTAAGTTATTTGGTATTTTCAAGTTCTAATTTCTTAACAGTAAATAAGTCCCTGGAGCTACATAAATACCATCAAAAAGGGCTATTTTAATTATCTTTGTTTTCCATTGTTAGAAGACGAGATTTTTTTTTTAATTTTCATTTGCTTTCCTTTCATATTTGTTTGAAGATTGCTTGATGGATATTAAATTTCTCAAAAAAGCTGTCCTCACCTTTTCCTTGCTACTTGTGAGGCCAGAAACAAGGACAATTAATACTCATGTATGCTTTTTGTGACGTACATTGCCCAATGGATAGAGCACTGGTCTTGAAGTCAGGAAGATCTGAATTCAAATCCAATCTCAGTCCCTAACTAGATGCATGACCTTAGGCAAGTCACTGCATCCTCTGTTTATCTCAATTTCCTCATCTGTAAAATGAAGATAATGACGGTACCTACCTGAAAGTGTTGTTGTGAGTATCAAATGAGATAATTTAAAAGTGTAAAGCACAATGTATGGTACCACATATTAGGTGCTATAGAAATGCTATTATAATAATCATCTTCATTGTTATTGTTTTGTTATTATAATTATTTTCTAAATTTGATCAACTCCACAGCCACCTGTTATATGAAAGGTCCTCCTTTCTAAGTCTTTTATTCTTCGAGGTAAAAAAGAAGTTATTGAGGAACAGTTATAAGCCCAGCAGTCTGCTAGGCACTTAAGAGACATAAATATACATAAAGCCCTTTTCTTGCCCTTTAGGGTTTCCTACTAAAGTCAAATAATACTCAGTAAAATTAAGAAAATCATAAAAGTATTCACCGCTTAGTAAATTACTCTGGAATTATTAGGTAAGTAATAATATTATCAAGCAAAATGAAAAAGAGGGGACCTCAGAATTTAGTTTATAATCATCACATACTTGAGTTGGAAAGATTTTCTTTCCAGTATGGAATGTTGCTCAGAAGTAACTAAATCTGTATTCTCACAAGGGAAAAGAATAGAATTGCTGTTCAAGAGATTTAGTCCTAGTTCCAATGAGCTGCATGATGCTGGTAAAGAAAATTAATACCGCACTATATTTTCCCCCTTCTCTATAAAATAAGGGAGATTGGACTATAGAAACAAAGGCATCCTTCCAAATCTAAACACTTTTTCTTCCTTTACCAAAACAGTACTGGAAAAAAAGATCTTACAGATCTCTCTTATACTCGGTACTATGTATCTGTTAATGTAGCAAAACCAGGGTTCACAATTATCTGGACTGACTAGATTGGTGAGGAAAATGTAATTAATATAAATTGTAATTGTGATATGTATAGAGGATGGTGGGTTAAAATATCAACTACATGTTTGCAACATGGGGAGCAGGGTTTGGTCAAACAACCCTTAGGAAAATGTTCTGGAATTATTCATGGAATAAAAACACAATATGAGTCAAAAGTGTGATATTGTGGTCAAAATGCATAGTTTCAGGCACCACTGGAAGATCTAGTCATAAATTTATTTATTTATTTTTTTTTTTAAAGTGAAATTTCAGTGTATTTGGCTGTGGCTGATCAGACCAATATGAGCTCAAAATGCTTTACCACAAGTTGGGCACAGATAGTTCATGTGAATATTTGGGGTAGATATCCCAGATTTGTGCACGCTACATTTACTTTGTGCTGTCTCGATTCTGCTTTGCTCAAAGAGCACAACACCCTTTCTGATGTGGGCATGCCATGCTGAGTGGTCCTGTGCCAGTGTCTCCCATGTTACACAGTCCAATCCAAAGTTCTTGAGAGAGACCTTGAGAGTGTCCTTGTATTGCTTCTTCTGACTACCATGTGATCAGCTGCCCCATGAGAGTTCTCCATAAAAGTCTTTTTGGCAAACGAACATTTTGCATTCGAACAACGTGGCCAGCCCATCGGAGTTGCGCTTTCTGAAGCATAGTTTGAATACTTGGCAGTTCAACTCGAGCAAGGACTTCAGTGTCTGGTACCTTATCCTGCCAGGTGATCCTCAGAATCTTCCTAAGACAGTTCAAATGGAAGCAATTCAGTTTCCTGGCATGGCACTAGTACACTGTCCATGTTTCACAAGCATATAACAATGAGGTCAGCACAACGGCTCTGTAGACCTTCAGTTTGATAGTCAGTCTAATACGTCTTCTCTCCCAAACTTTTCTTCAGAGCCTCCCAAACACTGAGCTAGCTCTGGCAATGCATGCATCAACCTCATTGCCAATGTGTACATCCCTGGAAAGTACACTATCAAGGTAAGTGAACTTATCCACAGCTTTCAAAACTTCTCCATTTGTTGTACTGATGGTTCCACATGTGAATGGTGTGGTAGTGGCTGATGGAGCACCTGTATCTTCTTAGTGTTAATTATTAGGCCAAAATTAGCACAGACAACAGAGAATTGTTGTATATGGTGTGGTGGATGGTATGGTGGATCCATACTTTGTTGCATCTCAGCTTCAGAGGCTGCATTGAGTGCACAGTAATCTGCAAACAGAAAATCATGCACCAACACTCCCTCCACTTTGGTCTTGGTTTGTAGCCTTTTCAAATTGAAGAACTTGCTATCAGTATGGTAGTTGACCTTGATGCCATGTTTATCCTCATTGAAAGCATTTGTCAATATGGCTGAAAACATCATTTTTTTTTTTATTAAACTTTTAACATTTATTTTCACACAATTTTGGGTTACAATTTTCTCCCCTTTTTTCCCCTCCCCCCCAGACCCAAGCTTTCTATTTGCCCCTGTGACCTATCTGCTCTCTCCTCTATCCTCCCTCCCTGCCCTTGTCTCCGTCTTCTCTTTTGTCCTGTAGGGCCGGATAGCTTTCTTGACCCCTTAACCTGTATTTCTTGTTACTCAGTGGTAAGAACATTACATTTGGTCCTAACACTTTGAGTTCCAACTTCTTTAGCTCCCTCCCTCTCTACCCCTTCCCCTTGGAAGACAGGCAGTTCAATATAGGCCATATCTGTTTAGTTTTGCAAATGATTTCTATACTAGTTGTGTTGTATAGGACTAACTATATTTCCCTCCGTCCTGTCCTGTCCCCCATTACTTCTATTTTCTTATGGTCCTTTCCCTCCCCATAAGTGTCAACCTCGTATTTCATTCTCCTCCCCATGCCCTCCCTTCTATCCTCCCCCCCGTCCTGCTTGTGCCCCTGTCCCCCACTCTCCTGTATTATGAGATAGGTTTTCCTATCAAAATGAGTGTGCATTATATTCTTTCCTTTAGTGGAATGTGATGAGAGTAGACCTCGTGTTTTTCTCTTGCCTCCCCTCTTTATCCCACCACTAATAAGTCTTTTGCTTGCCTCTTTTATGAGATAATTTGCCCCATATAACTTCTCCCTTTCTCCTCCCAATATTTCTCTCTCACTGCTTGATTTCGTTTTTTTTTTGTTTTTTCTTTTTAGTATATGATCCCATCCTCTTCAATTCACTCTGTGCACTCTGTCTCTATGTATGTGTACGTGTGTGCATGTGTGTGTGTGTGTACTCCCACCCAGTGCCCAGATACTGAAATGTTTCAAGAGTTATAAATATTGTCTTTCCATGTAGGAATGTAAACAGTTCAACTTTAGTAAGTCCCTTATGATTTCTCTTTGCTGTTCGCCGTTTCATGGTTCTCTTCATTCTTGTGTTAGAAAGTCAAATTTTCTTTCCAGCTCTGGTCTTTTCATCAGGAAAATTTGAAAGTCTTCTATTTCATTGAAAGACCATTTTTTCTCCTGAAGTATTATACTCAGTTTTGCTGGGTAGGTGATTCTTGGCTTCAGTCCCAGTTCCTTTGACTTCTGGAATATCCTATTCCATTCCCTTCTGTTCCTCAATGTAGAAGGTGCCAGGTCTTGTACTATCCTGAGTGTATTTCCACAATACTTGAATTGTTTCTTTCTAGCTGCTTGCAATAATTTCTCTTTCACCTGGGAATTCTGGAATTTGGCCGCAATGCTCCTAGGAGTTTCTCTTTTTGGATCTCTTTCATGCAGTGTTCTGCGGATTCCTTGAATATTTATTTTGCCTTCTGGTTCTAGAATCTCAGGGCAGTTTTCCTTCATAATTTCATGGAAGATGATGTCTAGGCTCTTCTTTTGATCATGGTTTTCAGGTAGTCCCAGAATTTTTACATTGTCTCTCTTGATTCTATTTTCCAGGTCAGTTGTTTTTCCAATAAGATATTTCACATTGTCTTCCCTTTTTCGAATCTGCACGGTATGTTCTGAGATATCTGTCTTTCTCTAAAAGTCCAAAGCTTCCATCTGTACCATTCCAGATTTGAAAGATCTATTTTCTTCAGTGAGCTTTTGAATCTCCTTTTCCATTTGGTTAATTCTGCTTTTGAAAGCATTCTTCTCTTCATTGGCCCCTTGCACCTCCCTTGCCAGCTGAGTTAGGCTAGTTCTCAAGGTGCCAATTTCTTCAAGATTTTTTTGGTTCTCCTTTAGCAGGGACCTGATCTGTTTTTCATGCTTCTCCCTTATCCCTCTCATTTCCCTTCCCAGTCTTTCCTCCACCTCTCTAACTTGATTTTCAAAATTCCTCTTGAGCTCTTCCATGGCCCGAGCCCATTGGGTGGGCTGGGACACAGAGTCCTCGATTTCTGTGTCTTTTCCTGATGGCAAGCCTTGTTCCTCCTCATCAGAAAGGAAGGGAGGAAGTGTTTTTTCTCCGATAAAGTACCCTTCAATAGTTTTATTTCTTTTCCCTTTTCTTGGCATTTTCTCCACCTAGTGGCCTGACCTCTGAATGTTCTCCTCACACCCACCTCACCTCCTGGTCCTCCCAGCCAACATTTGGGGACTGAGATTCAAATGCTGCTTCCCGCCTTAGGATTTTTGGCGGGGGCAGGGCTGTTATTCAGTGTTAAATTAGGCTCAGGTGCTGAGGTCAGGGGCAGGGCCGCCTCTCTGGCTCATTTCCCTCAGGGGGTTTATGCACAGACCTTCCACAATGGATCCAGGCTCCCGCTCGCTTGGGGAGCCCCCGTCCGCAGCCGCCTCTCAGCCCCCACCTCCCGGGGGGGCCCAAGCCTTGGGGGTACCTCACTCCCCTCTCAACCCGCCAAAGAGACTCTCTCACCTACCCCCTTCAGTCACCTGTTGGTGGGGGGGCCCGTGCTGCCGCTAGAGATCCCGTCCCGTAGCCCTCTCGGATCTTTTTCTCATGGTGTTGCTGCCGCGGTATGGTTGCTCTCTGCTACCCGCCCTGGCGCCCAGTCCACAGCGCGAAGGACCCCCCGTGAGAGGTTTGCAGGTCTCTCCAGAACAGAAATCTCCCTTGCTCCAATATTCCATGGTCTCTGGGTGCAGAATTCGCCCTGGGTTAGTCCCCTCTGCCGTTCTGTGGTTTGTGGGTTTGGAGCTATGTGTATGTGTGTCTTTCTACTTCGCCATCTTGGCTCTGCCCCCTAGTCATAAATTTATAACAACTATTTGTATAAGTACTTTTATTAAGCTTTGGCTCAACAGTTTAAGAATATCATTGATAAGCCACAGGAAGGTCTTTGATAAATTAAGAAGGAACTGGGGAGGAAAGATAGGAGAGAAAAAGGACTTGATTATACAGTATTCAAGCACTGTTTGACAAAACTTGGGAGATTTAGGCAGAAGAGCAGAATAAGATACAGGAGGATGACAAAAATGATAGCTATATTTAAGGATTTCAAAGACTGTTATAAGGGATTACACTTGCTCTTTTTGGATACAGGGGCTAGAATCGTGTACAATAGATGAAAGTTAAAAAGAAACAAATTTAAACTTGGGTCATCAAAATTTTCTAAAAATTAAATCCATCAGAAAGTAAGATGAACCACATTAGAAGGTAGTGTGTTCTCTATTGGAGGTGATCAGGGAAAGTCTAGATGAATATTTTATGGTCTATTGAACTGAGAACTCCTTTCCAGACATAGTATTTAAATATAGCCTTTGAAGTCCCTTCTAATTATGTTCTGCAATGTTGTACATCTGTTAGCTTGCTTATTAAACCAGTTCTGAAAGAAATCATTATGCTATCACCTAGACTACACTATTCTCCCTCCTCAGCAAGAAAATGATAATAGAGTGGTAAATGACTTTTAAGAATCTAGGTAATGTCATATTAATTAAAATGACAAAACAAGAAAATTATAAATGCTGGAGAAAATGTGGGAAAATTGGAACAATAATGCATTGTTGATGGAGTTATGAACTGATTCAACCATTTTGGAGAGCAAAAAGGGCTATGAAAATGTGCATACCCTTCAACTCAGTAATGCTACTTCTAGGGCTATATCGCAAAGACATCATAAAAATGGGAAAAGGACCTACATTTATAAAAATATTTGTAATAGTTCTTTTTGTGGTGGCCAAGAAATGGAAATTGAGGGAATGCCCATCAATTAGGGAATGGATGAACAAGTTGTGGTATATAAATGTAATGGAATACTATTGTGCTATAAGAAATGATGAGCAGATGGACCTCAGAAAAACTTGGAAAGACTTACATGAACTGATGCTGAGTGAAGTGAGCAGAAACAGAACATTGTGCACAGTAAAACTCACATTGTGCAATGACTACCTTTGACAGACTTGACTCTTCTCAGCAATGCAAAGTTCTAAGACACCTCCAAAAGGGTCATATGGAAAATGTGATCTACATCCAGAGAATTACATAGTCTGAATGCAGATCAAAACGTACTATTTGCTCGCTCTTTTTTTTTGTTTTATTTTTCTTTCTTTTGGTTCATTTAATTGGTTAAAATTCTTCTTTACAACATGACTAATGTGAAAATATGTTAAATATAATTGTACATGTAGAGCCTATATCAGATTGCATGTCATTACCGGAGGAAGGGGAAACTCAAAAGCTTGCAGAATTGAATGCTGCCAACTAAAAATAAATTAATTAAAAAAGAAGAATGTAGGTAAAATATGTGTAGTACCATCTCTGAAATTACCTCACAGCTGACACTGAACATTTTGGTTTCCCGGATGAAAATAGATACTGCTTTCTTCAGTGTTCATGTTAAACATGATAGGTTGGGGTTTCTAAGACTATCATTAACAATACCCCCCATCTGTTGGGAATCCCAATTTCATTCAAGGGAAAGAAGGAAGAGAAAACAGATTTATTAAGTGCTTACCATGTGCCAAGTATCATGTTACATGCTTTACAAATATTATCTCCTACAATCCTAACAATAATCTTATGATGTAGATGCTATTACAGTCTCAATTTATAGTTGAAAAAAGAGAGGAAAGCAGAGTAATATGTCTTGTCCAAGGTCATATGGCTAGTCCGCATCTGAGGCTGAATTCAAACTCATGATTTCCTGAGTGCTCTATCCATCAAGCCACCTTGCTGTCCACTAGTGACAAATTATTTTTATAAAATATTATTTACAGAGAGTACATCAGAAAATAGAAGCAAAATAATATTCCTTAATTAGGAGGCACACTTTAATTTTTACATACACATATATGTATGTGTGTACATATCTATATACACACATATATGTATGTATGTATACATACATACACATACATACATACACAAGTATGTAAGTATATATGGAGGACCTCTTTATTTTTGGCCCCTATGTCCTTTTCTCCCTTTAGGGAGTCCCCAACAGGGTTGTTTAGAGCTGAAGGCTTCACAAGAAATAATTCTTTGCACCCAATCGAATGGGCTGGCTTCTTTCATGACAGTGATTAAGATAACTAGTCAATCCATTGATAATACTGGGTCAAATAGATTACTTGACTTATGCTTTGGGTCTTCACCAGATTTAGCTGCTGCTGCTGCTGACTCTGATTGGAAGGTGGACTTCTGACACCTTTGATGAGTTTCTCTAAACATCACTGTATGTACTGGGCACTTCCTTCTCAGATTTTGTTGTTGTTGTTGTTTAAGACCAGGAAGCAGAAATGTAACACAGATGGTAAACATTCAAAGGTGCATGGTGGCCAGGTGAGAGAGAAACCATTCCCTATCCAACTGAACCTTCCCAAAAGAAGACTTATTTCAGTTCTTGCCTCACATGCTTCTAGGAAATAAAAAGTAAGGGGAGAAAGCATATCAATTCTTTTGCATGTGTGTGCCAAGCATAAGACATCTTGTTACCACAAAGCACCCCTTCTTTCCCTCTCCCTTCATCTTCAATTTAGTTTCCTTGTGTGTGGTCCCTTCACTTCGGAGACAGACCTTCCAAAAATATTTTTAATCAAACATCTTCCTTCCTTCAGTCTTATGACACCAATCCAGTTTTGCATATTCCACAGATTATGAATAGTTTCACCAGTTCTCTGTTTCCTATTATGAAGATAAGCAAGGTATACTAACCTCAGTTCACCAAAGGGCACTTTGTGTTTGCTGATTTAAGGACATAAATTATATTTACCCATTTTACTTTCGATTTCTTCAAGTCTAAACATCATAAATCTTCATAGAGAAAATAGGAGTAAAAATAAAATTGCCTCTACAATTTTTACCTTCTTTCATTCATCTGCCAATTTACTTAAAGTACCAGTAACTGCTAGCATCTACATAGTACTTTTAAGTTTTCAGAACACTTAAAAGTTTTATTCATTTGTTCCTACTTGTTTAATATTTTATATGTAAGTATATTTGACATTGTTTTCTTGTTCTCAACATTCTTAAATATCTTTTTGTTGCCCTTGATATTCGTTGTATATCTTCTCATCTTTCATGTTCTTGTTGGGAGTCTTCCAGAATTTAACACTTGAGTTCTTTCTCCATTACTAATTTTTTTATTCCATCTTTTCCATATGTCTTTGAAAAATTTGTTACTTGATGAAGTCTTTGTACTTTTTACATTTATCTCTTTAGAAATGATCTATTTTTCTTCCTTAGTATAATAAGGCATGTTTGTGCTATTATATTTTCATTGTTCAGAGTTTTCCATCACTCTTGGGGCAACTTTCTCCTAATAGAAGTTTAAAGCAGGTCTTTGAAAAAAAACCATGACCATAAAAATAAAATTAATATTGTTAAGACACAATTTTGTTAATATTTGTCTTTCATTAGAGAGAAACACATGTATCCTATCAAAATAATAAAATATAAGGCTTTCGATCTATTTTCTGAACTCATTATCATTTCTTCTTTTTGCCCTAGTGATCTTGAATCCCACCAGAATATTGTTTTGTTTTTCCCTTAACTAGTTGACACTCAGAAGTTTACTGTCATTATTTCTTCTCTTCATTTTGAGTATTTCCTCAAATGATGTTTTTTTTCTTAATATGTATTGCTACTGTGCCATCCTAATCTGTTTTGGTTAAATAAAGCATATCATTCTCCAGCCATAATCAAGTCAGGAATCATAATCAAGAATGACTATCAGGTAGCGTGAACCTCTTTGCATTACAATTTCTAAAATCTATCCAACCATTCATCTATGTCTCTTTTTATCAATATTTCTACCTATCTGCCCATCCATTTGTCTGTCTTTCTATCTAGTTATATGACCTTTCGTCTGAAAATATTTTTAAAAATCTGAGATTGTTTTCTTTATCTTTAGATATTATATCTAGTGAATTTAGCATCTACCCCACTGCTATTCTTCTTCTTAGCTTATTTGATTCTCTTTGACTTGGAATTTGGAGGAATTCTATTCCACCCTTAACTTTCTAACTTCACTATTTGGAATCTATGTTTCCATTATGTTTTTCTGAGCCTCCTTAAGTTTGTCTTGCATTTTTCAAAGTCATCTCCTTGCACAAAGTGTCAGGGAATAGGGTGTTATTAGCCCAAGGCACTAGTGTATTATGTGTTGAGAAAGCAAAGGAACTTTCTGTTCCATTGTGTTTTCATCAATTATGTTCACTCTTGTTTTGTACTATGAGTCTTAATTGTTCCAAACATCAAAATCACTTTAATTATTTTGCATTCATACTGATTAATGAATTTGAATAATGTTGATATTTTAATATAAAATTAGTGATTTTGCTTTAGAATACATCGTAGGGCAGATTATTTTTAGGTGGTAAAATTTTCTTAAAAGATGCCATTGGAAATATAGACACGCAAAAATAACTATTAATTAATAATCTAGTGTTGATTTTAGTAAGCCAGCACATTATTTTTAAACTTTATTTAAAACCATCCTAAAATAGTTGTTTACCTTGAATTTTAACTCCATTGATTTTATAATGACATCATAAAATGTTATATTTATAGCACCAATTTTAGGGAGCTCTATGACTTACTTTTACATTTGGAAGTTATTCTTTATAACATAATAAAAATACTTATACAAATAACAATAACTAACATTTATATAGCATTAACTATGTGCCTAGGACTCTGCTAAGTAGTTTACAATTTTTGTGTTATTTGATCTTCACAACAGTGTTGTGAGATAAGTAATATTATTATCTCTACTTTACAGATGAAGAAACCAGGCAAAGAAAGGCAAAATTACTTGTCCATGGTTACACAGTTAATAAGTGTCTGTGGTAAGATATGAACTCAGATCTCTCTGCTTTCAGGCCAGACACTCTACGAACTATGGTATCATTGCTATGCATAAGAGTAGGTCCTGGATATATGATTTCATTGGCACAAAGAACTACCAGTTGAAGAAATTCCCTCTACCAGTATAGGTCAGTACTTTCTCTGCAATTTATAATCTCAGATAGTTGCTTAGATTTCTGAGGGAAGTTACTTGCCTAGGGTCATACAGCCAGCATTGCAGAGATGTTAAATGAGCTCAGATTTTATGGTTTCAATGTTGGCTCCCCATTCATTACACATGCTGCCTAAGGTATCGTTTGCATGTTAACTAATATTCATAATAAATTTTAATATATTCAAATGAAATTAAACTTATATATCACTGTGAAACATCATCCCTAATATATAACAGTTTAAATATGTATTTTAATAAATGATA
Organism: Notamacropus eugenii; assembly: GCF_028372415.1. Classification (NCBI taxonomy): domain Eukaryota; kingdom Metazoa; phylum Chordata; class Mammalia; order Diprotodontia; family Macropodidae; genus Notamacropus; species Notamacropus eugenii. Next base: position 392,139,575 of record NC_092876.1, read on the forward strand.
ATACTCCTTTTCTGAATTTCAAGATTGAAATTTTAATTTAATTTAATGATATTTTTCTCAATTCTAATTTAAAAAATACAATATTTATAGGATTCATTCAAGAAGGGCTATATCTCTATAATAATCTCCAGACAGAGTGGGCCAAAGAGTTTCTGCCTCAAATTTGCTCTGAGTTGCCCATCTCAAAAGGCAAAAATTATTGTAATTTTGGATGTCCAAGCAGTTTCTAAGTTCTATGCATTTTCTATGATTTCAAATTTGTTGACTTAATTCTAGCGACATCTGGTAACCCTAGTATTCATAAGTTTATAAGTTAATTAGATTTCATTGCAGTAGATTTAACATAAATTTGTATGGTACTTAACATATAGTAAATATGATATACAGAATATGTCATAAGATAGCACTATATATTTAGCAAAATATGTGCTACATAATGTGACAAAATACCCTATAGAATAAATGGCATAATGATATGTGTGTGTTCATGTGTGTGTGTGTGTGTGTGTGTGTGTGTGTGTGTGTGACTGTCTATAAGGTATCCAGTTATTAAACTACAGTTTTATGCAATTTACTTCAAGGGTTTTTGACCATGTTCCTATATTCCTTCTTTGACAGTTTTTGACTTTGGAGGAAATGATTTCTTAAGCCTGCAGTGCCTTCAGTAACCCAGTACCCACTCTTCCCTGTCATTCAGTATCTGAAATGATGTATCTCTACAATTTTCTACTCTTGCTTTCAGCATCCTTCCCCCACATTCCATCAGTAACTATCATTTTCCATTTGTCACCTTTTTTGGTGCCATGAAGTTCCATCTCATGAATTTGTCAAAGTCTAGTATTGATAAGAGAATAAAAACTATTTCAAATACCTAAGCTACTTTTGTATCTTCACTTGCTTTTATTTTCAAGTAGTGATACACCAAAAACTCTTACCTTTGCTTGATCAGTCCTTTGAAATAATCCTGATATTTGCATTAATAGTTGTTAATAACAATAATTACAGCATAATACCAAGAATATTTTCAATAGACCATTCTGGCAACTTTATAGCTATTCATATGTTAAGGACTTACATTTTTATTTCAAGAGTGAGCAAAGTTCCTACTTCTTGACAACTTTTTAAATGAGCGGTCAGATAGTTAAATATCAAAGCTGAGGTTTGAATCCACATCCCTAATAGATCCCTATGCCCATTTGTGCCTTAATATTTTTATCTGTAAAATAATGATAAAATGTCCATATTGACTACTTCATAAGGCCATTTGAATTTTGAAAAGATAAAAATAAACATTACATCATCATCATCATCATCATCATCATCATCATCATCATCATCATCATCATCATCATCATCATCATCATACATCCTGCCTTTCCAACATAATGACTTTTAATTTGTGTTTGATAAAGTACTTTACATAATATCATTGATCTATATCTTGTATCCATTAGAGAGGAACCCATTCTATGAAGTAATAAAGGACAGTGCATGTAACAAGCAATCACAATTTGTAAGTACTATTGAATCCATTATAGAAGTGAGAGAATTGACCTTAGTGGAGGTTACATGTTTTGCCCTAGGTCATACAGCTAATAAAAAAAATGGAATTGGAATTCAATTCTAGATTTTTGTTTGTTTTTTCAATAGTATTTAGTACTTTCCACTGTATTGTACAGCTTTTCTATCAAAATGTTTTCATTACCTCCTGAACATGGAGTGAGGAAGATCAGAATTCAAATCTGAACTCAGATATTTATAGTTATGTAAATTCTGGTCAGGACATTTGACTCCTAACTGTTTCTGTTTCCTCATCTGTAAAAATAGGAGGATAATAATAGCTATCCATGTCCTGGGATTGTTGTGTGATAAAATGAAATAATATTTTAAGCACTTTATAAATTTAAAAGTGCAATATTAAATTCTAGTTATTCACATTTTTTGTTGCTCTTCTTGTGTTTTTGTTACTTAACCTATCTGACCTTCAGTTTCCTCATTTATAAAATAAGGGTAGTTGAACTTGATTTCTTAAGTTTCTTCAGACTACATTATAAAGTTCTAAACCATAACAATACTTGGATGAGCATAATTACATCTGTGTAGAGACTTTCTCCCCTGACTCAGATGGGAACTTATAAGGTAAACTTCCTGAATTTCTCTGGCCTAAAATATTTATCATTTTGAATCAATCCTAGTAGAAAACCTTTCTGAACTTAAGTAGGGTGGTCCTTAAATTATATATTACTGGGTAAATACTCAAATTGTTGCTAGATGACAAGACCCAAAAGAACATGTGTTTCTTTGTTATTGTCTTTGAGAAGCAAAGGTACAGTACTATAATAGGGCATTATTACAAGTCATTATTGCACATTATGAGTGTCATGTTTTATCTACTTGTGATTTTCTTGTTTTAATCAAATATTTTCACATGGGAATAGGTTGATGGGAAGAGAAGAGAGATGAATAAGGATAATATTTTCTCTTATTTGGATCCTGGTTGCTGCCACCTTTTAAAAAATATCATTGACATTTAAATTATTAAATACAGTGATAACAATAGAAATTCAGTGACAAAGTGAATTGGTCTCTTTATTGTGGAATCATTTCCTCCTTGATTTTTAAATAATATATTTGCTTCAAAGATAAGATTGGAGAATCGGCCTGGTATAGAGTAAAAATATAGGACTTGGGGTCAGGAGAGATTTGTGTTGAAATCCTCCTTCTAGTAATTAATATTAATGTGATTAAGACATATCATTTAAGCTCGCTAATCTTTGGATTCCTCATCTATAGAATTTTCCTCATTATGTGTTTGTTAGAATGATAGTGAATATGGAGCAAGATAATCAACTTAGAGAGAAAGAACTAGAGGTAGGAATGATTGAAACCTAGGGTACATTTTTTAGGGTCATGGGATAAACCAAAGTACTAGATTTTATCAAGCCTGGAATTCTAGGTCAGTCTAAGTCTAAATAAGTCAATACCATATGTATTAGTACCATAGCTTAGAGAAACTGATATGGGATAGGTTGAGAATCATTAGGACTATGAAAAATAAATGTTTACTGCAGCTGAAATGCATTGTAGTGTCATGTTTATTGTTCATGGACAATGTTTAATTCTAAGACTTATGGAGTAATAAGAATGGTGGTCACTGGAGAAATTCAGAATTCCTGAAATTGTGGAAAACTTTGAGGGATTTACTTATTTGGAGAGAGAGAATCAGATCAAGATAAGCCTCTTTCACAGAGGGAAAAAGTGGTTATATGATGTGGAAAAGTTTGTTTCTCTTAAAATTCTTTCCGGAGTTAAGAAAGCTAGGGGAGTAGTAATGTATGTTCTTTTTTCCCTCCTCAGCATGTGTTAACTGACTGGATTAAAAGCTCAGAGAATGCCAAATGAGAAAAGAGGAGATAGCAAAGTCATGTGATTAAATGTTGCTTTAGGAATGGCTCAATGATCCTGAGACAAGCTATGTACTTATTCTGTTACTGAGATTTTGGGGATTTAAGGAGCTACCAACTTCAACTTAAAAGATAGCTTTAGGTGAATTGTAACTATATGTTCATCTGATGGTTAAGGGCCAAATTTTCTTACTCATATTGATACTTGCAACTTGCTAGTTGTTTTTCTTATGGGCCAAATCTAATTCAGATTAGGCCTTTGGTAGTTTAGGTTTGATATCAGAACACAATGAGACATTTGTAGGTCATTTAATAGTTAACAAAGAGTTTTACTTAGGGATAGCAGGAAAAGGATATTCAAAATGGATGGTTATTGAGAACACCTTGAATTGATTCCCCTGACCAAAGTTCTTTTGCTGAAGTTATCCTTTGTGATCCACCAGCCATTTAGTGGAAAACTCCTGAAGCTCCTCTTGACTGCTTTGTACTCCAGAGTTGAGGCTAAAAAGTCTAAATGGTGAACTAGTTCCCTGAACCAACAAAGTCTCAAGACAGTGTTCAATACCTTTTGAGGAAAAATTAACCTAACTTACATGTGCGGAGGGGATAGGATATTGCTCCTGCCATAGCCCCGGTAATTACTTATCAATTTCATGATCCCAGCAACAGCAAACACCATTCATTTTAAAGTTATATTTTAATTATTTTGAATATATTTTATAAATGCTTATATATACACTTCTTGCTTTCTCTCAGAAAATAAAAGCTCCTTGATAAACAAGGTTTATTTACTTTTGTGCTCCTCTGTGCCTAGCATAGTGCCTGCCAAATGATGAATGCTAAATAAATACTTGTCACGTGACTGATTGATTCCTATTAGTGGTTTATGCTTTCTTTATGTTGAAATTAATAAATATCTTGGTTCTTTCACCTTATCTCTTGTGTCCAGTCAACCAAATAGGCAGTAAGCATTTAAAAATAGCTACTGGTTACTAGATACTGTATTAAGTGCTGAGAGCAAAGAAAGGCAAAGGTAATCCTTAGTCTAAGGAGCTTACAATCTAATGGAAGAGAAAACTTATAAACAATGTATAAACAAACTATGTAGAAGATAAATAGGAAATAATCAATAGAGGGAAGGCACTGTAATTAAGAGAATTAGGAAAGGCTTCTTGTTGCAGGCGGGATATTAGCTTAATCTTGAAAGAAGCCAAAGAAGCCTGAACACATTAATGAGGAAGAAGAGCATTTCAGGCATGGGGAAAAGTCAGAGAAAATGCTCAGAGGTAAAAGAGGGAATACTTTGTTGGGGAACATCAAGAAGTCTGCTGTCATTGGATTACAGGGCATAGGGAGCAGTAAGATATAAGAAAGTTGGTGGACAGCTACTTTATGAAAGACTTTGTGCACTACCCCATAATATCTATTAAAATATGCCATTTGAATTTTTGATACACCTTATTAAGGAGGTAACCCCTTCAGCTCTAGAATTCTGTCCTGGAAAAAAATACTTTGATGGGTGAGTATCTCACTCACTATATCTAGCCACCGCATGTCAGGTTTCATATGTCACCTTGGCCGTTTTCCCCCATTTGACATGCATGTTTCTGTTTCCTTTAGACTTCTGGAATTAGTCATCTACTCCGCTACTGAAACTTCCTTGGAAATTTGAGCCTGTCTATGCCACAACTCCCATCCTGGAGTCCTTAATGTTGTGAATATGTCATGAAATTCACTATATCTAGTTCAACATAGCCACACTTAACCTTTCACCCTGATCATTCTTCCTCTCTCTTCCCTGTTGCTATGCACATACCTTCAACCCCTCCTCCATCAGCTTTCCAGATCTGAAATTACAATCAAATCAATATTGCCATTGCTAGTGAAAAGAGAAGGTCAGTAGAATCCCTAGTCACCCTATTCATCATCTCTGGGGTGTCTAAGACCAAAAATTTCACATTATAGCTACCATTTTGTTTTATGTCTGACTTTCTCTACTAGACTCTCTACTAGTTCTTCAAAGTGAAGGAATGTCTAATTTTGCAATCCTTCTCAAACATATAACACAATGTCTGCCATGTAGCCACCTCCCAAGAGATTTTTAAAAATATTCAATTCATTCATACATCCACTTATCTATCTATATATTCACTAATTGATCCTTGGTGCATGATCTAGTAGAATATGAGATTCTAAAAAACAAGGTTTGTTGCATAATTACTTTTGTAACCCACAGAACACTAACTCCCATGTAAAGGGCTTAAAAGTGGAAAGAATATTGGGTCTAGAGGGAGAACACTGAAATTCAAATCAAAGTTGGACCATTTACTACATATATGACTTTAGACATGTAGATCAAATAGACTGGTGGCTTTAAAGTCAGTGTACATAGTTTTAAATGCCACTTATAATGCTTACTACCTATGTGAGGCTGGACAAGTCAGTTCCTAAGACTTCAGTTGCTTCAACTAAGGAGTGATTAAGTTTGACTAGAGGGTCTTTGAGGTATATCCCATGTCTAAATTTTCATTGCTGTAATCCCAACTAATTCAGTGTTCAGTTTCCAGAGGTATAAAATTAAGAAGCATTTTTCCACTCTCTATTTTGGAATAGATGACATACAAGATTTCCTCTAACTCTAAATGAATTTTTCTAGACACATTAGAACATGCAGGTGGTTCTTAAAGACTGTCAGAATATTTATATCCACATATAATATAAGTATACATTATGTATATATAAAAATAATGGATTAAAAAGTCTTCAAATAGGGGGCAGAGCCAAGATGGTGGAGTAGAAAGACGCACATACATATAGCTCCGAACCCACAACCCACAGAACATCTACAAAAAAGCAACTCACGGTGAATTCTGCACCCAGAGGCCACAGAACATTGGAGTGAGGGAGATTTCTGTTCCAGAGAGACCTGCAAACCTCTCGCAGAAGGTCCTTCATGCCGCGGACTGGGTGGCGGGACTGGGAGCTGAGTACAGCCCTGCTGCGACCACGGCACTGAGAGGAAAAGATCCGAGCAGGTTTCAGGGACGGAATCTCCAGCGGCCACGCAGGTCCTTCCACCCACAGGTGACAGGGGTCAGTGAGAGGGTCTTTTGGCGGGTCGAGAGGGGAGTGGGGTGCCCCCATAACTCAGGCCCCCTCGGGAGGCAACAGCGGAGACGGGAGCAGACCGGGGCTCCTCAAGCAGGCAGGACCCCGGATCCATTGTTGAAGGTCTCTGAATAAACCCCCTGAGGGAACTGAGCCTGTGAGGCGGTCCTGCCCCAACCTGAGCACCTGAACTTAATCTCACACTGAATAGCAGCCCTGCCCCCGCCAAAAGCCCTGAGGCTAGCAAGCAGCATTTGAATCTTAAACCCCAACCACTGGCTGGGAGGAGCAGGAGGCCAAGTGGGTGTGAAGAGAATATTCAGAAGTCAAATCACTGGCTGGGAAAATGCCCAGAAAAGGGAAAAGAAATAAGACTATAGAAGGTAACTTTCTTGGGGAACAGGCATTTCCTCCCTTCCTTTCTGATGAGGAAGAACAATGCTTATCATCAGGCAAAGACACAGAAGTCAAGGCTTCTATATCCCAGCCAACTCAATGGGCTCAGGCCATGGAAGAGCTCATAGAAAATCAAGTCAGAGAGGTGGAAGAAAAGCTGGGAAGAGAAATGAGAGACATGCAGTCAAAGCATGAACAGCAGATCAGCTCCCTGCTAAAGGAGACCCAAAAAAATGCTGAAGAAAATAACACCTTGAAAAATAGGCTAAATCAATTGGCAAAAGAGGTTCAAGAAGCCAATTAGGAGAAGAATGCTTTCAAAAGCAGAATTAGCCAAATGGAAAAGGAGATTCAAAAGCTCACTGAAGAAAATAATTCTTTCAAAATTAGAATGGAACAGATGGAGGCTAATGACTTTATGAGAAACCAAGAAATCACAAAACAAAACCAAAAGAATGAAAAAATGGAAGATAATGTGAAATATCTCATTGGAAAAACAACTGACCTGGAGAATAGATCCAGAAGAGACAATTTAAAAATTATGGGCCTACCTGAAACCAGGATCAAAAAAAGAGCCTAGACATCATCTTTCATGAAATTATCAAGGAAAACTCCCCTGAGATTCTAGAACCAGAGGGCAAAATAAGTATTCAAGGAATCCACAGATCACCACCTGAAAGAGATCCAAAAAGAGAAACTCCTAGGAACACTGTGGCCAAATTCCAGAGTTCCCAGATCAAGGAGAAAATATTGCAAGCAGCTAGAAAGAAACAATTCAAGTATTGTGGAAATACAATCAGGATAACACAAGATCTAGCAGCTTCCACATTAAGGGTTTGAAGGGCATGGAACAGGATATTCCAGAAGTCAAAGGAACTAGGAGTAAAACCAAGAATGACCTACCCAGCAAAACTGAATATAATACTTCAGGGGAAAAATTGGTCTTTCAATGAAATAGAAGACTTTCAAGCATTCTTGATGAAAAAACCAGAGCTGAAAAGAAAATTTGACTTTCAAACACAAGAATGAAGAGATGCATGAAAAAGTAAATAGCAAAGAGAAGTCATAAGGGACTTTACAAAAGTTGAACTGTTTACATTCCTACATGGAAAGACAATATTTGTAACTCTTGAAACTATTCAGCATCTGGATACAGGGTGGTATAACACACACACATTCACACGCACACGCACACACACATAGAGACAGTGCACAGAGTGAACTGAAAAGGAGGGGATCATATCTTAAAAAAAATGAAATCAAGCAGTGAGAGAGAAATATATTGGGAAGAGAAAGGGAGACATGGAACGGGGCAAATTATCTCTCATAAAAGAGGCAAGCAAAAGACTTTTTAGTGAAGAGAAAAAGAGGGGAGGTGAGAGAAAAACACGAAGTTTACTCTCATCACATTCCACTAAAGGAAGGAATAAAATGCACAGTCGTTTTCATATGAAAACCTATCTTACAATACAGGAAAGTGGGGGATAAGGGGATAAGCAGGGTGGGGGGGGGATGATGGAAGGGAGGGCACGGGAAGGAGGGAGCAATTTGAGGTCAACACTCATGGGGAGGGTCAGGATTAAAAAAGAGAACAGAAGTAATGGGGGACAGGATAGGATGGAGGGAAATATAATTAGTTCTTACACAACACTACTAATATGGAAGTCATCTGCAAAACTACACAGATCTGGCCTATATTGAATTGCTTGCCTTCCAAAGGGAAGGGGTGGGAAGGGAGGGAGGGCAGAATGGCAGACAGGGGCAGTTAGAACGCTCGGTGTTTTGGGGTGCGGGGAGCGGACAAAAGGGGAGAAAATGTGGAACCCAAAATTTTGTGAAAATGGATGTTAAAAGTTGAATAAATTAATAAAAAAAATTCTTCAAATAAGCTTAATATATAATAATAAAGAAAGTTAAAGTTGTGCCAGAGTCCTTAACTAACAGAAGAATATAATAAAAGAATAATAAAAAGATCCATGCCACATGAGAATTTGGGGCAATAAATGTAGAGATTTAATTAAAATTTCAAAAAACCTCTTACTTTCTGAATTATTTGTGAATCACTATAAGAAATCTACCATTTCATTTTGTTTTACTATTGTTAATTCCTTTTGATGATAAAACAAAATTATTATTCATTAGGTTGTTATCATTTCACTGCTTCATAACTCAAGAGGTTGTAACAATTTAATTTAAAGCTAGCTTCTACAGATACATTAAGTTTGACTTCTCTAGGGATATGAAACCTTATTTCTTATGTAAAGCTTTTAAGTAGTTAGGATCTTCCAGGAGCAATTTTTGTAATCATCAACATCATTGTTCTTCCTTTTCTTCTTCCTCTACCTTCTCTGTCTCTATATAACTCATTCCTCTTTTTCTGTGTGCTTTGTCTCTCTGTCTGTTCCCTGCCCTCCTGGATACCTCTCTATCCAATTTTATTGAAAATAAATCATATTTTCTTTCACATATACATCTCTTATAACTATTAACTTAAGCACACAACTATGGATTATCCTTAGTTTTGCAAAATTGTTGGTAACCCTTTCTCTTATTTTAAATTATGGAGTATGCAAATGGGGCCAAGAGAAAAAAAAATGTTTAATAAGATTTAAAAGAAAAACAAAACTCCCTTGCATGTCCTTCTGCTCACAGTAGAAAATTATACATTAAGAGTAATAATAATTCCTGATGCTAATATGGTAGTTGAAGGTTTTCAAAGATTTTTACAAGTATCTCATATTATCCTCACAACAAATATGTGAGATAGGTGTTCTTATCTCCATTTTACAGGTGTGGAAATTGAGGCAGAGATTGAATGACTTGCCCAAGGTCACATAGGATACATCTGAGACCAGGTTTGAACTCTGATCTCCCTGATTCCAAGTGTCAGGCTCCAACCATTAATTCTGCCAGCTGCCTACAGATGCAAATAAGAAATTCTGGTTGAAATTTCTGTTAACTATTTTAAAAAAAATTTTAAATGATGACATCAGTTTTTAAAAAGGGAGATATTGTAAGCATAGATCATAAAATTGTGAGAAGAAAATGACCAGCAAAAGGAATAAGTAAAAATATTCATCAACTATATTGTCTATCTTTTCAGCCCACCACATCCCCTAGATAACAAAGACTTGTCTCACTTTTAATGAATAATTGATTTATGAAATGTTTAAGAGTGATAGTTGGTTTGTGCTGTTGTTTTATTTGGGGAGAAGGGTGTTGGTTGTTGATATTGTTTTGTTTTTCTTTTGTTTAGTCTTTAGAAAGGCAGAATTTCAATGCAAATCTCGAGTTTTCTGAGCTCTGCTCTGTCTGGTTGTTCAGAAAAAAGCTTTTACTCTTTTGCTACTATTGCTTAACACTGGCAAACGTCAATAACACTAAAGCATAAAGAAAAGTAAGAACTAATTTTCTATCCATATCACATAAACACTAATTATTTAGGTGAGGAAGGCTATTTTACCTTGTTTAAGAATTATACTGCATATTTTAACAAGCATGATGACAAGAAACAAATTTATCTATGTTCTTATTTCCCTTAAATTTTTGCCTCCTCTCTGGAACTTCCACATTCCTAACTAATCCACACACATTATCATTGTAATTTTTTTTTTAATAAGGAAAAAATACTTGATTTAAATCTAAATGTTTAGGGTGAACTATATACATTGTACCTAGACTGACCTAATGAATATAATCAAGATTTTCAATTACATCTTGTATTGGCCTTAAAGAACTAATTGATTTCTATTTAAATAGAAATCTGATTTATACTACTATATCATATGAAATTCGGCACAATTAAAACTTGAAAAACCTTCAAGGACCTATTGAATTATTATTATACGTAAGTTATATAAGCACACAGAATATCTGAAAATCAAGGAGCATGATTCAAGACTACCTTCAAGTATCAAATAAGAATTAACATTTACAAAATGTTCAGAGAAGTACATCCCTTAGGCCTCTCAATTGCTGTAAGCATTGAGAAGAACTTCCTCTCTCATAATCATTCTCCCAAAGGCAACAGGAGAAAGGTTAATTCACCCATGTGGTACATTTTCCCTGTCTTCTAAATTTAGTTATGCCATCTGTGACTTTTACAAACAAAGGTGAAACCAAGGAGGGATGGCTTTTTTTCTCATTTAAAAATTACTGTCACCTGGTATTATCATTTATAAATGTAACTTCATCTGATTGTAAGGACAGTATAACGTGGGTAATGAGAAATTTTATGGAAAGACAAAAGATTCCAATTGTTGGTATTTTTTTTCTTCTCTCCACTCTCTCTAGACACACTGTTTATAAAGTGACAAAAAGCAGCTAGGAAAATGGCATCAGAGAGTAATAGTGTTCAGCTCCAGATTTAGCCAGTCTCTTGAGATATAAAGGTTTTAAATTATATCCCTTGTCAACCCCACTAGCCACACATACCTACATATACTTAGACTTAATATCATCATTTGTATTATGTCTGAGTATAACTTTCCTACTAGTAAGTGGGGACTTTGAACAGTATATTCCTTCACCCAATGTAGTGAGACCAGTACTTATTAAAGGATGTAGAAAATCCTAAACTTCAGAACTTCAATATTCCTAGGTATTTCTCTCCCCCCAAAACCACAACTCTCTCTCTCTCTCTCTCTCTCTCTCTCTCTCTCTCTCTCTCTCTCTCTCTCTCTCTCTCTCTCTCTCTCTCTCCCTCTCTCCCTCTCTCCCTCTCTGTTTCTTCCTCGTTATGTTTTCTCCCATTTCTCCCATTCATTCTAATTCTTCTATACAACATGACTAATGTGAAAATAGGTTTACTATGAATGTACATGTTGAGCCTTTACATACTATCTTGGGTGGGGGAGGGGAGATATGGGGAGAAAATTTGAAACTCAAAATCTTATGAAAGTGAATGCTGAAAACTAAAACTAAATTAAATTGAATTTATAGATATAGACATAGATGATATGGACATAGATATAGGTATAGATAGAGGAGAGATAATTAAAGAATTATTGGACTGAAAGAAAGAGCCTAGACATCACATTTCAAGAAATTGTCATGGAAAACTACATCAGTATTCCATAACCACATGGTAAAATAGAAATTGAAAGAATCTACTCCTCACCAACTGAAAGAGATCTCAAAATGAAAATTCCCAGTAATTTTGTAGCCAAATTCCAATGGTCACAGGTTAAAGGGAAAATTTTTTTAGTGCACAAGAAAGAAAATTAAAGTTCCATGGAGTCACAGTCAGGATCACACAGGATTATACAAATACCATGGGAAAGGAGCAGAGGACTTGAAATACAATATACAGTATTCTAGAGGTCAATGTAATTAAGATTGCAACAAGGAATCACCAAAAGAAAAGACCATAACGGAATAGAAAATTTGACTTAAAAATACAAGTCTCAAGAGAAAGATAAAAAGACAGGAATGAAATAAAATAATACATAAGGTTAAACTGTGTACCTCTATGGGAAAATGTTACATGCATCTTCTAAGAATTTTATTTTTATTTTTAAAAATAAATGTATTTACTTTCTGTTTTCAACATTCACTAGCACAAAATTTTGAATTTCAAATTTTCTCCCCATCTCCCCCTTTTTCCACCCCAGTACACCAGTACAGCATGTATTCTGATTGCCCTTTCCTCCGATCTACCCTCCCTTCTATCATTTCACCCCATTCACTTCCCTTCTATTTTCCTATAGGATAAAATAAATTTCTATACCTTATTGGATAGATATATTATTTCCTAATTGCTCATAAAAATAACCTCTAACATTCATTTTGAAAGCTTTGAATTCCACATTCTCTCCCTTCTCTCTTCCCCAGCCATACCCATTGAGAAGGCAAGAAATTCAATATAGGTTATACATGTATGGTCATGCAAAAGACCTCTATAACAATAATGTTCTGAAAGACTAACTATATTTCTTTCTATCTTTTCTGGGCCTCAATTTATTCTATTCTCTCCTTTGACCTGTCTCTCTACCAAAATGTTTGCTTCTAATCAGAACTTCCCACAATCTATCATCCTTTCTATTATCCCTCCTCTTTTATCCCTTTTCCCCCTGCTTTCATGTACAATAAGATAAAGATCTGCACCCAGTTGGCTGTGTATGTTATTGCCTCCTGAAGCCAAATTCAATGAAAGGAAGGGTCACTTATTCCCTTTCACGTTTTATGTTGCCGAGAAAAAATGGTACATATATGGGTCAATGCTTGAACCTCACCCAGCTCTAAATCATTTCAAAATGGGAAAATTATATATATATATGTATGTGTGTGTGTGTGTATTGTGTGTATTCAATTGGTAAGTGACATTTTATCTCACTCAACACAGAATTAAGTTGGGGAAAGTGGTAGCAAACAAAAAAAGTGGTACCCTAATTAGATTGTATCATGGGATACAATCAAACCAGTACTTAGGGGAAAATTTATATCTTTAAATACATATATCAATAAAAGTTTGAAAGCGCACACCAATCAATTTAGCATGTTATTTCATAAAAAATTCTAGAAAAAGAATATAGTAAAATCCCAATTAAAATCAAAATGGAAATCCTACAAATCAAAGGAGAGATTAATAAAATCAAAAGTTAAAAATTTGAATTAATAAATTAAACTGGGAGTTTATTTTAGTAGTAAAAACCATTAAAAAATGAAGAATTAGTTACATTTATTTAGAAAAAGAAAGAAGAAAATGAAATTATTACTATCAAGAATGATTGGTTGCTTGGTTTCTGTCCTTCTTTCTCAAAGAGGACCAAAATGAAATCATCATAAACTCAAGTTTCAGTGTATCCAACTGTGGCTGATCAGACCAAAAGGAGCTTGGAATGCTCTACCACAGACTGGCCACATATAATCCATGTGAACGTTTGGGGTGGATATTCCAAATTTGCACATCTTACATTTGCTTTGTGCTATCTCAATTCTACTTTTCTCATAGAGCACAGCATCCTTTTTGATGTGGACACACCATGCTGAGCAGTCCTGTGACAGTGTCTCCCCTGTCCCACAATCAAATTCAAAGTTCTTGAGAGAGACCTTGAGAGTGTCCTGGTATCGCTTCTTCTGACCATAGTTTGATTGCCTGTCCCATGTGAGTTCTGCATAAAGTAGTCTATTTGCAAAGCATACATTTTGCATTCAAATAACTTGGCCAGTCCATTGGAGTTGCTCTCTCTGAAGCATAGTTTGAATGCTGGACAGTTTAGCTCGAGCAAGGACTTCAGTGTCTGGTAACTTATCCTGCCAGATGATCTTCAGAATCTTCCTAAGACAGTTCAAATGGAAATGTTTCCATTTCCTGGCATGGCTCTGGTAGTCTGTCCATGTTTCACAGGCATACAGCAATGAGGTTAGCACAACGTCTCTGTGACTTTCAGTTTCTTAGTCAGTCTAATACTTCTTCTCTCCAAAACTTTTCTTTGGAGCCTCCCAAACACTGAGCTAGCCATGGCAATGCATCCATCAACTTCATTGTCAATGTGTGCGTCCCTGGAAAGTACACTGCCAAGATAAGTGAACTTCTCCGCAGCGTTCAAAACTTCTCCATTTGTTGTAACCAATGGTTCCATATATGGATGATGTGGTAGTGGCTGATTGAGTACTTGTGTTTTCTTGGTGTTAATTATTAGGCCAAAATTAGCTCAGGCAGCAGAGATTTCATCCATACTTTGTAGCATCTCAGCTTCAGAGACTGCATTGAGTGTACAATCCTCTGCAAACAGAAAATCATGCACCAGCAATCCCTCCACTTTGCTCTTGGCTTGTAGTCTTTTCAATTGAAAAATTTACCATCAGTGCAGTAGTTGACATGGATGCCATCTTCATCCTCATTGAAAGCATGAAAACATGACTGAAAACATCATGCTAAAAAGCATCAGAGCAAGCACACATTTCTGTTTCACTCCAGTGGTGACTGCGAAGGCACAAGAGCAATGTCCATTATCCAGAAGCTGGCAAACATGCTCTCATGAAATTAATGTGCAATACTGATGAACTTCTCTGAGCAACCAAATTTTGATATAAATTTTCAATAAACCCTCATGAATAACAGTGTCAAAGACCTTGGTCAGATCTACAAACATTGTGTATAGACCTCTGTTCTGTTTCTGGCATTTCTCCTGGAGTTGTCAGGCAGCAAACACCATATTGCCTGTTCATTGATCTTTTCTGAAGCCACACTGGCTCTCAGGTATATGACCATCTTCCAGGTAAAGGATTAGCTTATTAAGGAGGACTCTAGAAAGAATCTTACCAGCAGTGACCTAGAGAGAGACTCCCTTGTGATTGTCATAGGACAATCTATTCCCTTTACCTTTATAGAGATGTACAATGGAGGCATCATTGAACTCCTGGGGGATAACCTCCTCTTGCCATATAACCTGGAAAATTTCAGTCAGCTTTTGTATGAGCAATGGTCCTCCTACCTTGTAAATCTCAGCTGGAATAGAAACAATACCCGGTGCTTTGCCACATGAAAGGAGGCTAATGGCCCTCAATATCTCTTCTTCAGATGGAAGTTCGCCCAAGGAGGGATTGACTTCAACCTGAGTTAAAAGGCCAGTGACCTCAACATTGACTGATGATGGTCTGTTGAGAACACTATGGAAGTGTTTGGCCAATCTCTGTGGGATCACGTGCTCATCACTAATCAATGTAGTTCCATCAGCACTGAGTAGTTGTGATGCACTATAAGTTTTCGGTCCATAAATAGCTTTCAGAGAATCATAAAAATGCTGTTGTGGGTGTCTACCTGTTTCCCCCAACTCTCACCTGTGGCTCCAAGTTGCTGCAGCATATGCAGAGGTCACACCCTGGGAAATCATTTTGGCAGACAGGCCAAGATAACCAAGATGTCCCAAAGCCATTGGTGAGTTAGAGGGATATCTACCCCAAGCATGTGAAAACTTCCCTTGGTGGCATGGGTAATTGCCACTTGCAGGAAAACACCATACCACCATCATCAGTGCCTATGCTTTCACCATGGCAAACCCTGATGAAGCCAAAGAAAAGTTTTTTGAAGGCCTGGAATACCCATATCATCAATGTGCCAAAAGAGGAAAAGTTTATCATTCTGGGTAACTTTCATGCTACTGGAGGCTCATAAAACTAGACTTGGCAGGGAGTCTAGGAAGGAATGGAGTTGCAAACAACAACAACAATAGCCATTTACTGCTGAAGACTTGCACATCATATGACCTCATCACCAACACTTTTCCATTTACCTCAATGAAATAGAACTTCATGTATGCACCCTCTCAGAAAACATTGGCATCTAATAGATTATGTGATTGTAAGGAGAAAAGACAGTCAAGATGTGACAGGGATAAAAGCAATGTGTGGTGTAGAGTGCTGGACTGATCACAGGCTTATCCTTTCTAAGCTAATTATTAGCATTCATCAAAATTGCTGCCCTCAAGGCAAAATGATTACCAGAAGAATTAATGTCAACAAATTAGAGCTGTTCTCTGAGCAAAGAGTTTGTTTCTAACTTGGAGGGAAAGTTAAGCCAATACACATTTGGCAAAAATGGAGCAGAAAAGGAGTGGGCAACTTTCAGAGATTTGGTGTACAACATTGCATTTATTCATCTGGGTCAGAATATTCCCAAACACCAAGACTGGTTTCATGAAAATGATAGGGAAATTCAGAAGCTGCTAAATGAAAAATGAGAATTCCATATGATTTATCAGAAGGTAAATGCCACCTCTAAGAAGGCAACATTTAATCCCATCAAAAGAAAAGTACAATCAAAACTTAGTGAGATGCAGGATTCCTGGATTAGTAAGAAGGCATATGAAATTCAGTTTTATGCTGATAGTAACAATCAAAAATGAAAAGGGTAAATGAACTATCAATCATGATGAAATTAAAGCAATTGCTAGGAGATATTTGGCCCTAATTTACAAATGATAACACAAATTGCAGTCTAAAACAAATGAATCCCTATTTGCAAATATATAAACTGTGCAGATTAACAGAAGAGGAAAAAGAATATTTAAATAAAACCATCTTGAAAAAAAAGCATGTGAAAAAGCAATTAATGAGTTCCCTAAGAATAACTTCCCAGTTCCAGATGGATTCAAAAATCAATTCCAGTAAACATTTAAGGAACAATTAGTCCCAATACTAGAAAAACTATTTAAAAATAAATAAATAAGGAAGAAGCCCTTTTGCGAGACAAATATAATTTTGATAGTTAAATCAGCAAGAACAAAAGTAGAGAAAGAAAATTATGGACTGATTTACTTAGTGAATATCTATGCAAAAATTTTTAATTTAATAATAGCTAGGATATTACAGGAATACATCACAAATATCATACACTAAAACCAGAAAAAAACTTATATGGGTAATGGTGGGATGATTCTATATTTGAAAAAAACTATAAATAAATTGACCATATCAATAACAAAACAATGAAAATCATGTTATTATATTAATACATACAGAAAAACATTTGATAAAATATAAAACCCATTCCTATCAAAAACACTGAAAACGAGAGAAATCAATGCAACCTTTCTTACAATGATGAATGGTATATAAAACCTAGAGTAATTGTTGTCTATAAGGGGAAAAAAAACTTGAAGCTTTTCCAATTAGATCAGGATGAAAACAAGGATGTCCTTCATCATTATTATTATTTAAAATTGTACTAGAAATGCTAGCTATAGCATTTCTATATGACAGGGAAAACAAACTGAAGGAATAAAATTAGGTAATGAAAAAAAATCTCCCTTTTTTCAGATAATATGATGGTATACTTAGAAAAACCATAGAATGAACTTTAAAAAAAAAGTTGAACCAATTCACTACTTCAGCAAAGTTGCTGCATATAAAATAAACCCACAGAAATCTTCATCATTTCTATATACTACCAACAGAAACCAGAAGGACTAGGTAGAAAAAGAAAATCTCTTTAAAATAACTGGAGACATTACAAAAGTTTCGGATTCTCTGTGCCAAGACAGACTAAGGGATTGCATATACACAATGACAAAACACTTTTCATGCAAGTAAAGATAAATTAAAGAATTGGAGAAAGATTAATTGCTCATGGGTAGACTAAGCCAATTTAAGAAAAATGATAATTCTACTCAATTTACTTATTCAATGTCATACCAATTAAACTACCAAAACTGTTTATAGAGATATACAAATATTTTAAAA
The DNA here is from genome assembly GCF_028372415.1 of Notamacropus eugenii. NCBI lineage: Eukaryota > Metazoa > Chordata > Mammalia > Diprotodontia > Macropodidae > Notamacropus > Notamacropus eugenii. The sequence goes on from NC_092876.1 coordinate 392,157,667, forward strand.
ATTCATCTGTAAGAAAAATATTCAAGAATATCAAGGGAATCTTTTTTTTTTAAATATTAAAGAATGTAGTCTGTCATTTCTAGATTTTAAAATAAATTATATGTGGCAATCATGAAAAAAATATGGTACCAGCTAAGAACTGAGTAATGGATCAGTAGAGTTTATTAGACAGGCAATACACTATAGAAATAATCATAGTAATTTAGCACTTGATAAAATTAAGATCCAAGCATTGAAGTTAAAACTCAACATTTGTCAAAATTACCTGGAAAAACTGGAAAACATTTTGGCAGAAACAAGGCATAGACCAACATCTGAGATTATATATAAGATAAAGGCCAAATGGACAAAGTATTTAGACAAAAATGATATTATCATAGCTATATTAGGAGATTATGGAAAAACATACCTGTCAGATCTACGAAAAGGGGAAGATTTTAAGCTTCAACATGGCATGGGTGAATTATCAAAATAAAATAGATTTTTTTTCATTACATGAAATTACGAAACTTTTGCACAAGCTAAAGTAATGTAGTCAAAATTAAAGGTAAGACAGAAAATGGGTGGGGTGGGGTGGAGGAGTTGTAGCAAATCATCTGATTAAGTTCTCATTTCTCAAATATATAAGTAATTAAGCCAAATTTATAAAATAAAAGTCATTTCCTAGTTGATAAATGGTCAAAGAACGTAATCAGGCAGTTTTCAGGAGGAAAAAAACAAACAAACCAAAGCTATCAATAGTAACATAAAAATGTTATAAATCACTATTGATTAGAGAATTGAAAATTAAAATAGCTCTAAGATTTGACCTCCTACCCATCAGTTTTGCTAACATGACAGAAAATGAAAATGACATTTGCTGGAAGAATTGTGTATCAGTAAGCACCCTGACATACACAAGGGGCTTGCTACCACAGCTTCTTTGATCTGCTTCTCTAATAGGAAAGGCACCTTTTGAGGGATGACCAATCACTTTAATGAAGCACATATATCATTCCTTTAATCAAGCACATATATCATTCACCTAGTTCAGGGGAGTCAGTACCCTCAACTTCAAAGAAAATACAGAGATCAAAGATCAACAGAGATGGCTTCCTCTGCCTGACCATAATCAATACACATCACAAATCAACAAACAGGTTCAACAGTCTGACCATTGGTACCAGAGAGGGAATCACTGACATCTAGGTTTTCAAAGCCAGGCGGCTCTTTTGTGTCTTCCCAGAGTCCTTGATTGGGCAAAGAAGCACTTCAAGTCATAAAACCCCAAAGTTAAACCTCACCCTCACAGTATTTATGCACAGTGCCTCAATAGAAAAAGCAAAAGGTACTTGGGACCCTTCTACAAAACAACTCCCCTAATAAAGTTTCCCTGAATAGGCAGGCCCATCAATATGTGGGGAAGATATTCTTTAATCACATTATTCAATCAGACGGACTTTTAGTATAATAATAGCAGCAAAAGATTCTACTTTGCTTGGCCTTACAAGGTGTTGAAAAATTGAGATACTAATGCATTTTTGGTGGAGTTGTGAACTGGTCCAATCAGGCTGGAATACAATTTGGAATTACATGCAAAAGACTGAAGCTATACACAACCTTTGACTCATCAATACTCCCACTAGGTCTGTATCCCAAAGAGATTTTTAAAATGGAAAATAGGACCTGTTTGTACAAAAGTATTTACAAGAGCTCTTTTTGTAGTGGCAAAGCACTAAAAACTGAGGTGATGCCCATGCATTGGGGAAATGCCTGAACAAGGTTTGGTGCATGATTTTGATGGAATTTACTATTGTGTTATAAGAAATGATGATCAGGATGGCTTCATAAAAACCTGTGAAGACTTATATCAACTCATGCAAAGTGAAGTGAGTGGAAACAGAAGAATATACACAACAGTAAAAATATTTAAATAATGATCAGCTTTGAAAGACTTGGCTATTATGATCAAGGCAATGATCCAAGACAATTCCAAAGGACACATGATTCAGATATTATCTTCCTACAAAGAGAGAACTGACCAACTATGAATACAGATTGCAGCATAATTTTTAAGCTTTATTTTCTTATTATCTTGTTTTATTTGTATTTTCTTTAATGATATGAGTAGTAGGGAAATATGTTTTACATGACCTCATATTTATAATTATAATTAAAATGCATTACTTTCTCAATGAGAGAGCAGAGATGGGTGGGAGAGAAATATTTTGGAATTAAAAAAATTAAATGATTTTTATTTACAAATAATTAGAAAATATTTAATGAATTTAATAAAAATGAAAATATTTAAGATAAAAATGTAGCATTTATTGGTTATAGAAAGGTTTTTTGCTTCCAATGGAATCTTACTTTATATATTTTATATGTTAAGTTAGGAGTTATGTTATTTAGAATTTATTTTAGAAGATAGAAAGGATTTCATTACATATGCCTCCTGTCTTTGGAAATCTCATTTTTTTTATTATTGTTCTTTGGGGAACTTGGCTGCCTGGCTTAAGAAGAACAAATGTGTTTGGTTTGGTTGTATTCTTTTTGTTAAATACAAATATAGGGCAGACAAGAAAAATTATTGAAATGTTCACATTCTTTCACCAGAAAAAAAAGGATATGAATATCAGATATGTTATGAAGTTACACTGTAGAAGAAGCATCAGGTGACCAACTGTGGATGGTAAGGAGAGTGTCAAATTGAAGATCATGCTAAGTTTGTAATATTATTCGTTTGTGAGAATTAAGAGAATTTCAAAATTAGGAAAAGGTCATGAGTTCTATTTTGTACATGTAGCGTTTGAGACTTCTATGGGATAACTATCTGATTACACATACACACACATATATATTGCAGTTCTTGCTGTTCAGTTCTTTAGTCATGTACCATTCTTCTTTACCCTGTGGACCAATTGTCCACGAGATTTTCTTGGAAAAAATACTGTCATGGTTTTTCCTTTTCCTTTTCTCTGACTTGCCCAGGGAACCACAACTACTAAGCATGTGAGGTAAGATCTGAATACTTGTCTCTATTCACAGCATCAGTTAGCTGTCCCAAATATATCTAGCACACAACTTAATGTAAAAAAATTAAATTTATACCAAAATACTTTAGTGCCATTCTGTAAAGTAGTGGAGAATCAGAAATAACATACATAAACAATATTTTTGATTTTTAGAAAGTCAGTGTAACGATGCATTTTAAATATGCTTTCATTTAAATTATTGTAGTCAATTTGTGTGTGTGCATGTATATATAATATATACATATATCCACATTAAATAATATATTTCTAGATTTTTCAATACTTCAAGCACAAATAAATACTAGGCTCATTATTCTGCTACTATTACTACTAATAATAGTAATAGTTTTAAATCTCTGTTTTCTTATTTTGCCCCACATCAATGCATGCAAATCATCTCATCTTTCTGTTGAATTCCTATTATGTGTTTATGTGCACTGCAAAACAATGTTCCATAGCATTTGTAAATCACACTCCCCCATCTATAGTGACTCATTTTATTTCCAAAGATAACACAATTTGGCAACACATGGGAATATGTCGGGTGAGGGAACATGGGAAATTGAGTATAACACCAAGGTTATTAACCTAGATGATTGTGAACATAGTAGTGCTCACAACTTTAATAGGTAATTTCAGAACAGAAACTGTTACAGATTTGTGGAAAGGCAATTATGTGTGCGAATATGTATATACTATTATATATTACTTATGTTCTACATATTATAATATATTACATATATCTTTTCTATATATGACTAAGTATATAGTATATGTGCACCTATACATACATACTCATAAATACCAAAATGCGTATGTTCACACAAATATGTGTATACACACAGACATTTATTTATTAACATTCTCAGATTCAGATGCCCATAGGCCAGTAGGGAGTTGAGGTTCTAGGAATGGAACTAAGAAGACAAACTGGAATTAGAAAAAATAATCCTTCCTTCTTTCCTCTTTTCTCATTTATCTTTTTTTTTTGTTTTTGTTTTTGGTCTCCTTTTCATTCCCAGTGACTTTTTTATCCTTTCCCTTTTCTTGGCTCCATGTTATTGTCCGTTCAAACTTAGTCTCTAAATCTACCTTCCAGTATACCATGCAGCCTATCCTTTAACAGGTTAATTGAAATAAGGTTATTTTAACTTTGCTGGATCCAATAATGTAATTTTCACTCTCATGCTTAGGAAAAGGGTATAATTATGGTAAGAATAAGTCATTTCATTTTTTCCTGGGAAAATAAAATGGATATTTATTCATTGGTTTTCTTTCAAAATGATAAGGATTTATTCTAGAAAGGTCAAAAACTGGTTCTAAAGGATGATCAAGAAGTAACCAGGAGAGAGCTGGCATGAGAGGGTGATTGATTATTTTTTCTTTAGGAGCATTTTTACTTCTTTTGTTTCGAATTTGGTGAATTCTGCTTCTTTTTAAAAAATTAGTACTTTCCCAAATATATATCAAGATGATTTTTAATATTCATTTTTACAAGATTTTGAGTTCAAAATTTTTCTCCTTCCCTTCTTTCCTCTCCTATTCGTAAAATAGTAGACAGTTTAATATAGTCTATACATGTGCTATCATGCAAAACATTTCCATGTAAAAGATTTTCATCCACATTTATGAATGAAGAAGCAGATCAAAAGAAAAAAAACACAATTAAAGAATGTAGTAAGTGCAAAAAGTGTGCTTTAATCTTTATTCAGAGTCCATCTGTCCTTTATTTGGATGTGGATGACATTTTTCTTCGTGTGTCATTTGTGTTTGCCTTGTATCACTGTGGTACTGAGAACTCAGTCATTAATAGTTGATCATGACACCAAGTTTATGATATAGGGTACAGGGTTTTCCCCTTTCTACACATTTCACTTTGCATCAGCTGGTATGTCTTTCCAGGATTTTCTGAAATCTGCCTAGTCATCATTTCTTATTACATAAAGCATTCATTTCTTCAATAGATGGTAATCCACTCATTTTCCAACATTTTGCCACCATAAAAAGGGCAACTGTAAGTATTTTTTTTATATATAAGTCCCTTCTCCGCCTTTTTTTTTTTATCATAGACCTAATAGACGTATTACTGGATTAGAGGGTATGCACTGTTTGGTTCCCCTTTAGAAATAATTGCAAATTACTCTCCAGAATGGTTGAATCACTGCACATCTTCACCAACAGTGCATCAGGGTCCTACTTTTCCCACTTGTTCTCCAATATTTATCATTTTCCTTTATAGTCATATTAGGCACTCTGATAGGTGTGAGGTGGTATCTCAGAGTTGTTTTAATTTGCATTTACATAATCAAAATTGATTTAGAGAACTTCTTCAACACATAGATTTGATTTCTTCATCTGAAAACTTCCTCTTCATATTCTTTGACCATTTATCAATTGGAGAGTGGCTTATATTCTTATAAATTTGATTCAGTTCTTTATGTATTAGTGAAATGAAGACATTATCACAGATACTTGCTGTAAAGATTGTTTCCCAGCTGTTTACTTTCCTTCTAATCTTGGTTGCATCTGAGTTTGTGTGTGCACAAGCCTTTTAATTTAATATAATCAAAATTACCAATGTTTCATCTTATAATACTCTATTTCTTGTTTAGTCATGAACCTGTAACTCTCATTAACCTTCTCATTTAAGAATTTGAATTCTATACCGCTTAGTGCATATATATTTGTTATTGATATTCCTTCATTGTGTAAGGTATGTTTTAGGAAGATGCAGTTTCCTTCCTTATTTCTTTTAATTAGGTCTATTTTTGCTTTAATTTGAGACCAGGATTGCTGCCCTTGATTCACTGTTTTTTTACTTCAGTTGAAGCATAATATATTTTGATCCAGCCCCTTACCTTTACTCTGTGTGTGTCTTTATGTTTTAAGTGTGTTTCTTGTAAGCAACATATTGTAGGATTCTAGTTTTTAATCCATTCTCTCATCCTCTACTATTTAATGGGAGAGTACATCCCATTCACATCCATTTATGATTGCTAACTGTGTTTTTCCCTTCATCCTATTTTTCTTCCTGTTTGTCTTTCATTTGACTCATTTCCTTCTTGACAGTACTTTGCTTCTGTCTACTGCCTTCCCTGGCCTGCTCTCTCTTCTGTAAGTGCCCCTCTCCTTGATCTCTTACTTTCCTGTCATGTAAGAAAGGTTTCTATATTCAACTGTGCATAATATTCCCTCTTTGAGCCAATATTGATGAGAGTAATGTTCAAGCAATGCCTACTGCCTACCCTCCCATCTTTCCCTCTGGTGTTTTGACATTGTTGTCCTCTTCTGATTTTTTATTTTATTCTACCCAGTCACTATGACTTTTTGTGGGCAGGTCCATTTTTATTTTGCTCATTTTTGGGGTCTTTTTCCTTGCTTTTAAATTTGAGCAGACACAATATCAAGGGATCAGGGACACAATATCAGGCTTCTTGTGTCAGTAGCTGCAATTCCTGGTTGTTTACATGGTACTTCACTGATACTGCCCTGAGACCCACATGTGACCCTCGCATCTGGTGCTGTGCTATGGTGATGTAGTGGTGTGTAACTGGCCTGCTGGAGGCTATAAATGTCTGGCAGCTTATTTCACTTGGAGCTGGGGTTCTAGTCATGGTATCTGGCATGTGCTAAGGTTAGCGGGGTCTTTCTGTGTTTCACTGGGGTTACACTGAAGTACATAGTGGTCTGGCCACTGGAGGATGCCTGTTTGACTGTGGCTTCAAGCATTTGTGGTTGTGTTCACACAAAAGAGGCACTGAGGCTCAGCTATGCCCGTTCCCCTAACCCAACACCCATCAGTGGTGGCCAGAGCTGCAACAGTCTCCTCAAGGACCAGCGACTGGGGGACAGCAAGGTGGCTTTGGAGACAGGACACTGCCCTATGTCTCAGTTTATCCTTGGGGCAACCATTCTCCTCAGGGCCTCTGCTTGTCCTTCTGTGAAACAAGAAGGGTGAACTGAATGACTCTTTCAGCCCTAATGCCCAGTGACCAACACGAAATCATATCATGTCTCTACCTCAGTTTTGTCCTCTGTAAAATAAGCTCACTGTCCCTTCAGGTCCCTTTCAGCTGCAAGTTCTCAGGAATGCACAGGAGCTTTGGGCTGTCTCCAGACTGTTCAGATCCTCATCCTTCTTAGCAAAGCTTCTGATTTTGATCCTGCTTGCTGCTCCCCAAAACTGTCTAGGGCTAATTTTCATCCTCAGCATTCCCCACAGGTATACTCATGACAGTGGGGCAGTTAGGTGGTGTAGTAGATACAGCACCAGTGCAGGAGTCAGGAGGATCTGAGTTCAAATCTTACCTCAGACACTTGACACTCACTAGCTGTGTGATCTTGGGCAAGTCACTTAACCCCAATTGCCTCATCCTGGGTCATCTCCAGTAATCCTGATGAATAGTTGATCACTGGATTCAGATGGCTCTGGAGAAGAAGTGATGCTGGTGACCAGCACAGCCCACACTCATTCAAAACAAAGTCAAGTGCAACTTATGTCATTATTTCTCTGATGATATGGTCTTATTCGGCAACGAAGGATGAACACACACGCTGAAGCACGTGGTATTCTTAGAGTTGAAGTATGCTTGTTCCCCTGACTGTGCTAAAGCATATAGGATTCCCAATTTTTTTGTGTTTCCCTGCTCCACCATACAGGATCTCCCATGGTTTCCTGAAGTGTTGGTTTGCTGTGGTAGTGCTTGTTGCTGGCTTGTTCAGATGCTTCTTGTCCTGGAATGTGTTCCCTTTTTGCCAGAGTGAATGCAGATTTTCCAAGTTTCTTGAGGTAAAGATTTTTTACCCCTTATTTTTGCTGATTCTGTTGTTTCAGGATTTGGTCTGGAGTGCTATTCGATGGTTGTTGGGAAGTCAGTTTGGAAGAGTTACAGAAATTTATTGTTTACTTCTTCATCTTGGCTCCTGGAAGCCCTTTTTCTGAAATTCTTAATTTAATGTACATGGGCCCTAGAAACAGAAATGAGCACACACCAGCATTTTGACAAAATACTTTTTTTTTTTATTGAGTATTGCTGATATTATAGAACACCTTCAGTTTTCCCTCTTTTATTGTCAGCTAATTGATCATTTTCTATTTTCCTCATGTTCTAAATAATGTTGTAAAGACTGTTCAAGGGCAGGACAAAAGAATCACATTGAGACCCACAATCTCTAAATGAGAATCCCATACTAATTCAGAATTAATCAATAAATCAATCAGTATATATTTATTGATAATCTAGATAATCAACAATGGAAAATTTATGGATGTTCTTCCACTGAAAAAAGGCAATTGAATCTTTGTTTTATAGAATTGTTATACATTTGTGTATATATAACCATATTATGTGTTAATTCTGGAGTTCTGTTTCAAGATTATACTTAGGCATCAAACTAGCATTCTTTATATGATCTTTTGTGTTTGTGAACTGTTCTTGCACTACCTTGAGTATGGATAATGATGGTCAGGGTAAGGATAAAGGTCATAGGGGGAAATTATTAAATTATTGCACCTTCTACATTTCATGGTCTCCACATCATATTAAAACATTTCACCTATTGCACGTACCACTTCTTGGAGGGCCTTTGACCTAGTCTTTTCATAATCTAATCTTGTATCTCCTTCTTATGATACAGGGGAAACAGCTTTAGGTCACAAATTATAGGATTTTTAACATCTGTGCAGATTTGAACTAATCACTTAATGTCTCTGAACCTCAGTAACATTAACTGTAAAATGAGGTGGCCAGACTTTATAACTTCTGAGTTCCCTTTCATTTATTTCTATAGTGCCTCCTTTCTGAGATTATGCATGGCCTTTCTAAGGCCTGCACATAAAAAGAAAACCTTATGAAAATTTTGGAATACAACCATGCAACATACCTTCCAATAGCTTTAAGGGAAATTAAATTAACTCTATTTTATGTCTTGTATTTCATGACTTCTAGGGAAAAAAGGATGGTGGAGGTAAGAAAATGTTGAAATGAGGATGGATTAACATAGAAAACTCATATGAGGAGCATTCTAATGTATTTATAATTAAATTGATATTTTTCTCATGTTGCTACTAATCAGAAGGATATTTTCCCTGTATCTTATTTTTTCTTAGAAAAAATTTTAGATATGGCATCAAAAAACCTATTCTTTCCCACAGTAATGGTAATGATCACCATAACCTATAATCATACTGAACAGAAAAGGACTAACAAAAGTTTTCTTACTAGTGCAACCTCAACTACAGGGCATTACTAAGTTTTATTATTTTTAAATGGTTTATTTTGTTGTACTCTCAACTTCATAATGTAATTAGTGGCATTTAATAGGGTTAATAAAGCCACAAGTGAATTACATGATATTTTTAATGCAATGTTTATGCTTTATCCTTAGACTCTTGTTTATAAGTCAGCAGTTCTACCCTTCATTGTCTTTTTCATGTCAAGTATTAAAGATTTCCACCTATTTTCTCAAATTTGCATATTCTTTAGCAGTTAACCAAAATAAATTAGAACGCTGAATATATTTAACTTTAAAAGTTCTAAATATCTTATTCATTGTATTTGGGGGTTTTGAGTTTTCTCATGGAGAAGAAAAAAATTAGTATAACTCAGCTTTACATATTGTCCACCTGCTACTTCTACAACACAATCCTGAATAGTAAAATTCACTGTAAATTGTCTTGATTTTTACTGCATGGGGAAGGAGAAGTCATCAAAACAATCTCTAATCATAATGTGGAAAACCTTAAAAGTCTATGCTTTTCCCTCAGGGTTTAATTATTACCTTTTATCCATTGCTCAATTCATTTCATTGTCTGATCTAAATTATTCTCTAGTTCTCTGGTATATTGCTGGGCAGCCTATGTACTATTCCATGATTGTAGGAGGCCATGGTTTCTTCATAAAGAATTTGGAAAATTTCATACTGAATATTGTCCTGTAATTTCTGTACACTATATCCCCTATTTTCAAGTCTTGTATAAAATACAGAATTATTCATTTGAAGCACAAAAGCAATATGAAATCATCATTCAGGGAAGAAGTCACAGCCATGGTAATTAACAATAACTCCATCTTCTTTCATTTTATTTTCTAACTCATCAACTACTCTGTCTTCACCCAGAATGTGACATTCATATTCTTCATCAAATACATCATGTAAGAGGAATCTGGGAAGATGGCTGATTAGGACAGAAAACCCCAAATTCTCAAGCCTTCCCCCCAGAAAAAAAGAGTTAAAGAATTTAAAAAAGTTAAAAAAGAATTGTTCACTTTAGGATGAACAAATAGTGGGTGGAAATAAATAAGAATAGGGGCAAAATGGCTTCTTCATGGGAAAATTTGAGGGGATTTGGAGAAAAATCCCAGGATGAAGTTTGGTCCCTGTTTAGATTAAACACCTCCAGATTAGGGTCCATTTTAACAACAAGTGGCAAGTCCTGGGATTAGTTGGTTTGAGAGGCTGCTTCAGCTCCAATTACAGGAACTTTTACCCTAGGGACAGTTAGGGGAGTTGGGCATTTGAGTCCAAGAAAGTTGAAAAAACCTCTGCTGATATGGATCACCAGACACAACTGTGCTACAAAGGCAGAGGGAGAGAGTGTGGGGGAAGAGAAGGATCTAGCACAGACCCAGTGAATGCAGAAACAGTGGTTCTGAATGTCTCTGGCTGTGGGAACTTACAGGAAAATGAGGATTTGACTTTGATTCGAGGAAGGAGGGAAGAAGGGAAGAACTTGGGCAAGAGGCACCATCTCTCATACCCAAGGGCTAGAGGTGATTGCAAAAAATTAAGCTATCACCACAAAAATTGCCCAGCAAAGGAGAAAGAATCCAACCATTGAAAACTTTTATGGGAATAGAGATGATGAGGGTTCATCTTTAGAGGACAATATTGGAGTAAAAAAGTTCCCAAAGAGTTGTCCAATGTTCACTTACCCAAAAATAATTCTCAGAAGATTTTAAAAAGAGTTTAAACACAAAATGACAGAGATGGAGGAAAAACTAAACAAAAAAATAAGAATAATCCAAGAAAAATGAGAAGGTTTTGAAAAGAAAGTCAACCGATTAGAAAAGGAATTCAGAATCTTAAGAAAATGACACTTTGAAAATTAGAATTGGGCAAAGTGAAACCAGTGAAATTATAAGAGATGAAGATATAGTTAACCAAAATATGAATAATGAAAAAAATAGAAGAGCAAGTCAGACATCTTATAAAAACAACTATAGATCTGGAGTATACATCAAGAAAAGAAAGTATAAATAATCTAATATAAGTTATGATCAAAAAGAAATTGTGGCACAATAACACAAGAAATAAAGAAAATGGTCCTGAAGCATTAAAACAAGGAGAAAAGTAGAAATAGAAAAAAATCCATTGACCACCACTTAAAAGAGATTCTATGAGTAATACTCATAGGAATATCATAGTCAAATTCCAAAACTATCAGCTCAGGGATAAAATATAAAAGCATCAAGATTAAAACAATTGAAATATGGTGGTGCCAGAATTAGACTCAAGACCAAGCAGCCGAGACATTAAAGGACCACAGTTCTTGTAACATACTATATCGAGGACCTAAGAACTGCGTCTCCAGCCAAAAATATCATACCTTGAAAGATTAATTATTACCCTGAATGAGAAAAAGAACTTTGTTCTTTTGTTTAAAGACTTTGTTTAAAAATTCCTGAATTTAATAGAAGATTTGACATACAAAAACCAAGAGAATTATAAGATACATGCCAAAGACTGATTATAAGGGATTTGTAAGGAAAGACTGTTTACTTTTTAATATGTATTAAATATTATATATACATTATATTTAATATATTAAATATGGATGCCATATTTAATATATATTATATTTAATATATGTATATATACACCCATATTTTTGTGTGTGTGTGTGTATGTGTATGGGTGTGTGCATATCTATATACATTATATATGCATATGTAATATAAAATGTTTGTCTAAAATTCTTATTATTAATTGGGTAGCTCACAAGTAAAGTGGGGAAAACCTAAGTAGGATATGAATTTTAAAAGTAAAACAATTTAGGAACAGCTAAAAAGAGTAATTATTCTATACAAATGGGAACAAGGGGAAGAATCCATATAGAGGAAGTAGATGGGCAAGGAGGACTGGTAGTTCTGGTAACTTACTTTCACCGGGAATGAGTTCAAGAGGGAATAATACATATATATTTAGAAAAGTATAAAAGTCTTCTAAATTCAGAAGCAATAAAATGGTAGGGGCATAGGGAGGGGTGAAAGGATAAGGGAGGGATCTTTAGAGGGGGAAGGGAATAGGTAAAATTGAAGTACAGAAGAGTGTTTAGATTTATGGGAATGGTATGATAGGGGACGGATCCTCGGAGGGAGGCAGGCAAGTAATAGGAGGGCAAGATAGTGGTTAGAAGTAAAGTAGAGGAGGCAGGAGGGATAGGAAACGAGATATACATAAACAAAAAAAAAAAAAAAAGGAAAGATCCAGAGTAGAATATGTTTGGGAAGTATATGTCTATATATGTATGTATGTATGTATATGTGTGTATATATCTAGAGCTAAAGAAAAACATATCTAAACTTTTTTTCTAGCCTTCTGGGAGGTAGAGGGGAGGGGAAAAAAGAACAAAGTGAAAATGCACACAGCACATACCAAAAGAACTCACAAGAAACAAAGATGGACAATTTTCAACACAACTATTATTTATCATACAGTTTTTCTTGAAATGAAAATTTATTGTTACATAATTTGAATCCTCTCATGTTCTGCTATGTATATGACATGTAGTTTTATTTTACTTTTTAGCTTTGTATTTAAGTTACAACTTTTAAGTTTATGACATGCTTTTTGTTCTTTTCTTTATCTTCTATTTGTGTTCTGGCATTTGTGTCTAATATAAAAATTTTAAAAATCGTAAAAAGAAAGAAAAAGTAAAAAGAATAATGCAAAAGAATAAAAAAATAATAAAAGATAAAAACAAAAATAAATTTTAAAAAATTTATTAACATTAAAAAAATCAACATGTAACTGTCCTTCTTTTACTAAATTGACCACATTAATGTATGGCAGTCTTGTTCTTGATGCAAGCTCTTTACCTAGTGTGGTAGTTCCCATCAGTGATGGTGTACCCATCAGAAGGGTATAGGGCTGCTTCATGGTTGCAGTGGCACTGGCTCCAACCAGCTCACATGCTCTCTATGAGGGATCCGCAGGCCATGATATTTTGATAATATCAAATATATATATATATATATATATATATATATATATATATATATATATATATATATATACATATATGTATACACACACATTTATATATATATATATATATATATATATATATATATATATATATATATATATATATATATATATATATATATATATACATATTGTGGATAAAAGTCTATACAAACACTTGTAGAGATCATGGAATTGGTGGTCAGACTTTCAAGTTAAAAAAAAAAAACAAAACAATTAACCATATGTCTTAGAGACCACTTGGCTGGATTTCTAGTTTTTCAATTCCTTATTTTATTAGAATGTCAAATTTAATATTATTAAAAGTTGTATGGAATCAATTCTATTTTTTTTCTCGTTTATATATTAACCTATATTTTTGTGTTTGTGTGTTGTGAGTGTGTGTGTGTGTGTGTATGCGTGTGTGAGAGAGAGAGAGAAAGGGGTGGGAAGGTGTGTATTCAACTGTCCTTGAACAGGAAATTCTTAGCTAGTTAAAGCTCTTTGAAAAATGTAATATTTATTACCTCTTCTGAATAGTTGGATACTTACTTCAAAAATCTAATTTTGTTTCAAGCTTTGCTCTTGAAAATCTGCCCAAAACGTAACAATCCACATTACTGATTTATCTAATATAATATTCTGAACAGAAGTTAAATCTTTCCTTGAGGATTCCAAATTTTTAATGCTCCAAAGTCATTGTTCTGAATATCAATCAAATAAATACAAATTTACTGAGCACCTCTGAAAATTTAATTGTCTTTTACACATATATAGAGATGACTTAGGCAATTGTACTGCATATCCAGTGGTATTAGAAAATATGCTGGATATATTTTTATTAAATAAATTCAGAGGTCACTTTGTTTCCTTGCAATTTTTGTTTTTCTTTACAAAAGATAAAGAGGGATTCAGTACATTTTCTATGTACTTGAGATTTTACTATATTTTCTACTGAAAATTGAAACAAAAAAGAAAAAACTCACCAATGGAGCAATATAACTATAAAGGAATATACTAAGCCTTACTTGTCTGAATAATATACAAAACAGCAGAGGAAATAGTTTTGTCAATGGTTACTTACAATTATTTATATCCTTAGACATATTCTGCTTCTAATTTGCAATTTCTTTCTAGCATCTTTATCCATACCCGCACCCCTATTATCCAGACTCAAAATAAAACATGAGCAGGTCACAAACACAAAAGATCATATGAATGAATGTAGGCTTTGATGCCTATTTCTCCCTTTCAATTCCCATTGTTATTACTTGAAGTCAGTTCCTCATATTTACTAGTTAAGCTGGTACTCAATAAATATTATTTTAATTAAATCACAAGTAAACAATTGGATTATTTAAATAACATCTTAACCAGCATCTTCACCTAGAATATAACTCATCTTCAATGTACCATATATACTACCACCACATCTTCTTAAATTTCAGTTATATAGATGTTATTTTCTTGATTAAAAGACTTCATCCTACTGAATATCCATTTCTTTCACTCTTTTACAGCAGTTTTGCCACCCTTTAGATCTTCTACTCTGGAAGTTGCTTTTATAATTGGTGAGGCTCTAGTCTGGAACACCATTTTATGGGGGACCTCAGGCATTTAAGTCTGAATTCATCTCACTCTCCACATTTTTTTACCTCCTCACCAGCATTTTTTACTGGCCAATGCCCCACACTCTGCTTCAAGCTCCCCTTATGTGTTGTCTTCCCCTATTAGAACAGAAACCTCTTGGTTTTAAGGATCATCTTATTTGAATTTATATCTACAGTGCATAACGTAGGACATGGCACATAATAGGTTCTTTAAAAAAAGTTCTATCTATGATCTATAACCTATTTTCTTGCTTAAGAACAAATAAGCAAATACTCATTTAAAATGACTTTTTAAACTCTCATCAAATAAAGTGATTTCCATTTGCATGTTAAAATTATATACGATCCCTTGCACAGACAATCGGGGAGATTCATTGATCCTCTATATTCATTGGTTTTATTTAATTATTTTTTATTAATTTTTTTATAAATATTTTTATAAAATTTATAATTTTTTATTTAATTAATAATTTCAAGTAACATATAAAATGCCTGACACATGCCAGTCTAAAATTCTGCTCGATATTAAAGAAGATGGCATTTATGAAGTCCAAATGGAAGTAGGATTCTCCAAAAATAAGACAAAATATGTATTGGTGTTCTTAAGTATTGATAATATAGTACTCATTATTCCAAAAATAGAGCACTGCAAGTCCAAATCAATAAAATCAATTATCACTCAAGATTTTATCGTGACAATACACACAAGAAATAACAACTAGAAAAAGTCATAAAGGTTATAATGGATAGTTGGAAATACTTTCCACTAAGTCTAAGAGTACATATAACGCAGCACTATCAATAGACATTGTCACTCCATAAATTTAGAATCACAGAATGAGAGAATTCTAGATGTAAAGTAAATCTTAGAGCCATCCATTACCCGAAGAAGGGAGACCATCATCTCCATAATTCTAAACCAAGGATTGAACTTCCTTCAGGCCAAATGGGTTATGATGACACACTACAATCTTACCAATCAAATATCCCTCAAAGCTGAAAAAATTACGTATGTATGAGTCAAGAAGTGTCCAGGTTCAGGTTACTCCCTCTACCTGACTAAGAAAAAGTCTTTAAGTATCACAAAGAGATGTCAGTACATATATCCATTCCTTCCATTGGGATGTCCTTCATGGCTACTCATGCAGCCCATAAGGATATGAGATTTAGTCAATGGTGATGATAGACATATATTTAAAAAGCATATCAAAGTGTTTTACAGAAAATCAAATCCCAAATAATGGTCTCATTCCTTTAATCTCACTAAGTTGAGAGGCTTTCCTATATGTGTCAAGATAAAGATAAAAATTTCTTGGTAAGGCAGAAATATAAACATCACATATTCTATACAAGTGACTGAAAAATTATTTCTGCTCTTCAAAGTAAGATCTTTCATCTTCTGACATTATTGTTAAAAGTTTCCTGTAATACTGTGGCATATTGCTTAACAAAATGTGTGTATTTGGTGGTACAATATCTCTGGAGTTGTCACTCTCTATATGACCTCTTTACCATCCTGACAGTTATAAGAAATTTCATTTCTCTTTTTTTTTTTTACCATGTTTCTTTTTTCCTGAAAATGTTTTTTTAACCTCTTTTTCCTTCCTGCTTTCTTTGATTTCTTCCCTTCTATTACTCTTTGATTTCTTCTTGAGCTTGAATTCTTCTCCTTTTCTTTTATCTTTTTTTCCTATACCTCATGTTCTTTACCTCTTCTGGATCTCCTGCTTCATAACGTTTGTCCTCATTAACCTAAAATTTCATGTGATTTTCAAATTTCTTCTTGAATCCACTAAAATTTTCTTTGCTCAAATTCAGTCTCTGCCTTTTAAAAACTAATCATTCAATTCTCAAAAACGGCTCTCCAATTATCTATCCTTCTTAAATCCAAATTTTCCAATTCCTTACCCTATATAACATTTCTCCCATAACAGATGAGACATAGGACTGGGGTATATTACATCTGAGAAAAGTGTAAACTACTTAAAATATTCTCTAGTTGCTGCTTACAACATAATTTGTCTGATAGTGATGATATATGGCTATGAATTATGGTCTCAACTCAATATTGATCAAACAGCAGGGCAATGAGAAAGATCCCTGATGCCTGTAAATTGGCCATGAGTTATTTAAAATGATTACTTGAATTCGTAAAGTGAATAAGATATAGATAATGATATGTTCAAGATCCAATATGCTCAGAATGGTGATATGTAAGTAATGTGGAGCCAGAGATAGAAGATACACACACTGAATAATTGTATTAAAAGGCTTTGAGCAGGGTCTCCATCATATTGGATATGTCCTCTGTGAAAGGAAATGCACAAGAATTGCATACGATTAGGAATTATGGATGAAGTATCAACATCAGTAATGGAAACAAGTTGCACAAATAAGATTAGAAATCTATTAAACTATAATGTATTCAATGAAAAAAATCACCTTTCTATTATAATCTGTCTCTGACATCCTAAAGAAGCCTAAACTTATGTATTTGGTACCTGATGCTTAAAAAGGATAAATAATGCAAGTAGGAGATGGTATTCATTTCTTCAATTTATATGTATATATTCTGACTTGGACCACTTTTGATCAATGTTATATAATCTGAACTGTGCCCTCTCTACTGCGGGCAATGCTATTATATCTCCTTTTTCAATTCACATTCCAATCACCATGATAGTTCTTCAAATTTTTTTTTTCATTTTTCCTCATGCCTCCCATGAATCCCTTTCTTCCCACTCCCTCAGTTGAGAACTTTTCTTCATATTTTACAGAAAATACCAAGACGAATTTCCAAAAGGTCTCTTTTCTCTCTTTCTCCTCATCTCTCATCATTCAGGTACCTTCTGCCTCTAACTCCCTCATCTTTATCTCACATGTTGAAGTGACAGCACTCTTTACCAGGCTACCCCCTCTAGCCTGCTCAGCTCAACTCCTCAGAAAAGGACATCTCCAATAAGTGAATCCACTTTATCATTTCATTCTCTTCTTAACCCCTTATAATCCATCAATCTTATTATTACATCAAAACTACTCTCTTTAAAGTTACTAATCTCTTCATTTCCAAACTCATTGGCCTTTATTTAATCCTAATTTTCTTTCATCTTTCTTCAGCCTTTGACACTGCTGATCTTCCTCTCCTCCTCAATACTCTCTTATCTCTAGGCTTTTAGAACTCTACTTCTGATTCTTCTCCTATCTATCTGATTTCTCCTCTTTTTCCTTTGCTGAAAATATTTCAAATTAAACCTTATAACCATTGGGATCTCTGAAAGTTCTTTCCTAGGACCTCTTCTATGTGATCTACACTATATATTCTCTATATACCATTTCACTTGGTCCTTTCAACTCACATGTATTTTTAATTACCATCAATATGGTGATGATTCTTAAATTTACTTTTCCTGCCCCAAACTCTGGTAACTTGGAATATTACATCTCCAATTGCTTATTAGACATCTTAGATTTCCATTAGGCATCTTCAGCTCAATATATCTAAAACATAATTCATTATCTTCCCCTTTAAACATTCCCAACTGCCTACCTTCCCTGTTATTATAGTGGATAACACCATCCTCCCAGTTCCTAAGCTTAACAGCCTAGGAGTCCTCCTGAATTCCTAACTATCTCTAACCTTCTGCCCTCCATATCCAATCTATTGAGTTCTGTCTATTTCATTTTTAGCAATATCTCTTGAATATTCCCCGTTTTTCCTTTGATAACTGTTACTCTGCATTGGCAGATCCTCATCACCTCATGCCTGAGTTCTTTTAATAGCCACTTAATGGGTCTGTCTGACAAAACTTCCCACACTAATCCATTCTACATTCAACAACTACAGTGATTTTTTCAAAGTTCAAATCTAGTATGTCACCTTCTACTAAATAAACTGCAGTGGTTCACTGTTGCCTTGGATAAAATATAAATACTCTATTTAGCATACCATGTCTTTCATAACCTAGCCATCTCCTAATATTTTAGTCTACTTCTCAACACATATGGCTTGATTGGGTCACTTTACCCTCCTGACTTTTCCATAAATAATACACTCTATCTCTCAGCTCCAGGAATGTTTTTTCTGGTTGTCCTCCATTCTTGAAATGTTCTTCCTCTTCTTCTCTGATTAGTGATCTTTCTGGTTTCTTTCAAGTTACAAATAAATACTTATCTTTTACTAGAAGAGAAATATTTTAACTAAAGAGAAATATTTTAACACTCTTTAGTATATATTCACCATCCCTTTTAATTCTTGTTCTTTCCTTTTGCTTATTTTTCTCTATATAGCTTGCTTTGCATAAATTTCTTTGCACGTTTTCTGAAGTTAGGGACTGTTCTTTTTCCACTCTTTGTATCCCCAAAGCTTAGTATCCAGAATGTAGTAGGTGCTTAATAAATGCTTACTGCTTGATCCATCCATTGTGTATGTGTTACATAAGAATTAATTCAGAAAATTAAATATTAACCTATGATATATATTTGAAATAATCATTCATATTCATATTTAACACTGCAAATGTGAATTTTATTGGATTTAAGCCAGGACTACATGAAGCAAAGCAATTGTTGTGGCTTATCAATCTTAGGAAGTTATATATTTATAAAAAATAATTAAAATAATCAAATACTTTTCTCACAGTGAAATTGCATAACACCAGTTATAGCTACTTTTTCTCTTCATATATGTCAAGGGAAATTAAACAATTAGATTAATTCCAAATGTACAATATTAAATAGTGAATTAGAACAAAAACTGAGAAGAAATTCCCCATGGTGGCTGGTCTAGTCATTGTTAAATTATGCTATTCATCTATGGCTACTGGAGCTATAGGAAGAGCATTCAGTGTATGGTAAAATGAAATGATGCATAAATACCCTGTGCTATGGAAATGGACAGTTAAAGATCAATCTATATCTTATATTCCAAGCTCTGAACCTGAAAATGACAGCTATTATCCAGATTTACATTTTAGCCAGGCTAGAATAAACCCTATAAATCATTGGGAGTTGGGCTGTTCAGATAATTACTGTGTGAGTGGCTTGCTTGTGCAGCATTAGGTGAGAAGCTTGCAGGGAGTGAGAGCACAGTGTGGAAAGAATGACAGTGAAAAATGGCTTTGATTCTCATGTTAAGATGAGCCCTTACAACATGCAAATTGCCAAATGTTGTTGCTAGAACTGAAGCTACATTCCCCCTTCTGGTCAAACAATTCAGACTTTGACTGTGCAGCTAGGTCTCCCTTAGAGAAGTTATAACTACAGTGAGCAATAACCTAGTTTATAGTAGTTTTCTTTTAATAGAGTAACACAAAACATTAGTTTATGTACAATTCCTTACTAAAAAAGGAATTGTCCATAGGGCTTCCTTGTTGGTGAATTACTTAACATTATATTTTCTTTAACAGTCTTTAGTTTAGGCTTACTAATTATAATGACCAAACATATCCACGAAAAAATATGTCTCTCTTTACTAGAATGGAGAAAGATTACGGGTCTAGATTATTGAATTTACTCTTATCTTTTGAATTCTGTTCTAGTCTATCTATCTATCATCTATCTATCTATCTATCTATCTATCTATCTATCTATCTATCTGTCTATCTACCTCTTCTCTCTCTCTCTCTCTCTCTCTCTCTCTCTCTCTCTCTCTCTCTCTCTCTCTCTCTCTCTCTCTCTCTCTCTCTCTCTCTCTACATTCAATAGGTGTGTTGGACATTTTTCCAAACTGTTTTCTTCATAATTATTTATTTCCTTATTTGTTACTAATGGATGACCCAATGAATAGGGTAACAGGGAGGGATATATTCAGAAATGAAAACTATACAAAAAACAAAATCTTTCAATAAAAATTGTTTAAAGTGAAATAAAAACAATGTTTCAATTAAAAATATATACTATAGAGTTTTAAAATATTTCTCTTTAATAATAGCAGTAGTAGAGGTTGAGCCAAGATGCTGGAGAAGAAAGTCACACATACACTAGCTCTTAACCCACAACCCATAAAATACCTGTGAAGAAGACTCTCAAGAGATTCTGGAGCAGCAGAGGCCGCAGATCAATGGAGTGGAGGATATTTTCAGCCCAAGGTGACCTGGAGGGCTGGCAGGAGGGGTCTGTCCTGCCAGACGCATAGTAGAGAACAGCCCAACCTGGGCAGTACAGCACCAGGAGGAGCAGGCCTCAGGGGCAATATACCTAGCAGTAGCACCTAAGGTTCCCAGATCCGTCAGCTCACAGGCACCAAGGGCCGCTTCAAAGGTCAGTGAGAGGGCTTTTTCACCTCCATGGCAAGGGAGCAGGGTCCTCCCCTAGCCCCAGATTCAGGTGGTGCCAGGGGCAGTAGCAGCAGGTGATGGCACCAGCAGGCGGTAGCAGTTGTGGTGACTGGCTGTGGTCTCTGTAGGCTACCAGCATCCATTGTTCAATTGTTGGAGTGCTCAGCATAAAGCCCCTGGGGAACTGAGCAGCTTATCTGAACCTCAGATGGGATTGGCAGTCTCAGTCCCATCTAAAGCCCCTGGGGTAATTGAGCAGCTGATCTGAGCTTGACAACTGACCAAAAGTCAAGTAACTTGTTGGGAAAATACCCAAAACAAGGGAAAAAAAGAACTAAGACCATAGAAAGTTACTTTCTTGGTGAACAGGTATTCTCTCTACCCTTTTGTATGAGAAAGAACAATGTTTATCATCAGGGGAAGACATAAATATCAAGGCTTCTGCATCCAAAACCTTTAAAATAAATACTCAATGGTCCCAGGCCATGGAAGAGCTCAAAAAAGGACTTTGAAAATCAAGTAAGAGAGGTGGAGGAAAAATTGGGAAGAAAAATGAGAGCAATGCAAGAAAATCATGAAAAGGGAGTCAACAGGTTGTTAAACGAAACCCAAGAAAAGCTGAAGAAAATAATACCTTTAAAAATAGGCTAAGTCAATTGACAAAAGAGGTCCAAAAAGCCAATGAGGAAAAGAATGCTTTAAAATGCAGAATTAGCCAAATGGAAAAGGAGATTCAAAATCTCACTGAAGAAATAGTTCTTTAAAAATTAGAATAGAACAGATAGAAGCTAATGACTTTATGAGAAACCAAGAAATTACAAAACAGAACCAAAAGAATGAAAAAATGGAAGATAATGGTAAATATCTCATTGGAAAAACAACTGATTTTAAAAATTATGGGACTATCTGAAAACCATGATCGAAAAGACAGCCTATACATCATCTTTCATGAAATTATCAAGGAAAACTGCTCTGATATTCTAGAACCAGAGGGCAAAATACATACTGAAAGAATCCATCGATCACTTCCTGAAAGAGATCCCAAAAGAGAAACTCCTAGGAATATTTTAGCCAAGTTCCAGAGTTCCCAGGTCAAGGAGAAAATATTGCAAGCAAGAAAAAATTCAAGTATTGTGGAAATACAATCAGGATAAAACAAGATCTAGCATTTTCTACATTAAGGGAACGAAGGGCTTAGAATATGATATTCCAGAAGTCAAAGGAACTAGGATTAATAGCAAGAATCACCTACCCAGTAAAAGAGAGTATAACACTTCAGGGGAAAAAATGTTCATTCAATGAAATAGAGGACTTTCAAGCATTCTTGATGAAAAGACCACAACTGAAAATAAAATTGGACTTTCAAACATAAAAATCAAGAGAAACACGAAAAGGTAAACAGGAAAGGGAAATCATAAAGAACTTTCTAAATTGGAACTGTTTACATTCCTACATGTAAAGATAAAATTTGTAACTCTTGAAACTATTCTCAGTATCTGAGTAGTTGGAGGGATTATACAACCCACACACACCCACACACACACACATATATACATACACACACACACACACACATAAAGAGACAGAGAGAGACAAAGAGAGAGACCGAGAAAGAACGAGAGACAGAAAGCACAGGGTGAGTTGATTAGGAAGGGATCATATCTTAAAAAAAATAAAATAAAGAGGTGAGAGAGGAATATATTGGGAGGAGAACAGGAGAAATGGGATGGGGCAGATCATCTCATAGAAGAAGCAAGAAAAATCTTTTCCAGTGGAGTGGAAAAAGGGGACAGTTAGAGGGAAAAAGTGAAGTTTACTCTCATCACATTTGGCTCAAGGGAAGAATAACATGCACACTCAATTTGGTATGAGAAATCTATCTTACACTACAAAAAAGAAGGGAAAAGGTGATAAGCAGGGTGGGAGGGGATGATAGAAGAGGCAGCAAATGGAAGGAGGGAGCAATTAGAAGTAAACACACTTGGGGAAGGACAAGGTCAAAAGAGAGAATAGAAGAAATGGGGGGGCAGGATAGGATGGAGGGAAATGTAGTTAGTCTTACACAGCATGACTATTATGGAAGTCATTCACAGAACTACACATATATAGCCTATATTGAATTACTTGCCTTCTCAGTGGGGATGGGTGGGAAGGGAAGAAGGAAGAGAAGTTGGAACTCAAAGTTTTAGGAACAACTATTGAGAACTGTTTTTTGCTTACAACTGGGAAATAAGAAATATGGGTAATAGAAATTAAACTTGCCCTACAGGACAAGAGAGAAGCTGGGGATAAGGGAAGGGAGGAGTGTTATTAGGGAGGGCACATTGGTGGAAAGTGTAATCAGAATGCAAGGAGCTTTGGGGTAGGGGGAGGGAAGAGATGGGGAGAAAATTTGGAACTCAAAATTTTGTGGAAATGATTGTTGAAAACTTATAATAAATAAATTTTTAAAATTCCAATAAAAAAGCAAAAAAAA
This sequence comes from Notamacropus eugenii, assembly GCF_028372415.1. NCBI lineage: Eukaryota > Metazoa > Chordata > Mammalia > Diprotodontia > Macropodidae > Notamacropus > Notamacropus eugenii. The sequence continues at coordinate 392,181,290 of NC_092876.1, forward strand.
TAATCATAGTCATAGGTCTAATTATAATGCTTCATATTTATATAGTGTTTCAGTATTTGGAAAGTACCTATTGATAAATATTGATACATCTTCACAATTTCTCTGGAAATTAGGTCTAAGACTCTAAGTTGAAGAAAAGCAATGACCTGTATTAGTAAAGAGAATTTTCTATATTAATTGAAATCACAGATCTAATCCCATCTATGCTTGTATTTTAGAGTTCAGCGTAAGCTGGGAAGAGCAAATTTATAAATCAGATCTAAGTTTAAGTTATATAACAATAGCAAGAATTAAAAATTACAACAATAATATGTATTCTGTTTGGGAAAAGCATGCTCATCTTAAACAAAGAACAAAATTTGTTGTGAAATCAGGAAAGCTTTTCTTAAATTTTATGTTCATTCCCCCTGAATGAATGCATACCTCCTAAGGGAGTGCTACAATTATTTCGACCAATGTAAGCCTTCTTATACTCTTCCAATTCAAATCTCATTCCTGGTCATCTATTGGCTAAATGAGGTCTCCTTAACATCTCACTTCATGTTCTCTGCTTTGATAGGCTTCCCCTAAAATGGCTCATCAAGGCTGAACAAAAGTTTCTGATCTTTTACCTGACCATACTGGGTTACAACTTTGATTAGCTGCTATCACTTACAGCTGTGAAGAGTTTTATCTCTGTGGAAACAGAATTCTTTTTTTGTTTCCCACAAATCCTCCTTTTTATCGATTATTTTTGTTTCCCCACCTAAATCCAATCAATGCTTCTTCATTCCTAGATGAATTTTTCCCCTCATCTACCTCCCCTTTAAATAAATATGACCCTCAGGGTTGCTTTTCCAAAGGGAAACACTATTGATATTCAGTATAAGCCAGGAGGGTCTAAAAAACAGCCATTAAGTGGAGCTTGGGCAGGGACCAATTGTGGCTCAGTGTATGGGTTTCAGAGTGAACTGCGTTTAAGGTTTTAGGAAATAAAGAAACAAAGAAAGAAGGAAGAAAGGAAGGAGGGAGGGAGAAGAAGAGAGAGAGAGAAAGAAAGAGGAAGAGGAAGGAAGGAAAGAAGAAAGGAAGGAAGGAAGGAAGGAAGGAAGGAAGGAAGGAAGGAAGGAAGGAAGGAAGGAAGGAAGGAAGGAAGGAAGGAAGGGAGGGAGGAAGGAAGGAAGGAAGGAAGATGAAAGAAAAAAAATCTATCCAATAAACTCCAAATTAACTGGACATCAGGGAAATGATGACATGACTTACAGTTGACTTTGATTTGAATGAGGGAGGGCTGTGCAAGATCACCAGCCTCACTTTCTCCTCCTAAGCCACCTGAGTACAGTGACCAAATATTCATCACAATGACTGGAGATGGCCCAGGATGCAATGAGAAACAGAAGCCCTTTCAGTCTAAGACCTTTTCAAGTACTCATTTAGAGTGAGGTAATCAAGTCCACCCAGCTTGAAAAGGGATCATCCCTTGACTATTTCTTAAAGAGCTCTATTCATTGATTGGGAATTACATTTTGCTGATGTCACGGTCCTCTTCAGAAACGAAGGACAAACACAATAAGTAAATACGGGAAGGGAGCAAGGCTGATCAAAGCATTGATGATTTGGCAGTCCCCTTTCATAAGTATAGTTACAGATACTCAGAAGAAAAAGGTAAATCAATCAATTGCCCATTAAGAAGTCTCATGTCATACAGCAGTCTGGAAAGGAATATCATCTGATGCAGTTTTCTGGTCTGGATGCTCATTTAAGACATCCTCAGCACAGCATCTCAGCATATTCTCCCTGCTATCATCCTGTAGAAATGTACTTTCTTCATACCCATTATTCTGCAAAAACAACCTTGGTACAATTTTAGATTACCTTTCTTAAGCCTTATTCTTACAAAATCAAAATTGGAACCTTGGTCAATTGTCCTGTATAAGAAATTCACATTAAAACCCAGTTTTTACATTTTACATTAATCCACTACTCATTCCCCTAACAGGAGGATGAGATTTCATTTAGAAATTAATAACATGTATGTACATAAATATGTAATACCATAAATAAGTAATTACCACAGTATATATGAAGTCATGAAACAATTCTAACTTCCGGTCATGTTATGTGTCTTTTAAAGCATTTACAAGATAAACCACAAAACATTTTCCTTTTTCACATCAACCAACTGAGACAAGAATAATATTAAGAAAGTATGCTAACTTCACAAGCCCTTGACCTGTCTCCAAACTATTACAAAGGTTTAAAGGACCCTAATTTATACAGAAACTTGTGTGTGGGGGGGTGCATACCAGTAACAGATGTCAAGGCTAAATAGTTATAGTTGGGCTAAAATCCTGAGCCTAATAGCTTCATCTTAAATTTACATCTTAATTTCAGATGTTCCCATATCAAACTATTATTTAATAGTTCTGATATTATGCTTACACAACTTTTGATTATAGGAATTTACCATTAAGAGTAGAGAGATAGCAAGGGAACAGCATTTCCCCAACTTCATGTCAAATTCAGGCAGGAGTTGTGTAGATGGTCAGCTGGCACTTAGCCAGACTTAAAATGTGCCAGGTGTCAAAGGGGTAAATTGAGTCAGGAGAATTCTATCTCAGCTGAAGTAGAGGCTGTTCTCCTAAACTTACCTTGAGATCACACTTTTGCAGTTCATACTAGCATCTTGTCAACTCACTGACATTATAGATCAGTGGCTCAGACAGCCTTTCTTAGTATGCAGACCTGGAGGTAGACTCAGAAAAAAACAGTCAGTTAAGAATCCCATAAAATCTTGAAAGAGCTCTAATAATCAGTTTCAGATGACTATCATTTCGCTTTGGCTGGGGAACATCTTTAAAGTGAGCCCTAAGTAGCATGCAATACCTTTACATACCTGGTGTAGTTCATAATTAAATAATACTATAAAATCAGACTTACCATTAAGAACACAAGTTATTGTCCTAAGATAGTTGCTTCTGTTTCCCAAGCTTCTCCATCCTTTTCTAACCATGCTCAGTCTAAAAGATATACATATAATAAGTTCAAACACTAACTTCAAATTATGTTTAGGTCATGGAATGAATTCATATCAAAACAGCATCATTTAACCTTTCCATCTATGCAAAAGTATTGCTACAGATTACGTGCCTCTAAGAAACTTACAATGAAATTCTTTTCCCCAAACTGAAGATGTTTTTGATCTGGTCTCAATAATTAATTCAATCAATTGTATTAATACAATTGCTCTTATGTCACTTTGAAACATATAAGGACCTTATCCCATACAGATGCACCTTTATTACAGTTCATTTCTCCCTGTTTCTCCTAAATTGAGCTTCATTATTTGCTGTTTTTCCTTCCTTATTGAAGAGGACTATGATATCAAGGAGGTGATGTCACAATGAGTTGGATTTAAGTGAAGGAGGGCTATGCAAAGTCACCAACTTCACTTTTTTTTTCCAGAGCCATCTGGGCCCAGTGGCCAGATACAGATCAAGACAATTGTAGATGGAGGAGGATGAAGTGATGACCTCATCTTTCCAAGCAAGGGATTTAACAGGTCTCAGTTTGCTTGAGATAATGCCCATTCAGTGATTAAGGCTTAACAAGAAATGAAGCAAAGAATGCCCTCTTTACCTAGTTGAAAACAAAAATAAAATCCACCTCACTGAGAAGAAACTCAGGATTTCTGGCCAAAAGAAAAAAAAATTGCTTTTCACATTCATTCTGAATCAATCAGGACCCAAACAATGATCAAGTAGGGTTTGACCTGGGACTTATTATTGGGCAATTAATAAGAGCCAGAGTGATTTGAAGGTAAGACTGGACTTTAACAAAGTGATAAAACATGTTTCAGAGCTTAAAATTTAGATTCCCTATTAAAATAGAGGTAGGGGAGAAAGAGAGAGAGCAGGAAGGAAGGAAGGAAGGAAGGAAGGAAGGAAGGAAGGAAGGAAGGAAGGAAGGAAGGAAGGAAGGAAGGAAGGAAGGAAGGAAGGGAGGGAGGCATGAAAAATGATTTTTCTTAATAATCATTGTCTTGGAGACTCAGAGCTTTCCTTTCCCCAGCCCCCTTCTTCTAAAGTTCAGTTTCTCCTTCAGAAGGATATTACTGATAATGAGATTGCATTGAGTCTCCTTATCCTGATCAAACCCCAACTCAAGCTGGAATTAATCAAAGGTAGGGAAACTCAATTGTGTTTTGCTCAGGCTTGGGTTGAGACAGTTTTCTATGTAGATAGCCCAAGGCTGGTACTTGTCTGATATAGTTAGAGGGGGTGGATGTGATAGAGGATAATGGAGTGATGTCAGCCACTGTTGAAAAAGTATGTAATCCAGGCAACCCAACTCCTATATCGAGCCCAGTTCTGTTCTGGCTCCTTAGAGGGAGGCTCAGTCTTTGACTGTAGTTTCCCATGCATGCTGCCAGCTTAAAAGAAATAAAAAAATATGGACTGTGACAACTTAGTTTAATTTGCCTTTCTTACATCAAACTCTATCACGTGAAAAGGCAAAACAGAAAGACAGAAAAAGAGAGAGATAAAGGCAGAGGGAGACAGAAAAAAGAAAGAGAAAGGAAGGAAAGAAGGAAGGAAGGAAGGAAGGAAGGAAGGAAGGAAGGAAGGAAGGAAGGAAGGAAGGAAGGAAGGAAGGAAGGAAGGAAGGAAGGAAGAAAAAAAGGCATTTTGCCTAACTAGCCAGTTGCAGTTTTGTCCCCAGTGGGCAGCTCGTTTTCTGCTCACAGAAGTGGTTTTTTTTGTCCTGCATTCTTGAAGAGGACCATGACATTAGGGAGGTGATGCTATAACATGCAGCTGAATTGGATCTTGGAACTGAGTCTTTTATAACAGAAATTCATTGTACATATTCACCAGTTATTTCCCTTAAATCTACCTTTATTGGATTTACCTGTGCAAATTGTTTACTTTATGTAATCTAAATTTTATCTTCAATCATCCTCTCTGTTGGAGAGGGAGGGGTCATGATAGATCTGCTATGTGATTTTTCCATGTTTCTCTAATATATTTATTATGTGATTTTATAATCAGGTCACATATAATTGAAGTTTATTTTTTATATTGTATGAAGTGTTTTTCTCCTAAATCTAATTTTTTCCATATTGCTATCTAATTTTCCCAAAATTTTCTCAAATACTGAATTCTTATCATTATAAAACTACAAATTAAAGCAATTCTGAGATTCCACTTCACACCCTTTGAAGAAGCAAAGATAAATTTAAAAATGGAAAGTGATAAATATTAGAGGAGCTATGCAAAAACAGTCATATTGATACACTGTTGTAGACCCACGAATGAGTATAACCATTCTGGAAAGCCATTTGTGATTATTCACAAAAATATACTACATAGTACATGCCCTTTGATCCTGCTATACTAATGCTTGCTCCATTTCCAAAGAAATCAAAGAGATAAAAAGATACTTTATAAACAAAGATTTACTTGATCTCTTTCTATGTTTGCAAAAAACTGGAAACTAAGAGGTTGTTCAACAATTAAGGAATCCCTGAATAAGCTGTGGTATATAAATATAATTGAGTACCATTGTGCCATAATAAATGAAAAAGATGATATTAAATAGATATGGCAAGATTTACATGGAATGATACAAAGTGAAGCAAGAAGAAATAGAAGAAAAATTTAAATTATATCATCGCTATTGTAAACATGAATAATTTTAAGGATTAATGTAAACTAATGAAGAATGAAATGAGTTGAACCAGGAGAGCAGTAATACTGCAGATATGACCAACTTTGACTTCTGTAAGAACTATGATAAAAAATAAGTACTCATGATTCCAGAGAATAAAGGGATGATAAAACATGCTTTCAGTAAGGGGTGATGGATTTAGTGTGTTGAATCAGACCTTTTTTCTTTTTCTTTCTGCACCCAGTGAGGATATTTTTTTCTTGATTACTAGTATTTGTTACAAGAATTTTGAGTTTTCTTTTCTTTCTTGCAATAGTTTGGAAGAAGGAAAAAGAAGAAAAGTAGATTTATATTATTTTAAAAAATTAGAGAATTCAGGCAGTTGTTGCAGTTAAGAATACTGCATTACAACATGACTAAGGTGAAAATGTATTTAATAGGAATGTATGTGTAGGACCTATATAAAATTGTATATCATCTCAGGAAGGGAGAGGGGAGGTAGGGGGGAAACAGGGGGAGGGAGGAGAAAAAAATCTAAGATATATGGAAGTGATTGTAGAAGACTGAAAACAAATATAATAATAATACAAGAAATATTGCATTAATTTTCTTTTGAGTTTCTATATTATTAGTTTTGCTTTGTCACAAGAGCTGCCTTATGAAGCAGGGTAATCTATAAATATTTGTTATGTAAATCAAAGATTTTTTGATTGAAAATAAAACTAAAAGTGTAAATGAAAAAATGACAAGGGTATCATTTATCCTGTTTCATTTATGAACAGTTAACTACAATGCTACTTACAAATGAAATAAGTTAAAAGAAAACACTAGTACCTTTTTCCTATTTTCAGAAGTATTGTAAATCAGAAATATCTAAAGGACTTGTTGCATTTTTTCTGATATCTATACATGTCCACATCTAGAATTGTGTTCTGTTGCTGCAATTTTTCAAAAGACCATTAATTTCCCTTAGTCTGTGTACATGTGATGACAATCTAGATCACAACAGCATCGTTGAGTTCTTGATATGGTTTCCTGGGCCAAATAATGTAGCACTTGGATACCAGCATTTCGGTGACAAGCTTCCCTGAGGTGAGCTTTGCTTCCAGACCATGTACTAAAATCCTTTCTTGTTTGTTGTTGTTATTTAAGGACTTTCAGATATTACTTGGCATATCCCTTGAGCAACTATAATCTTCTACATAAAATGGTAAGACATTGCAGTGAAATTTTAGTGTAATATGTAATTGTGGAGAATCTGAATAGTTTTTGAATGGTGTATATGTGGATGCATTAGAGGATTCTTGATGCGCTCATGGTTGGGTTCTATTACCCAATATCTGTTTTAATAAATTGTTATCAATACATTCATAATAGTTCAGTGTTTCATATTTTGCAGTTAATGCAGATTAGTTTAGAATTTACTCACTTAAAAACTATTCTAATTACAACATCAAGTTTATTGAAAATTATTTTTGTAAATGTGTCATGGGAAAAATATTATCATCCTCATACCTACTTCATAGGTTTATTGTGATAAAAGTGATTTAAAAGTTTAAATGACTTTACAAATATGATATTTTGTTACTATCATCATTCTAATGGCTTTGAATTAGAGAATCATTAAGAAAACAATTTGTGTTTAAGTACTTCGTTATCTTTATTATAACGTATTTTAATGAAAAAGGATGCAAAATAAAATTATTTAAACATTTGCTAAAGTATATTGAGTAAGGTGACTAAGGCATATACATATACACTATGTGTGTGTGTGCATATAACATATGCCTATATTTAAGTCGTTTTATTCTATTTACCTAAAAGTATTTCATGCCCATAGAAAACTAAACCATCTACTCCAGACTGTGCTTCTCGAGCAATGTTCTCTATAATTATAGTAGCTAAAGTGGGGTGCACAAAAAATCCATATGGGTATATGAAGAAAATATTAAAGCTCTCTTTCTATTTTCATCAAATACAGAAAATAAAACAAGCTTTAAAAATGCAATTTACAAATGGACACTGATATTCTCACTCAGACCAGGTGATAAAGCATTTATGGTAGCTCTCCTTTCTTATTAGACATATGTAAATATTGAGGAACATGGAAGTTAGAATGGAACTAGGTACATGCAGAAGCTAGGTTAGGTTTGAACCATAAGTATTTGTGTTAATTGGAGACTCTATAGCTTTGCAGCTAAGCTTTGGATGTCTCAGGCAAATTAACCTATTACACCCAGAGAGGAAACTGTAACTACCTCATCTGTTGCTCCTTCTCTGCACCTGTCTCTCTTTTCTCATAATATCAACATCCATCATCCACCCCGCGTGGAGCATCTAGGAGTGGCAAGCTGCATTTATTTTGCGTATATTTCAGATTGTAATATATTAATGTAGATATATCTTCATAGCTGTGAATTAACACATCTCTTCTTCTGTCTTTGTTTATACACACATACATACATGCATGCTTGCATACATACATACATACATACATACATATATACAAATATTAGATATGTGTGCAAAGTCAAAAAAGTTTAGAGATCACCATCCTACAATGGCCCCATAAATTGGTCATTCATTCTTTTCCTTGAGAAATATAATAATGGATTGGTGGAGCAAAGATGGTGGAGTAAAAGCAGGGACTTGCTTAAACTTTTCCCCAAACCCCAAAAGATACCTGTAAAAAATTACTCTGAACAAATTCTAGAGCAGCAGAACAACAAAAATGACAGAGGGAAACAAGTTTACAGACTAAAACAATCTGGAAAGTCAACAGAAAACGTCTGTTGCACCAGTCTGAGAGAGGATCGCAGAGAGTGTGGGCTGCACCAGCATAGACCAGACCCTAGTACACCTGGAGCTGGACTCAGGGGACTGAATCACTGAAAGCTGTGGTGGTTTTCAGATTTCTTAACCCATAAATGCCAAAGTCATCTCAGGTCAATAGGAAAGGTCTGTCAGACTTGGCTGACATAGGAGAATGGTCCAGCCCCAGCACTGGGACAGCGGCAGACAGTGACTGGGTCTGGAGTTCTCAGCCCATGGACAGTGGGGGAATCCAGAGGATGATCAGAGGGGGATTGCAGGGATCTCTTTGATGGAACTGAGGCAATATTCTTAATCTGCCTTTGCCTGGATCTGGGTCACAGTCCTGTGTCATGGTACTGGGGTCAAGAGAAATACTGACTTGGTAGAGCTTGTGGCTGTGATGGAGAGGGAATCTTCCTCACAGTTCCAAAGCAGAAAAGAGTGTATATAGTCACTCACAGACCAGTGAATAGTCCAGTATAGATGTAAACACATATGTTTTGATCAAACAACCTTGAAAGAACAGAAAATATATAAGCCCATAAAAATATCTCTGAAAAGAGTTGTATAAAACCTCTGAAGCTGGGGAGAGTACACCCTCCACACTGGAAGTAGAGTTCTAACTCAACAACAAGTTAAAAAGTCAAGTAATTGGCTGAGAAAAATAAACAAACAGTAGGAAAAACTCAGACTATGGAATCTTACTTTGATGAAAAGCAAGATCAAAACATAGAAGCAGCAGAAGATAATAAAGTCAAAGCTCCTACATCCAAGGCCTCCCCTCCCAAAATATATGTGTGTGTATATGTATACTTATATATATACATATACACACATATATCTACACATATATACATACATGCATATGTACATACATATGTGTTTATGTACATGTGTGTATACATATGTACATACATTAATACATATAGATGTGTGTGTATTGTGCCAGGTTGTAGAAAAGTTCAAAAATGATATTTACAATCAATTAGGAGTAGAGGAAAAGTTGTGAAGAGAAATGAGAGTGAAACAAAACAATCATGAAAAAAAGTCAACTCCTTTCTAAAGGGAACCCCTCAAATGCTGAAGAAAATAAATAAAAACTTAAAATAGATGAACACAAATGGCAAAAGAGGTTCAAAAATTCAATAAGGAAAAGAATGCCTTAAAAAAATAGAATTGACTGGATAGAGCCAAGATAGCAGAGTAGAAGCAGGGTCCTGCCTAAGCTCTACTCCTATCTTACTATCTTACCCTATAGTAAAGAAGTGGGTAAAGGGATAAGAAAGTGAGTTATGATAGAAGTGAGGACAAATGAGGGGAAATCAGAAATAAAGAAGTATGAGGATGGACAGAGTCAAAGGAGAGAAGAGAATAAATGTGTGACATGACAGGATGGACATGAATGTTATCAAAGTACTTTGCATGACTACACATATATAACCTATGTCGAATTGCTTGGTACTCAAAATGTTAAAAAGAAATGTTAAAAAATTTTTTACATGCTGCTGGGAAATAAGATATAAAAGCCATGGGGTGTAGTAATCTATCTTGCCCTACAGGAAAATAGAAGGAAAGAGGATAAAAGATGGAATGTTGTGATAAAAGGGAGGGCAGATTGGGGAAAGGGGTAGGCAGAATGTACACTATCTTGGGGTAGGGGGAGTAGAGAGATGGGGGAAAAATTTACAACTCAAAATCTTATGGAAGTGAATGTTGATAACTAAAAATAAACTAATAAAAAGAAATAGAATAATGAAAAATACTTTATCCCATAACTCAGTTCCAATTTTGCACAACTTTAATTATTGGGAAGGACAGCTAAGTGGTTCAGTGGACAGAGTACTGGGCCTGAAGTCAGGAAGATTCAACTTCACAAGTTAAAAACTGGCCTCAGAAACTTATTGACTTTGTGACATTAGGCAAGTCACTTAACCCTATTTGTCTCAGTTTCTTCATCTACAAAATTCAATGGAAAATCAAATGACATACCCTTTGAGCATCTTTGCCAGGAAATGCCCAAATAGGATCACAAACAGTCAGACAAGATTGAAAAATGACTCAAGAACAATAGTTTTTGAGAAATTTTTCTCCAAATCTCCAAAAACTCTACTCAAATTCCTGGCTTTACTCTTTCATAACAAATATCAAAAATTTCCAATACTTCCTGCAGTTAATAATCCTTCAAAAATTTGATGATACCTATAACATCTCCTTTAAGTCTTTCTTTCTTCAAACTTAATATCTAGAATTCCTTAAGAAAAGAAGGAAATAAATGTTTGTTAATTACATCTGTCCTTGGAATTTTCATAAAATGGCAACTCCAGAAGGAACTCACCTACAGTAGAAAAGTCAAAGGCATTGTGTTTGAAGAAGGCCAAAATGGTAATAGATAATTCTAGGGAAATGAAGTCTACCGACTGAGTGTATTTCCAGATGAGGCCACTAGACACATGGTTTTAAAAATGTATTTACTTTTAACATTAAAAAAGTTTAATTACAAATTCTCTCCCTTTCAGTTCTCCTCTACATAATGGAAAAAAAGCATAATCATTATACATGTGAAATCATACAAAACATTACCATATTAGTCATGTAATAATAAATGCATGATAAAGAAAAAGGGAAAACTACATTTCAGTTTTCTAGTTTGCAATAAGAATTTAACAGGTCTGGAGGTGGATAGTAGTTTTTATTATGCATCCTTAATTGTGTTGAATTATTCTATCCATCAGAGTAGCTATCTTTCACATTAGATCAACATTATAATATTGCTGTTATTGTATATAAAGATCTTCTGATTCTATTAATTTCATTTTGCATCAATTCACATAGATTTTTTTTGTTTGAAACCATATCCTTCATCCTTTCTTAGAGCACTATTGTGTTTCATCACAAGCATATCTCAAAACATTTTTTAAAAGTTTGTTTATTTATTTTTAGTTTTCAACATTCATTTCCACAAAATTTTAAGTTCCAAATTTTCTACCCATCTCTCCAGTCCCCCATCCCATAATGCCTTGCATTCTGATTACCCCTTCCCTCAATATACTTTCCCTTCTATCACACCCTTCCTTTCCCTTATCCTCTTGTTATCTCTTTTCTTGTAGGGCAAGATAGATTTCTGTACTCCATTACCTGTATTCCTTATTTCCCAGTTGTATGTAAAAACAACTCTCAACATTCATTTCTAATACTTTGAATTCCCACTTCTCTCCCTTCCTCCCTCCCCATCCATCCCCACTGAGAAGGCAAGTAATTAAAGTAGTTTTTCAGAAGACTTCCATAATAATCACGCTGTGTAAGACTCACTGCATTTCCCTCCATTCTATCCTGCCCCCCATTTATTCTATTCTCTCTTTTGACCTTGTCCCTCCCCAAAAGTTTGAACTTCTGATTACTACCTTATCCCATTTGCCCTCCCTTCTATCATCCCCCACGCTACTTTTTCTCTTCTCCCCTACCCTTCTGTAATGCAAGATATACTTTCATTCCAAATTGAGTCAGCATGTCATTCGCTTAAGGCAAATGTGAAGAAAATAAGCTTCCCTTTTTTCCTCTCATCTCCTCCCTTTTCTTCTCCACTGAAAACCTTTTTTCCTGCCTCTGTTATGAGTGATAATTTGCCCCATCCCATTTCTCCCTTTCTGCTCCCAATATATTCCTCTCTCATCCCTCAGTTTATTTTTTATAGGTATCATTCCTTCTTATTCAACTCACTTTGTGCTATGTGTGCATGTGCGTGTGTGTGTGTGATCCCTCCAACTACCCAAATACTGAGAAAAGTCTCAAGAATTACAAATATTATCGTTCCATATAGGAATGTAAACAGTTCAACTTTAGAAAGTCTTTTATGATTTCTCTTTCCTGTTTACCTTTTCGTGCTTCTCTTGATTCTTGTGTTGGAAAGTCAAATTTTCTATTCAGTTCTGGTCTTTTCATCAAGAATGCCTTAAAGCACTCATTTTATTGAATGACCATTTTTTTCTCCTGAAGTATTATACTCAGTTTTGCTGGGTAAGTGTTTCTTGGTTTTAATCCGTCTTCCTTTGCCTTCTGGAATATAATATTACAAGTTCTTTGATCCCTTAATGTAGAAGCTGCCAGATTCTGTGTTAACCTGATTGTATTTCCACACTACTTGAACTATTTCTTTCTAGCTGTTTGAAAAATTTTCTCCTTGACCCAGGAACTCTGAAATTTGACTACAATATTCCTAGGAGTTTATCTTTTCAGATCTCTTTCAGGGGGTGATCAGAGGATTCTTTCAACATTTATTTTACCCTCTGGTTCTAAAATATCAGGGCATTTTTCTTTGATAATTTCATGAAAGATGATGTCTAGGCTCTTTTTTTGATCATGGCTTTCAGGTAGGCCCATAATTTTTAAATTGTCTCTCCTGAATTTACTTTCCAGGTCAGTTGTTTTTCCAATGCAATATTTCACATTATTTTCTTTTTTTTCAATCTTTTGGTTTTCTTTTGTGATTTCTTGTTTTTTCATAAAGTCCTTAACTTCCATGTGCTTCATTCTAATTTTTAAAGAACTATTTTCTTCAGTGAGCTTTTGGACCTCCTTTTCTATTTGACTAATTCTACTTTTTAAAGTATTCTTCTCTTCATTGGCTTTTTGGACCACTTTTGCCAATAAGTTAGCCTATTTTTAAAGGTGTAATTTTCTTCAGCATTTTTGGGGGCTCCTTTGGCAAGCAGTTGACTTATTTTTCATGACTTTCTTACATTGCTCTCATTTCTCTTCCCAAGTTTTCCTCTACCTCTCTTACTTGATTTTCAAAATCCTTTTTGACCTCTTCCATGGCCGGAGGTCATTGCATATTTATTTTGGAGAGTTTGGACTTGGAAACCTTGACTTCCTCTGATGTTGTGCTTTGTTCTTAAACATCTGAAAGGATGGGAGAAAATGGCTTTTCACCAACAAAATAACTTTCTATAGTCTTTTTTTCTCCCTTTTTTGAGCATTTTCCCCGCCAGTTACTTGACTTTCGAATCCTTTGTCAAGAGGAGGGTATACTCTGGGGGCTTGTAATTTCTCAGTTCCTCCAAGGTGGCACAATCAAGGGAGAGGAGTTTACTCCTCTCCTGGCCTGAACATTGGTCTTGGAGCAACCAAACTCTTTTCTGCCTGGAATTTGCAATTGGAATTCCCTCACCACAACCACCTCCAGCTCCACTGCCAGCACTCCTCCTTACTCCTGGATGGAGTTCAGGGCTGAGAATCAGATCAATGGCTCAGTTCCCCCAGGGGCTTTAGGCAGAGGTCTCCCAGCACTGCCACTCAGGGCTGATATTCAGATCAGCTATTCAATTCTCCCAAGGTCTCTAGGCAGAAGGTTCCAAAAATGGCAGCTGCTGCTGCAGTACCTGGTGCCAGAAGTCTAGACCGCACTCCCCTCTCCTGGGTGAAGGAGCCCTCCCACTGACTTTTGTAGTTGTCTCTGGCATTTGTGGTTTGAGTAATCTGGAAACTGCTGCCAGTGACATCATGAAGTCTGTTCTGGGTCCTGTGTCTGCTGCTCCTCTCTGGTCTCCATGCCACACTGGACTGATCAGCATGCCTCACTCTGGGCTGTTCTGCATCCTACATACTGGGCTGGTCTCATATCTCAAAACTTTTTAAGTCATTCCCCAATTTAGAGACATTCTCTTGATTTCCAATTCTTTCCCACCACCCCAAGAGCTGATATAAATATTTCTGTACATGCAGGTCCTGAGGAAATTAACATTATTTTGTATAATTTAATAATTAATCCTATTTTGTAATCTATCCTATTCTGGATTACTACCCGACCTTGTGAAGACACATTTATCCATTCTTGATTTAAGCTCAGGAATGCAGTTTTCCCTTTCACTTAGTTTAAAGGAATAATTGAAAGGAACAAAAAAATTAATCATTCATACCACTAGTTCCTTGGGACATCTGTGTAAGGGACGCTGACTGCCACACCGTCTGGGACACCACACTGATGGACATCAGGTAAACTGAGTCCGGTGCAGGGAAGGGTGAACAAGATGGCACTGGAAGGGACGGCCCCACCCCTGGTTTGTTTTTGTCACTATAGTTCCAGCTTGTGTTCATTACTATAGCTTCGGGTTTGTTTGTGTGTGTTACCATGGTTCACTGGGCTAGCGGGCAAAGACTATATAATCAGAGTGCTTGCTTGAGTGATTCATGACCAGCTCTCCCACCTCATTCTTTTACTCACGAGCTCCACAGGAGGACAAGCAGCCTGCTGGTCAGGCATAAGACTTGTTCCTCTCAGTAAGCTATGCCGTCACCATAGCAACTTGGCGTCCAACTGGGACCATAGCAACTTGATGCCCAAACTGGAGCCACAAGCCGGGGGAAGGAGCAGGAAGCTTAGCCAAGGGAAGTCAGGTCCCTTAAGAAACTCAGCTGAGGGAGTCAGGTCCCTCAGGAACCCCAGCTGAGGGAATCAGGTCCCTCAGTAACCCCCCGAGTGAGTCAGGCTCTCCAGAAGCCTAGACAGTGTACAGGAGCTATCAGGACAGGGTCAAAAGCAGACACTTGAGCATGACAGGAAACTGTAGCCTGTCTGCTTCACTGAGTTCCTCTGGGAAGCAAATCGAAGAAGCGGATGCCGGAGAAGACACGCTCATTCAGCTCGAGTGAGATGAGGTGTAACCGTGAGTAAGATTGAAATGGGGCAAAGTTCACAAAAGTTGAGTCAGGGTCAGTACACATTCTTTCTATATAATATGCTGAAGAATGTGTTCATAGAATACGGTGGCAAGGCAGTGCAAATGAGAACATTCATCACATCCTCACAGACAGCCCCGTCAGAGTCAGAGTAGTACAAGGGACAATAGCCCAGAAAGGCAGCCAGCACCCATATATCTAAACTTAGAAGAGAGATGGAAGAACAGACAGATGGTGCAGAATTTGCAGGACAGTGCTAAAGAGCTAACTGATAAATTGCGAAACCTACTGAAGAAACAGAAAAGACACCTCAGAGACAAGGCTTTGAAACTCCCAGGTGAAAAGGAGGAGACTTGGTGCCACTGGACTTTGTTCCAGAGTCTCCCTCACTTCCACTTGCAGTTTCACAACTTTTTCTTTCAAAAACATTTTTAAGGAGTGGCCACAGATGTGAAATTTTCTTGAGTAAATGTTAGAACCATCAAGATTTTTATTTTACTCTATAATCCAGAAATGGTGTTAGAGAAAGCAATTTTTAATCTGAATTTTGTTGAAACTAAAAGATGTTGGAAAAGTTATGTTATTTAGAAAACCAGGTATTTTCACCTTTGCCTAAAAAAGTTACAACTTAAAAGCTGCTGTTTTAATGCTAAACCTAAAATTGTTAATGGATTACTATGTGTGGAAAGAAATGAATGGAGTAATAATTTATTTAGACTGGTTCTGCCCATTCAGAACAGTCCTCCTATATGTTTGGGGTTGGCAGGAATGGGATCCATGCCAATTCCTTTTATTTTGTTAAACTGCCAAGGCTCCTTTCATGTGGACATGGTCATCAGTCCTAAGAAAAGTGTTTGGCTTGTATAATTCATAAATAATGATGTCACTTGCTCAAAAGTTGTAACAATTGACTTTTATATCAGGACAAGTTTTAAATTTGAGAAAGAAGGATCGGAAATGAAATCTCTTATGTATGTGAGTCCTGTTAATGTGCATTGCTTATTTCAACTCCATGGGAATACAAATAACTGTATTTTGCTTTAAGCTGGAACTATAGTGACAAAAACAAACCAGGGGTGGGGCCGTCCCTTCCAGCGCCATCTTGTTCACCCTTCCCTGCACCGGACTCAGTTTACCTGATGTCCATTAGTGTGGCGTTCCAGATGGTGTGGCGGTCAGTGCCCCTTACAACTCCCCCTTTTTGTTTTAGACCTGATGACCTTCACGGGTTTGTACATCTCTCAGCTTGAATTGATTTTCAGTAAGCATCTTCATTGTATCTTTTACAGTTCATAGGGCAAACAGCCTGCTGGTCAGGCATAAGACTTGTTCCTCTCGGTAAGCTATCCCGTCACCATAGCACATCTGATTGTTCTCTGTAAGCTCTAACTGACTTAAACTGGTGCCAACTCCTTCTCCACCAAAAATATATCTTCTGGCCTAACTTTTTCTTCAACAATTCAGGAAGATTTGATCTCTTCCAAGGGAACAGTAAAATCAGTGGTACTGATGCCCTAAACAAGGTTACAAGAGGCAGATGAGTCACATAAAAGAATGTTCCTTGGTTGTCAAAGAGGAGCAGGAGTATCCACACCTGAACGTCAACCTGTTTCTGTTAGTATAGCCAGTTATATCAACTGCTCAGGCCCATATCCTTTCCTGTGTGTCAATATAGAGGAATATTGCTTCTCATTGACATGACAGACTTACTGAGTTGATCAGCATGATCCACTTTGTTAAGTTATACATGCTACTGTTAATAATCTCATTTTATGTGGCATATGTACCTCCCTTTGCCTTTTTAGAATTTACTTTTGACAGCTTAGAGACCCCAGTGAGATGAGGGAAGGAGTCTGATTCCCAAAACTCTCCTGGCAGAACCCCTGTCTTTTCTTCTGGGTTTTCCAGGCAAAGTTTTCCATCTGAAGGGAGGGCTTTCTTCTAGAGAGACAGATTGAGAATAGTCTCTCCCCCTGAACCCCCAAACAAATATTATCTTCTATCTTCTCCAAGCTATGAGGCAGGCAAGTGATGAGGGAAGTTATAATTTTGTCCCTGTTTGTCTGAGGTTTTATTTTGTGTTCAGTGTGACAATTTGAAAATAACTGGTATTATTCCCTTAAAGAAATTAAAATCTTGAAAAATGTATTTATCAATATTGGCTCTTGACATCATGAGACATTCTTGGGCTTTTGAGTTTATTATCAGAAGGGTTATACCCTTTTTTGAGAAATCTTAAATGTTAGAAAATTTAATTTTTCTGTGGAGGCTTCTGGTTTGCTACCAGGAGGGTGTCCTGAAATTTTGAGAATTTTATTTTCTCTGGAGGAGAAAGCTATGAGAGTTCTTAAACTTTGAAGGATTTCTATTCTAAAGGGGCTCACAAGCTTAAAATTGAGAGAGGTGTTCCCCCTTCCCCCTTAAAGGAGAGAAAAGCTCACCTCCATTGTGCAAAAGGGAGCAACCAAAATGTAGTCTTTCTTTTTCTCTTTAGGAGCTCCATTGCTTGTACCTGTCCTTCTGTTTCTCTATGATTCTCTTCTCTGCACTGACTGGCACCCCCACCCCATCTTATTCTCAGACCACTGTTAACCATTATGGTCATATTAGCTATGTATTACCGTCAATCTAGCTTTTACCTAGTGCCTTATCAACCCAAGGAACAAAACAAAAACAAAACAAAAAGCTAATTTCTGGAGGAATAACCTGCTTTCTATTTTAATATTGGGCAAATTAGAAGGCAGATAAAAGACAAATATAAAAGGCATGGGATCTTTCCCCCACTTTCAGTTCCTCCTTAGCATTCTCTGAAAATCTGTTTTTAACTAGGATGAGATAAAGAGTTTCACAGCTGGACATTTATCTCCAGATGTTTCCTTTTTCTGAATCTATTTAAGGAGACAAAAAGAAAACACCTGGGATTTTGAACAACTCCCCTTTTGTTGATAAGGTATGTGGTAGGAGTTTTTAACAAATGCTGACTAAGTTGAAAAAATCTAAACACTATGAAGGAATTGGCCCATGCCACAGATTTGAAGCTAAAAATTCTTAGATTTGCTTTGTTAATCCCTGACAAAGATCAAATGATAGTTATGTTTTATACTCTATTGTGCATGGAGAACTAGAGACTTTCACCCTATGTGTATATGAGGGAGGGTAGGAGCAAAATAAGAGAGATCTGTTGCAAAGGAAGATTACAGCTTAAATTTGAAGAACTGTCTTTCTTCTTGACCTTGAAAAGAGAGCTGTTTTGAAGGAAAGAGTAACATAAGGGTATGTGAAACTTGGTCCTTACCTTAAGTGTTTGAGTAGAATTAGTTTTAAATATTAGAAATTGTAAATCCATATGTAACTGAGTTTGAAAACTTTTTTTGTTTAAGAATTGCGCACAGTGGCATGAGGAAGGAATTAGCAAGTTAAAATATATGGTCCATCATGTCTAAGATTAAACTAACTCTGGGGAATGTTAGATATGATGGGGTGATGGAACCTGTATCCTTGTAACCATGTTTGAAAGCAACCCAATCTCTGAATTTTTCCTTATATTACTGTAACCCAGATCACTGGTGACTCAGCCCAAGACATCCTGCCCATCTGAACCCAGCTAGATCACTTAATTAGCTTCTTTGACAGGCCTTTTGCTGATTCTCAGCCTACCTCAGACTCCTTAATATTCTTTTTACTATTGCACCAGGCCCACCCCAGACTGCTTACAACTACTTAATCCTAGGTAGATATTTTTGCTGTCCTTTTTTGTATGTAAACATCAGTCTCACCCTCCCATTAAGTTCAAGGTTTACTATCAACCTTGCTTGTTTTTATTGGAGTTATCATAAACTTGTCATTTGGCTCAAAGAAGATTTGAGAGTGTGAATTCATTCCAAGTAGATGCTACCCTGTACACTGAAAGGAGCCCCAAAGTGCATCATCAGGGTTCCTAGGACCTTAAACTACATCATATATAGATTATTGCTTTTGAGCTTAAATTTTCATGCTACAACGACATATTTGACTTCAGAGCAATGCCTTTAAATCTTACAAAAATAAATTTTGCCTTTAAAATATACTTTGCTCAAGATTTCTCTGTTTAGGCTTTCAATACACTCAGTGTAGAATGTCAGAAATTAATAATTAAAAATAAATGCTACTGGCATTTGGGATATTTAGGAGAACAGATAACAGAGTAAGCACTAATTCTCTGTCACTCTCCCTTTTTGACCTCTGGAGAAAAACCCAGAAAATGGTATCCCAGGAAAAACCTTCAAGCAATAGAGCCAGCAGAATGATGGGGTGAAGCAATCTTTTAACATGGAAAAGACTGGTAAGAAAGGTCAGTCTCTCTTGGGTAAAAGAGAAACAGGATAAGAAGCATTCCAACAAACCACCATCAAGCCACACCTCAGCAAACCAGCGAGAGATTCTGAGTGCCAGGTTCTATAGAGCAAGGAAATATCAACAGCAGTACCCCCATGCCCTAGAATAGGCAAAGGAACCAATAGATTCCAGCTCAGAGAACTATCATGAGCATCTGCATAGCCCTGGTCAGGCATCCTCCATCAATCAGACCCCCATGTGCTTAGAGTGTAGCCCCAGGAAAACACAGAAAAACCCCACTTGCCTTGGAACATACCAGACACCACGACTAGAACCCCAGCTAAGCACCAGATAAGCTGCCAGACTCCTATAGCCTCCACCTGTCAGAACCTGAGGCCCCAGCACACAAAAGCAGTGACTAGTCCCATGGCCACCAGCACAAGAAGCTCAGGAGAGTGTCCCCGGTACTCCATCAGAAAAGCTCAACTTTAAAAGCTGGGAAATAGACAAACACTATGAGCAAAGATCAGAAATATAAAGTAACCATAGTTTCTAAGGTGGCATATACTCAGAAGAGGACAACATTGTCAATATACCTACATCTGAAACCTCTAAGGGGAAGATGAATTGGTCTCAAGCCCAAAAAGTCTTCTCAGAAGAGCTCAAGGATTTGAGAAGTCAAATAAGGCAGGTAGAAGAAAAATTGGGAAAAGAAATGGGAGGCATGCAAGACAGTGTCAACAGCTTGGAAAAGGAAGGACAAAATTTGTCTGGAAAAAAAACCTCCTTAAAAAGTAGAATTAGCAAAATGGAAAAGGACATTCAAAAATTCATTGAAGAGAAGAATTCCTTAAAAATAGAATTGGCAAAATAAAAGAGAAGATACAAAATTAACTGAAAAAACAATTCTTAAAAATTAGAATTGGGTTATTCAAAAATTCCAAGGTAAAAAAAAAAATAGAATTGGGAGAGTGGAAGTTAATGACTCTAAGACACACCTAAAATCATTCCAAAAAATCAAAGGAATGGAAAAAAATAGAAGAAAATGTAAAAAATACCCCATTGGAAAAACAATTCAGCCAAGAAATAGATCCAGGAGAGATAATTTAAAATTATTCGTCTATATGAATTCATGATAAAAAAATAGAGCCAAGACAGCAACTTTCAAGAAATTTTTATGAATAACTGCCTGGAAGTCTTAGAACAAGAGGGTAAAAGAGTCATTGAAAGAATACATTGATCACTTCCTGAAAGAGATCCCAAAATTAAGACTTCAAGGAAAATTGTAACCAAATTAAAGAGTTATCAGGTCAAGAAGAAAATACTGGAGGCAGACAGTTAGAAGAAAGATTTTAACTATTGTGGAAACACAGTCAGAATTATGGCAGGACAGAGCAGTTTCTACAGGAATGAATTCTAGTCCTTAGGATATGATAATTTGGGAGGCAAAGGATCTTAGATTACACCAAGCATCAATTATCCAGCTAAATTTAAGATAATTTTAGGGGAGAAGATGGACATTTAATAGGGACTTCCAAAGTTGTTTGAGGAAAAACAGACCTGAACAAAAAATGTGATATTCAAATACAAGACACAAGAGAAGTAAAAAAGGAAAAAAAGAAACACAAACATGTTATTCAAAGAGTTAAACTGTGAAGAGGATACCTGTAACTTTTAATTTTTTAAAAAATTAATTGATTAATTTTTAGTTTTCAACTTTCTCTTCCACAAAATTTTGATATCCAAATTTTCTCCCCATCTCTCCCTCCCCCCATCCTGATGTCACACATTCTAATTACCCCTTCTCCCAATATTCCCTCACTTCTATCACACCTCTCCCTTCTCTCATCTGCTTTCTCTCTATTTTCTTTTTTAAATTTATTTATTTAGGGGCAGAGCCAAGATGGTGGAGGAGAAAGGTGCACATACTCTAGCTCTTCCCCACAGCCCATAAAATACCTGTAAAGAATGACTCTCAACAAATTTTAGAGCAATAGATGCTACAGAACAATGGAATGGAGGAGTTTTCCAGACCAGGGTGACCTGAAAGGTCGTCAGGAAAGGTCTGTTGTATGGGACACAGAGTGGACTACATCCCACTCTTGACGGTGTAGCACCATTAGGAGCAGGGCTGGAGCAGGCCTCATCTGTGGAATCCCCAGCAGCAGTGGAGATTCTCAGATCCCTCAAAACAAAAACGTCAAAGTTAGCTTCAAAAGTCATTATATTTTTACACTGGTGACAATTGAGCAGGATCCTCCCCTAGCCCGGGACCTAGGTGGCAGTGGTGGCAGCAGCCAGCTTCCATTGTTGGAGCCCTCAGCTTAAAGCCCCTGTGGGAATTGAGTAGCTGATCTGAATCTCAGTCCTGAGTGGGGGCCATGCCCCTACTCCTAAAACTCCTGAGGGAATTGAGCATCTGAGCAGCTGATCTGAACCACAGCCACAAGCCTGGTCAGGGAGTAAACTCCTCTCCCATGATTGTGCCAATTTGGAGGAACTGAGAACTTACAGGTCCCCAGCATAGACCCTATTCTTGAAAATGACCCAAAATTCAAGTAAATTTTTGGGAAAATGTCCCAAAAAGGGGAAAAAATAA
Organism: Notamacropus eugenii; assembly: GCF_028372415.1. Taxonomy (NCBI): domain Eukaryota; kingdom Metazoa; phylum Chordata; class Mammalia; order Diprotodontia; family Macropodidae; genus Notamacropus; species Notamacropus eugenii. Next base: position 392,203,341 of record NC_092876.1, read on the forward strand.
GACTATAGAAGGTTACTTTCTTGGTGAACAGGTATTTTTCTCCAGTTCTTTCAGGTGAGGAAGAAAAATGCTTACCATCCTGGGAAGACATAAAAGTCAAGGCTTCTGCTTCCCAAATATCCAAAATAAGTATGCAATGATCTCCACGCATGGAAGAGCTCAAAAAAGATTTTGAAAATCAAGTAAGAGAGGTAGAGGAAAACTTGGGAAGAGAAATGAAAGCAATGCAAGAAAATCATAAAAACCGAGTAAACAGCCTCCTAAAGGAGACCCAAAAAATGCCGAAGAAAAATATATTTATTTATTTTCAGTGTTCCACACCATACAAACTAGATTTTTTTCTTTCCCTCCCTCCCTCCCCCCCCTCCCACATTAATCCTTCCTTCCCGAGATGGCGTACAATTTTATCTAGGCTCTACACATACATTTTTATTAAATGCATTTTCACCATGGTCATGTTGTATGGAAGAATTAAAATGAATGGAAAAAATCATATAAGAAACCAAAACATAATAAAAAAGAAAATGATCTGCTACAATCTGCGATTGAATTCCAAAATTCTTTCTCTGCAAGTGGAAGGCAGTTGCCTTAAAATACCATTGGAAATTTTTTAGGTCCTTGCATTGCAATGAACTTCTGATTCTACCAGAAAAAATCCTTGAATACTGTGGTTGTTGCTGTGTACAAATTTCTCCTGATTCCTCTCGTTTTGCTAAGCATCAGATCATATAAGTCTTTCCAGGCCTCTTTGAAGTCTTCCTGTTCATCATTTCTTACAGTAAAATAGTATTCCATTACATTCATATATGAGAATTTATTCAGCCATTCCGCAATTGATGGCCATTCCCTTGATTTCCAGTTTTTGGCCACCACAAAGAGTGTTGCTGTAAATATTGTTGTACATGTGGGACCCTTTCCCATTTTTATGATCTCTTGGGGACACAGTCCTAGAAGGAGTATTGCTGGGTCAAAGGGTATGCACATTCTTGTAGCCCTTTGGGCATAATTCCAAATTGCTCTCTAGAATGGTTGGATCAACTCACAGCTCCACCAACAATGAATTAGCATTGCAATTCTCTCACATCTTCTCCAACATTTACTTTCATCCTGTTCTGTCATGTTAGCTAATCTAATAGGTGTGATGTGGTATCTCAGAGTTGTTTTGATTTACATCTCCCTAACCAATAGTGATTTAGAGCATTTTTCATATGACTATAGATATCTTTTACTTGCACTTTACTTTGTTTTAAGTGAGGGAGGGCTGTGCAGGTCACCAGCCTCACTTCTCCTCCAGAGTCATCTGAATCCAGTGACCATATATTCATCAGGATTACTGGAGATGACCCAGGATGAGGCAAATGGGATTAAATGACTTGCCCAAGGTCACATAGCTAGTGAGTGTCAAGTGTCTGAGGTGACATTTGAACTCAGGTCCTCCTGACTCCTGCACTGGTGCTTATCTGTATTCCACATAATGCTTGCTGAAGGTTTTAGGTAGATACTGCTTATTATTTTATGTAAAGTTCTTTTTATTCCTATGCTCTCCAGTGTTTTTAATAGGAAAGAGTATTTTATTTTGTCGAAAGGTTTTTCTGCATCTATTGAGATAATCATATGGTTTCTGTTAGGTTGTTGATATGATGAAAAATGCTAATAGTTTTCCTAATATTGAACCAGCCCTGAATTCCTGGTATGAATCCTACCTGATCATAATGTATTAGTCTTGTGATAAGTTGCTGTAATTTTTTTTTTGCTAAAATCTTATTTAAAATTTTTGCATCTATATTATTTAGATAAATTGGTCTGTAATTTCCTTTACTGTAGAGGGCCGGGCTCTGGACCGTGGCCCCTTGGTGAGCCCGGAGATGCCCAGGGGTGAGAACCCACCTTCGGGTGCTGGGAACGCCCCTTCTGGAGCTGAGCTCTGCCTCCAGGGTGGAACATGGGAGGAGCTAAGGCAGGGTATATAAGGGGGTACACGGGAAGGTCGAGAGAATTTGGAGTAAGCAATAAAGTGCAGTGAGCAGCTCCTCGAGTGCACTGTTTGGTCAGTCCCCTCCCCCACAGGAGGGTGCCGGAACCGTTGGAAGACCGGTAAAGCAGTTGGAGAAGTAAGCTCCAGGAGACAGCTCAGGGCAGACCCTGAGCACTGTATCATTTTTGACTCTTCCTGGTTTAGGTATCAAAATCATATCTGCAACATAAAAAAAAAATTTGGGAAGAATCCTTCTTCCCCAATTTTCCCAAATAGTCAATATAGTATTGGAATTAACTTCTTTAAATGTTTGATAGAATTCACTTGTAAATCCATCTGGCCCTGGAGAGTTTTTTTTTTTTTTTCCTAAGGAGTTCATTGATGGCCTCTTCAGTTTCTTTTTCTGAGATGGGGCTAAGTATTCAACTTTCTCTTCTGTTAATCTGGGAAACATGTATTTTTAAAATACAATCATCGATCTCATTTAGATTTTCGAATTCATGGGCATAAATTTGGGCAAAGAAATGTTCAATTATTGTTTTAATTTTCTCCTAATGTGAGATAGGTTCACCCTTTTCATTTTTGATATTTGTAATTTGATTCTCTTCTTTCCTTTTTTATCAAATTGACCAAAGTTTGATCAATTTTATTTATTTTTCATAAAACCAACTCAGTTTTATTTATTAGTTCAATAGTTTTCTTAATTTCAATTTTATTAATCTCTCCTTTGGTTTCCAGCATTTCTAATTTGTTATTTACTTGGGGATTTTCAGTTTGTTCTTTTTCAACCTTTTTCAGCTGCATGCCCAATTTATTGATCTCTTCTTTCTCTATTTTATTCATATAGGCATTCAAAGATATGATGCTTCCCGTAAGAATTGCTTTTGCAGTATCCCATAAGATTTGGTAGTTTGTCCAATTATTGTCATTCTCTTGAATGAAATTTTTGATGTTTCTAGGATTTGCTGTTTAACCCACTACTAATTTAGGATTAGATTATTTAGTTTCCAATTAATTTTTGGTCTATCTTTCCATGACGTTTTGTTACACATAATTTTTATTGTATTATGATCTCAGAAAGATGCATTGAGTATCTCTGCCTTTCTGCACCGGATTGTGAGGTTTTTATTCCCTAGCACATGGTCAATTTTTGCATATATGCCATGTACCACTGAGAAAAAAGTATATTACTTTGTATCCCCATTCAATTTTCTCCAGAGATCTATCATATTTAGGTTATCCAGAGTTTTATTTACCTCCTTAAGCTCTTTCTTGTTTCTTTTGAGGTCAGATTTATCAAGTTCAGAGAGATGGAGGTTGAGGACCCCCTAGTATACTTGTGCTGTCCATTTCTTCCTGTAACTCCCTTAAATTCTCCTCTAAGTATTTGGATACTATGCCACTTGGAGCATATATGTTTAGTAATGGTATTGCTTCATTTCCTGTGGTATGTTTTAGCAGAATATAGTTTTCTTCCTTATATCTTTTCATTAGATCTATTTCTGCTTTTGCTTTGTCTGAGATTAGGATTGCTACCCCTGCTTTTCTAACAGGAGCTGAACCACAATATATCTGGCTATAAATTTTTAACTTTGCTCTGTGTGTGTCCCCCATTTCAAATGTGTTTCTTGTAAGCAACATATTGTTAGATTATGGCTTTTAATCCATTCTTATATACATCTCCGTTTTATGGGAGAATTCATTCCATTCACATTCACAATTATGATTATGATCTGGGTCTTTCCCTCCATTCTCTTTCTCACCATTTGTGCTTTTAGTTCTCCCTTCTGCATTCCCCTCCACAATAGAGTTTTAATTTTTGAAGACCACCTCCCATAATCTTCCCTTTCTTCTTTCAGTCTCCCTCTCTTTTACTGGCCTTTACCCTTATTGCTTCTTCCCTCTCTTTTGGCCTCCATTCCCCTTTCTTTCTCCTTACCCCTCCTACTGTTATTTAGATTTGATATTTAGATTTATATATTTAATAAAGTTTGTTTTTCCCTCCTTGAACCAAATTAAATGATAGTACCTCTCAAACAATGTTCATCTTCCTCCCCTCTGTCCCTCTACTGTAACATAATTTTTTACTTCTTCCTGTGATGTAATTTATCATTTTCTTTGCATGCTTAAATCACATTTTTATCATCACATAATTTACTCCATACACGTTTGCTCTATCTATGCATGTCCCTTTTATATTTTATAATAGATGTACAATTCCAAAGATAACAAGTATCATCTTCCTTTATATGGAGGTAAGCGGTTTGCCCAAATTGAGTAACAAGTTTCCTTTTCCCCTGTTTGTCTTTTTATGCCTCTCTTGAGACCTGCATTTGAAGATCAAACTTTCTAGTGAGTTCTGACCTTTTTATCGGGAAGGTCTGGAAATGCCTCATTTCATTGAATGTCCATCTCCTTGCCTGAAATGTTATGCTCAGTTTTGCAGGGTAATTGATCCTTGGTTGTAGTCCCAACTCCTTTGACTTGTGGAATATCATATTCTAATTCTTTTGAACTTTTAATGTAGAAGCTGCAAGGTCCTGTGTGATCCTGACTGAAGCTCCTCATTGTTTGAATTGTTTCATTCTAGCTGCCTGTAGTATTTTCTCCTTCACTTGATAGTTCTGGAATTTGCCAATATTATTTTTGTTTTTTTTAGTTTGTGATCCCTTTTGGGAGATGAATGGTGGATTCTTTCTATAACTATTTTGCTCTCTGGATCTAGCACTTCTGGGCAGTTTTCTTGGATGATTTCTTGGAAGATATTGTCCAGACTCTTTTTTTTTTCATCATGGCTTTCTGGTAGGCGAATAATTCTTAAATTTTCTCTCCTGGATCTATTTTCCAGGTCAATTGTTTATTCAATTAGATATTTTAAATTTTCTTCTATCTTTTCATTCTTTAAATTTTCTTTGATTGATTCTTGATATCTCATAGAATCATTAGCTTCTACTTGACCAAATCTAATTTTCACCAAATTGTTTTCTTCAGTTAACTTTTGCATCCCCTTTTCCATCTGTCCAGTTATTCCTTTTAAGGAATCATTTTCTCCAGTTATTTTTTGTACTTCCTTTTCTATTTGTCCAATTTTCCTGGTTAGGTTTTGTGCTTCCTTTTCCATTGTCCAATGTTCCCAGTTAGGTTTTGTGCTTCTTTTTCCATCTGTTCAACTTTCCTTTCTAAAGAGCTGTTCTCTTCAGTGAATTCTTTTTTCATACTTTTAAAATCATTAGCCTTTTTTTCTATTTCCTTCTTCAGCTCTTCCTAGAGTGCTCTTTTTGCATGTGAGCAGTTTAAAGTCCCTTCTGAAGTTTCAAATGGGAGTACAGTCTCAATCCTGACTTCTTTGGTATTCCTGTTTTGGTCCTTGTTCCCAAAGAAATATTCTATGATCTTTTCCTTGCTCCTTTGCTTCTTACTCATGATGGTGAGGCTTTGTGTGTTGTGGCCTCTGGTTCTTTCAGCTAGAAGCTAAAGAACTTGGGGCTGAGCTGGCTGGTATTAGAAAGAAAAGGAAAGTGAATTTTGTTTGTGTTTCCCTGGATTAGCCCTGGAGTTAGCTAATTCCCTCCTCCTGGAGTTAGTTAGTTAGTTACTTAAGCATGGGGGAGGGGCGATCTGGTCACAGGAGATATCCTCAGTTGAGTTAGAGCAAAGGTAAGCTCAGTTTTTGGTGATCCTGGCTGCCCTAGTGTCTTCCCATTTCATCTGAAGAATGACAGAGGCTCCACCCTACTGTGGCTCCAGTTCCCCACCACAGTAAGAGGAATCCTCTTTAGCGATTTTCCTAACCTCAGGTGCTACAAGACTGTTTGTCCCTTCTGCTGATCTCACTGATCCAGGATTTTCTGGGGAAACGTTTTATGCTTCTTTCAATGTCAACAAGGGGAGGAGGAGAGATCATTTACTGATCACTCCACCATTGCTCCTGGAAGTTCAAGTAGGACTTATAGACATTTAATCTGCAGGCTGAAAGTCTCAGGCACAACTGCTGCAAAAATTTCTGGGGCTGCGTCCATGGCTCTCTCTCACTTGGCTCTGATTAGCTGTCACCCTGAACTGTTATCCCCCATGCTTCCACTTCCTCAGATGGCCCCTGGTCTTACAATGATTCAAGAAAATTGTCAGTAGCTCAATGGGAATGCAGTCTGTGAACCAATGAAAATCTGTCCCTGGGAAATAGTTGAGGGTGAACTTACACTAAGGTAGCACCTTCTTGACTCGGTCTTCCATAAATTTTCTGACCTGATTAATTCTGAGCCTAGTTCTGATGTCCTGTCATACAATTGACTTTCTATATGACTATTGCTTCTAATTAATACAAGGCTGAGGGACTATTTTCCCTTTGCTTTAACTATGTCCTTCTTTTTCCTTTTATAGCAAATTTCTGTAATCATGCAGTTGGTGAGTAAAACTAAAAGCACAGTACTCATCCTGTTATTTAATAGATTAGCACTAAAGCACATCTAGGTTAATAGGATGAAAGTATATGAGATCTTACTCTTTCAATCTCAAACTTTGGTCATGTTCATGTCCAAACATTTAAGTAGATAAGTATTTGTGCTTGTTATCTCCCTACTAGTAGGTGACATCCATGTATCAGGTGAGGTCTTTAAAACATCTATTTTCCTGGTCAGCTGTTTTTCCAATTCAATATTTCATGTTATTAGTTTTTTTCCTGTCCTTTTGACTTTGTTTCGTTGTTTCTTGATGTCTCATAGAGTCATTAGCTTCTTCTTGCCCAAATCCAATTTTTAAGGTATTTTCTTCAGTGTGCTTTTGCACCTCTTTCTCCCTTTGGCAAGTTGTGCTTTATAGGGAACATTTTTCTTCAGTGAATTTTTGTACCTCTTTTACCATTATATAAATTCTGATTTTTTAAAGTATTTTTACCCTTTTACCAAGCTGTTGATTTTTTTTTTCACAATTTTCTTGAATCATCTTTATTTTGTTTTTGTTTGCTCACTTTTTTCAGGTTATTGCTTTATTTTGAACTTTGCATTGAACTTGGGTTCTGCTTACCTGGAGATGGGGAGTGAATGTTCCATTTTTTTAAGACTTTCCATCTGCTGTTTTCAAAGCTATTCCTGGGAATGTCTGAAAGTTTTTAGTGCTTCCTAGGTGGTGTGTTCTGGTGAAAGGTGTGGTCACAGTTCTCCTGGTCTGTCCTCTATTCTTTACTCAGGATGGGCCCATAGCTAAAAACTATAATGCCCCTCTCTGCCTTGAACTGTGACCAAGGCCCTTGATGACCAACCAGAAGCACACCTCTATATCCTTGATCTGGGACCCTGGATCTGTGAATGATTAGTGGTGTGTATTATTTTCTTCCATTCAAATTGTTGGGCTGTACGATCCCAGTGAGCCCATATGTCATGTCTTTAAGCTGGAGGTACGATAAAATGTTTAGGTAAATACAGGTTTCATTTTGCTGCTCCATGACCCCACTGAGATATGAAATAGGGTTGGCTAGAAGGTACTGCCAACAAATTCATATTTCTTTAGATTTGACTAATCTTACTACAAATTTTTGATTTTAAGGTAATTCAATATGACACCTTTTCTCTCATCTTTATGTGATCTGCAAATTTCAAAACCATACCAGCTATGCCTTCATCCACATGACTAACACAAATATAGAATAAATAAATAGGGCCAATTATGATCATTTTTGTCTTTTCACTAAAAACTTTTTTCAAATTATCATTAATATATTGATTACTTGTTTGTAACTAGTCATTAAATTGTTATTACATTTTTTTCCACTAGTAGGTATTTGCTCATTTTATCTGTAAAGATAGCCTGATGGATTTGATAAAATGGTTACATGGTGGAATTTGCCTGATTTATGATTCCAACAATATTATCAAAAAAAGAATTTGAATTAAACTACCAAGATATACTTCAAATAGAACTATACTTTATTTTTTAATTGTGGAACTTTTGCAAGCGGTTTTATTTACAATGCCAATATTCCTTAAAGAGCAAATCAAATAGCAAGAAATCTAAAGCTTAAATCTCGACCATAACTGGACAAACTGCTTTACAAAACAAGAAAAGGAAAGTCAAAAGTGCCACTCTCCATAAAAAAAAAAAAAACCCACATTGTTTTGGTTTTATTCAGATCAAAGCAGAAAGACTTTTTACTGATTAAAACAGCCATATGGTTAGACTACTTTGGAGCTATCATACTAATGAGGTTAAAGATCTTCTCCATCCATTATTGAGCCTTCCCATTAAGGGAAGCTTGGCTAAGGGTGTCCCACAACTTTTGTTAATTTATAATGTGTTGGTTCTCTTGTAATGCCCTCTGCCTCTGCACAAATGTATAGATACTCTGAGGTGAGGTTTTCCTTTGGGGTTTACTCAGCTGAAATATTTGCACAGCTGCTAAGGAGCCCTCTCTCCCTGCATCTTTGAAAACCCAGATGTTGGTGTTTCTCTCTTTGTTAATGCATGTATGTATGTATGTATGTATGTATGTATGTATGTATGTATGTATGTATATGTGTAGGTATATATGTATGGTCAGTCAGTTGTATCTGTCTGTTGATCTGTGATGTACATATTGCTTATAGTCAGGTAGCTGGAATCCCAGCCCATTGACTTTTCTTTCTTTGAAGTTTCTCTGAAGTTCAGGGTACTGACTTTTTCCCCTGAACTAAGTGAATAATATACGTGCTTGATTAAAGTGATTGTTGAACTTTCAAAAGTTGCTTTCCTTTTAGAAAAGCAGATCAAAGAACTGTGATAGCAGACCTTCCTGTGAATGTCAGGGTGTTTGTTTTTACAGGACTAAAAGCAAAGCAAAATGCTACACATGTAATGGGAAGGAGCAATATCCTATAAATACAATGGATTTTCTGTTAATATTGACACTTATAAACACAACAATATAACTACCTATTTGGAGCAATCTTTACAGTGTTACAGTTGTCAAGAGGCAAAAAACTTCACTTTTCTTCCCACCAATGGTTTTATTTATATACCTGGGCTTCTTTCATTTCAGTAAAGTCATTCTTGATTTTTAATGTTCTGTGAATCTCTTCTGGAGTTTTTCCTTTGATCATATTTGCAGCAGTCTTACATGTGACATCAAGCAAACCTTTACTATCTAAGTAATTTGCACTCTGAATAAGTTCAAAAACGGTTCCTTGGTCAATTTTCCAAAATTCTTGGACCCAAACAGGAATATCATGTTTGCTTTTCTTTGTTCCCAAGGAGGAGGAGGAGGAAAATCCTTGTGGTGAGTGCACCATTGAATTACTTTTGTTATCTAATATCACTCCATTGACATTTGGTTTCATCAGCCATTCTCAGATCTTCCAAAATGGTCTTGATAATTACACACTGCTTTGCAATTTCAACATCAACTTCAAATATCTCTCTATTAAAGCTCTGCAACTTAATTGAAACCATGGATCCAGGTCCTTGAGGGTCCCAGTAGGCAAGCTGGTGGAGCCAAGAAGGATTGGTAGGTTAAGGGGCAGGCAATGAGGGAATCACATAATCTATTAATAACTATAGTTTTCTGTATTTATAAGTTTTCTATTAAAGTATATTCTGTAATTTTGCCAAGAATTAATCAAATTTACCTTCTTGTAGCTATAGAATCTGCTCTCTTCCTTGTTTTTATGTAGCTTAAGATGACTTTAGCTTTATAATTTAACACTTCACACTTCTTCATATTGAATATGCCATTTACTAAAAGTGTATGACTTTTTTCACATTTGCTTTTGTTCAACAATTATTACTCCAATCAGTAATGGTAAGTTGTGAAATTATATTTATTCTCTTCAAATTTTTTTAGACTGGCCAATTTCTAGTCTGTCAAGATGCTTTTAGCTCCTTTCTCTATAACAAGATGTTAGCTATGCTTTTTTCCATATTGCTTCACCTTCAAATCTCTACAAAGTTGATTCTACAGGTTAACGCATGCTCTCGATAAGAATTTTGAATAGAGTTCACTTTCACTTGCTATGAGAAACAAAAGCCTATGTTATAGTCAATGGGAGGTTATTGCATGGAATATAGGAGTTATTTAATAAATGTTTATTACTTCTTCCTTGGATAATTGATTGATTCTTTTTCCTATAGGGATTTTTAAACTGATCTGTTTGGAGATCATTGTAACCTAAGGTCAGTTCTCCAAGATTAGCCTAGTATTAAGAGGGTAAAAAATTATCTTAATGTTTATGTAGTTTAAGAAAGATGCAGTCATCAGTATTATTTGCTCTCTTGTCTTGTATCTCTGCAGCAAACATGTTGGAAGCAGAAGCAAAGCAAACAGGTCTTCATTTCTCCATTTTTCAATTTTATTCTTTTTTTTTTTAACATATCTATGTGTAATCCATGAAACACATAGGGCAAAACAAAACATGTTTTGAAAATGGAGGTGAGTCCTCATTCGGCTGTGAGTATATATAAGTTAGCATGGCGGTAACTTACACCATACCAAAGGTGAAAATAACCACTTTGTGTCCATTGGATATCAATGCTTCAACTAACTAAACTTACCAGTCATTTTGTGCCCACATCACATATGGTCCTAAGTAATTGCTAAATAGTACATTTTTATTAAAACTATAAACGGTACATTTTCAGAAGGTTTGGACAAATCAAAGAAGATAAGGTGAATGCCATATGAATTTCTCATCTGTAGTTGTCATCGGAATAGATTAGATTAGATTAGAATAGATTGCTTGACTATTGGATTCTTAACTCATTTGAAATGTTGCTAGGTAGAATAAATTAAGAAGAACCATGTCTCAAATGGAATTGAAAGTGTTGAATCAAAGGTAACAGAATTGCGAAATTGGCTCTTTTTTTGGGGGGAGGGGGTGTTACAGAATCTAGAGCTTCAATTTACAAATACTTGTGGAATTAAATTTGGATTTTTTTTTTGTCATTTAATATTTGAATAATTATTTAGGAAAAAATATCCTACATTTCATGTAGTATTATTTGAATTCAGATTGCTGCCAATGGCCTAAGTCACTTAATTTTCTTTCATACAGTCAAGGAGGCAGTCAACTAACATCTACTGAACATACATGAGTTGTTGGGGTAGGTGTTAAAGGTGAAAAAAAAAGAATTTTTAAAAATGGACACTTTTTAAATGATGCTTTAAACGAGCAAAAGTGGTAATGGATAAGTGCTTAAAAATATTGAAAAAGAGGTGGAGCCAAGATAGCAGAGTAGAAAGACACACATACACAGGGTCTCCCCACACAGCACATAAAAAACCTGTATGGGGGGGCTCTCAACAAATTCTGGAATGGCAAAATTGGAGAACAACAGAGTGGAGGAGCTTTTCAGCCCAAGGTGACCTGAAAGGCCCCTTGGGAAACATCGGTTGCACTGGACACAGAGCACAGCCCAGCCCAGCCCAGCCTTGTCCTCATGATGTGGCTCTTGAACAGCCCTTGGGGGTGGAATCTCCAGTCCCAGAATCCCCAGTCCCAGCAGCACTGGGTTTGCAGATCCCTCAACCCACAGCCGCCAAAAGTCAGCAATGGGTTTTTTTCCAGCTGGCCAGGAAGGGAGAAGGGCCTTCCCATAGCTCCAGCAGTAGGCAGCCACCTCAGAGGCCACATGGCAGGCACAGCAGCTGCATACATTGTTGGAATGCAAAAACCCGGGGGGCACTGAGGAGCTGATTCTTGCCTCTGCCCTGTGTGGAGGCCCTGGGGGAGGTGGTCTTTGTCTCACACAGCATGGCAGCCCTGCCCATCCAGCTTATCTGAAAATCAGCCCCCAGTGCTGACTTCGAGGAACTGGAGGCCAGGTGACTGTGGAGAGGTAACTGCTAAGATTCTGGGCACAAAAATCCCTTTCTGCATCCAGACCAGTACACACTTCATTGTGCTACCTTGGAGGAACTGAGATCTCACAGATTCCCAAAGTATATCCTACTCTTGACAAAGGACCCAAAAGTCAAGTAACTGGTTGGGAAAAAATGCCCAAAAAAGGGGAAAAAAATAAGACTATAGAAGGTTACTTTCTTGGTGAACAGATATCTTCTCCCATCCGTTCTCATGAGGAAGAAGAATGCTTACCATAAGGGAAAGACATAAAAATCAAGGCTTCCGTATTCCAAACCTCCAAAATAAATATTCAATGGGCTCAGGCCATGGAAGAGCTCAAAAAGGATTTTGAAAATCAAGTAAGAGAGGTGGAGGAAAAATTGGGAAGACAAATGAGAGAAATGCAAGAAAAATATCAAAAGTGGGTCAACACCTTGCTAAAGGAGACCCCCAAAAATGCTGAAGAAAATAACATGTTTAAAAATACGCTAACTAAATTGCAAAAGAGGCTTAAAAAGCCAACAAGGAGAAGATTGTTTTAAAAAGCAGAATTAGCCAAATGAAAAAGGAGGTTCAAAAGCTCACTGAAGAAAATAGTTCTTTCAAAATTAGAATAGAACAGATGGAGGCTAATGACTTTATGAGAAACCAAGAAATCACAAAAACAAAACCAAAAGAACGAAAAAAATGGAAGATAATGTAAAATGTCTCATTGGAAAAACAACTGACCTGGAAAATAGATCCAGGAGAGACAATTCAAAAATTATGGGACTACCTGAAAGCCTTAATCAACAAAGAGCCTAGACATCATCTTTCATGAAATTATCAAGGAAAATTTCCCTGACATTCTAGAACCAAGGGGCAAAATAAATATTGAAAGAATCCACCAATCACCTCCTCACAGAGATCCAGAAAGAGAAACTCCTAGGAATATTGTGGCCAAATTCTAGAGTTCCCTGGTCAAGGAGAAAATATTGCAGGCAGCTAGAAAGAAACAATTCAAGTATTGTGGAAATACAATCAGGATAACACAAGATCTAGCAGCTTCTCCATTAGTGGACTGAAGGGCATGGAATATGATATTCCAGAAGTCAAAGGAACTAGGACTAAAACCAAGAATCACCTACCCAGCAAAACTGAGAATAATACTTCAGGAGAAAAAATTGTCTTTCAATGAAATCGAGGACTTTCAAGCATTCTTGATGAAAAGACCAGAGCTGAAAAGAAAATTTGACTTTCAAACACAAGAATGTAGAGAAGCATGAAAAGGTAAACAGCAAAGAGAAGCCATAAGGGACTTACTAAAGTTGAACTGTTTACATTCCTACATGGAAAGACAATATTTGTAACTCTTGAAACTTTTTTCAGTATTCGGGTGATTGGTGGGATTATACACACACACACACACACACACACACACACACAGAGAGAGAGAGACAGACAGAGAGCATAGGGTGAATTGAATAGGATGGGATCGTATCTTAAAATAATGAAATTAAGCAGTGAGAGAGAAATATATTGGGAGGAGAAAGGGAGAAATGGAATAGGGCAAATTATCTCTCATAGGAGGCAAGTAAAAGACTTTTCAGTGGAGGGAAAAAGGGGGGAGGTAAGAGAAAAAAATGAAGCTTATTCTCATCACATTCCACTGAAGGAAGGAATAAAATGCACACTCATTTTGGTATGAAAACCTGTCTTATAATACAGGATAGTGGGGGAGACGGGGATTAGCAGGGTCGGGGGGGATAATGGAAGGGAGGGCAGTAGGGGGAGGGAGCACTATTGAAGAGGGATAGGATCAAAAGAGAAAATAGAAGAAATGGGGGGCAAGATAGGATGGAGGGAAATATAGTTAGTCTTACACAACACGACTATTATGGAAGTCATTTGCAAAACTACACAGGTATTGCCTATATTGAATTGCTTGCCTTCCCAAAGGGAATGGGTGGGAAGGGAGGGATGAAGAGAAGTTGGAACTCAAAGTTTTAGGAACAACTGTTGAGTATTGTTCTTGCATCTAGGAAATAAGAAATACAGGGTAATGGGGTATAGAAATTCATCTTGCCCTTCAGGACAAAAGAGAAGCTGGGGACAAGGGAAGGGAGGGAAGTTAGAAGGAAGGACAGATTGGTGATAGGGGTATTTAGCATGCTCGGCGTTTTGGAGTGGGGGAAGGGGAGAAATGAGGAGAAAATTGGGAACTCAAAATTTTGTGGAAATCAATGTTGAAAACTTAAATAAATAAATTTGATGTTCAAAAAAATATTGACCAAGATTCTTATGAATAATGTAATTCAGTACAGAAAAAAGTGGACATAACAACTATGTGTTAAGGTTATACATAAACACTTTCCAGGCTATTACAATTGAAAAGACTGAAACAATAATACCAAACATTGTAATTATAATTACTGCCACTGTTCATACCTGCCAATTGTAATTGGCAGTTATCCCTAGTGATGGGTCCAAGGAACAGGCGAAAAACATTTTAGAGTATAATTATAAAGGTCATGAGAAGTAACCATGTAATCAAGCATAAGTTCCTTGGGAAAAATAATTATGATTTATTTTACACTTCATCAGAAATACCAATTCAACCTATTAGAATTCATTTTTGAGTATTTACATATAAGAAAATTTATTTCAGTGCAAGAATATCTGCAACTTTTTAAAAATAAATACAAAGGAGTTTTTATTAAAAATAATGGTCATTCATCTGTGTGAGACAAGAGTTTCTCTTTAGGCAAATTTGTCCAGCTTAATGCTTTTCAGATAGGTTTATTCTCTACTCATGTCTAGTCTATGTATCACCTGGAGAAAACCATTCCATACACAGTTCATATCTGGATGCACCTAGAATAATTTTTCTTTGTCCCAGGTACTCTTTGGATTTATATCAATTCAAAGCCATAGCTCAGTTCTCTTTATCAATGTATTTACTTCTAATATTCATCTAATTAATAATCAGTATTTCAATATGCATAGTAATCCATGTGTTCAATGATTAGTAAGGTACTACAGTAGACCAGGCAAGAAGTGATGAAGACCTGTATTAGTTTAGTAGTGACTGAGTTGTAAGCAATAATTAAATTTCTTCATTTAATGAGATAAAGTTATTTAATGAAATATCACATTAATAAAGTAGCAATGAAATTTCCATCTCCAACCTAAGAAATATTATCCCTCTAAGGCACACACTATCAGCTAGAATAGTGGACTTTTCCAATAAAAATTATGGAAAGTATTCATGTAAGAAACATATGGACATGGTTCATGCATAGAGAATGTTATACATGCAGAGGATAGATTTGGTCAGACCATATACATAGAGGGGCAAATCTTGCCTCTTTTGTATCAGAGAAATTGACAACTTTTGGTGATACCTTGTACTCATCCAGCTGCAACTGCTTTTTGTTGGTCTTATGTAGTGTCGTATGGCTCTCAAGCAATTATTCTCTGTTAGACATGTGAGCACGACACAGTCCTTGGCACATGTTGTTCAAGTGGACATTATGTGGCAACTATTTGACAAATACTCTACTGGGGAATTAGTTTTAGAATGTCTTTCCAGTTTCTGACTGTAGTTGGAGCCTTTCATTTAGGTGCTCTTTTATCTTTATAATATTAAGAATGGCACACTGAACTTTTAGCCAGAGATCAGAGCCTTAAGTTTCAACTCTTCTAAAAAGTAAAGACACTCATATATCATATTACCAAACTGGGGACAAACTACACGATTGCCCTGCATAAAGGAAATCTCTCAGTTCTCATAACCTTGGATCAAATAGATTTTTTTACTTTGCAAGAATAGGCCTACCTCTGGGGACCAAACCCTTTTGTAAAATAGATCAGCCATGTAGTTTTTCATCTATCAGTATTAGGTCTATTTTTGCCCTTTGCTTTCTACTTACAAAAGGTAAAGTTTCTGACCCATATATCTACCTTTTAGTAAAAAAGTTTTGATATGAAGATTTATAGCCAGGCTCTGTGGCAAAGGTATGCCCCTATTCAGAAGTGGAACATGAACAGAATTTCTGAACTGATCAACAGTGTGATTGGACTTTTGAGTGGCTATTTGCCTTTCTGAATGAAGGAGTAAAACCAATCTCAAAATAGAACACAAAGCATTATGAAAGTTATGATAATATGGCAGTGTGTTAAGACCAGAATGGCCATCCAGAGGCACCAACAACACACCAGAAATAAAACGACTTTTGAAATGTATGGCATGGAACAGTGATAAATAAAAATAAAGTGAAACAACTGTAACAGCAAGCACCCTGACATACACAGGAGGGCCTGCTGCATAGGTCCTTAGATTTGCTTTTTTAAAAGGGGAAAACAATCTTACTTTAATCAAGCACATATATATTTCACTTAGTTCAGGGAAAAAGTTAGTACTCTGAACTTTGGAGAAAATATAAACAGAAATTACAAGCAGAAATTACAAACAGAAAGATCAACAGACAGAGCTTCCAACTGTCTGACCATAGATAACACATACATTTCATCCGACAGAGAAGCACCAACATCTGGGTTTTCAAGACTTAGGTGCTCCTTAACTGCTACGCAGAATCTCATCTGGCCTAATCACACAAACACTCTTCCAACTATTTGAGCCCCAAAGCAAAACCTCACCACAGAATATATATGTACACTTATCAGAGCCATTGCCCATTGCATGACTCAGTGCCTCATTAGCAATTAACAAAAGGTGTGGGCCTTCACTCAAAACAAGCCTTACCTAGTCAAGATTTCTTAAAAGCCCCATCTAGGCATTATTTATGAGAATGGAAGTTTTTAACTCCCATTACAACAACTAAAGTCACCTGCATCTGTTATAATTCTCAGGTCCTGAAACTCCCAGGACCAGATATCACAAAAAAAACATGATCATGCAACACAACACTCAAGCCACCCAACAAGCAAGCAAATTAGCCCAACAGACAGTCCTCAGCCTAGGTATTTTGATACCAATGCCCAGGAAAGCCACACCAGAGCCACGAGAAAAAGGGGGCTACGACAGCACCCAAGTAACAAAGTGTCATCTGTGCTTTCACAGGAGGCCATCTACCAGCATAACAAAGAAAATCTAAGTGGGACCTACAAGGCACATAGCAAAAGACAGAGTAACCATTTCAGATCTGTGCCACAATTGTGCCTTCTCTAGAAAATGAGGAGCCAAGGCAAAAACTTATCAAACTACATGAAGACTGTGCCAAATCTAAATAATTTCTGCAGAAAACTGCAATGGCTTGGCCATTGAATGAGAGATGAAGGAGAGGTTTTCTATAACATTTAAGAGAATAAGCAGGAACAAAATCTGGAAAATCCACAAATACCCAATGAATAGACTAAAGCTGAATATATGAAGAGAGAGAAATGTATCAAAAATATAAAAGTTATTATGAACTGACAGAAGCCCAAGAGGGCCAGTAGAGGAGAACAACTACACAAACCAAAGTAAAGACTTAAAGAAAAGAGTCTTCTGGCTACATGGACTAAAAGAATACTTGGGAGGCATGAAACAAGATCAAGAATGAAATGTTAAAGGAAACATCTATCAGTTCAAAAAGAATGACAAAGAATGTTATTAGCCTAAAGGAGAAAAAAAACTCCCTTTAAATTAGAATAGTTCAGACAGAACCATAAGGTAACAGGATAATTACATAAAATTTCATAAAATAAAATCACAGATTAAGGAAAAAGGATACATAGAAAATAATTACAGTATATACTAACAGAGATAATTGACCTAGTAAACAGATAAAGGAGAACTAATCTAAGTATTATACCCATATACATACACACAGAGCTCAGACATCATATTTCAAGAAATCATAAATGAAAACAGATTCATGGAGCAAAGACATCATTGTAAAAATAGAAAAACTCTAGCAATGAACTCTTTAGTGAAACCGCCAAATGAAAAAAAGTCTATGAAAATCATAGCCAAAATTAAGGTTACAGATCAATTTGAAAACTATATGCAGCCCAAAAGAGAAAGAATTCAAGTCAGAATTATATACAAACTTTGTAGCTGCCCTATAAAGGAAACAAGAATTTTGATGTGATAATTCAAAAGACAAAAAAGAAAGAATGATCATCAAGAATAGCCCATTTAATAAAACTGAGTAGATTTTTTGTTGTTTAGTCATTCTAATTGTGTCTGACTCTTTCTGATCCTATTTGGGGTTTTCTTGGAATAGATACTGGAGTGGTTTGTCACTTTCTTCTCCAACTCATTTTATAGATGAGGAAACTGAGGCAATCAGGGTTGAGTGAGTTGCCCAGGATCACACAGCTAGTAATTCTCCAGATTTAAGCTCAGGTATTTCTGACACCAGAGGCAGGATTCCATCCACTGTACTGCCCAGATGCTCTGGTAGCCAAAATACTACTAAGGAAAAATGGACCATTAATGAAATTGAGGGAAAACTATCAATGTTTCTGGATAAAAAGGACAGAACTAATCAGAAACTTTGAAATGAAAGCATCAGAATAAAGACAAAAAGAAAAGTAGGGGCATTGGGAATATATATTGTTTATGGTTTAATAGGAGTAGAATCAAAAATCAGAAGCTTAAAGTCTTGAAGAATCATAGAGAATCCTAAATAAGATTGGAAAAGGGCTTGATGCTTATTTTGTTCTCTTTTTTTGTCTTTGGAGAATAAGGAAATAGGAGGAGAAAAAGAATATATTGTGGAGAACTTGAAGGCAAAGAGAGAACTTATCTCAAATAATTAGAGTAGTAAATAGCATGAAAAAAAGTATGCAGATATGCAGAAGAGGAAGAGGGGAAATAATACTGAGAAACTTAATTTTACACAAAGCTAACAAACATAAAAATCTAAATACTCACAAGTACTCTAAGAAAATGATATAGAAATGCATTGAACTCAAAAGAGAAATGAAAAGGGATACAGGGACTTTAGAGAGAAGGTAGAACAGCTGAGGTGGTGGTCATCAACAAAAGAAATTCCAGTATGGAGTGTAGAGCATCAGAAGGTTACTAAAAGGAAGGCAATGAGTAATTGGAGGCAAGGTAATTTTTAAAAAAGAGAATAGTGTGAAAAAATATCTTCAATTATGCATCATTTTTGCCAAGCAAATTCTTCTTTCATAATCTTTATCTCTGTAATTGGGTTAGAGGAGTGTGGCAATAAGAGAAAAAAATATTCAAGAAGATAGAAGGAAATATTCAATTAATATACATGAAAATGAGTGAATTCGCTCATAAAATGGAATAAGATTGGAATGAATTAGAAAATAGAACCCAAAAATATTCTCTTTTTAAGAAAAATGCTTTAAAAATCATGGAGTTAAAAGGAAATACAGGAGCAAGTTTATAATATTTGATGTCAAAACAAAGCAGATATAAAAACTGAAATTTCAAACAAGACAACAGAAATTTAAAATATGAACTGTGAAACTACATCAAATTCAAAAGATTTAAATATTTAAAGAATTTAAATATATAAATAAAAACAAATAAACAAATCATTCTGCCATTGATATACTGTCATTGATATATGATACAACTGATATACCATACCATGTTGTATCACATCATATCCTTTTGTATATCACATATTATTTATATCATATTACATCATATCATATCATATCATATCATTTCATTCCATATATTATGGTATGTTTAGTGAATTGCAGGGTACCTAAAAACAAAAGAAAAATTAATGAAATTATAGGGAGAAATAGATATTACAGCTACAGTAGAAGTTGGGAGCACAACCAAGATGTCAGAGTGAAAGCAGAGAACTCTAAACCTGTCCAAATAACTGCAAAAATGACTAAGTGAAGTCTACAATAGGAGAACCCACAGAGTGAAACAAGTTTCTAACCCCAGAAAACCTGGAAGGTTGACAGGAAAGGCCTGTTGTTTTAGGCTGGGAGAGGAGCATAGTCCAACATGGGCCATGTTGGCACAGATGGGGCTGGAGTCCTCAGGGGACTGAATCACTGGCAGCTGCAGTGATTTCCAGACTTCTCAAGCCCCAAGTGCCTAAAACAGCTTAAAAGATCAGTAGGAAAAATCTGTCAGACGTGTGTGAGAGAAGAGCATGGTCCAGCCCCAATCCTAGGACTGCAGCAGTAGCTGCAGCAGCAGTGCTGCTTCTGGAACTCTCAGCCCACAGATGGTAGGAGATTCAAGTGGCTGATTCCAGAGGTCTCTTTGCTAGCACTGAGGCAGGATTCTTTTGCTTTGCATGTGCTTTGATGTGGTTTACAGTCCTGGGTGGTGGTCTTAGGATGAGGAGAGCACAGAGGAGTTGAAAATTGTGGCAGCAGTGGAGAGGGAATGCTCCTCACAGTTTCTAGGCAGAAAGCAGTGCTTATGATCACTCACAGACCAGAGCACTGGCCAAGAGAGAAATAAACACCTCTCCTTTGAACATACCACCTTGGAAGAGATGAAAATTTACAGGGCCCTAAAATTATCTCTTAAAACAGCTGAACAAAACCCCTGAAGCTTGGGATAGTAGTACCCCTGCCCCTACTAGAAGCAGAGTTCTACCTTGACAAAGAGCTAAAAAAATCAAGCTATTGGCTGGGAAAATGAGTGGACAGTGGGGGGAAAATGGACTATAGAGTCTTATTTTGGTGAGAAAGAAGATCAAAACATCCAAATAGAAGAAGACAACAAAGTCAAAGTTCCTACATCCAAAGCCTCCAAGAAAAATATGAATTGGTCTCAGGCCATGGGAAAGTTCAAAAGGGCTTTTGAAAACCAAGTAAGAGGAGTACAGGTGAGAAGGAATGAGTGAACCTTACTCTCATTGGATTGGGTTTAAGGAGGGAATAGCAAAAGCACACAGTTGAGTATGAAAATCTACCTTACCCTATAGGAAAGTAGGGGGGAGAGGATAAGGGGTTATGAGAGAAGGGAAGACAAATGAAAGGGAACAGTATCAGAGGCAAACACTTTTGAAGAAGGAGAGAATCAAAAGAGAGAGCAGAATAAATGGGGGAGCTGGATAGGATGGTGGGAAATACAGTTTTTTGCAATATGACTGTTAGGAAAGTATTTTGTCTGACTACACACATATAATCTATATTGAATGGATTGCATTCTCAAGAGGAGTGGTTGGGAGGGTAGAAGGAAGAGAATATGGAACTCAAAGTTTTAAAAATGAATATTAAAAATTATTTTTCCATGCAACTGGGAAATAAGACATATGGGAAATGAGGTATATGAAATCTATCTTGCCCTACAAGAAAAGAGAGGGGAACGGAAGTGTGATAGAAGGGAGGGTAGATTGGGGGAAGTGGTATTCAGAGTGCTTGTTGTCTTGGGGTGAGGGAGCAGAGAGAAGGGGAGAAATTTGGAACTCAAACCCTTGTGGAAGTGAATGTTGAAATTAAAAATAAAATTCAAAACATATAGTAATGAAGGACCTCAGTATGCACCAATCACACCTAGAAAAATCAAACAAAAATATCAACAAAAAAGAAGATAAGGACCTGAACAGCAAAGAGCATAAGGAAGCAATTTCAATATTCCTCAACTATGTATGTCACTTTCAAACAAAAAGTGAATTTACCAGGATTTAAAAGCAAGTTCAAAATTGCAGAAAGTAAAATCTAAATTAATACAATATTTGTTAAACAAAATGAAACCTAGAGTCTTGAAAAATAATTGAAGACCAAATTACTTCATTTCAAGTAGCTTGTGCATCAAAGAATGAATGAGAGAAGCAATAGAATTTTTCATTAAAAAGTGAGAAAAAATTAAGAAATCTATAGGATAAAGCTAAAACTGTTCTTAGATGTAAAAGTGTATCTCTAAACCTTGTCACAAACAAAGAAGTGAAAGAACATATCAATGAATTAGAAAAGCAACAAAAAAACTCTAGAAAAAATGAAAAGTCCTGCAACAAAATGAAAATTGTTAAAATAAAAGCAGACATTAATGCAGTTGAAAGCAAAAACAAATAATAAATAATATTAGGGTCATTTGAGGTAAAACACTAATAAAACAAACATTCAGATGACCTCATTTGAAAACAAGGTAGGGAATGCAAATGACTTGTATCAAAAAATTAAAAAGAAAGATTTTGACAAATTCCAACACCTACTTTGGCAACAATAAAATAAAAAGTATGAAGATACATGGTTCCTTCTTTAATCTACTAAATAGTATGTATCTGAACTGAATCGCCAGCATTTTCTATAAAGTGAGAGGCCTAGAGCCCTTTATATTAAGACCAGAGTTAAACAATTATCATCTCTTACATTAAACATGATGTTGAAATGTTAACTGTAGGCTAAAGAAAGAAAGAGCAATTTATTGAATAAATACAGGCAAAGATGACTATTTTAGATCATATCTCCAAAGAAACCAAAGGAATCACCTAAAATTTATTGTCAGAACAACTTTAGCAAAATTATTGGGTAAAAATCTACATAAATCACCAATATTTTTACATTATTTAAAGAGCAAAGTGAGAGGAATTGCATTCAAGACAACTACAGAAATTATGAAATATTTGTTAGGCTACATGAAGGTCTGAGTTTGAATTTAATCTCAGACGCTAGTAGTTCTGTGATGTTTGGCAAGTTATTTAATCTCTTCCTTCCTTTCATTATCTGTAAAACTGGCATAATAGCAGTTCCTTTCTGTAATGACAAATAAAATAGGATCTTTAGCTGTTTTTGTTTTGGTGTACTCAAGAAGTGTAATGCCTTCTATTTGACTGTGATTAAGGGAGATCTTTTCCCACCCATTGTCAGGCCAGGAAGATTTATAAGAAGGATCATGTTTTTGTTAATGAGGCACTGGTTCTCAAAGAATGTGATGCCCTCTGTCTCTAAAAAGTGTATAAAGACTCTGAGGTGCAGTTTTATTTTGGGGTTTACTGACTGGAAGTGTTTGTTTAAGCAGATGTGACATCTTTGAAGTTCAGGTTGTTGACTCCCCTGAACTAGGTGAATGATATACGTGTTTGGTTAAAGTGATTGCTAACATCTCTAAAGTTGCCTTTCCTTTTATGAATGCAGATCTAAGAACCTGTGATAACAGCCTCTTCCCCATGTATGTTCGGGTGCTTTCTGATACACTTTCCAGTGAAGTTGTCAAAATAAAATGAGATATTTGGAAATTACCAATCTTAAATGTTTTATTGTAATTATCAATATTAATATTATTGCAAATATAAAAAATGAAGTACACAGATTTAAGTGCATACTCTCTTCTTGAACATAAAGATAAACCTAAGTAGAAAAATATCAATTTATCATAACTAGATCATGAAAATATAACAGATATGATAACACCTCCTAAATTGATTTACTTATTCAGTGCCATACCAACTAACCTGTGAGGAAATTACATAAATAGAATTGAAAAAAATGTAACAAAACTCATATGGAGTAACAAAGGTCCAGAATCTCAAGGAAAGTAATGGGAAAATTGGAAAAGAGGACTGAACAGTATGTCTCAAAATATACTACATAGCAGTAATCATCAAAATTCTTTGGTATAACTTTATAAACAACAATATTAATCAGCAAAAAGAGTAGCTACAAAATGTAGTAAAAAAGGAAAAATACGAGCATAGAACTCAGGAAAGACAAAGGTTCCAGTTACTCAGGTAAAGGCTTTGTTGAGTTATAATCAACTCTTCATGACCCCTTATGGAATTTTCTTGACAAAGATGCTGGAGAATTTTGCCATTTCTTCTCCAGTAGAATAAGGCATATAGAGGCTAAATGACTTGCCTAGGGTCACACAGCTAATGAATGTCTGAGACTGGATTTGAACTCATATTTTTCTGTCTTTAGGCCCAGTGTCCTATCCACTGAGCTATGTAGCTGCATCAGGTAAGGGTTTAACATTCAATAATACTCAAAAGTGATCTGGCAATAGTTAGTGATGGAACAATGGTTTATGCCATATGACAAAGTAAGCTGAAAGTGGAAAAATGACATAATTCAAAAAGTCACATTATAAGAAAAATAGAGGAGCAAGTGAAAAGAAACTACAGGAAAGTGATAGAAAAATATTTTACTTTTATAGATAAAAGAAGATTTTATGAACAACATAAGATAAACAGGATCACAAAAAATAAAATTTCCATTTTTATTATATAAACTGTAAAAAATATGCACAGACAAAATCAATGCAATTTAAAAGGAAAACAGGCAGATGGATAAAATTGTAGCAAATTTCTCTGATAAAAGCCTCATTTTCAAAATATTCTAGGAACTGCTTCAAATTGATAAGAATAAAAGTCAATTCACAGATAGTTACGTGACATGAAAAGACATTTAAAAAGTAATAAATGGAATCTATCAGCAACCATAGGAATATATGCTCTTTTACTAATAATTACAAAAATGCATATTACTGTACCTCTTTGGTTTCATTTCTCATCCTGTAGATTGGCAGAATTCACCAAAAAATACGGGGAGGATATATGTTGGAAGGACTGTTAGAAAACAAGCATATTAATATCCTTTTTCTGGAACTATGAATTAATCCATTCTTTCTTGGTAGATGATTTTGAATTATCTCCAAATGTTGCCAAACTGTGCAGACCCATTCATTTGTTCAAAGAACCTGCTACCAAGACTTTATCATAAATAGATGAAAGAAAGATAAAGGACTTAGAAGTACAACAATTTATAGATTCTCCTTATGTTTTAAAAGAAGTAGAAGGTAAGAATATATCTATCAATTGACGAATGGCTAAAAAGATATGACAGATGAATGCAATGAAATATTATTGAGCCATAAGATATGATCAAAGAGATCATTTCAGAGAAACCCTATAAATATTTGCATGAACTGATTCAAAGGAAAATGAGCAGAGACATAAGGTCAATTTATATGATAACAGTAGCATTATAAGGAAAAAGAAATTTGAATTATTTAATGGCTGTAAAATGACAAGCACTGATTCCAAAGAAGAGATGATAAATATCTTTCTGACAATGTGAGATGATATGTTGATGGTAGAGAATTGGGCATAGATTTTGATACACAGTCAATGCTGGAAAATATTTTTGCTTGACTGCATATTTGTGACAAAAATCTTCTCCTCCTTTTTTCTCCTTTTCCTTCTCTTTTTCCATCTTGTCCTCTTCCTTTTCATTCCATTCCTCTTTTCCTCCCCCTTTTCCTTCCTTCTTTCTTTCCTTTTGTTCTCCTTCCCCTTTTCTCCTTCCTCTCCTTCTCCTTCTTTTCCTTCTGCATTTAGTGGAATGAGGAAGAAAGAGCAGAGTTAAGAAAACTGTAGCCTCCTCCAATCTTCAAAAATAAGAAAGAAAAAAAAGGGAATATTTTTCTAATAAGCAAAAGGAAACAGTGTAAGGGCCATAAAGGACACTTTCAAAATTACATGTCAAGCTTATTATTAATTTAAAAGAAAATTCAATCTTTCATACACAATCATATGTTTTCTATTCCACTATTTCTATGGAAATTCCCATTTTCTTGGGTGCTTAATGAAATAAAATTGAAAAAAGACTGTAGAAGAAAGTTTTTATACTACTTGCTTATACTCTAGTCAACAAGGTAAACCTCAATAAGAAAAAATTATAAAAAATAATCAAAACACAATGTTAACCTCTTAAGATATATTTTACTGGCTCAATTTACAGCACAATACCAAAGATCTCTATTGTACTCCTCTTTCCACCGTTTTCTCAATGCCAAGATTCTTTATTGAAAATGAGATAATGTATGTATAGTACTTATCTTACTGCCTGGAACATACTAGACACTTAGTAAATGTTTGTTCTATTTGTTCCCTTCCCTTGTTTCATCACTTAAAAAAAAAAATAGTGCATGAGCGAAATTCAAAAGAATAAAGGCACTAATTGAAATTTCTTTGAAACATTTTTCTCAATATTGATTCTTCCTTTCAAAATCATACTGGCACAAGCACACATATTTGCATATATTGATATGCACACATATGTATGTGTACATGTATATGTGTATATATGTGTTATACACACATTCATGCATATAGGCAGCAAAAAAGCATTACATATTTCCAATCATAATTCAAGCAATATATTTTTTCATTAGATACACCTTTTGTTTTTACGTAACAGACACTTCTGAAAATAACTCCTTTGAGAATATTTTTAAAAATCTGATGCAACAATGAACACATGTGCCAATACATACAGCATTCTGCCGTAGTAATCCTCTGTGTCTATGTTATGAATAGGTAATATGTTTTATAATCTGTTCCATCCAAGCATTAAAGGTTTTTCACTTTCTGAAAAAAAAAATCTTCTTTTTAATGATCTTTTCATTAATAATATTGAAGGGTCTATGTACATTATTCTTTTGAGTCTGCTTATTTAACTGTTTATCCATTTGTAGAAAACTCATGGTTCTCTAAATTCTTTATATACAATTCTTCCAAGGCAATAACTTTTTATATTCCTTTACCATTTTTCAGCAATTCCCCAACTTATGAGCAGCACTTTCTTTGCTATTCTTGCTACTACAAAAAGTGTTAGGATGAATATGAAGTATAGTCTCTGTCTTTCACACTTCTAGGGTATATGCACATATGTGAAGTTGTTAGCTCAAAGGATAAGGATAGTTTATATATTCTTCCTACGTAATTCAAAATTGACATCCAGGACAATCGAAGAAATTCCAAGGTCCCCTAAAAGCATATTTGTACATCTGTCTTCAAACAATCCAACAAACTTTCACCATTCCTATGTTTCTTTCATCTTTACCATTTTGTGGGCATTTGTGCCAAGATAATTTGCATTTATCTTACTACTAGTGATTTGATGCGTCTTACTAAATGGTCCTTTATAATTCATAATGCTTTTGATAGCTGTTGGTCCACATTCTTTAACTTCTGATAATTTGGTAACATTGCTCTTTACATATCTTAAAATCTGAAATGATCAACTATTCCTTGTGTATCAACGATGACTGCAGTAAATGTCCTCTCTTTTATTTCTCATTGAGTTATGTGTTATATTCATTTTCCAAAATTATTAAATGCTTAAAATGCATGAAATGTCAGTGTTGATTAATATAAAAAACAATTTCAGCAAAATTAAGGAATCACAGAATTTTAGAGTTGGAAGTTGTAATGTATTCCAACCTATTACCCAAAGAATTTTAGTGGAACACATCTGATATTTGATCATACAAGATCTACTTAATTATTCTCAATGAGAGATAACTCATTTTTCCAAGAAACCATTTCCATTTTTGAGTGGCTCTTATCCTACAGAAGTCTTTTTTTTAGTTTCATTTTGTTTTGTCCTCTGACAACAAGCCCCTATTTGTTTCTTTGTAATTTCCACCTATTCATACTGGTTCTGCCCAAAACAAATGTTTCTTTTTTCTTTTGTATGTGTTCCTAGTTCATTTTACATAATTTTAGGGGATATAATTGCAAATTTGCAGTCATTCAGGCTGAATAGGTGGCAGTCTTATTGACTGTATTACTTGTTTTTATGTACTTTGGGTATATGTCCACTTTTCAGCTACATCTTTCACTATTTGCTTAAGTCTAAACTAGCATATGTACAACCAGATTCTCAAACAATTTCTAAAGAAAGATTTAACATACACTCTCCTCCCTTCATTATTTCCTTTCCTTTCTGAATATATTATACATACATATGTGTATACACTTGCAAACATAAATATAAACACATGCATATATACATATATATGTATATGATTATATGTGTGTAGCACCAGTGCAATATTCACAACTCGCACTGCAGCTGTGAATATCTTGGCACAATTCTGAGTCATGAAATACAACACTCTCCACATGGAAGACAGAACCAAAATATTTATTCAGACACCAGAAAGTCAAATCCATCATAATCTATACAAAAAATCAATGCAGAGAAAAACACCATCCCCAAGCCTTTCCCCTGCTAGGCTTCCCACAAACCAGCTCCATTAAAGAAATCACAAACAAGACCCCTTAAAGAAAATCACAAACAAGCTCTTTTACACATACTAACCAGCTGTCTGCTTGCCTGCATCTCTCTTAGCTCTGACCAGATTCTGACCAAGTTCCTCTCAGCTCTGCTGTAGCTCTGCCTCTTCCTGTCCCACACTTCCTGTATCATTCAGCAAACTCCTCTTACCATATGCTCCATGTGACTCAGACTTCCATGTGTCCCAGGCTGGCCACATGGGCCTATTAACAAATGGGAAAGATCTTCCCACTTAAATTACCATACACACACATACACAAATATCCTTATCTACATAAAACGTTCAAATTTAATAAATGCTGCAAGCACCAAGAGACTCTTACTGTCTTGCTATTACTAACTTTCCAAATTCCCTACTAATTCAGTGTCAGATAAACAACATAATAATTTCCTCATGTGGGGCGTCTATTTTATGGCAATGAGTTTTATATTGGCTGACATATCATAGAAAGAATGAAATAAATCTTATTCTCAAAGTGATTGCATCCTAATGAAGAGTAGATATAGCTATATCTATAGAGTAGATACTTATTGATAAGTCTATTGCCTGATATTATATGCATACATGTATATATTTATGTGTTAATATATTTATGCATGTATATTTTTATACATATGCATATCTACCTATCTAAAGAGGAACAATACAATAACAATAATGAATTATTTTCATCAGGCTCAAATCAATAGAATAAATGAGTAAAGATTACAGTTGATTATAATCAGACATTGAGGTTTTGTCAACTTATAAAAATTTTTTTTTTTTTGGCAAGATCAAGGATGAGCCTTATGCATTTCAGGAAAAATACTGATTTTACCAACCGAAAAAGTTTTCTCCATTAATTATTTTATATTCTAATAATTAGCAATGATTCTCCATTTAATTAAACTTGGAAATATTGAGAATATAAAACCAACAATTTTCCTTTAAAGATCAATAATTTCTTGCAATTTTAATACAATATGGAGATATTCTGCCTGAGTCTTTTCACAATCCTCTTTCCATCAGTAAAACTATCTCCAATTTCTGGTAATATCTTGCAATGAATCATTAGATAAATGCCACTTTAATAAAGACAATCCAGGTGTACTGATAAAATACTATGATTGAATACCTTTAATCTCTTGGCTTCATTAGGTAAGTGGCAGGCTGTTATGGTCTTTTCTTACTTATTCTGCTTGAGCTGCCAACCTTATCCTGTGGTTATTAATAATGACAGATCATTTATTACTTTATGAGAATACAAATACATTTCCACCTCCATCTTATATATTTCCCAAGCCCTAAAGATTGCCAATTAAGAAAGTCAGTAGCACTCCAGAAGAGATAGCTGTATTTATTTCCAGCCTTTATACTCATTTCCAAAATTTCTTTACAAATTCAGAATGAATAATTATGAATTTTTCTCATTTGGGATATCCTACCTTCTGCCAAATTGTACTTGAGTGCAAGTGCAGAAAGCTGGTATATTAATTATAATAAGTAATCCATTCTCACAAAACAGCTAGCAAATAAGTAATAAGTCCATGAATAGTTGGGCTTCTATTCTACAGCCTGAAAAACTTATTGAAAAACAATGCTATAAATAGGTATTTAACTAGAAAATAATCCAAATATATGTATATCACATTTCAACTCAACTCTAGTAAAATTCTCACTTCTGCTAATAAAAAAGCTAATATTGACTTGTTCCTGTGAGAAAAGTGAGACACAGTCAACAGATTTTTCTTTGTATGTTTGTGCTTTTTCTCACGTAATCTTTCAAAGCACTTAAAATAATCATATTACCTATCTTAACACTTCCTTGGTTGAGATCATATATCTGATTATTCTATTCCCACTTAATAATTCAAACACATATATCTTTCAAGTGTAAAAAAAAAATAAAAATATGCTGAGTGTTTTATCATGAAACCTAAGGCAATATCTAAATGAATATGAATCAGTGAATGAGTGGTAAAGTATGGCTGGAAAGTTAATTCAGCATGATAGAGGTAGGGCACAGATAATCAACTAAGAATAAAAAAACCTAGGTTCTAGTTAGGGGGTGTGCTGGAACCAGCTTTAACCAGCTCACAAGAGGTGAATATTAAATTTTCAGAGTGAACTTTTAAAACGTGTATATCTGTATATACTAAAATTTAGGCCCTGTTTTGTTGTTGATGTTTTTAATTGAGTAGAATGTTTTCTAATAAAGTATTAGAGAAAATACTAATAACTAATATTAAAATATTAAATTAAAATATTAAAAGTATACCTTGCATATATTTGTTTTGGAGAGTTATTTAGTGAAGATTAATCAGAAAACTCCTTCTTCCTTTCCAAAATAACCAGTGGTGAAATCCTGGAAAAATAATTTAACTTCTCTGGGCCTCAGCTTAAAATGTTAAAATCATAAAATTATCTTAAAATCACATAGTCATATAAGATGAGGTTTTAATATCACCCACTGCCAATTCTAAGATTCCCTGGTAATAATTTTTTGTGAGGAGGTAGAGAGGAAGGAGGGAGAGAGAGAGCAAGAGAAGAAGACAAAGAGAGAGAGAGAGAGAGAGAGAGAGAGAGAGAGAGAGAGAGAGAGAGAGAGAGAGAGAG
The DNA here is from genome assembly GCF_028372415.1 of Notamacropus eugenii. Lineage (NCBI taxonomy): Eukaryota > Metazoa > Chordata > Mammalia > Diprotodontia > Macropodidae > Notamacropus > Notamacropus eugenii. Next base: position 392,233,687 of record NC_092876.1, read on the forward strand.
AGAGAGAGAGAAATGGAGGAAGAAGAGATGACAAAATTCTTAAAAGGAAAACGGAAAAAGGGTAGAAAATAAGTTAGGTCAGATAAGCATTTTCATTTATCCTTAGATTTCTTTAACAAGAAATCATAGTTCATTGTCCCTATATTCAAATTGTTTATTTCTTAGTAATTCTTTGTTCATTCATGTTATGTGTATTTATTTGTTTTAGGGGGATTTATTAGTTGTCCATTTAGCTTTTCATCTATCTGTCTGTCTGTCTATCTATTTATCTATCTATCTATCTATCTGTCTATCTATCTATCCATCTATCCATCCATTTATTTTTTGGTACCAGGCATTTGACTACATTGGCATAGGTAACTTGGGTTGAGGAAATTTATTTTTTATCAATGTGGATAAACTGCCTAGCAATTTACTATGAAAGGGTGGCCTCTAATAATATAGTATTGTTATTTCAAGTCTCAGAGTGAAGAAACATAAACTCTAACCTAGTCTGAATAATTCCTAAATAGCAATATTCAATAAACATGTTCATACCTTGCAGTTAAAAGTACAGCTCTACTTAAAATCCTCTATAAAAAGTCTTATTACCAAATGAGACAATCATTTCCACTTTGGGGATGCTTCAGCTTTTTACAGTATCAACCCCTGCAGTGTTTCAACAAGAATAATTCTCCCCCACTGCAACTTTTATCAGTTGGTTCAACTTGGTGAGTTTGAAGAAGTTTTTTCTGGACAGTAGCCCTTTCAATATTTAGAAAGTAGTATGTTCCTCCATAACGTTCTTCCCTTCTCCAGGATAAACATACTTTGTTCCTTCATGTGAATCCAATATACTCTATTTGAATGTCATTCCTAAAGCATGATACCTAGAACTAAATATAAAGTTCCTTTCTGTCAACAGTCTCAATTAATTTGGCATTAGATTTTGTTAATATTTTGAACTAATACGTCCCTTTATTGACTCATATTTAACATGATAGTGGTATTGTGGTATAGTAGAGAGTAGGCCTTTGAGTTGTGAAAACCCAAGTGTAAGACACACCTTTGACTCCATAACTTTGTGCACTATGCTTAACTTTTCAATAGTCTAGAACAGAGGTATCAAACACCAGCACTACTCCAGAGTATGGCCTAAAACAGATTAAAATTGTAAAACACTTAACAAAATAAAAAAAAAATTACAACAGGACACAGACAATATGTGATTTTCTAAGTGATTTTTGGTACACCAAAATCCTTATATATTGTCAGTGATATCAAACTAAAAGGACAACGTATTTCTATGGGCCAATATTGACTTAGAAAACCACAGATTAACCTTGTCTCTGTTGCACTGTATTTTTATTTATTTTATCAAATGTTTTCCAACTACATTTTAGTCTGGTTCAAGCTAAACTCCTTATACCAAGGAAGTCACATATCTAGTGATATGTGAGTTTTCCTAATTAATATACATGTTTTAATGGTAAGTATGAACTTTGCTGTTTTTGTTTTAGCATAATCAAAAAGTATAATGCCTCTGTTTGAATGTGATTAAGAGGATCTTTCCCACACATTATTGGGCCTTGGAGGATTTGTAAGAAGGTCCCAAGCCTTTTGTTGTTGAGGCACTGGTTCTCAAGCGATGTAATGCTCTCTGGCTCTACAAGTGTATAAAGACTCTGAGGGTGAATTTTTACTTTGAGGCTTAGTTTTTGTAAGAGTGTTTGTTTGGCCTGATGAGGACTCTGGGGAATAGCTAAGGCTTTGAGGCCTTGAGGCACAGGCTTTGAGAAGCCAGATATTATGGTTCCCTCTCTGGTAACTTGTCAGACATCTGTACCCATTTGTTGAGTAAGGGTCAGGCAAAGGAAGTTATGTCTGTTGATTACTTTGGGGCTTACTAATTGGAAGTGTTTATTTGGCCAGATGAGGACCCTGGGAAGCCACTAAAGGAGCCCCCTGGCTTTGAGAGCCTAGATGTCATGCTTCTGTCTCTGGTAACTATGGTCAGACAGTTTGAACTGTCTGTTGAATTCAGGCAGAGGAAACCATGCTGACTCTTAATTTCTCTACATTTTCTTTGAAATTCAGGGTGCTGACTCCCCTGATCAAACTGAATGACATATGTACTTGGTTAAAGGAATGATAAATGTGCTTGATTAAAGTGATTGTTAACCCCTTGATAGTTGCTTCCCTTCTATGAAAGAAGATCTAAGAGGCTGTGATAGCAGGCTTACTATATGTTGGAGTGCTTACTTATACACATGTCCATATTGATACTGATCATAAAACCTTTGGATTCTTTTGAATTAGCCTTCTGTTTAGTTGAAAATAAGCTCCTTAAAGGCAAATTGCTCTATCCCACCCCTTTGTATTTCTGCTTTCTAGTATAGTATTTTCCTAAATTACTGCCTAATAGGTACTTAATAAGTACTTATTGCATTGAATTGAATTATCTTGTCATGTCTCCCTCATATTATAATTAATTTAAACTCATTGGTAAGGATGTACATATGAATACATTTGTGTGTGTTTAATATGTGTGTATACATGCATACATACATGCACATACATATGTCTTTAAATTTTCATGTTAATAAGTTTGCACTTCATCATAGCCTGGCAATACTTTTTAACTCCTGTCTATATTTACCAGTTTGATAGGCTTACCATGCAGATTTATGTGATTTGCAGATGTGTTAATTGATGTCATCTTAGCCTTCATCCAGATCACTGAAGAAAGTATTTTAAAGAAAAAGGTCATCTCTCTCTCTCTCTCTCTCTCTCTCTCTCTCTCTCTCTCTCTGTGTGTGTGTGTGTGTGTGTGTGTGTGTGTCTCTGTCTCTCTTTCTGTCTCTGTCTCTCTTCTCTCTCTTTCTCTTTCACCTAAGTGATGAAATTTCCCCAAGAGATCTCCCTTACCTACCACTGGAAAGTTATTCTAAACCTGTAGTCAAGCACCACTTACCTGAAAGTAAAGAAGCATTGTTTGATGGGTTACAACTGGACATTGGATTCATTCTGCAATTCTAATATATTCGAATGTTTTTTCCTTTACATTATTATTCTCAATCTGTATATTTTTTTTACTTCTTTTTATTTGACTGTGTACAACTTTAAATAAATACTTCTGATTTTCTATAAATCACTCATACTATCCTTTCTTATACTGCAAAGATAATCCATTATATTCATACATCATATTTAATCATATATCATATTATTCATCCATTGTAATAATATTGGGAACCCAACTAGTTTCTATGCATTTCTTTTACCACAAAGCTACTAGCATGAATACATATACATGCATATTTCTGTTACCTTTAACTTGGACTTTTTACTATACAATGAAAATTAATATTATTGTTGCCAAGGATATGACTAATTTTGTGACTTTTCTAGCATAATTACAAAGTCTTTTTGCATCTATTCATATACCATTCACATTTCCACTCACAGTGCATAAGTGTGGTATATTTTATGAACAACATAAAATTCATATTGAGAAATCTCAGTTGTCAGTGAAAAGCTAGAACAGGAGAGTTACTACTAAAGTTTGAAGTGGTCAGTCATATATGTATTTATGGATTATATGCATATATTTATAGATATAGGCATGCACATATATGTGTATATATACATATATATATACACATATATGTTTCTGTGTATGTTTTTCTTGTTTTGAAGCAGAGGATAGATTCTATAAGAAAATTTCCTTTTTGTCCTCTATGATTTCTTGGGATATATTGCAATGAGTTTTACATGAACTCTTAATTAAAGTATACAGAAGTAATATAATCACTGAAAAATGAAAATACTTATTTTAATGACCCTAGCACTCTTGTCTTCTGATTAATCAAAGCTATTACACATTCATTTCCAATTGATATGTTTCACGTTCTTCTATTAAGGTTTCTTATGGGTGAAATACTTAAAACAATGGGTGTCTTCTTTCTGAAAGGTGATATTCTTAATAGATTGTTAACTCCTTGAAGGTAAGACCCAGATTACCTAGTTAATATCCAATTGCTAGCATAGTAGATCCTCAAAAATAAGTTGGCATTATTCTATTGTTACTGTGTCTTTGATACTATCCTTTCATTTGAATCAAAGGAATGGGGCATAGAAAAGAGAAGACCCATGATTTGATTAGGTAGAAAATTTTGAGTTAGAAAATTCCTTCCACTGATATAAAACAACATCATATAACTATAATCATAGGAGATTTCTGAGAGCATTGATAGGTAACATGGGTGAGAGTCAGGACTTAAACTTAGATTCTGAAATCAGTTCTCTATCTTCTATGACTTACTGCTGCACAACAAAGAGTGTAAGTAAAAAAAAGGCTTTAAAAGTTAAAGTATAATTCCAAATATGAAGGTCCAAATAAATAAAGATTTTTCAAAGGTAGAGTAATGTAATGCAATGGATCTCCTCCTATTCGTTCTTTCCACTTGACACAGAGTAAGTCCCTCCCCACCATGATACTTGTTAATCACTATGAAAAGTGTTATTGATATGTTTGTATGTGACATCCTAATAAACCAAAGGGAATATTTTATGAATAGGAATGCTAGTATAGAGAATGAGAAATGTAAGTCACTTACTTTTCTTCAGATCATGAGAATTACTGTTAGCCCAGAAAGCCAAATTGTTGGAATGGTTCTAAATTATAATGTTGATTGAAGAGAAATACTTTTAAACTAGTTACTGATATAGACACTACAGTTTTTAAATAATTAAATGTGAGTGCCTCAAGCAAGTCTACTCTGGCATCTTACAAAATCATATAACATTGAGATAATCACTTTAAAACATCATTAATTGGATTCAAAACAATTCATATGCTTCAGAAACTTGATTCCTAAAAGATGAATGTAATCAAAGCTAATCTCATCGAATGGGGTGAAAGGCTTTAAATGGAATGATGCATTGTCTCAAATATCACAACCTTTCCCTTTTAAAATATGGTGACAGTCAGAACTTTATTGTCTTATGAAGACAATTCTTTGGCAATCCATTCTGCATCCTTCTTTGTGAACTAATTTTGTATTCCTCCTGACAGTTCCAAATGGAGTTCAGGCTTCTTTGATTGCTAAAAATAACAAGCAGCACAGAAATCAGAAAATGTTTCTACCTATTAAGAAATTCACTAATTGCCCTATTAGCAGGTTATCCTTTATAAAGAGATAGTGAAAAATTAATTATGAATGTAATAGGGTTTGCAAAGTTAATGAAGAATATTCACAGAAAATTCACATTATTTAGAGTGCTTTCTCCATGCACATTCAACTAATTCTATTGCAATTCAAATGTTAAAGAAGTTCACATGTGGATAAATTTACTCCAACTCATAAATTTATTTATACAGAGGGAATTGACCTTGGAACCAGAAGGTCTTAGCTGTATTTTCTTCTATGGCACTAACAGAAAGTATTAACTTGGACAATCATTTAAATGCTATCCTTTATTTTCTTCACTGAATAAAGTTAATAATACTTGTTTTATGCAAAACAAAGGTTGTATGATGATCTAATGAGGTAACATACGTAATAGTTCTTTGAAAAGTCAATTATTTAAGTATGTATGACTATGACATTCTTATTTTTATTGAATTTTTATTTTCCTCTGACTCAACTTTTTTTCAAAGGAGTTCAGCTATAGATATTCTATATTTAATATATTATGAGATATTATAAGGTGAATGTTTTAAAAGTGATTTTCATTTTAATAGAATAAATGTATTTGATTTACAACTCGTTCTCTGTAACCTCAACAAAAGCATCTTCAGTAGTATAAATCTAGTATAAAATAGAATGATAAGGATATGTATTTTTTCAATTTTCATATGATTTTTGCCTTTCCTATTAAGACTACATTTGGAGAATTTTTCATTTCATGTGGTTTGGAGATTATGAAGTTGATATGGTGTAATCAATTGCAAATGTTCTCTTTTTTTTTTTCACTGAGATTGACTCCATTTACTCATTCCCATCTTCACAATTTGTTCAAGAGGAAAGCACTTTGTGTGTGTTAACATGCTATGAAATCATCATCATCATCATCATCATCATCTTCATCACCATCACCAAATAAAATGTTAACATTTACATAATTATTTTCCTAAGGATATTTTCATAGTTTATATCTTTAAAAAATCAAACTAAATAACTTTTCAGTTGAGATAATAACATATATGTAACTTTATTCAGTATCTATGAACTGTTATTAAGTGTTCAGTTTAAAAATAACGCACTTGATTTGGCCAATCCAGCAACAGGCTTTTTCGGAAAATAATGGGCACACTAATTTTTGACAAGTTGAAACTCAGTATTATGTAAAACTATAAAATTATGAAATTAAATTGAATTAAACTAAATTAAATTAGGAATTCAGGATAGAGATTTTTATAGCCCTCATTTTAGGAAAAGGACAATTCTTTTTTCTGCCTACTTAATTCATACATCCTTGGGGGTATAGAAGTAACAAACATTTTGTTAGGAGTAGATTGATAGTAGATACCCTCCCTCATCCACATCACCCCGATGTTGTGTTTTTATTACACTATGAGAGAGACACTAACCTTCTCAGGCTCATTTGTCACTTCCAAACCACACCGTTTAATCCCTCCAACACACACACACACACACACACGCACACACACACACACACAAACACCCCTCTGTTGTTGTAGAGGGCAACAACATCCTCCCAATCCCTCTGGCTCTCAGCCTAGGAGTAATGAAGGTTTTTAACTACATCTAACTCATATGTCCATATTTCCATGTCCTATTATTTTCCCCTTTTGAAGCATCTCTTTTATACTCCCCCTTTCTTTCCTGTGCCCCTGTTACCACTGCAGTTCAAACGTTCAGCACCTCATTTCTGGATTATTACAATAGCCTATGTAAAGGTGTGACCCCCCTAAATTTTTCCTCACTCTAATCCAGCTTCCATTCAGCCACGATGGTGATTTTCCTAAAGTGCAGTTCTGATCATTGCATATTCCCCCTACTCACTAAACTCCAGTAGCTTTTGCTGTCCCTAGGATCAAATACAAAATGTTCAGTTTGGCATTGAAATATCTTCATAACCTAACCCTCTCCTATCATTTTAGCTTTTTAATTTTTTTCTTTTCTTTTTTTTTATAGCTTCCTCCTCAACACATACTCTTCTATTCAGTGACATTGGCCTCCTGCATGTTCTGCACACAAGGCATTCCATCACTTTGTTTCAACCATTTTTTTTCTTGTTGTCCTCTATGCCCAGAATGTTCTTCCTTATCCTTTCCAACTACTGATTTAAAATCCTACATTCTAGGTCTAGAGCCAAGACAGTGCAGAGAAGGTAGCAACTCACCCCCAAATCCCTGCAAAAGTCTTTAAAAATGACTCTAAACCAATTATAGAGCAGCAGAACCCACAAAAAATGGAGTGAAACAAATTTCCAGCTCAAGAACACTTGGAAGGTCAGCAGGTAATGATTCTTGCATCAGGGTGAGAGAGGAATATAATCCAGAGTAGTCCATGCCAGCACAGCCCTAGCCACAGCAAGCAAGGAAAAGACTTTAGGGTGACTGAATCATTGCAGCAGTGTCAGTTTCCAGACCTCCCAGCCCACAGACCATAAGGGGGTCAGATAAGTGGTCAGAAGAAACAAACCAGGAGTAGGCCTTAAGAGTGACTAAATCAGCAATGGCAGCAGCAGCACTAGCAGCTGCTTCCAGAAATCTTAGCCCACAAGTGGTAAGGGGGTTGAACAACTGGTCAGAAGGATATTACAGGGGTCTCTTTGCTAGCACTAGGCAGTATTCTATTGCTTTGCCCATACTTCTATCTGTGTCGCATTCTTGGCTGGCAATCTCAGGGAGAAGAGTGTTATCAATACACAGTTTGCTGCCACAGTGGAGGGGGGACTGCCCTCACAGAATGAGGGCAGAAAAAAGTGGTAGAAGCAAATCATAGATCAGAACACAAGCCAGGAGTGTAGTAAACACATTTGTCCTTAGACAATACCATCTTGGAAAATATGAAATTATAAAGGTGCCTAGAAGTATCTCTGAAAACAAAGCCCCAGATACTTGGGACAGAGTGCCCTCCATCAGGCAGATAAAAAAAAAGTAAAAGGACTTATATGTATAAAATATTTATACCAGCTATTTTCTTGGGGCAAAAAATGACAAATTAAGGGGAAGTCCATTAACTGGCAAATGGCTGAAGAAACTGAGATACTGATTAAGATGAAAAATAATTGTACTATAAGAAATGATGGGTAGGGTTCTCTGAAAAAAAATCCTGAAAGGATTTTCATAGACAGTTACAAAGTGAAATGTACTGTGTACAAATTACAGCAATACCAGCTGTGAATGACTTAGCTATTCTCAATAATACAAAACATAATACAACACTGAAGAACTTAGGATGAAATATGCTATCCATCCCCAGAGAAATTACTAAATTGTCTGAATAGAGACTGAAGCATACATTTTTTCTTTATTTTTCTTGAGTTTTCTTTTTGTCTGTTTTCTTTCACAACATGACTATTATGAATATGTTTTGCATTACTAAGCATGTATAGGTAATATTGAATTGTTTGTCTTCTCAATAAAAGGGGAGACTGACAAAGGGAAAAATTTTTAACTGAAAGTTTTAAAAAGGAATGTTAAATTTGTCTTTACATGTAACTGGGGAAAATAAAATTTAAAAATACTAAATACTGTTTATGTCATAACAAAAAAAGAAAGTTTTGAAAAAGGGAGCCAAGACGTTGGAGTGAAAGCAAGTACTCAACTTAGCTCTACTACAAACTTCTTCAAATACCTCAAAAAAGACAATCCAAACAAATTTTAGAGTGACAGAATTCACTGGGAGATACAATATTGAATATTTCCATCCCAGGACAGCCTGGAAGAAAAATGGGAAGGATCTATTGCATGGGACAGGAGGAATGCAGAGAGCACAGACTGCACCAGCATGGACCCTGATATAGAAAAGCTGAACAGGAAGTGTGAGAGGGTTGGAAGCAGAAGAACAGTGTAAATTTTCAAACATATTAGCCCAGGATGGGAGATCAGCAGAACTGAGAGAGAAACACAGGACCCTTGTAACAAAAGCAATTGTACCTAAGAGTATCAGCCTGCAGATTGGATGTCAGTAAGTCACCTACTGGAACTTCCAGGAGCCAACTTTGTGAAGTGATCTGTAAGTGCTATCTCCTTTCACTTCTTGCCCTAGAAAAACACAGAGGATATTTCCCTAGGAAATATCCAGGAATATTGGGATCAGTGAAAGGGGTAAACAGTCTCTTAGCTGGAGAGGCTATGATGACAAGAAAGACAAAAATACACACTCAAAAGAAGACAAAAACGTCAAAGCTCCTATATTGAAAGCCTCTGATAAAAATATGAATAAGTCTCAGGACATGTAAGGCTTGAAAAAGGATTTTGAAAATCAAGTAAGCAAAGTAGAGAAAAAATTGAGAAATGAGAGTCTAGCTGGAGAGGCTAGAAAAATCACAAAGGGGAGTCTCTCTTGCTGTGGCTGAAGGGTACCAGTGCAGGACCAGAGCTGTCCCAGACAACCCCACCTCAGTGAACCAGGAAGAGATCCTGAGCTCCAGAGGGGTGGAGCTTGTAAGCACCAACAACAGGACTACAGGTGTGCCTTTTCACAGCCAGGGGAATCAGGAAGACACTAGTGCAGAGGGAGTTCACCAACCCCTGAGCCTGACTGTGCTCTATCTCAGTATAGGAGACCTCCTGTGGACAGACCACCCCTCCTTCACACTTCACACAGTCTCAGAAAGACTTCGCCAGACCTATGCTTTGGCACAGCAGCCAGCTCAGCACCAGATAAGCTGCAGCATCTTAACTTCTAACTGAAAGAACCAGAGACCACAATACACAAAGCCTCAAGTTCTCAGCACAAGAACTGTGCATCAGAGACCCCTGTGCCCAGAAGCAGAGATCCATGTTAAAAACCAGGACAAAGGCAATCATCATGATCAGAAAGTAAATCAGAAAAGAAAACAAACATAGAATCTTACTATGGGGGCAAGGACCAAAACATGAATACCAAAGAGGTCAGCATTAAAACTGTACTCCCATTGGAAACCATAGAATGGAATATGAACTGGTCTCAAGCTCAAATTAGAGAGGTAGAAGAAAAATTGGGGAATCATTTTAAAAACAGGAAAAAAGAATTCATGGAAGAATTTAAAAAGAAAAATGCACAAATGGATAAAGAGATACAGAACCTACTGGGAACAATTGGACAAGTGGAAAAATAGATGTCAAAGTTAACTGAAGAAAACAATCGATTCAAAATTAAAATTGGGCAAGTAGAAACTAATGACCTATGAGACATCAAGTATCAAACAGAATCTAAAAAAAATGAAAAAAAAAGAAGGAAATGTAAAATATCTCATTGAAAAAACAATTGATGAGGAAAATAGATTAAGGAGAGAAAATCTACAAATTATTGGTCTACCAGAAAGCCATGATGAAAAAAAGAGGCTGGATGATATCTTCCAAGAACTCATCAAGGAAAACTGCCCTGAGATCCTAGACCCAGAGAGGAAAATAGTCATAGACAGAATCCACCTATCACTTCCTGAAAGAGATCCCAAACTGAACACACTAAGGACTATTATTGCCAAATTCCAGAACTATTAGGTTAAGGAGAAAATACTGCAAGCAGCCAGAAAGAAACAATTCAAATATTGAGGAAGAACAAACAGGATCAAACTTTGCAGATTCTAATGATCAATTACCCAACAAAATTAAGCATAATATTTCAGTGAAGAAGATGGACATTCAGTGAAATAAGGGATTTCCAGACCTTCCTGATGAAAAAGCCAGAGCTCACTAGAAATTTGATATTCAAATTCAAGTCTCAAGAGAGGCATAAAAAGGTAAATAGGGAAAAAATCTGATATTCAATATAGGCAAACTGTTTACATACTTATAGTGGAAGGATATACTTGGTAATCTAGGGAATTCTGTATTTATGGTGATATTTAAAAGAGTTACACATAGAGAAAGACAGTGGGTATAAATTAAATGATATGGTGATAAACAATGTGATTTAAGGATGTGAAGGGATTGTAACAGGAGATGTAAAAAGGAAGGAGGAGGCAGAAAAACGTAAATTATACCACAGGAAGATGCATACAAACATATTGAAATAGTGGGAAAGAGGGGAGGGAGATGAATGTTTGAGATTTACTCTCATATGAGTTGGTTGAAGATAGGAAAAACAAACTCAGTTAAATATAGATATCTAACTTGCCCTACAGGACTTAGGAGGGAAAAGAGAAAATAAAAGTGAAGGGCATTGATACAAAGGAGAGTAGACTGAGGGAGTCAGTGGTCAAAAATTAAAACTCTATTGGGGAAAGGAAGGGAGAAGGGAGAACTAAAATCACGAATAGGGGGAAATAGGAGGGAGGGAAATACACAGATAGCAATCATAACTGTGATTGTGAATGGGATGAACTCTCCCACAAAAACAGAGATGGATAGCAGAATGGATTAAAAACCATAATCCAACAATATGTTGTTTACTAGAAAGACATATGAAATGAGGGATACACGGAGGGTAAAGGTAAAAGGTTGGAAAAGAATATACAATGCTTCAGCTGATGTAAAAAAAGCAGGGGTAGCAATCCTAAGTTCAGACAAAGAAAAGCTCTCTATTATATGGCTAAACAAAAGAGATAAGGAAGAAAACCATATCCTACTAAAAGGCACCATAGACAATGAAACAATATCATTACTAAACATATATGTACTGAGCAGTATAGCTTCCAAATTCTTAGAGAAGTCAACTGAGTTACAGGAATAAATGGACAGCAAAACTGTACTAGTGAGGGACTTGAACAACCCCTTCTCTGAAACTGATAAATCTAACCTGAAAATGAAGAAACAAGTTAAGCAGGTGAATAGAAATGTGGATAAGGTAGATATGATAGATATCTGGACAAAATTGAATGGGAATAGAAAGGAATATACTCTTTCATCAGCAGTAAATGGCACATGTACAAAAATTCACCATGTGCTAGGGAATTAAAACTTCACAGTTCAGTGCAGAAAGGCAGAGATACTTAATGTATCCTTCTCAGTTCATAATGCAATAAAAATTATATGTAATAAAAGGCCATGGAAAGATGGACCAAAGATGAATTGGAAACTAAATAATCTAATTGTATTGAATAAGTGTGTTGAAACAACAGATAATAGAAACAATCAATAATTTCACCCAAGAGAATGAAAATAATGAGTCAACCAACCAAAACTTATAGGATGCTATAAAATCAGTTCTTAAGGGAAGTTTTATATCATTGAATGCCTACATGAATAAAATAGAGAAAGAGGAGATCAATGAATTGGGCAGGCAGCTGAAAAAGCTAAAAAAAGTACAAATTGAAAACCCCCAAGTAAATACAAAAGTGGAAATACTGAAAATCAAAGGAGAGACTAATGAAATTGAAATTAAGAAAACTATTGAACTAATAAATAAACTTAAGTGTCGGTTTTATGAAAAATAAACAATAAAATTGATAAACCTTTGGTCAATTTGATTTAAAAAAAAGAAAGAAGAAAAACAAATTATTAATATCAAAAATAAAAGAGTGAACCCACTTACGAGGAGGAAATTAAAATAATTAGAAATTACTTTGTTCAATTGTATGCCCATAAATTTGACATTCTAAGTGAGATGGATGAATATTTAAATAAAATATGAATTGCCCAGATTAAAAGAAGATGAAGATGAATACTTAAATAACCCCACCTCAGGCAAAGGAACAAACCATCAATGAATTCCCTAAGAAAATATCTTCAGGCCAGATGGACTGACAAGTAAATTCTTTCAAACAATTAAAGAACAGTGAATTCCAATACTTTATAAACTATTTAGGAAACTTGACCAAAACAGAGTCGTACCAAAATACTTTTATGGTACAAATGTGGATCTGATGCCTAAATCAGGAAGAAACAAAAGAGAGAAAGAAAATTATAGACCAATTTCCCTAATGAATATAGATGCAAAAATTTTAAACAGAATAATAGCAAAAAGGTAACTGCAACCTATCACATGAAAAATACATTATGATGAGGTAGAATTTACACCAGGAATGCTGGGCTGGTTCAACATTAAGGAAACTCTCAGCGTTATTGATCATATCAACAAGAAAAGTGGCAGAAATCATAATATTATCTCAATAGATGCAGAAAAAGATTGCACAAAATGCAACTTCCATTCTTATTGAAAACACTGAAGAACCTAGGAATAAATAGAGCTTTCCATTAAATAATAAGCAGTATCTACCTAAAACCATCAGTAAGCATTATATGTAATGGGGATAAGCTAGACACATTTCCAATAAGATCAGGGGTGAAACAAGGATGTCCATTATCACCACTGTTATTCAGTATAGTACTAGAAATGTTAGCTTAAGCAATATGAGAAGAAAAGGAAATTGAAGGATTAGAATAGGGGAAGAAGAAACTAAGCTATCACTCTTTGCAGATGACATGAGGATATACTTAGAGAATCCTAGGGAATCAAGTAAAAAAATACTTGAAATAACAAAACAGCTTTTGCAAAGTTTCAGGTTTCAAAATAAATTCGCATAAATCATCTACATTTCTATATATTACTAACAAGTCCAACAGCAAGAGATGGAAAGAGAAATTCTATTTAAAGCTATGGTAGATACTTTCAAATACTTGCAAGTGTACCTGGCAAAACAAACCCAGGGACTATATGAACACAACTACAAAACACTTTTTACACAAATAAAGTCAGATCTAAGTAATTGGAAAAGCATCAGTTGCTCGTGGGTAAACTGAGCTAATATAATAAGAATCAGAATTCTACCTAAGTTAATTTACTTATTCAGTGGAACACCTATCAAACTATGAGAAAAATATTTTCTAGACTTTAAAAAATAATATCAGAGTCCATTTAGAAGTACAAAAATTCCAGCATATCAGGGGAATGAATGAAAATAAATGCTAGGGAAGGTGACTTAGCCCTATCAATCTCAAATTGTATTATAAAGTAGCAATCATCAAAACCACTTGATACTGGCTAAGATATAGAGGGGTAGACAAGTGGAATAGATTAGATAACCAATAAATAGTAGTCAATAAATATAGCAGTCTATAAACTCAAGGACCCCATGTTCTGTGATGAGAACTCACTGTTTGGTAAAAACTACTGGGAAAACTGGATAACAGTGTGGCAAAAACTAGGCATAGACTAATGCCTAACATCATACACAAGAATAAAGCCTGAATGGATACCTGATATAAGTATAAAGCCTGATATTATAAACAAATTAGGGGAGCAAGGAATAGTGTATTTGTCAGATTTATGAAGAATGGAGGACTTTATGACCAAACAAGAGACAGAGAACGTTATGAAATGCAAAATGAATAATTTTGATTACATTAAATTGAAAAGTTTTAGTATAAATAAACAATGCAACAAAGACTAAGAGGGAAGCAGAAAACTGGGAAAGAAATTTTCCAACTAGTGTCTGTGATAAAGGCCTCATTTTGAAAATATAGAGAGAAGTGAGCCAAATTTACAAGAATACAAGTCATTTCTCCATTGACACATGGTCAAAGGATATGAACAGGCAGTTTTTAGAGGAAGAAATTGAAGCTATCTATAGTTATATGAAAAAATGCTGTAAATCACTATTGTTTAGAGAGATGCAAATCAAAACCACTCTGAAGTACCACATCACACCTATAAGATTGGCTAACATGACAAAAGAGTAAGACGATAAATGTTGGAGAAGATGTGGGAGAGTTGGAACCAAGTCATTGTTGGTGGAGCTGTGAGCTAATTCAACCATTCTGGAGAACAATTTGGAACTATGCCCAAATGGCTACAGAAATGTGCATATCCTTTGACCCACCAATAGCACTTCTAGGACAGTATTCCAAAGAGATAGTTTAAATGGGAAAAGGTCCCCCATGTACAAAAATATTTATAGCAGTTCTCTTTGTGGAGGTAAAGAACTGGAAATCAAGGGGATGTCCAACAATTTGGGAATGATTGAACAAATTGTCGTATATGAATAAAATAGAATACTATTGTGTTATAAGAAATGATGAACAAGAACATTTAGACAGTCCTGGAAGGACTTACAAGAACCAATTCTGAGTGAAAGGAGCAGAACCAGGACAAAATTTTACACAGTAACAATCACAGTGCTTGAGGAATTTTTCTGGTATGTTGACAGCAATGTAATTACCTAAAGCATTCCCAAACAACTTATGAGGCAAAATGCCATCCACATCCAGCGAAAAAGTTATGGAAATAGGGATGCAGAATGACAGTATATTTTCTCATGTTTTGTTTTGTTTTGGTTTCTCTTGTAGTTTCTCTCATTTATTTTAATTCTTCTGTGCAGCATGACTAATGTGCAAATATGTTTTATAAGAATGTATGTGTAGAACCCAAATAAAATTGCATATCATCTTGGGGAGTGAGGGGGAAAAATTTAAGTTGTATTGAAGTGATTATAGAAAAACTGAAAACTAATTAATAAAAAAGTCTTCTTTTGGAAAAAAAGAAATTTTTAAGAAGTAAAATGTTTGCTATTTGATGAATTTTTAGAAAGTATGATATAAAAAATCTCCTACAGTGACATTACCCACAAAAACTTTGGTTAAAACAATTTTCTAGGTCATGACAAATTAAAAGTTTTACAGGAAAAGTCTGTTGATCACATGTGAGAGTAGAGTGCATTCCAATACAGACCGCTTCAGTGCAGACCAACCCCCAGCAAAGCAATAGAAGTCATTCGCACTGAATGAATCAGATGCAGAGCTCTCAGCTCACAGATGTTAAGGGGGTCAAACAACAGATTAGAAGGACGTTACAGGGATCCCTTTGCTGGCTTTGGAGGCAGCACTCTGTTGCATTGTCCATATTCAAATCCAGGTTGTATGCATGGGTGGCATCCCCAGGACAAGGAGGAACGTTAGAATATTGGAGGTTGTGGCTGTAGTGAAGGGGAGCTGTCTTTATTGTTGCAGGGCAGAAAAGAATGAGTGTGGTCATTCACAGACAATAAGACAGGCCAGGAAATTAGTAAACACACCTTTCCTTAGATCATACAACCCTCTAAAAAATGTGTCTCTGAAAACAGTTGCACACAATCCCTGAAGGTTCGGACAGTGTCTACTGCACCCAGGAAGCAGAGCCCCACTTCAACAACTCAAGATATAGTCTTGACAAAGAGCAAATAACAACAAACAAAAAATTCTGACCATATAAAGCTACTATGGTGATAAGGAAAATCAAAATACATACTCAGAAGACAGCAAAGTCAAAATTCCTACATCAAAAACTCCAAAAAAAAAAAAATGAATTAGTCTCAATCCATAGAAGAGCTCCCAAAAGATTTTGAAAATCAAATAAGTGAGGTAGAGGAAAATTGGGAAGAGAAATGAGAACAATGCAAAAAAGTCAAGAAAAAGGAGGCAAAATCTTGGTAAAGGAGGCACAAGAAAACTGAAAAAATTCTTAAAAAACAGAATTGGCCAAATGGTAAAAGAGGTAGAAAAATTCAGTTAGGTGAGGAATGCCTTGAACAGCAAAATTGCCAAGAGGGAGAAAAAAGAGGCAAAAAAATTACTGGGAAAAACTGCTTAAAATTAGAATTGGTCAAATGTAAAAGGAGGTACAAAACATCGTTGAAGAAAATAATTCCATAAAAGTTAGAACTGAACAAGTGGAAGCTAATGATTCTGTGAGAAATAGTAGCAAGAGAAAGAGTGATTAAAGCAAATAATAAAAAAATACACTGTGAAATATTAGAAAAAGCAATGACTTTAAAACTAATCTGGGAGAGATAATTTAAAAATTAATGGACTACCTGAAAGCCATGATAAACCAAACAGCCTAGACATTATCTTTCAAGAAATTATGAAGGAAAACTGTCCTGATATTCAAGAACCAGAAGGTAAAATAGAAATTGAAAGAATGCACCAATCATCTCCTGAAAGAGATCCCCAAATGAAAATGGCCAGGAATATTATAGCCAAATTCCAGAGCTGTGTGATCAAGGAGAAAATATTGCAAGCAGTTAGAAATAAATAATTCAAATATTGTGGAGCCACAGGCAGCATAGCACACGATTAAGCAATTTCTCCATTAATGGATCAGTGGGTTAGGAATATGCTACTCTACATAAGAAAGGAACTTACAACCAAAAATCACCTACCCAGAAAAACTGAGTATAATATTTCAGAGGGAAAAAATGGAAAATCACAAATCCATCAGTGTCCTAAGAAGGTCATAATTTTAAACTAGCCAGACATTCTGAGACAGGACACTTCGATAGCTTAATAGATAGCACATAACATTATTTTCCTTTGCCAGCTCAATGAACTTTCAGTGATCAGATAACCATTGGAAAAAAGTGTTTTTTCAGTAGTTTTTCCTTCTATTGGTATAGTACTTACTTTAATATTTGAAAAGAATTAAAAACATCAAGAGAGAAAGTGGTTTTCTGCCACTGCAGCTTTATGGATGACCTAATAAGTCATTTCTCCTCTTTGCAATTCCGTTCCTACAACTTATAAAGGAGTTGATACAATTAAGTTGTATTTTAAATTCCTTCCAGGATTATGAATCTCTTTTTATGACAAGAAACAAGTTTCACTAAAAGTGAATGTGTAAGAGATCTAAAACCCAGAAAAAGCTTCAACTTGAAATGAAATTGTCAGTATTGACAGGAATACACAGCATTTTTTTCTCATATAGAGAGATCTATATAGATAGATAAGTCTGCATTTGACTGATCAAAGAGGCTGTCTCTAAACAGAGAAGATCATTGTTTTACTCAGAAGGAATTAGGGATCATAAAGCACTTTCCAAATATCACTTCATCATTAAATTTAATAATTCTAAAATTTGCTATCTCATAGATAGGAAGGTCTAGTGAAGTTGAATCATTTGGGAAGGTCACTTTCTTACTATTCCTACTGTTTTAATGATTATATAGCAATGCTTATCTAAGAATTATTCTTATCCATCAACATATTATTTATGTGTACACATATTTTATGAAAGATTCATTTATCTAAAAATAGTCATTTCTTGAAATTGCAATATCTGACATTCATATAGCATTTTGCAAACATTAGATTGTTTGATCTTTTAAAGAGTTCTCTCTGGAAGTGACATTATTAATCCCATTTTTCATGTAAGAAAACTGAGACCCAGAAAGAATACTTTAATTAATTAGTGAGATTAATTAATTAGAGAGATGTAATTTTGGTTTTCTCCTCACTTCTACTCTGGTCTTCAAACCATCATCATACTTATATCTTTAATTAAGACAAATTAACCAACTTTTATTAAGCAGTTACTTTGTACCAAGCATAGATACAGAAGAGCTCTGACATTGAAATCAGTTGTCACAGAACCTCAGACTTCCTCCTTCACTGCTGCTGCTTAGTCTTTTTTCCCTTCCTTCATCATTCTCCTTCCCTCTAGTGCTGCAGAATCAAGCAGTCAATAAACTGACAAAGAAATTTGCTAGGCTCTTGGAACATAAGTGACATATTAAGAATGGATCAGTCTCTTCACTCATAGAAGTTATACTCTAATGAGGAAAATTACAGTATATGTGGGTCACACATATATGGATGTGTAAGTGAATACACACACATATCAACAAATATACACATGAACATACATTTACATTTAAGAGTCACAAATTTAAATAATGAATATCAACAACTTCAAAGTTCTTAAATACAGCTTTAGCTACTTACCACTTGTGTGAACTTGGATTTCCGATTTTGGGAGTCAAGATGGTGGAGTGATCAGTAATTGCTATCTCCCTCCCCTTGCTGACCATGATGAGGCCAGAGAATATCTCCGCAGGAAAAATCCTGGAACAATGTAATTAGAAGAAGGGGTAAACAGATTCTTAGTTTGTGAGGCTAGAACGATTGCTAGCTGTAGCCAAAGGCAACCAGCGTAGGATTAGAGTTGTCCCAGACAGCCCCACTTCAACAAACCAGGGAGGTCAAGCCAGCAACTGCCAAAACCAGGACCATAGGTACGCCTCAGCAAATCAGCGGAATTGGGAGACACTAGTGCAGACAACTACCCTTGCTGTAGTCTAACTCAGTAGAGGAGCCTCCAGCGTCCAGACCACCCCTCCCCCATACTTAAGGAGCTAGCTCAAGGGTAAATACTGAGAAAACCCAAAAAGACCTCTGCTTTTCAAACACCAGCTAGCTCAGCATCAGGTAAGCTGCAGCATTTTAGTTTCTAGCTGAAAGACCCAGAGGCCACAACACACAAAGCCTCAAGTTATAGGCAGAGGAACTATGGGACACAACACCCTGTGCCACAGAGGCAGAGTCTACTTTAAAAGCCAGGAAAAGGGTTATTATAATGAGTAAGAAGCAAAACAGAAAAAAAAAAAAGGCAGTAGAATCTTTCTATGGGGATAAGGACCAAAACACAAATAACAAAGAGATCAGCATTGAGACTGTACTACCATCTAAAACTTCAGAAGGGAACATAAACTAGCCTGAAGCACAAAGTACCTTCTTGGAAGAGCTCTGGAAGGATTTTATTCTATTTTATTTTATTATTTATTTATTTTCAGTGTTTCACAATCACTACCACACAACCTACATTTTTTCTTTCCCTCCCTCCCCTCCATATCTCTCCTCTATCCTTGAGATGTCATAGAGTTTTGTATAGGTTCTACCTATACATTCATATTAAATACATTTTCACCTTAGTCATGTTGCATAGAAGAACTAAAATGAATGAGAGAAATCATAAAGCAAATCAAAGTGTAATATAAAGAAAATGATCTTCTACATTCTGTGATTGAATTCTATAGTTCTTTCTCTGGATCTGGAAGGCATTTTACATTAAAAGATCATGGGGAATTTTTTAAGTCTTTGCATTGCAATGAAGTTCTAAGTCAAACAGAAAACATCCTTGTACACTGTTGTGTTTGCTGTGTATAAAGTTATCCTGGCTCTGCTACTTTCACTTAGCATCACATCATATAAGTCTTTCCAGGCCTCTCTGAAGTCTTCTTGTTCATCATTATTTATAACACTATAGTATTCCATTACATTCATATACCATAATTTATTCAACCATTCCCCAATTGATGTGCATCCCTTTGATTTCCAATTTTTGGTCATCAAAAGAATGCTGCTATAAATAATTATGTACATGTGGGACCTTCTCATTTTTATGATCTCTTGGTGATACAGTCCTAGAAGTGGTATTGCTGGGTCAAAGGGTATGCACATTTTTGTAGCCCTTTGGGCATAGTTACAAAGTGTTCTCCAGAATGCTTGGATCAGGTCACAGCTCCCCAAAAAATGAATTAATATTCCAATTCTCCCACATCTTCTCCAACATTTATCATCTTCCTTTTCTGTCATGTTAGCCAATCTGATGGGTGTGATGTGGGATCTCAGAGTTGTTTTGATTTGCATCTCTCTAATCGGTACTGATTTAGAGCATTTTTTCATATGACTTTAGAAATTTTTAGTTTATTCCTCTGAAAACTGCCTGTTCATATTCTTTGACCACTTATCATTTGGGGAATGACTTGTATTCTTTCACATTTGACTCAGTTCTGTATACATTTAAGAAGTGAGACTTTTATCACAGAAAATAGTTGCAAAAATTCTTTTCCAGTTTTCTGCTTCCCTCCTCAATTTGGTTGCATTTGATTTGGTTATGCAAAAAACTTTTCAATTTAATGTAATCAAAATTATCCATTTTACACTTCATAAAGATTTCTGTCTCTTGTTTAATCAAAAATTTTTCCTTCTCTATAAATCTGATAAAAACACTATTCCTTGCTCCACTAATTTATTTATAGTATCACTATTTATACCTAGGTCTTGTACCGATTTGGACTTTACTTTTGTGTACCGTGGCAGGCATTGGTCTATGCCTAGTTTCCATCACACTTTTATCCAATTTTTCAAGAAGTTTTTGTCAAACAGTGAGTTCTTATCCCAGAAGCTGGGGTCCTTGGGTTTATCAAACAGTAGATTGCTATATTCTTGGCCTATTGTGTCTTGAGTACCTAGTACTTGTCTACCCTTCTGTTTCTTAGCCAGTACCAAGTGGTTTTGATAACTGCTGCTTTATAGTACAACTTGAGATCTGGTAGCACTAGGCCACCTTCCCTAGAATTTCTTTTCATTAGTTCCTTTGATATTCTGGACCTTTCATTCTTCCAGATGAATTTTGATATTATTTTATCCAGCTCTAGAAAACAATTATCTGATAGTATAATTGACATGACACTAAATAATTAAATTAATTTAGGTAGAATTGTCATTTTAATTATATTGTCTTAGCCTAACCATGATGTTTTTCCATTTACTTATGTAACTTTATTTGTGAGGAAAGTACCTTGCAATTGTATTTATGTACTTCCCAGATTTCTTTTCTTAGGTGGAGTCCCAAATATTTATAGTGTCTACCCTAGCTTTAAATGGGATTTCTCTTTCTATCTCTTGCTATTGGGCTTTGTTAGTGATAAATAGAAATGCAGAAGATTTCTGTGAGTTTATTTAGTAACCTACAACTTTGCCAAAATTGTTTATTATTTCAAGTAGTTTTCTACTTGAATCTCTGAGATTCGCTAAGTATACCATCATATCATCTGCCAGGAGTGATAACTTAGTTTCTTCTTTGCCTGTTTTAATTCCTTCACTTTTTTATCTTCTCTAATTGCTACATCTAACATTTCTAGCACCATATTGAATAATAGTGGTGATAATGGACATTCTTGTTTCACCCCTGATTTTATTGGAAATGCATCTAGCTTATCTCCATTGCATATAATGCTTGCAGAAGGTTTTAGGTAGATACTGCTTATTATTTTATGGATAGTTCCCTTTATTCCTAAGCTCTCCAGTGTTTTTAATAGGAATGGGTGTTGCATTTTGTCAAAAGCTTTTTCTGCATCTATTGAGATAATCATGTGGCTTCTGTTAGGTTTGTGATTGATATGATCAATAATGCTAATAGTTTTCCTAATATTGAACCAGTTCTGCATTCCTTGTATGATCCCTACTTGTTCATAATGTATTTTTCTCATGATAAGTTGCTATCTTCTTTTTGTTAAAATCTTATTAAAATTTTTATGTCTATATTCATTAATTTTCTTTCTTTGATTTGTTTCTTACTGATTAGGTAATGTATTATTCGTGTGATAAGTTGCTGTATCCTTTTGCTAAAATATTCTTTAAATTTACCATCTATATTCCTTAGAGAAACTGGTCTATAATTTTCTCTCTCTGCTTTGACTCTTCCTTGTTTAGGTATCAAAACCATATTTGTATCATAAAAAAGAATTTAGGAGGACTCTTTGCCCAATTTTCCCAAATAGTCTATATAGTATTGGAAATAACTGTTATTTAAATGTGTGATTGAATTCACTTGTAAATCCTGCCAGTCCTCTAGATTTTTTTCCTAGGGAGTTCATTGATGGCTTGTTCAACTTCTTTTTCTGAGATGGGGATATTTAAGTATTCAGCTTCCTCTTCGGTTAATCTGGGCAATTTATATTTTTTTAAATAATCATCTGTCTTATTTAGATTGTCAAATTTATGGGCATAAATTTGTGCAAAGTAATTTTTAATTATTGTTTTAATTTCCTCCTCATTGGAGGTGAGTTCACCCCTTTCATTTTTGGTTTTGGTAATTTGGTTTTCTTCTTTCATTTTTTAAAATCAGATTGAACAAAGGTTTATCAATTTTATTGACTTTTTCATAGAACCAACTCTTTGTTTCATTTATTAGTTCAATAGTTTTCTTAATTTCAATTTTATTAAACTTTCCTCTGGTTTTCAGTATTTCTAATTTGGTACTTACTTAGGAATTTTCAATTTATTCTTTTTGAGCTTTTTCAGCTGAGTGCCCAATTTATTGATCTCCTCTTTCTCTATTTTATTCATGTAGGCATTCAAAGACATAAAGCTTCCCCAAGAACTGCATTTGCAGTAACCCATAAGATTTGGTAGGTTGTATAATTATTGCCATGCTCTTGAATGAAGTTGTTGATTGTTTCTATGATTTCTTGTTTAACCCATGCCTTCTTCAGGATTATATTATTTAGTTTTCATTTATTTTTTGGACTACCTTTCCATGGCCTTTTATTACTTATAATTTTTATTGCATTATGATCTGAGAAGGATGCATTGATTATATCTGCCTTTCTGCACTGGATTGTGTTTTTATGTTCTAATACATGGTCAATTTTTGTTTATGTGCCATGTGTTGCTGAGAAAAAGTTATATTGCTTTCTAACCCTATTCAATTTTCTCCAGAGACCTATCATAAACTACCTTATCGAGAGTTCTATTCACCTTGTTAACTTCTTTCTTGTTTATTTTGAGGTTAGATTTATGAAGTTGAGAGGGGGAGGTTGAGGTCCCTCCACTAGTATAGTTTTGCTCTCTATTTCTCTCTGTAACTCCCATAACTTCTCCTCTATGAATTTAAATGCTGTGCCACATGAAGTACATATGTTTAGTAATTATATTGCTTCATTTTCTGTGGTATCTTTTGGCAGGATACTGTTTCCTTCCTTATCTCTTGATTAGATCTATTTCTGCTTTTGCTTTCTCTGAGATCAGGGTTGCAACCCCTGCTTTTCTTACATCAGGTGAAGCACAATATATTTTGCTCCAACCTTTCAGCTTTACCCTGTGTGTATCCCCCCATTTCAAATGTGTCTCTTGTAAACAACATATTGATTGATTATAGCTTTTGATCAGTTCTACTATCCAACTCCATTTTATGGGAGAGTTCATTCCATTCACAGCCATAGTTATGATTAAAATATGTGTCTTTTCCTCCACCCTCTTTCCCACCCTTTGTGCTTTTCTTTCCCCCATCTCCATTTCCTTCCTCAGTAGAGTTTTCACTTTTGACTACCACCTCCCACAGTCATCCTTTTCTTCTTTCAGACTCCCTCCCTTTCACTGCCCTTTACCCTTACTACCATTCCTCTCCATTTTCTTTCCCCTTCCCCCTCCTATTGCCTATAGAGCTAGGTTTATATACTTAATAGAGTTTGTTGTTCCCTCCTTGAACCAAATCTGATGGGAGTAACTCTCAAAGAATGCACATTTCCATCCCCTCTTTCCCCCTACTGTAATATAATTTTCTATTGCTTCTTGTGATGTAATTTTACATTTTCTGCTTCCTCCTTTTCACATTTCTTGTTACAATCCCTTTTCATGCTTAGATCACATTTATATCATAACAATTTATTTTATACCTGTTTCTCCTGTCTAGGTATATCTCTTTTATATTTCATAGTATATATAGAATTCTCAAAATTAGCAAGTATCATCTTCCCTTATAGGGAGGTAAGCAGTTTGTCCAAATTGAGTAACAAGTTTTATTTTCCCCTATTTACTTTTTTATGACTCTCTTGAGATCTGCGTTTGAAGATCGAATTTTCTATTTTGTTCTGGCCTTTATATCAGGAAGGTCTGGATATCCCTTATTTCATTGAATATCCATCTCCTTGCCTGAAATATTAAAGTGTACTTTTCTGGGTAATTGATCCTTGTTTATAGTCCCAGCTCCTTTGCCTTGAGGAATATCATATTACAGTTCCTTCAGTCTTTTAATGTAGAAGCTGTAAGGTCCTGTGTGATCTTGACTGTAGCTCCTCGATATTTGAATGGTTTCTTTTTAACTGCCTGTAGTGTTTTCTTCTACACTTGATAGTTTTAGAATTTGGCAACAATGTTTCTTGGCTTTTTTAGTTTAGGATCTCCATTGGGATGTGAATGATGGATTTCTTTTCACGACTATTTTGTCCTGTGGATCTAGCACTTCTGGGCAGTTTTCCTCCATGATTTCTTGGAAAATATTGTCCAGACTCTTTGTTTCATCGTGGCTTTCTGGTAGGCCAATAATTCTTAAATTTTCTCTCCTGGATCATTTTCCAGATCAGTTGTTTTTCCAATTAGATATTTTACTTATTCTTCTATCTTTTCACTCTTTACATTTTGTTTGATTGATTCTTGATGTGTCATAGAGTCATTAGCTTCTACTTGTCCAATTCTAATTTTCATTAAATTGTTTTATGCAGTTAACTTTTGCACCTCCTTTTCCATCTGTCCATTTATTCATTTTAAGGAATTATTTCCTCAAGTTTGTTTTTGTACTTCTTTTTCCATTAGTCCAATTTTCCCAGTTACAGTTTGTGCTTCCTTTTCCATTTGTTCAGTTTTCCTTTTTAAAGAGATGTTCTTTTTAGTGAATTCTTTTCTCAAACTTTGAAAATCATTGCCCATTTTTTCTTCTATTTCCTTCTTCAGCTCTTCCCACACTGTTATTTCTGTGTGCAAGCAGTTCATACTCCCTTTTGAAGTTTCAGATGGGCGTACAGTTTCAATATGCTTCTTACTCATGATGGTGAATCATTGTGGGTTGTGGCCTCTGATTCTTTCAGTTAGAAGATAAAGAACCTAGTCCTAAGCTGGCTGGTGTGAGAAAGCAGAGGCAGGTCAATTGGAAAAACAGCTGACCTGGAAAATAGATATAGGAGAGAAAATATACAGATTATCGTTCTACCAGAAAGCCATGATGAAAAAAAGAAGAGCTTGGACAATATCATCCAAAAATCATCAACAAAAATTGCCCAGATGTCCTAGATCCAGACTGTGAAAGAGTCATCAAAAGAATCCACCATGCACCTCCTAAAAGGGATCCCAAACTAAAATACCAAGGAATATTTTTGCCAAATTCCAGAACTATCAAGTGAAGGAGAAAATAATGCAGGCAACCAGAAAGAAAAAAATTCAAATATGGAGGAGCACACAGGATCACACAGGACCTTGCAGCTTCTACATTAGAAGACTGAAGGAATTGAAATGTGATATTCCATAAAGCAGAGTAACTGGGACTACAAACAAGGATTAATTACCCTGAAAAGTTGACCATATTTCAGGCAAGGAGAGGGATATTCAATGAAATAAGAGCTTTCCAGACCTTCCTGATGAAAAGGCCAGAACATAATAGAAAATTTGATCTTCAAATACAGGTCTCAAGAGAGGCATAAAAAGGTAAACAGGGGGAAAGAAACTTGTTACACCATATGGACTAACGGTTTACATCCCTAAAATGGAAGATGATACTTGTTAATTTTGAAAATTGTATATTTATTTTGAAATGCAAAAGGGATATACATAGATAGAGGAATTGTATATAAATTACATGATATGATGATAACAATTGGGACTTAAAGTTGGGAAGGGACTGTAACAGGAGTTGTGAAAAGGAGGCAGAAAAAAAATAAATTCCATCACAGAAAGAGGCAACAAAAGTATTACAGTAGAGGGAAATAGGGGAGGGAGATGGGCATTGTTGAGAGGTACTTTCTTCTGATTGCTTTCAAAGGAGGAGGGTTACAACAAACTCAGTTAATTATTGAAATCCAATTAGCTCTATAGGTACTAGGAGGGGAAGGGGAAATGAAAAGGGAGAACTAAAAGCATAAAGAGGGAAAAGAGAATGGAGGGAAAGACACAGATAGTAATCATAACTGGGAAAGTGATTGGGATGAACTCTCACATAAAATAGAGATGGATAACAGAATGCATTAACAACTATAATATGTTGTTTACAAGAAACATATTTCAAATGGGGAGATTCACATAGGGTAAAGTTAAAAGGATAGAGCAGAATAAATTGTGCTTCAGCTGATGTAAAAAATGCAGGGGTAGCAATTCTAATCTCAGAGAAAGCAAAAGCAGAAATAGATTTAATCAAAAAAGATAAGGAAGGAAACTGTATCCTGCTGAAAGTCAACATAGACAACGAGGTAGTATCTTTACTAACTGTATATGCTCCAAGTGGTATAGCATCCAAATTCTTAGAGAAGTTAAGGGATTTACAAGAAGAAATAGAGAGAAAAACTATACTAGTGGGGGGCCTCAAGCTCCTCCTCTCTGAACTTTATAAATCTAGCCTCAAAATAAAAAATAAAAAAGTTGAGGAGGTGAATAAAACTTTGGATAGGTTAGATATGGTAGATTTCTGGAGAAAACTGAATGGGGATAGAAAGGAATATACCTTTTTCTCAGTGGTACATGGCATATAAACAAAAATTGACCATGAGGCAGGTCATAAAAACTTCACAGTGCAGCACAGAAAGACAGAGATACTCAATGCATCCTTCTGAGATCATACTGCTATAAAACATTTAAGTAATCAAAGGCCATGGAAACATAAACCAAAAACTAACTGGAAACTAAACAATATAATCCTAAAGAATGAGTACCTTAAAAACAAATTATAGAAACAATCAACAATTTCATTCAACAAAATGACAATAATGAGACAAGCTGCCAAATTTTATGGGATACTGCAAAAGCATTTCTTAGGAGAAGTATTATATTTCTCAGTACCTACATAAATATGACAGAGAAAAAGGAGATCAAGGAAATGGGCATGTGGCTGAAAAGGCTTGAAAAAGAACACATTGCAAATCCCCAAGTAAATATGAAATACTGAAAACCAAAGGAGAGTTTAATAAAATTAAATTTAAGGAAAGTATTGAACTAATAAATAAAGCTAGGAGTTGGTCCTATGGAAAAAAAAAAATAAAATTGTTAAATTTTGTCAGTTTGTTTAAAAAACTAAAGAAGAAAACTAAATTACCAATATCAAAAATGAGAAGTGTGAGCCTACCACCAATAAGGAGGAAATTAAAACAGTAACAAGAAATTACTTTGCCGAACGTTATGCCCATAAATTCAAGGATGGAAATGCGCTGGATGATTATTTTAAAAGATATAAATTTCTCAGACTACCAGAAGAGGAAGTTGAATACTTAAACAACCTCATCTCAAAAAAATAAATTGAACAAGCCGTCAATAAACTCCCCAGGAAAATATCTCCTGTCCAAATGGATTCATGAGTGAATTCTACTAAACATTTAAAGAATTCTTAATTCTGATATCATACAGATTATTTGGGAAATTTGGGGAAAAAGAAGTCCTCTCAAATTTTTTTTATAGCTAAATCAGGAAGAGCCAAAACAGAGAAAGAAAATTATGGACCAATTTCTCTAATGGATATAGATGCTAAAATTTAAATAACATTTTAGCAAAACGAATACAGTAACTTATCACAAGAATAATATATAATGATCAGGGAAGACCAGAATTCAGGGATGGTTCAACATTAGAAAAACTATTAACATTATTGATCACATCAACAACAAAACTAACAGCAACCAAATGATTATCTCAATAGATACAGAATAAGCTTTTGACAAAATACAACACTCATTCCTATTTAAAACACTGGAGAACATAGGCATAAATGGAACTTTCCATAAAGCAATAAGCAGTATCTACCTACCACCTTTAGCAAGCATTATATTCAATGGAGATAAGCTAGATGCATTTCCAATAAGATCAGGGGTGAAACAAGAATGTCCATTATCACCAGTATTATTCAATATAGTGCTAGAAGTGTTAGCTGTAGCAATTAGAGAAGAAAAAGAAATAGAAGGAATTAGAACAGGCAAAGAAGAAACTAAATTGTCACTCTTTGCAGATGACATGATGATAGACTTAGAAAATCCCAGAGAATCAAGAAAAAAACTACTTGAAATAATAAACAATTTTGGCAAAGTTTCAGGTTACAAAATAAACCCACACAAATCTTCAGAATTTCTACACGTTACTAACAAACCCCAACAGCAAGAGATAGAAAGAGAAGCCCCATTTAAAATTATAGAATGCACTATAAAATATTTGGGAGTCTACCTGCCAAAACAAACCCAGAGATTATATGAACACAATTACAAAACACTTTTCACATAAATGAATTCAGATCTAAATAATTGGAAAACCATCAGTTGCTTGTGGATGGGCTGAGCCAATATAATAAAAATGACAGTTCTACCTAAATTAATTTACTTATTCAGTGACATACCAATCAAACTATCAGATAGTTATTTTCTAGAGCTAGAAAAAATAATATCAAAATTCACGTGGAAGAACAAAAGGTCGAGAATATCAAGGGAACTACTGAAAAGTTATGCTAGGGAAGGTGGAAGGTCTAGGTCTAGGTCTAGGTGTAGGAAGAACTCAAATTGTATTATAAAGCAGAAATTATTACAACCCCTTGATACTGGCTAAGAAATATAAGGACAGACCAGTGGAGTAGGTTAGGTACCCAAGACACAGTAGTCAATGAATATAGCAATCTACTGTTTGATAGACCCATGGCCCACATATTCTGGGATAAAAACTCACTGTTTGACAAAATTGCTGGGAAAACCGGATAACAGTGGGGCAGAAACTAGGCATAGATCAATGTCTGAGACCATACACAAGAATAAACTCCCAGTGAGTACATCATCTAGGTATAAAAACTGATACTACCAAAAAAAAATAGTGGAGCAAGGAATAATGTATTTATCAGATTTATGGAGAAGGGAAGAATTTTAACAAAACAAGAGATAGGAAACGTTATGAATTGTAAAATGTAAATGTATGGATAATGTAACTTTCATTACATTAAACTGAAAAGATTTTGCACAAACCAACCAAACACAACCAAGATTAGCAGAGAAGCAGAAAACTGGAAAAGAATTTTTACAATTAGTGTCTGTGACAAAAGTCTCATTTCTAAAATAGAAGTCAAAGTCAAATATGCAAGAATACGAGTCATTTCCCAACTGATAAATAGTCAAAGCATATGAGCAGGCAGTTTTCAGAGGAAGAAATTACAACTATCTATAGTCATGTGAAAAAATATTCTAAATCACTATTCATTACAGATCTTCAAATCAAAACAATTTTGAGATATCACATCACACCTATCAGATTGGCTAACATGACAAAACAGGATAGTCATAAATGTTGGAGAAGATGTGGGAGAGTTGGAACACTAATCCATTGTTGCTGGAGCTGTGAGCTGACCCAACCATCCTGGAAAGCAATTTAGAACTCTTCCCAAAGGGATAAAACAATATGTATACCCTTCAACTAAGCAATACCGCTTCTAGTACTGTATTCCTTTTTTTTTTAAATTAAATTTATTTATTTAACTTTTAACATTCATTTTCACAAAATTTTGGGTTACAAATTTTCTTCCCTTTTATCCCCTCCCCCCCAAACACCAAGCATTCTAATTGCCCCTATGACCAATCTGCTCTCTCTTCTATCATCCCTCTCTGCCCTTGTCTCCGTCTTTTCTTTTGTCCTGTAGGGCCAGATAGCTTTCTATACCCCTTTACCTGTATTTCTTATTTCCTAGTGGCAAGAACATTACTCGACAGTTGATCCTAACACTTTGAGTTCCAACTTCTTTACCTCCCTTCCTCTCCACCCTTCCTTTTGGAAGGCAAGCAATTCAATATAGGCCAAATCTGTGTAGTTTTGCAAATGACTTCCATAATAGTTGTGTTGTATAGGACTAACTATATTTCCCTCCATCCTATCCTGTCCCCCATTACTTCTATTCTCTTTTAATCCTATCCCTCCCCATGAGAGTCGACCTCGAATTGTACTCTCCTCCCCATGCCCTCCCTTCTATCATCCTCCCCACCCTGCTTGTCCCCTTATCCCCCACTTTCCTGTATTGTAAGATAGGTTTTCCTACCAAAATGAGTGTGCATTTTATTCTTTCCTTTAGTGGAATGTGATGAGAGTAGACTTCATGTTTTTCTCTCACCTCCCCTCTTTTTCCCTCCACTAATGAGTCTTTTGCTTGCCTCCTTTATGAGAGATTATTTGCCCTATTCAATTTCTCCCTTTCTCCTCCCAATATATTTCTCTCTCACTGCTTGATTTCATTTTTTTTTAAGATATGATCCCATCCTCTTCAATTCATTCTGTGCACTCTGTCTCTATGTATGTGTGCGTATGTGCATGTGTGAGTGTGTAATCCCACCCAGTACCCAGATACTGAAATGTTTCAAGAGTTACAAACATTGTCTTTCCATGTAGGAATGTAAACAGTTCAACTTTAGTAAGTCCCTTATGACTTCTCTTTGCTGTTCACCTTTTCATGGTTCTCTTCATTCTTGTGTTTGAAAGTCAAATTTTCTTTTCAGCTCTGGTCTTTTCATCAAGAATGCTTGAAAATCCTCTATTTCATTGAAAGACCAATTTTTCCCCTGAAATATTATACTCAGTTTTGCTGGGTAGGTGATTCTTGGTTTTAGTCCTAGTTCCTTTGACTTCTGGAATATCCTATTCCATGCCCTTCGATCCCTTAATGTAGAGACTGCTAGATCTTGTGTTATCCTGATTGTATTTCCACAATACTTGAATTGTTTCTTTCTAGCTGCTTGCAGTATTTTCTCCTTGACCTGGAAACTCTGGAATTTGGCCACAATGTTCCTAGGAGTTTCTCTTTTTGCATCTCTTTGAGGTGGTGTTCTGTGGATTCCTTGAATATTTATTTTGCCCTCTGGTTCTAGAATCTCAGGGCAGTTTTCCTTGATAATTTCATGAAAGATGATTTCTAAGCTCTTCTTTTGATCATGGCTTTCAGGAAGTCCCATGATTTTTAAATTGACTCTCCTGGATCTATTTTCCAGGTCAGCTGTTTTTCCAATGAGATATTTCACATTATCTTCCATTTTTCCTTTCTTCTCGCTTTGTTCTGTGATTTCTTGCTTTCTCATAAAGTCATTAGCCTCCATCTGTGCCATTCTAATTTTGAAAGAACTATTTTCTTCAGTGAGCTTTTGAATCTCCTTTTCCATTTGGCTAATTCTGCTTTTGAAAGCATTCTTCTCCTCATTGGCTTTTTGAACCTCTTTTGCCAGTTGAGTTAGGCTAGTTTTCAAGGTGTTATTTTCTTCAGCATTGTTTTGGGTCTCCTTTAGCAGGGAGCTGATCTGCCGTTCATGCTTTGACTTCATGTCTCTCATTTCTCTTCCCAGCTTTTCCTCTACCTCTCTAACTTGATTTCCGAAATTCTTTTTGAGCTCTTCCATGGCCTGAGCCCATTGGGTGGGCTGGGACACAGAAGCCTTGACTGTTGTGTCTTTCTCTGATGGTAAGCATTGTTCTTCCTCATCAGAAAGGCAGGGAGGAAATGCCTGTTCACCAAGAAAGTAACCTTCTATAGTCTTATTTCTTTTCCCTTTTCTGGGCATTTTCCCAGACAGTGACTTGACCTCTGAATATTCTCTTCACACCCACCTTGCCTCCTGATCCTCCCAGCCAAAGTTTGGGGTCTGAGATTCAAATGCTGCTTCCAGCCTTAGGGCTTTTGGCGGGGGCAGGGCTGTTATTTAGTGTGAGATTAAGATCAGGTGCTGAGGTCGGGACAGGGCCGCCTCTCAGGCTCAGTTCCCTCAGGGGATTTATGCACAGACCTTCCACAATGGATCCAGGCTCCCGCCCCCTTGGGGAGCCCTGGTCTGCAGCCGCCTCTCAGCTTCTACCTCTCGGGGGGCCTGAGTTATGGGGGCACCCCACTCCCCTCTCGACCTGCCAAAGAGACTCTTTCACCGACCCCCATCACCTGTGGGTGGAGGGACTTGTGCGGCCGCTGGAGATCCCGTCCCTGAAGCCTGCTCAGATCTGTACCTCTCGGTGCTGCAGCCGTGGCAGGTCTGGGCTGGGTTCCACATCTGAGCATGACGGACCTTTGCGAGAGGATTGCAGGTCCCTCTGTGAGTGGAGGGACCCGTGTGGCCGCTGGAGATCCCGTCCCTGAAGCCCGCTCAGATCTTTTCCCTTTGGTGCCGCAGCCGCAGCAGGGCTGCACTCAGCTCCCAGTCCCGGCGCCCAGTCCGCAGTGTGAAGGACCCCTGGCAAGAGGTTTGCAGGTCTCTCTGGAGCAGAAATCTCCCTCGCTCCAATGTTCCGTGGCCTCTGGGTACAGAATTCACCGTGAGTTACTTCCCTGTAGCAGTTCTATGGGTTGTGGGTTTCGGAGCTATGTGTATGTGCGTCTTTCTACTCGGCCATCTTGGCTCCGCCCCCCTAGTACTGTATTCCTAAGAGATCATAAAAATGGGAAAGTGTCCCACATGTACAAACATATTTATAGCAGCACTCTTTTTGGTGACTAAAACCTGGAAATACCTAGATTTCCTGTTCATTTTAATTCTTCTGTGCAGCAAAATCAAGCTGAAAATATATTTAGTAGGAATGGATGAGCAGAACCTATATAAAATTGTATACCATCTCGCGGAGAGTGGAGGAAGGGGCAAAAATAGGGGAGGAACAGGGAAAAATATAAATTATATGAAAATGATTGTAGAACACTGAAAACAAATGAAATAATAAAAAAAGGTTAAAGAAAAGTTCTTAAATAGAAATTAGTTTTAGAGGGAGGGAAGTAGCATTTTGAAAATTAGAAATGCTTTCAGAGTGAGGATGATACTTTAGCTAGGTCTTAAATATAGAGAGGATCCTGATGAGGCAGATATGAAAAGGAAATATAACCCAACCATATGTGGTGGCCAATGCAAAGACTTAGAGAAAGCGTCACAACTATCCTGAAAGAGGGACACACACACATTATGGCTGAGTCATGGAGCATGGAAGGATAAATAATACTCAGTGGGCATGGAAGTATAGGTAAGGTATAAGTGTTGTGAAGGATTTCCTGCATCCTGAAACTGTTACTTACTACTGAAGGCTGGTGCATTTCATGACTTTCTCATCACCAACATTGTCTTCTGTTTACATAAACTTCATGAATGTATCTTCACAGGAAACATTGGCATTTAATAACCTGCATTATTGTAAAGAGAATAGACAGACAGGATGTGAGAGTGAGAAATTCAATGTGAGGCACAGAGTGCTGGACTCATCATAGACTTATCCTCTCTAAGCTAAATATTCACATTCTATAAAAGTGGCATCCCAAGGCAAAAAAAAACTACTGTTTATGGACCAAAGATCTATGTTACTTCTCAGCTACTCAGTGGTGATGGAACTACATTGATTAGTGATAAGGACATAATCCTAAAGAGAAAGATTGAATAATTCTATGGTATTCTGAAAAGACCATTATTAATCAATGCTGAAGCCATTGATCTGAGATTGAAGTCAATCCCCTTTAGCTAAGTTTCCTGCAGAAAAAGAAGCTCTGAATGCCATTAAGCTACTCTTCTGTGGCAAATCACCTATTCTAGCTGAGATATACAAAGTGTAGTGTCCATTGTTCATACAAAGACTAAGTGAAGTTTTCTGGGTTGTATGTGAAAAGGGGATTATCCCCCAAGATTTCAAGTCTGCCATCTTTATAAAGGTAAAGTAAATAGATTGTCCTGTGACAATCACAGGGAGTCTCCCTTTTAGTTATTGTTGGCAAGATTCTTGACAGAGTACTCCTTAATAGACTGATTCTTTACCTGGAAGATGGTCATCTTGCCTGAGAGCTAGTATGGCTTCAGAAAGGGCTGAAGAATGGTAGATATGGTGTTTGCTGCCCAAAAACTCCAGGAGAAATGCCAGGAGCAGAATAAACTTCTGTACACATTTGTTCATCTAACCAAGGACTTTGATACTGTCAGTTATAAGACATACAGAAAATTATGTCAAAATCTGGCTGCTCAGAGAAGTTCATCAGTATTGTGCATCAATTTCATGATGATATGCTTTCCAGGATTCTGGATAATGGATGATGCTCATGCTTTCCCAGTCACCAATGGAGTGAAACAAGACTGTATGCTTGCTCCCATGCTTTTTAGCATGATATTTTCAGTAATGTTGTCAAATGCCTTTAAAGAGGACAGCCTTGGCATCAAGGTCAACTACCACACTGATGGTAAACTATTTAACATAAAAAGGCTTCAAGCCAAAACTAAAGCAGAGGGACAGTTGGTGTGTGATTTTAATTTTGTTCAGAGATGATTGTGTACTCAGTGTAGTGTCTGAGATGCAACAAAGTATGAATTGGTTTTCTGCTGCTTTTGCTAACAATTAATTGCTAACAATTAATTTTGCCAACAATTGCTAACAATTTTGGCCTAACAATTAACATCAAGAAAACACAGGCTCTCTATCACATTATCAATATGTGGAAACATCAGTTATAGCAAATGAAGAATTTTTGAACGCTATGGTTAAGTTCACTTACCTTGCAGTATACTTTCTTGGGATATATACATTGATGAGTTTGATGTACACATTGTCATAGCTAGCTCAGTTTTTTGGAGGCTCTAAAGGAAATTATGGCAGAGAAGAGGTATTAGACTTCCCATTAAACTGAAGGTCACAGAGCTGCTGTGCTGACCTCATTGTTGTATACCTGTGAAACCTGGCCAATATACCAACACCATGCCAGGAAATCGAACTGCTTCCATTTGAATTCTCTTGGGAAGATTCTGAAGATCCCCTAGCAAGATAAGGCACTGAGCACTGATTTCCTTTCTTGAGCTAAATTGCAGTGAATTCTAATGCTGAGAATGCAACTTTCATGGGCTAGCCAT
Source organism: Notamacropus eugenii (assembly GCF_028372415.1). Classification (NCBI taxonomy): domain Eukaryota; kingdom Metazoa; phylum Chordata; class Mammalia; order Diprotodontia; family Macropodidae; genus Notamacropus; species Notamacropus eugenii. The sequence goes on from NC_092876.1 coordinate 392,269,156, forward strand.
GTTGTTTGAGTGCCAGATATATGCTTACCTAAAAGACTGTTTTATAGAGAACTCACATGTGTAAAACATATGGTAGTCAGAAGAAATGACATGAGAACACTCTCAAGGTCTCTCTACGAAACTTTGAATTGACTATATGACATGGGAGATTTTAGCAAAAGGACCATGCAGCATAACATTCTCATTTCACAGCAGCAAAGTAGAATCACATTTGCTCAAAAGAAATGTGAGACACACAAATTTAAAGGTGTATCCAACCCAAATGTTCATATAGACTATTTGTGCCAGACCAATGACAAAGCATTCTGAGCTTATGAGTCTGTTCAGTCACATTATAACTTGACTCTAACATAGTGATGTCAATGTGGTTCTCTTTGGGAACAAAGGACAATAACCACTCTCGGCCCTGTTATTTCCTCAGTTCTGCCACTGGTTTCCTCAACATTAAGCCTAGTCACATTCTGATCCTCAGCTGAGTCTAATCCATCACCTTGACCCTGTGAGAAAACATCCAAGAAAATTTGATTCTGAGATTTAATTCAAATTTCATCACCTTTTTAATTTACAGAGGATATTCTTCAAAACTGCCATGTGAGGTTTGTTCATCTATGTATCTTCAATTCTTTATATACTTGAGAACTTACTCTTTCCATATAGTCTAATGGAAAGAAAAGGGTGAAGGGAAGTGTCCAATCACCTCAGGAATAGTGCTGTTTATTTTTATTTGTTGTTAACAATAAAACAAACCATTCAAACAAATCCAGACTCCTATTTTAGAGAATGACAAGATAAAATCGTTGAAAATTTATGCTGTTCTTCACTGAGTCATGGGATGAAAAAAAAATATTAAAAGCAACAAGTAGTGGTTATTTTAAATGAATAGCGAGGAAATCTCTTGGACCATTGGGGGGGAAAGGTAGATAAGGCTCTTCAACTACCTATTCCAAGATTTACAGATAAATTAAGACGCTTAGGATCTTATAATTACTGAATCTAAAATTGAAGGGGTTGACATTTAAATCCTGTACTTATATTTATAGTACCATCTGTATTTCTGGCAATTGAGAAGATAATAGGGTACAGGAAAAAGATAAGTCAGGAGCCCTTGGTTCAAATACAACCTCTGAAGCTTACTGCCTGTGGCTTAGCCCACTGACTTAGTGTCATAGACCTCAGTTTCTCATCAGTAAAATGATAGAATTGAACTAGATGGCCCCAAAGTTCTTTCCTATTCACTCTCTTTTCTCCTCTATGTCACCAGTCAGTGCCTAGCCCACCTAAGAATGATTCTAACATGACTTTTACTCAGTGATTAGTGGGTTTCCACCTAAGATCACTTTATCTTGAATATCCCAAGCCATGCTGTTCCTTAGACTTTCACCTTGACACTAGCAACCTTTCCACATCAGGAGAACTTCTGCCTTTCACTTTACTCTTCTGCTTTGTCTTTTTCTATAATAAAGTAAGCTATTTGAAAATAGGGGCCTTGTAATTTTCTTGTTTTTATACCCTCTATACCTAAGAATTTGCAGCATGAGCAGAAAGTTCCTAATGGTTTCCGTTAGAACATTATATGTATTTTCCCACAGAAAGATCATGACACAGTAATATTTAGGTTTTCTAGTACTGAGAATTTCTGATGATGAAGCCAAGATGGAAAAATAGAGAAAGCAAGCAGCTGATCTTACCCAATTTCTCCTCCAAAGAATTTTAAAATAATGCCCCAAATAGATTTCTGGAGCTAAAAAAAAAAAGTGAGACATTCTCCCAGCCAAAAACATAAATAAAGGAAGCTGACACGTGGATGAAACAACCAGTGGTGCAACTGGGTGATAGAGACAAAATCAATAGCAACTTTGGGAACTCTCAAGCAGCAGGTGGTAAGGGAATCTAGTAAAAGATTACAGGGTATTCCTGTACCAGCACTGGGCACAGAACAGATGCTATTGACAACTCCATTGCCCATATCCACTTCTGGGTTATAGTTCACGGGCAACACTTTCAATCAAAAGGGAAAGGAAGTCCTGAGGGGTAGTTTCACTTCTGGTCCCTAGGGAGGATTATAATCCAAATGGATCAGAGGCCTAACCTTGACAAGGACCAGAATTCAGACCACTCACATTTATTCCCCCAATTTTTTTCTCTACCCTTTTTATTTATTTTTAAAATCTTTGTGGAACTCTTCTAGGAATTTCATCATATTTTTATCCAGTTCACATTTTTCTTTGAGACTTTGTTTGTAGCTTCTTTGACATCATTGTCTTCTTCTTGGTTTCTGTCTTCATCTTCCCTGTCACTTTAATAACTTGTTATTGTCAGGTTCTTTGCTGTTGTTTTTGTTTACTCATTTTACAAACTATTTATTGACATTTAACATTAGATTCAAATTAGGGTCTGCTACTGGGATGCCAGGGGCACTGTTCCAATCTTCAGGCCTTTCTTGCTGCTATTTTCAAGCTAAGTGTTGTAGGATTTTAGTGATTGAAAGATAGTGTGATTCAGGAAGAGGTGTGGTTACTGCTCTCCTGGTCTGTACACTGATCTTTACCCAGGAAGGGACCTTGTTCCCATGTAGTCACCAAGGAACTGTCCCATCATTTCTGTGCTGAAAACTCTAGAAGTTGTTGTTACAGTTAGCACAGCTACCCATAAGATAAGCAAGGCCTATGCTACACTCCCAGGACCCACCACCACCCAGGTAAGAAAGACATCTCTAGCATACCTGGTAAATTGTCTTCAACTGAAAATTTGTTTTGCCCCACCTTTTTTTTTTAGTTCTTCTGCTTCAGAATTCTATTTAAGGCTTTATTTTAGAGTTATTAGAAGAGAAATTTAGGAAAACTTGCCTGAGTGCTTCTTGACTTTGACATCTTGGTTCTGCTTCCACAAATATGGTTCTGATACTTAAAACAAGGAGAAGAAAAAAATAGAGAAAGTTAATTATATATCAATTTCCTAAATGAATATTAATTCAAAAATTTTAATAAGATACTAGCAAGGAGTTTACTGCAATATATCATAAAGATCATACATTATGGTGAGGTAAAATCTGTATTATGAATACAGCGCTGGTTCAGTATTAGATAAACTATCAGCTTAATTGACCATATCAAAAACAGAAACAATAAAAATCCTTTAATGGTGTCAATAGATACATGAAAAGTCTTCTGCAAAATGCAATATGCATTCCTATAAAAAACCCAGAAAGCATAGAAATAAATGCAATCTTCCTTACTTTGATAAGTGGTAGCCGTCTAAAACCAAGAGCAAGATTTATCTGTAATGGGGATGTTCTTGAACTTTCCCAGTAAGACTGGGGATGAAGCAAGTAACTGAAAAGTGTTTGGTAAACTCAAAGATCCAAGCAATGGAGGTAGACATCCAACCTTTAACAAAAATTGCTGGGAGAAAACTCAAAAGTAGTTTGTCATAAACAAGGCATAGACCAACATATTACACAGTATGTAAAGATAAGAAATGGATAAATAAGTTAGACGTAATGGTATATAAAAGTAAATTAGGGAAACATGGAACATGTGCCTGTGAGATCTATGGATAAGGAAAGAGCTTATGACCCAAAACGAGAAAAAGAGGATACATAAGTTAAAAGAGGTAATTGCAACTGCCGTTATTGTTCAGTCCTTTCGGTCATATTTGATTTTTTGTGACTCCATTTGGGATTTTCTTCACAAAGACACTGGAGAGGTTTTCCATTTCATTCTCCAACTCACATTGCTGATAAGGAAACTGAGTGAAACATCACATAGCTAGCAAATGCCTAAGACCAGATTTTAATGTGAGGATAATTCTTTATGACTGCAGGCTCAGAACTTTATACACAATCATCTAACAGCCCAAAACTCAGTTAAAATTATAAGGAAAACAGGAAACTGAAAAAAATACTTTTATATCAAGTTTCTCTGATAAAGATCTCATTTCTCAAGTATATTGGGAACTGAAACAAATCTATAAGAATAAGAGTCATTTCCCAGTTGATAAATAGTGAAAGGATATGAACAGGCAGTTTTCAGAAGAATAAATCAAATCTGTCAATAGTCACATAAAAATACTTTAAATCACTACTGAATGGAGAAATGAAAATTAATTAACTCTAAGATACCACCTTACACCTCTCAGATTGGCTAACATGACATAAAATGCTGAAGACAATGTGGAAAAATCAGGACATTAACACATCGTTGCTGGAATTCTGACATGATACAATCATTCTGAAGAACAATTTGGAGTTTTACCCAAAGGGCTATAAAACTGGATATACTCTTTGACCTTGCACTATCACTACTGGGTCTATATCCAAGGAGTTCAAAGAAGAGGGAAAAGGGTTTATTTATATGAAAATATTTATAGTGGCTATTTTTGCGGTTGCACAAAAAATTGAAATCAATGGAATGTCCCTTAATTGGAGAATGACTAAATAATTTGTGGTATATGATTGTGGTGGAATGCTATCATGCTATTTCAAGCAATTTCAAGTGATTTGCTATCAAGAAAACTGAAGCATTTTCAGAAAAATCTGAGAGGAGCTATATGAACTCATGTAAAAAAGTGAGCAGATGCAAGAGAATGTTACACATAATCACAGCAATATTATAATGATGATCAACTGTGAAAGACTTGGCTACTTTAATCAACACAATGATCCAATTCAATTCAAAGGACCCGTGATGGAAAATGCTATGCACTTCCAGAGAGAAAACTGGTCAACTTTGAATGCAGTTTGAAACATACTTTTTTTTTTTTTACTATCCTAATTTTTATTATTTTATTCGGTTTGCGATTTCTTTTGTAATATGGTTAATATAGATATATGTTCTGTACAAAAATAAAGGTTTCCTGTTAGTCCTACATAATATTGGCATACTCCAAGTAAAGAACATGTCGAAATGTTTTGTTATTTCATCTGGGAAACTAGCCAGCATATATAATTTCTATAACTCTACAGACAAATATGTTTTGAGTTTCAAACTTTGGACTTATAAACAAACCAATGGATCACAAATTTAAGATAGGGACTACTACTAACATGATATAACCTCTTAATTCAGCTTCAATAATCTGTTATTTCTTCACTGATGGTCTCTCCTAAACCAATTCAGGTTATAAGTTCTCATTTCATTCTTTGATATCTAAGAATAACTTTCACAAGTTATTGGAGTAAACATTAATGGAGGTTGCATAATAATTTCAACTTTACATTTTATAAATATTTCAAGTGGCTACTTATATAATATGTATAGGGAAGTAAAGTGTTTCTATACAACTATTTGTAAACATGTTCCTTACTGCTGAAATATTCCCATATCTTGCTCCTCTAATATTAATATTTTCTTTGTAAAAGAAGTAAGGATTAGAGTTATTGATAACATCAAATTAGTTATGGAAACATAAGAAGGATAATTGAAAACAGACCTTTTCTTCGTTCAGAATTAAGCAAACTGATATTAACATGACATAGCTTTCACAATTAGGTCCTTAGGTAAACAATACATATAAACATAGAGGGGCAAATTAAGCCTGGGAACTTATTTTGCATAATTTGGGGAATAGTCAACCATCCAACTTAGGTAGATTGGAACCTCCAACCAATATTCTACAAACTTACTAAGAACATGTAATTAATAATAATTTAGTTAGATCATCCCATCCCCCACTCATTTTCCTAATAACTATGAAGTTAATATTAGAAGCCTGTTTCCCTTGACTAGAGCTCCTCATTAACTGGCTTTCCATTCCACTCAGCCCTACCTTCCTCTTTCCCAGATGATGCAATGCCTAATATTAGTGAGGTTTGTGAAGATACAAAATTGACCATAATCACAGCCTATCTACCTAATGGCTTCCATTGAAGACACGTTGTGTAAAGTATGTTGCAATTTCCCGAGGTACTACATTTTAATGAACATTAAATAACCTAGCAATAGAGTTAGAATTATCTATGTGCAATCACATCAACTGGTCAGAGCAAAGGTCAAAATAAATTCCATACTAGAAGGTAGAATAAAGATGATAAGAGAATATGATAGGAGAATACTGGATGTGAGTAAAATCATTTCAAAGTGACTTCAGATATTCTATTGACTCAGAAAATTGAGGAATGCATGAAAGTGAAGACATTAACTGTATTTCCATTCACGAGATATGGATATGGATAACTAAAATATCTATAAAGAACATTGATCCATATCCACAAAAGCATTTTAAATTTCTATAAAACCTTTCTTAGGATGCCCAATTCATTAGGAAGGGTGACTTCAAAGAAAATATAAGACAAACTATCTTAGACAATTGTCTACAGTGAAAACTTATTTTCAAAATCTACACGATGGAATCAGAAATGTAGTTGACAGGACTGGGCTCTATTTTTATTAGATTTTAGAAAACAATGAGACTTTCAAGTTTTTCCTCAGGCAAGATATCTAATTTCTTTACATGAAAATAATTTGAAATAATTTCTAGTCTGAGTGCCACCCTGTTCAGCGATCTGCTTGCTATTGTTAAATAATATTGTGCTAAACTTTTTAGGTATCTCAGAAAGTGTCCAAACAAAAAAGAATTCCTATTGATCGAAAAGGTTTCCAAATGCTTATATTCCTCATGACATAGCACAAATTGCAAAAGGACTCTATAATATTATAAAACCTTCTAATTTAAATAGAAAAGAATTGAAAAGAGATTGGACCAGACATCTAACTAGGAAAATCAAGTGGATGAAAACTAATTACCATCACTGCATATAAGGACATTTATGAAGTATCTTCTATGAGCAAGGAACTATACTAGACACTGGTCACATAAGAAAAAAAAAGTGGTATGTCCTAAAGGAGGGTGCATCCAACATGAGAAGACAGAATGTAAATAGATATCAATAGAGGAATACTGAATGGAAATAGATAATTACATGATAATCTGATGAAGAGAGCAATGACAACTAAAGTAATTTGCAAAAGTTTCTTCCAGAAAATGGTGTCTAAACCAAACATTGAAACAAGCAAAATTTCTAAGGAGTGGAGGGTACATTTAAACTGTGTGGAACAATTTCTGCAAGTGTAAGTCAATGGAAAATGGAAAATCAGATTCAATGAATGGATATGGATTCAAGATGGCACTGATGATGACTTGCTTGCAAAATCAAACTGTATAAGCCTGTTGACATCATACTTGACTAGGAATGAATGTGAGGCATTCATGCATCAATGATGAGACATTGTTACTTCCCCTTAGGAGACTATGAGGAAGGACTTCAGTATATCCAATAAATCCTCTACATAAGTTTATGATAAAAAGGGGAAGGTGAGGTTGCAATGGCCAAGAATGCATAGATGAGTTGGGATCTGCATTAATTAATAATGTACTGACAACTCCCAGGATGATTACCTCCACCAATAGATATCATTCTTTATGGGTTTTTTTGGATAGGCACAGGGACCCTGCCCTTTCAGAGGGGCAGGGGGCATTTATTATTGACAGGCCGCTGGGATCAGCGGTTGGATTTGGCCACACAATCCAGCTTGTCCTTCTTGATGGCATGTCCTTGTTGAAGAGCCCTTGGCAGCATTGACGAGCTCGTCTGCCAGATACTCGGTAAAGGCCTTGATTTTGAGGAAGGCCCCCTCTCAGTCTCCATGCAAAGAATCCAGATGGCCTGATTGACCCCCCTGAGGGGGGACATATTCACTGCCTCGTGCCTTACAGTCCCTGCCCACCCATTCTGGTGGAGTCCTCACGGAGACCACTGTTAGTGATGGCATTCACGAGAACCTGCAGAGGGTTCTCTCCCATGAGCAGGTGGATGATCTTGAAGTTGTACGTGACGATGCGCAAGGTCATGAGCTTCTTGCGATTATTGCGGCATTGTATCATCATGGAGTTGGTGAGGCCCTCCACGATGGGCCACTGGACCTTGCTAAAGCACTTGGCAGTGTAGCACTCAGAGCTGTGGGACAGGTACTTGGCATACTTCTCCTTCACGGTAATGTAATCCTACGATTGATGCCATTGATCTGCACATCGTTCATGCTCCACTTACTGAACAGTTTGATGTCGAGGGTGTTTGCCACACCCGGAGCCGCTGTCTCCCACTCAGTCATGTCGCTGGGTCCTTGGTCAGCTCTCAGAGCAAGAAGGGAGTCTGTGGACTCCAGGCTTGGGCGCTCAGAGTCACGGTTGCGTTCGCTCCATGCGCCTTGCCCAGGCACGGGAACAGGGAAGAGATTTCATTCTTTCTAAATAAGATATGAGTTGTTTTCAGCATACACATACCAGTCACTTACCTAGGTACCAGAAGAGTCATTATTGAAGCTCAAAATCCTCTGATTCCAAAACCAATACTCTCTCTGCCATTTCATACTCTATATATAGCGTGTTGATTTCCTTAAGGTGTAGGACAAGTCCTCTGGATAAGATCTTAGGAAAGACTTGACAAGAATCATGCTGTATGAAAAGGTAGGGCAGGGTAGAGATTTGTACAGATTGAGAGAATACCCACATCAATCTGATGGTGGATCCAGATAAGATAATTTATTTACAACTTATAATTCATTGTTCTGAAAGGTTGTTTTTTCTCTGAAGCAAATTTGGAAAATGAAGGACCTAAAGATTTCTATTGTTCAAGTGGAATGGACATTAATGCAACTTCTTTATGTAATGGAATAACTCAGAACACTGGACATAGATTCTCTTAGACTCAGTTACAGTGACAGCAGCAATTGGTGCTTAGTGAAAGCTCAATTTAACTTACTTAGAAGATGTATAGTTTCTTGCCAATCTGAGAACATATAGTGCATGATTTAATGAAGATAAAAGTGGGTAAGAGGAATCATCAATTCAATTGTTCTTTACCACATTTACCAACCATATCACTTGCATCCCAAAAAAATTTCTAGAACAGACTGTGAATTTTTCAAAAATACCTTAACTTCTATGCTATCAATTTGAAGAATCCTCTTTGTTCTGTTTTCTTTGTTTTTGTTCTCTGTATTTACTCTTTATAGTGTAAGGGGAGGTAAAACATTACCACTATTTCAAATACTGATGAGATTCTTTCCCCTATTTAAACCTGGCAAGTTTAAGCTGGCCCTAAGAGACACTGGATTGATTTACCAGTCAGAAATACCATGTTATTGGTTTGACAACATGTAATACAAGTTTCACAAGCCAGGTTTTCTTACAAATAAAATTACTCACTTAAAAAAGAAATGGTTTTACAGCTCTCAGGATTTAAAACAACAAAAAGAAACCCTGGAAAAACAGTGAGAGTTACATTTCTATTTTCATTTTGAGAGAAAAACACAACCAAAAAAAAATAAATTCTGCAAAGTACACACACAAACACACACGCATTTATGTATATATGTGTGTATATGCATACATTTATGCATATATGCATGTCTGTATGTATATTTATGTGTATACATCTGTACATATGTGCACATATTCATATATATGTATATGTGTACATATGTTTTGCTGGAGAAGGAAGGAAAGAATCTGTCAATGATTCTGACCTGGAATAGCATATTTTAATTGTTTTGATCTACTCCTGGCAATTAGATTATTTCACATCTTAAAAAATGAGGTTATTGATCATAGTTTTGTATGATAGCTGTAAATTCAGAGGATTCAACTATGTAAACCAATGAAGAAGGCATAATAGATCCTCTTTTAGAGACTGCCTTATATTATTAAAAAGCAAAGTGAAGTGAAGTGAAGTGAAGAGCATGGAAGTTACCCTGAAATATGTTACTAAACTCATAATACCCCATTTTCTTCTAATCTTTTTTCCCCTTTTGGTCTCCTCCATGTTTCTCCTCCCAACTTCAGGATAATTGACTCACTTTTTCACATGGCTTCATGGACAGAGCCACACTCAACATTAATTTGCTGACCCTTTATTGACTATAATCTTCTTCCCAAAATTTTTGCAGATTGTAGTCTTACTAAAATAAGAGCATCATGACTATATATTCAGGGGGTTGGAGATGTGGGGAATGCAGTCAAAGTTTCTGAATATTAAGACAAAGTTCTCATATTAAAAAAATCACAGGTTTTGTAAGTTGGAAGGTATAAAGAATAGTGAGATTGATTTCAGAGGACGATATTGAAGCAAAGAAATCCTCTTTTACCCCAAAGAACAACATCAAATGGCCATCTTCCCAAAAAGAATTCAAAGAAGATCTTTAAAAAAACTTTAAAATTTAAATGACAGAGATGGAGGCAAAATTAAAAATAAAAAAAAGGAATAATTCAAGAAAAAAAGAAGATTATGAAAGAAAAGTAAACCAATTAGAAAAGGAGATCCAGAAACTTAAGGAAGAAAATGACACTTTGAAAATCGGAATTGGATGTGGTGGCCAAGAACTGGCAATTGAAGAGATGCCTGTCAACTGGGGAACTAAACAAGTTGTGGTATAAGAATATAATGTTATACTATTGTGTTGTAAGAAATGATGAGCAGCAGGAATTCAGAAAAATCTGGAAAGACTTATATGAACTGCAGGAGAATATTGTGCACAGTAACAGCCATATTGTGCGATGACTGCTTTTGAAAGATTTAATTCTTCTCAGCAATGCAAGAATCTAAAACAACCCTAAAAGACTCATGAAGGAAAATGCCATTCACATCAAGAGAAATATGGAGTCCAAATGAAGATAGAAACATTATTTGCTCTCTTGTTTTTTTTTTAATAGTTCCTCTCATTTGTTCTAATTCTTCTATACAACATGACTAATGAGAAAGAATGTATATGTAGAGTCTATTTTGGATTGTACAACACCGTGGAGAGGGAGGAGGTAAAAAAGGTATAGAGAATTTAAAATTTAGGAATGTGAATGTTGAAAAATTAAAAAAAATAATTAATTTAAAAGAGAAAATTAGATTTTCTTAAGGAGAAGTGAACAAAACCATGAGAAATAAAGAAATAATTCAACAAAGTATGAATAATGAAAAAAAATAGAAGATAAATTGAAAAATTTTATTAACCAAAAACAACAGATCTGGAAAATAGATCAAGAAGAGGAAACAAAAATAAACTGAAAACTATGTTAAAAAATTATCTTGATATAATAATGCAAGAAATAATTAAAGAAAATGATCCAGAAGCATTAGAACAAGGTGTGTGTGTGGGGGGGGGATAGAAATAGAAAAATAATCCATCAATCACCACTTAAAATAGGTCCTCTGAGGAAAACTCATAGAAATATTATACTCAAATTGCAAAACCTCCAGCTCAAAGATATGATATTAAAAGCAACAAGAATAACACAATTTAAATTTAAATATGATTGTGCCACAATTAGAATCACACAAGACCCAGCAGTGGAGACATTACTGGGCTGCAGGTCTTGGCACATTGTATATCAAAGAGCAAAAGAACAGGAGCTCCAGCTAAAAATATTATAAACAAGAAAGTTAAACATAATACTGAATGAAAAACAAGTAGATATGTGATCAGCTGTCAGATTTTGAAGACTTTGTTTAAAAAAGTGAACTTAAATGGAAGATTTGATATACAAGAGCCAAGAGCCTGTATAAGATATGCATCAAAGACTGATTACAAGGGATTCAATAAAGACAGACCATTTACTTTTTAGGTACATAAAATGCAAAATGTGTCTCCAAGGTTCCTATTAATAATGGGATAGATCATAAGAAACATTGAGGTAAACCTGAGTATGATATGAATTTAAAAAGTAAAACCATTTAGGAACAGCTAAAAAGAGTAATTATTTTATACAAATGAGGTGCGAGAGGGAGAATCCATCCAAAGGAATCAGATGGGGGAAGATGACTGGCAGTTTTGGTAACCTACTTTCATCAGGAATGGGTTTAATATAGAACAATACACACACACACACAATGTTATATTTTATGTTATTTTGTGTTATGTTATGTTGTTATATTGTTATTTATATTATATTTATTATATTACATTACATTATATTACATTATGTTATGTTATGTTATATTATATTGTATCATATCATATCATATTATATTATATCATATCATATTATATCACATCCAGAGAGAGAGAGGAAGAGCAAGAAAGAGAGAAAGAGAATAGTATAAAAGTGTTCTAAATTCAGAAGAAATAAAATGGCAAGGGGATAAGGACAGGGAGAGGACAAGGGAAGAATCTTGAGAGGCAAGGATGAGGGAATAGGTTATAGGGGACTAAAGAAGGATGTTTAGATTCATGGGAGTGGGACGATAAGGGTGTTCCTTGGAAGGGGGGTAGGTAAGTAACAAGAGGGCAAAGTAGAAGCTAGAAGTAAAGTAGTGGAGGCAGGAGGTATAGGAAACAAGAGATATGCACAAACTTAAAAACGAAAATCAGGAGTAGAATGTGTTTGGGAAAGTATATGTCTGTATGTATGTGTTTGTGTGTGTGTGCGGGTATGTATGCATCTATATCTATAAAGAAATGCAGCTACACTCAAGGTGGGAGAGAGGAGGAGAACAAAGTAAAAAGAAATAGTACACAGCAGAGAATAAAAGAAAACTTACAAGGAAGCAAAGAAAAACTGTTCAGCTCTCAACACAATATGCAGTACTTCTCATACAAGCTTTATTGAAATGTAAATTTAATGTTATATATTTTAAAAATTCTGCTTTGAACATGATATGCTTTTTTTCTTTCTTGTTTTGTATGTAAGTTCCAATATATGAGTTTATGATATGTTCTTGTTTGTTTCTTTCTTTCTCTATTCTGTATTTGTTTTCTGGTGTTTGAGTCTAAAATGAAATAAAAAAAATAATTCAGATGCTATACCGCTTGGCACTTATATGTTAATATAGATATTGCTTCATTTTCTCTGTTACCTTTTAGAAAGATGTAGTTACCTTTCTTATCTTTTAATCATATATATTTTTGATTTTACTTGGCCTGAGATTAGGATTGCTGACCCTGCTTTTCTTACTTCAGCTGAAGCATGTATCTCTTTGATTCAGTTGTGTTTCTTGTAAACACCATACTGTAGGATTTTCACTGTGCTACCCACCTCTGAGTTATAGAACAGTTCAGGCCATTCACATTCACAACTGTGGTTATTAACTGTGTATTTCCCTCCATCTCTATTCTCCCTCTTCTTTATCTTCTTTACACCCTTTCTTTCCTCAACAAAATTTTGTATCTGTCTACCACCTAACCCAATCTCTCTGCCTTTCTGTTAGTCTGCACACCTCCTTATTTCATCTTTTTCCTTCCTACTTCCTTGTCAGATAATGAATCTTTCTATATTCAACTGATTGTGTCTTTTACTTCCTCTTTGACCTAATATTGATGAGTAAGTCTGCCCATCAGTCATCCCTCCCATCTTCCCTTCCACTGTAAGAGTTCTTTTGCACACCTTCATATGAAATAAGTTGCTCCATTCTACCTGTCCCATCCTTCTGCACCCAGTGTATACCTCTTTCTTATCCTTTAATTATTTTTATGCCATCCCCTGAAATTCACCTTACGTCCTAATGCTCTGTTTATGTATATTCTTTTTAATTGTACTATTATTACTATAATTTAAAAGATGTACAAGTATCATCTTTCCACATAGGGATTTAAATATTTTCAAGATTGGGGAACCTGCAGGCTCAAGACCAGATGTGGGCCTCTAGGTCCTCAAGGTTTTAGAGAATGATGATGATTAAATGTAATTGAAGCCTCTATCTCAATTTTTATAGTTCATTTTGTACATTCATGTATATTTGGCTAGCTTCACCTTTGACTGGGTAAAGGCATTTACCATTCGTCATTCCGTCATCAATCAATATGTATTTATGAAGAGCCTAATACGTGACAGACACTGTACTATATGCACTGTCTGCACAACAGACACAAACAATCCACAATCTCTTGATGTTTATATTATATCAAGGAAGAACAGATGTGTAATTATATACATGATATACTAAAAGATGGATATAGAGATATATTGTATTTACTAGTTTTGTGTTTATGTGTATATAAGATAGATTTTTTGTGTACGTGTACACAAATACACACACGCATGCGCGCACACACACACACACACATGAAGCAGAGGGAGAGAGGGGCCACTATTATTGGGAACAGATCAGAAAAGGCTTTAGAATGTAGTGCTTGATAAAAGAGAAGGATTCTTCTGAAAAAAGAGGTGAGGAGGAGGTGTATGCACGGTATAAAGAATAATGAATATCCAGTTCAAAGAAAAGGAGCAAGGAAATGTATCAACAAGCCTCATTTAAAAGTTCATTTTATGTGTCACATACTTAGCTTAGTTTTGAGAATTAAAAAAAAAATGAAAGAGTTCCTCCTTTCGAGGGGTTTACATTGAATTCTTAAGTGTGGTTGACAGGTGACTGAGACTAGACCCACTGATGAACTCTTCAGAACCCTGATTGAATCACAACTCAACTCAGTATTAAGTTCTTCTAGACCTTAAATAGATATAGGAAGTGTTCATTTCTCTTTCTCATTCCAATTCTAAAAATGAGTTTGAGTGACAAAATCTTTTGGTTTTTGAGTCCTGGGCACCTTGAAGATTATTTCTTTTCCATGCCATTGTTGCAATAGGGATCATCTGAAATATTTTTACTGACAATCTTGACATTTAAGTTTGATGTATCAGAATACAGGGCATTCTTTGCACAACGTTTATTTGGAAAAACTCTTGACTTCAAAGACCTTAATCTCCTGTTTTCAGGGTACAGTGCAAAGTCCTTATATTCTTTCAAACCATTTTTAATAGGATGATAAATGGGCATTGGAGGGAAGCTGTAAAAGCAATCTAACAGTTGTGGGGAGAGCTCTGTAACTTGTTCAGCTTGCTATTATTTCTTTTTTGGGGGGAAATGCATCTGGGATTGCAGTGGTGAGTAAATATTTGAGTGACATGAATAAAAGTAAATCTTATTCCTTTGTGGCTGTCAAAATGAAGGGATCAAATCCAATTTTATTGTCATTTTGTCTATTTATATTTCTCCTTATAATTTTTAAAGATTCGTATTCTCTGGGCCTAACATAAAACACTAACTTTAAAGGATCACATTGATAACTTGATAATCCTGAAGAACCTGGCCTAGGATCAAGTCCAGTTATGACAAATAGCAATCAGGAGTCATTATTACCTTAAACAAAATCCTACATTCTTATTTTAGGGGGGCTTTAGACACTGATTTAAAGATCAAAATGCAACTTTCTAGAAGTCAAGGGCACCTAAAGACATTGATAATATATTTAACCTAGTTACCTAATTTACCTAGTTACCTATTATCTATTTTTTAAAATTGGGTTTATTTTTAATAAGGTTTCATAGATTAGAACAAAATTTTGAAGTCTACAGCAAACCAAATTAAATTCAAAGCTATATATTAAACTTAAAGAAATATGGTCTCTGTGTTTAGAATGCTTAATTAGTTAGACAACAAGAACTATATAAAGTAAAAGTATTGGTAATTTAAAAAAATAACTGGATTTATAGGACCTAAGATGGCACAGTAAGCAGAAAAATCACCATAACTCTCCCATACTCACCTGCAAACAACCATAAAATGGCACCCCAAAACAAATCTTGGAACACCAGAACCAAATCAAGGAAACCAAAGATGGTTTGAAAACAATCTTTGAGCACAGCAAACTAGGAAGATTGGCAGGAAAGGGATGTTTACTCAGATAAAATGAGTGCCATCCAGTACAAAAAGGATCCTAGCAATCCAACAGGAAGACCTGCCTCAGCAAATCAGCAATAGGTACTGAACCCTAATATAGTGGATCAGGCAAATGCCAACAACAGGACAACACACATGACTCAGCATAGTCGGGTAAATAGACAGACTCCAACTTGGAGAACTACCACTTGCTTCAGTGTAGACACAGACAAATAGAGAACCTCCAGCAGTCAAAGTTCTACATGTTTCAGCTTAACTCTAAAAGTCAGAAGGCAAGCAGCCAGACTGCATGTGTTTCAGTGACTCCCCTGGAAATGCAGAAACATCCCACCAGCTTCAACGCATCCCAGATACCAGCACTAGGATTTCAGGTGAACACCAGATAACCTGCCACATGCCTATTCCTGTAGCAAGGTCAGCCAACCCACATGAGACACAAAGGTCCTCTGTGGGACTCAGGGTAAACATCAGTGCAGTACTAAATAAATACCAAGGTCTGGCACAAGGAGCCTTAGATAATGCCCTTTTCATGCTGGGAGGAGAAATCAAATTTGAAAGAAAGGTCAAAGGTCAAAATAATGAGCAAAAATAAAAAAAAGAATCTGATCATAGAAAGTTACTATGGTGACAGGGAAGATCAAGACAAAAGCTCAGAAGAGGACAACAATGTTAAAAAAAAAAAAACCATCTATGGGCAAAACCCAAAAGAAAAATAGTAAGTGATCTCAAAAAAACCCAAAAAATTTAAAATCATATGAGGAAGAAGAGAAATTGGGAAAAGGAATGAGATTGGTACACAATAAGTATAAGAAAAAAAGAGTCAATAGCTCGGAAAAAGAAAACAATTGCTTATATAGTAGAACTGGCCCAAATGGAAAAGAAGAAACAAAATGCCACTAAATAGAACAAGTCTTTAAAAACTACAATTAGCCAAATACAAAAAAGTACAAAAGCAAAGGAAGGATAACAATTTCATAAAAGTTAGAATAGAGCAAATGTAAGCTAATAACCCTATGAGACATCAAGAATCAATCAAATAAATTCAAAAGAATGAAAAATTGAAGAAAATGTAAAATATCTCCTAAGGAAAACACTTGGCCTAGAAAATAGGCCAATATCAGAATCATTTGCCTCTTTGAAAGTTATAATTAAAAGGAAGCCTGGACAGCATGTTTCAAGAATCTGTGAAGAAAACTGCTCTGATATCCTGTAACCAGAGGTCAAAATAGGTATTGAAAGAATCAACCAATCACTTCAGGAAACAGATCCCAAAATAAAAATTCCAAGGAACATTGCAGTCAAATTTCAGAACTATCAGGTAAAGGAAAATATACTACAAGTAGCCAGGAAAGAAAACAATTCAAATATCGTGGAGTCAAAATCAGGATTAAACAGGACTTGGCAGCTGCAACATTAAATGATCAGAGGTCATGGAACATTATAATCCAGGAAGCAAAACAACAGCAACAACAATAACAAAACTCGGACTACAAACAAAAATCACTTTTTCGGCAAAATTAAGCATAATACATCTAAGGAAAAAAATGGTCATTCAGTGAAATAGAATAGACAACATGCCAAATTTATGGGATACAATTAGAACAATGAAAAATTTATTTCTCTAAATTCTTGTATCAACAAAATAGAAAAAGAGCAGATCAATGAATTTGGCAGGCAACTAAAAGAAATTAGGAAGAGAACAAACTAAAAATCAAAATAATTGATAATTGAGCACCAAATTGAAAATCATGAAAATTAATGAGATTAAGTAATTAGACTGAAAATTAAAAAAATACCATTGATTAAATGAATAAATAAAAAGATGGTTTTATGAAAAAAAATGATGAAATAGGTAATTCATTGGTTAATTTGATTAAAAATATAGGAAGAGGTGAAATATCCAATATCACCAGTAAAAAAGGTGAAATCACCATCAATGAAGAAGAAATTAAGACAATCAGGAGATAATTTGCTCAATTACATGCCAATCAATCTGACAAAAAAATGAATTCCATAGATATTTATGAAATATAAATTACCCAGATTAATAGATCAGGAAATAGAATCCCTATATGGCCTTATTTTAGAAAAAAATAGAAATTGACTAAAACTTTCATGAACTCCCAAAGAAGAAACCACCAGGGTCAGATGGGTTCACAAGTGAATTCTCATAACATTTAAAAAGCAATTAATTCCAATACAACACGCAATATTTGTACAAAGCAAGTTCCATTTATATCTTTCTCATTCTTTTCTTTTTAGTTATCTTTTTAATTAATTAATTAAAATTTTCATTTCAATATTCACTTCCACAAGATTTTGAATTTCAAATTTTCTACCTATCTCTCCCCTCCACCCTCAAGAAGACAGTGTTCATTCTGATTATATCTTCCCTCATTCTTCCTTCCTGTCTATCATATTCCTCTTTTTTCTTATCCCCTTCCCTTCTGTTTTCTTGTAGACCACAACAGATTTCTATATGCCATTGCCTGTATGTCTTATTTCCCAGTCACAAGTAAAAACAATTTTTAACATTTGTTTTAGAAACTTTTAGTCACAGCTTTTCTCCCTTCCTCCCTCCCCAACCACCTCCTTGAGATGGCAATCAACTTGATATAGATTATGCATGTATAGTCATGCAAAACATTTCCATAGCAGTCATGTTTTGAAACACTAACTATATTTCCCTCCATCCTATCCTGTCCCGCATTTATTCTGTTCTCTCCTTTGACTCTGTTTCTCCTCCAAAGTGTTTACTTCTAATTGTTCCCTCCCATCTGCCTTCCCTTTTATCATCTCCATATCCCCCACTTGTCCCCTTCCCCCTACTTTCCTGTAGCATAAGACAGACTTTTAATCAAATTAAGTGGCCATGTTATTCCCTCCTTAAGTTATTTCCACTCCTCTTCCCCTCCACTGAAAATGCTTTTTCTTGCCTCTTTTACGTGAGAGATAATTTACCCCATTCTATTTCTTTCTTTCCTTTCTACCAATACATTCCTCTCTCACCCATTAATTATATGTTTTTAGATATCATCCCTATCTATTCAGCTCACCTGGTGCCTTCTGTCTATATGTATACAATCCTCCGAACTCCCCTAATACTGAGAAAAGTTTCAAGAGTGACAAATGTTGTCTTTCCATGTAGAAAATTAAATAGTTCAACTTGAGTAAGTGCTTTATGAATTCTCTTTCCTGTTTACATTTTCATGCTTCTTTTGATTCTTGTATCTGAAAGTCAAATTTTCTATTCAGCTCTGGTCTTCTCATCAAGAATGCTTGATTTCATTGAGTGACCTTTTTTTTTCCCCCTGAAAGATTATACTCAATGCTGAGTAGGTGATTCTTGCTTTTAATCCTAATTCCATTGACTTCTGGAATGGCATATTTCAAGCCCTCCAGTTCCTTAATGTAGAAACTGCTAGATCTTGTGTAATCCTGATTGTGCTTCCACAATACTAGAATTTTTTCTTTCTGGCTCCTAGCTATATTTTCTATATATAGAAACCTGATGACTCTGGAATTTGGCTACCATATTCCCAGGAGTTTTGTTTTAGGGATTTCTTTCAGAAGGCAATCAGTGGATTTTTTAAATATCTATTTTGCCTTTTAGTTCTAGAATATCAGAGCAGTTTTCCTTGATAATTTATTGAAAGATGATGTCTAGACTCTTCTTTTGATTATGGCTTTCAAGTAGTCCAAGAATTTTTAAATTGTCTCTCCTTGATCTATTTTCCAGGTACATTGTTTTCCCAGTGAGATTTTTCACATTGTCTGCTATTTTTTTTCATTCCTTTGATTTTGTCTTATATTTTCTTGATTTTTCATAAAGTCATTAACTTCCATCTGTCCCCCTTCTAATTTTTCAGGAATTATTTTCTTCAGTGAGTTTTTGGACCTCTTTTTCAATTTGTACAATTATGTTTTTTAAGACATTCTTCTCTTCCTGGGCTTTTTGCATCTCTTTTCCCATTTGGATCGGTTTATTTTTAAGGTGTTATTTTCCTCAGCATTTTTGGGTTCCTTTAGCAGGTTGTTGGCTCATTTTTCATGATTTTCTTGCATCATTCTCATTACCCCTCCCAATTTTTCCTCTACTTATCTTCTTGATTTTCAAAATCTTTTTTGAGCCCTTTCATAGCCTTAGATCAATTCATATTTTTCTTAGAGGCTTTGGATTTATTTACTTTGACTGTGTTATCATCTTCTGGTTGTATGTTTTTGTCTTTCTTGTCACCAAAGTGAGATTCTATTGTCTGACTCTTTTTCTGCCTTTTCTCATTTCCCTTTTCCCCATCCATTTACTTGACTTTTCAACTCCTTATCAGGGTAGTTCTCTGCTTCCAGTGGGGATCGGAGGGTATACTGTCAGCTGCTCATTCCCCCCAAAATATGTGGACCTAGAGGTTCAGAAACAACTGCTACTCCTGCTCTTGTTGCTGCGCTGACTTCTGTGCCTACTGTTGTCTCCAGTACCTTCTCTGCTTCCCTGAGGCCATGGTCATACCACTCTACTTTCACACGCAGTTCCAACATGATTTTTCCACTGACCTTCCAATTTGTGCTCAGCATTTTGGGGTCATGACATCTGGAAACCAACACAGCTGCCAGTGATTCAGGCCCCCTGAGGTCTGCTCAGATCTCATGTGTTCTGTTGTGGTCCATGCTAGACTGCATTCATCTCCCATCCCAGCATGATAGATGCTTTATGTTGACTTTTCAGGATATATTGGGCTGCTGATTTGCTTCACTCCATCGCTCTGTGGGTTCTGCCACTCCAAAAAATTTTAGAGTTATTTTTACAGGTATTTGCCTGAGATTGGGTGGAGAGTTTCAGCAAGTCCCTGCTTTTAATCTGCCATTTTGGTTCTGCCACAGCAAGCTCCATTTATTACACAAATGTGATGCTGATGTCAACACCAGGAATAGCTGAAACATATAAAGGGAATTATTAACTAATTTCCATAATGAATATCAATGCAAAGATTTTGAATAATATAATAGCAAGGTAATTACAACAATGTATCACAAAGATTATACAATATAATCAGGCAGTATTTATAGCACAAATGCAGGGCTGGATCAATATGAGGAAAACTACCAATGTAATTGATCAGATCACTAATGAAACCAACAGAACTCATGATTATCTCAATAGATGAAGAAAACGCTTTCAGCAAAATCCGTCTCCCATTTGCTTTAAAAACACTAGAGAGCACAGCAATAAAGAGGGCATTCCATAAAATGTTATCTATCTAAATCCATTAGCACTCATTATCTGTAAAATATCCCAGTAAGATCAGGGGTGAAGCAAGGATATCCATTATCAAGAATTGATAATTCTAATACTTTAACAGAGTATTAGAAATGTTGGGTATAGCAATAAGAGAAGAAAATAGAACTGAATGAATTAGAATAGGCAAACAAAATTATCACTTTTTGCAGAAGATATGTTACTATACTTAAAGAACCCCCAAAAAAATCAACTGAAAAACTAATTGAAATAATTAACATCACCACTGTTGCAGGATGTAATATAAACCCATACATATCCTCAGAATTTCATTATATTACCAACAAAACCCAGTAGCAAGAGACAGAGAAATGTCATTTAAAGTAACTGTAAAGAATATAAAATACTTAGGAATTTACCTGCTAAGATGATGCTTTTCACATGAATAAAGTCAGATCTAAACAACTGGAAAAATATCAGTTGCTCATGGGTTGGTTGAATCAATAGAATAAAAATGATAATTCTGCCTAAACTAACTTATTTATTCACTGCTATACCAATCAAAGTACAAAAGGTTACTTGATAGAGCTAGAAAAATTAGCAACAAAATTCATCTGGAAGAACAAAAGTTCAAGTGTAACAAGGGAATTAATGAGTAAAAAATACAAGGGAAGGTGGTCTAGCAATGACAGATCTCCTATAAAATAGTAATCATCAAAACTATCTGGCACTGCCTAAGAAATAGAGTCGTGGATCAGTCGAGTAGATTAGGTATACAAGACAAAATAGCCAATGCTCATAGTAAGCTACTGTTTGATAAATCCAAGACCTGAGACTTTGGGATGAAAACAAACCATCTGGGAAAACTGGAAAACAATAGGACACAAACTAAATATAGATGGACATCACATCATATACCAAGATAAGGTCAAATTGGTTGCAGGGTGTAGATATAAAGAGTGATGCCATGAGCAGATTAGAAGAACAAGGAACAGTCTACCTACTACATGTATGGAGAAATGTATAATATATAATTTTAATTATATTAAACTAAAAAGTTTCTATATGAATAAAACCAGGGAAAGCAAAATTAGCAGGAAAGGAGAAAGTTGGGAAACAATTTTTACAGCTAGTATCTCTGATAAAAGCCTCATTTCTCTAATATATAGAGAATTAAGTAATAGTTACAAAACAAAAATGATGAAGGAAAGTGTCTTAGAAAAGTATAACCTTTGTGTGAGACAACTAAAGCTGGAGAATAACCTGAATTTACAAATACTTCCAATGTCACCATAACACAGAAAAGAAATGTTTTTCAGATGACTGTCAAAGATAAATATTTTTCTACAGGAGAGAATCTTTTACTATGATTGCCAATAAAGTAAAAGTACCAATTGATATGGAACTTTATTCATATACTATACAGATATCACTCTAATTACAGTAACGTCATTTCATTTTCTTTTTGGAGTGATTTCTGTATTATTTGAGCCTAAAGTAACTTTAGTTGCTCAACCTATATTCCACTCTAAATGCATGAATCTATATGAGGCTACTGGTTTATGCTTCTCAAGGTCAAGGACCATGGCTTATTTATCTTGGAATCCTATACTGCTATGTAATATGTATACAAACATATTCATTTACTATATATTATATAATACACACATATATACATATATTTATACATGTGAATATATAAAGAAAAAAGGTATGTGAGTATGTACACATATACACATGTGTATATATAACAATTATCTAATTCTGTAACTGACATTATTCTATAATTAATTAGATTAACACATATACCATAAAATGAATTTTTAAAGTATGTGATGAATATGTCAATATAACTATCTCAGAAAGCAGTGGATTAAAAAGTAAGATTCATTGACAAATGCACTTAGATTTAGTTTGATCATAGCCATTATCTGTTCAGTCATTCATTTGTTGAAATCCTACTACTTCCAAAGCACTGTGCTAAGCACTAGGACAGATATAAAAACATTGTTTTTAATTCTCAAGGAGTAGACAATCTGGAAAGAGAATTAAGATGCATCCAAGTAATTAAAATTCAAATGTAAGAAGATGTGGGAAATGCACAAAAGGATTATGTAGATTTCTGAAAGTACTGTGTATACTGGGCATAAGTGCATAATCCTTAGATACCTGGGGAGAAATATGTAAATAGATGAACAAGTCTATATAAATTTTTCTGAAACATGTTCTGACAGTATAGATGTATTTGATCTTTATCTATTCCCAAATCCTATTTATACATGTGACTTTAGTGCACAGGTCAAGCTCCTTTCAGGTCCCATACAGTTGAACTCTTGGGCAAGGTTAAGTACATTTCTTTGAAACAAATGGAAGGACATGGGTTATAGGAAGAATTTTCTCCCCTCCAAGTCATGAACTGTGACTTACTTATTCCTTTCATGTTCCAGAAAGAAAATATTATTTGAGTATTCTTAGAGAAAAATCCAGAATCTTGTACTTATGTGCCTGTATTACTAGATGTATTACATAATTGATATTGATTAAAGTCATCATATATTTAATATTTGCCATTGGTGTAAAATTGGGTGTGTGAATCAGTGCATGACAAAAATTATTATTTTTTTTAATTTCAGGCAGTGGTGTGGTCCTCAAGGGGCTAGAGAAGTTCATGTGCTATAGGTGCCCAAAGATCAACAAATCTGACTCATTCTGCCAACTCCTTTGGAGATAGAAACTCTAGCAGGATTTTAAACCTATTAGATGTTGTGTAATGAAGCTCCAGTGAAAACAGTAGATAGAATCACCTACAACCCTGAACTGAATAGAAATATTCTAAGAAATATATTTCAAGGAAGAGAAATATCATTAAAATACTCTCATCATAATGACAAGGGATAGGGGTAATGCTTGAAGAAAAAACTAAATTATATGGAATAGTTTTCCCTTCTTTTAGAGACAATCATGAATATTACAGTAGTGTTTCAAAAGAAATGGACACAAAAAATAAAATTGAAATATAACAAAACTCAGAATCACTTGATAGCAAAACTCAAAGATATATCAGTCTTTATTTAGTCCTTGAATTATCCTCAAAAAAAAAAATTCTGTGATATAACATATTTGACAAGGGGTCATCCAGTCTCTGAATGAATACCTCAAAGAAATAAAAACACTCCATCTTAGGCTCCTTCATTCCACGTTTAGATGTTGTTGATGGATAATTTTTCCCCCTTAAATGAAGTCTAAATTAGTTTCTTTGTAAATTTTTGTTACTTGTGATTTCGTTATCTGGAGAGGAAAAGAACAAATTTAATCGTTCTTCCATGTCACAGTCCTTCACATATAGGTATCATGATCTCTCTGAATCTTATTGTTTTAGACTAAATATCCAGAGTTCTTTCAATTAATTCTCACATTATTTGAACTCAAGACACTTCATCATCTTTGCTGCCATCCTATGAATTCTATCCAGAATATCAAACTCATGTGATTTCATAGTCAAAGATGTGAAAATTTATTTACCACTACTGTCAATAAGAAGGAAGTTGTTTTGTTATATCCTGATGATATCATGATAAGACATCAGGACTTCAAAGTTCCATGACTTTGTCACTGTAGTTACTTCTTTCAAAAGCATAGGTCATAATCTCTCTAGAACTAAGCTGACTTTGTGAAGACAAAAAGCCAAAGTTCTGATAAAGAGCTCATGTTTGTTAAGTCAAGCCTCAGATAACAGGAGTATAGTGAAGACTTTACTAGCACCTTTGCTGCTTTGCCTTAGCTGATGTGATCTATAAGAACACAAATTTGTCTCCATGGCATACTGAATTTACTGAATAGAATTTTAGTTGAAAATTCTCATAGTAAATAGACAGAAAGTATCAATTCATGCTATGATAATTATAAAAAGTTCAACTTACTTGAGATAGAATAATAATGAAAAGTCAGTATATTCTCTAGGATACACCTAATATTTATTGGCTTACAAAGACAAAATAGAGAATTGTATTCTTTTGTGGTAGGTGTTGAAGTTTGTTTTCTAATACATTTGAAGCATTGGTTTCCAAAAACGTCCATTTCCACCATTAATCAGGTAAACATTCACCAGTTTTTGAAAGAAAAAACTAGCTTAACACAATTGTCAAATGCTAGTTAAAAATAGCAAAAATAAATTTAAGGGAAAAAATTTGTTTAATTTAAGAAAAGAATCAACTTAGTGTGTGTGTGTGTGTATATATATACACACACACACACATATATATGCATATGATGTGTACATATATACATACATATGCATATATATACATATACACTAAATTGATTTTTCTTAAATTAAATATATATGTGTGTATGTGTATGCATATAAATGTATGTATACACACACACACATATATATATAATTGAAAATGTGGCACTTGAACAGAGCTTTCATATTATGTCAATTAAGATTTCTGTTAGAGAATTATTTGCCATTTGGAAACTTCATGGAATGTGCAGAAACATAGGATGTGCATTGCAAGTTACACAGTGCTGTAACAATGTATTTCTCATATTTCCATTGGTAGCTTTCTTTGAGAAGGAAAAATACTAAATTTCACATTAAAACAGAATGTGTTAAAGTTAATAGACAATGTCATATATAGGAAAAGAGCACTGGCTTTGAAGTCCAAAGAAAACAGAAGACACAAGTTCAAATTCTTGCTCTCCTACTAACTACTAATATGACTCTATGCAGATCATTTTAACTCCTTCCTCAATTTCTCATCTGCAAAATGAAGGGTTTTCACTACATAGCTTAAAAAGGTCCCTTCTTTCTCTGTCTGTGATCCCTTTGTCCAGTATACATACACACACATGTGTGTATGCATACACACATATATACATATATGTATGTGTGTATGCATGTATATACACACATAAATATATACACACATATACATATATATATATATATATTCCTTATCAGAGCTCACGTTTGAAAATATATTCATTTACACATAGATTAGCCATGCCCCCAAATAGTATATGTAGCATTGAATAAAGAATCAGAATTCCAGCACTGGCCCTGCCACTAATGAATTTTGTGATCTCAGGCAAGCTATTTCATAGCTTTCCTCTTCAAGTTTACCTGTTTAGAATGAAAGAGTGTACTTGATGACTTCAAAGATTCTTTTCAGTTAGTTCTAAAATCCTTTCAAAAATATGCCTTAACTACCCCAGTCAAAGCCAGATCTTTTATATGTCATTCTCAAAGGAAAGTAGTGCTAGCATTATATAATTTTACACTTTAGAGTGCTCATCTTGGATTCCAATTTGAATACATCTTGTTTCAATGT
The DNA here is from genome assembly GCF_028372415.1 of Notamacropus eugenii. NCBI lineage: Eukaryota > Metazoa > Chordata > Mammalia > Diprotodontia > Macropodidae > Notamacropus > Notamacropus eugenii. Next base: position 392,295,386 of record NC_092876.1, read on the forward strand.
GAAACTTCAGTTTACATCTTCATACATCTTCATACAGACAATTTCAATATAAGCTTATAGTTATGTCTAACAATATTTGTCGAGTGTATTTATTTTCCTTTGCCACAGTATACTTTACTCATTTATGGAAAACACTAACTCAGAATGCAACAAAAAATCATCTCATATATGTCAGAGAAAAAGTGCATTATAACATATAGACAATAAATAATTTTTAAGTTTTATTTATCTTCATTTAACTATTAAATGTTTTACAAATAACCTTTTTAATTAAATAATGGGTAAATATTTTAACAATATTTCAGGGTAGCCTTGCTACTTCACCTAGGCAGAATTAGATGATGTGGGGGAAGTGAAAATAAATTCATCATTTTCCAGTCAAAATATGAGATGCTAGCCCATCATTTTCCATCTTACTTTCCTTATATCTTTCTTTTTCCCTCATCTTCCTTTCTTCTTTTAAGAAAATAAAACCATGTCAATATCTCTGCCAGGATCTTAGTCTTACTTTACTTCTTTTATGATGCCTGGTGACATTAGAGTTCTGAGAGACTTTGTATCATAGTGAGATATTATTTCTTCAAGGTTTCTCTTGCAGTGTGCTACTTGAAAGATATCACAATATTTTATACCTTATACAATGTGCAAACCATCATTCCTCCCATTAAGTCTTGTCAGCTAGGTGGTAGAGTCGATTGAGTGTTGGGCATGGAATCAGGAAGACATCTCCCTGCGTTCAAATGTGGCCTCAGACACTTACTTAAAAGCTATGTGACTCAGGACAAGTCACTTAACTCTGTTTCCTCATCTATAAAATGAGCTAGAGGAGGAAATGGCCAGCCACTTCATTATCTCTGTCAAGAACAACTCAAATGGGGTCACAAAGAGAACAATCCTACCAAAAAATGACAACACAGTTTCAAATCTATTAGTCTTATTTTGCTCATGCTTTCAGGCTGTTTTGAATGTACAATTCCCTCCCTAAAGCTAAAAAATGTTTTATTTAAACAAAAATTCATTTGTAATCATGAAGACATGCTCAGATTTGCTAAGAAGTAGAAAATTTGTCTATGAAGAGCAATTTTCCGTAGTTTTATAGCATGTTACAACCTAGTCCATCCTTTGGCATTTTGCCCTTGCTCTTAGGCTGAAATGATTTAACCTGGCTCCTTTGACATGTGATTTATTTCTTCCTAACTTTCTTGAAAGTTTTTGTGTTTGTTAAAGACAGTCTTTCAAATACTGAAGATAATTTGCTTTGCCACCCTTAAATTTTCTTTATTCTGGTCTAAATGTCCCAGGTTCCTTCAATCAATCCTTGTATAGAATGATATTGAAGCCCTTCAAAATCATTATCAATTTATGGCTCTTAATATTCTTGTATTAGAATTAGCTCCACATTGTTACCTGCTAGACTCATTTTGAAAGGACTTTTAGTTATCTCATGTGTTAATTATCTGTCCCATCTGTAAAACTGATGAGTATGCAATCTATATCTTGATTCAACTCTTTAACAAAGGAGATTTTTATATATAGGTATACATATATATGTGTGTATGTATGTGTGTATATATATATGTATATGTTTGTATGTATGTATAGGTATATAGTTGATTGGTTATTGTCTTTCATTCTGGAGGGGACCAAAATGACACCAACATGATAAAGTCAAGTTTCAACGTATATGACTGTGGCTGATCAGACCAATAGGAGCTTGGAATGCTCTATAACAAATTGGGCACAGACAGTCTGTGTGAATATTTGGGGTGGTTACTCAAAATTTGACCATCCTGTGTTTCCTTTGTGCTGTTTCAATTCTGCTTTGCTCATAGAGCATAGCACCTTTACTATTTGGGTATGCCATGTTGAATGGTCCTGTGCCAGTGTCTCTCATGTCCCACAAACAAATGCAAAGTTCTTGAGAGAGACCTTGAGAGTGTCCATGTATCACTTCTTCTGCCCATCATGCGATAACCTGCCTCATGCAAGTTCTCCATAAAATAGTCTTTTTGGCAAGCATACATTTTGCATTCGAACAATGTGACCAGTCCATCAGAGTTGCACACTCTAAAGCATAGTTTGAATGCTTGACAGTTTAGTTTGAGCAAGGACCTCAGTGTCTGGTACCTTATTCTGCTAGATCTTCAGAATCTTCCTAAAACAATCCAAATGGAAGTGAAGCAGTTTCCTAGCATGGTACTGGTAGACTGCCCATGTTTCACAGGCACACAACAATGAAGTCAGCACAATGGTTCCATAGACCTTCAGTTTAGTAGTCCGTCTAATACCTCTTCTCTCCCAAACTTTTCTTCAGAAACTCCCAAACACTGAGCTATCTCTGGCAATGCATGTGTCAACCTCATTGTCAGTGTGTACAATCCTGGAAAGTACACCACCAAGGTAAGTGAACTTATCCACAGCATTCAAAATTTCTCCATTTGTAGAAATGGAGAAACCAACCATCTAATGGTTCCATGTATGGATAGTGTGGTGGTGGGTGATGGAGCACTTATGTTTTCTTTGTGTTGGCTATTAGATCAAAATTAGCGCAGGAGCCAGAGAATTTATCCAAACTTTGTTGCATCTCAACTTGTTGTGAACAGTTTGTTGCTAACGTATAGAGAAAGTTGAGTAAAAACACAGTAGGAAACTTTGGAGTAGAAAAGGAGTGGACGGTTTTCAGAAATTTGGTATACAGTACTGCATTTACTCATCTGGATCAGAACACTCACAAACGCTAAGACTAGTTTGATGAAAATTATGGGGAAATCCAGAAGGTGCTAAATGAAAAATGAGAACTCCATAGGATTTACAAGCAGGCTAGTTCATTCATCTCTTGGAAGGTAGCATTTAATTCCATCAAAAATAAAGTACAGGCAAAGCTTAGAGAGATGCAGGATTCCTGGTTCAGTAAGAGGGCAGAAGAAATTCAGTTTTATGCTGATAGATATCAAAAGAAATTTTATGATTCCTTGAAAGCTATTTGTGGACCAAAAACATACAGTGTTTCACAACTTCTCAATGCTGATACAGACACATTGATTAGTGATTATGATAAGATCATAAGACATGATCCTAAAGAGATGGGCTGAACACTTCCATAATGTTCTCACCAGACCATCATCAATCAATGCTGAGTCCATTGACAGTTTAACTAAGATTGAAGTGAATCCCTCCTTAGCTGAACTTCCAACAGAAGAAGAGGTTTTGAGGACCATTGGGCTCCTTTCATGTTGGCAAAGCACCTGGTGCTGAAACTATTCCATCTGAGATTTGCAAGGTAGGGTAACCATTGCTCATGCAAAAACTGGTTGAAATATTCCAGGTTATATGGCAAGAGGAGGTTGTCCTCCAGGAGTTCAAGGATGCCTCCATTATCCATCTCTATAAAGGTAAAAGGAATATATTGTCCTGTGATTTTCACAGGGGTTCTCTGTTTTAGTCATTGCTGGCAAGATTCTTGCTAGAACCCTCCTTTATAGGCTGATCCTTCACCTGGAAGATGGCCATATACCTGAGAGTCAGTGTGGCTTCAGAAAGGGCTGAGGAAGAGTTGATATAGTGTTTTCTGCCTGGTAACTCCAGGAGAAATGCCAGGAGCAGAACAGAGGTCTGTACTCAGCATTTGTAGATCTGACCAAGGCCTTTGACACTATTAGTCATAAGGGCTTATGGAAAATTACCCCAAGATTTGGTTGCCCAGAGAAGTTCATCAGCATTTTCATCAATTTCATGATGACATGTTTGTCTGGGTTCTGGATAGTGGACACGCTCTCATGTCTTCCCAGTCACCAGCAGAGTGAAACAGGGCTGTGTGCTTGCTCTCCTCCTTTTTAGCATGACTTTTTTAGCCAGGTTGCCAAATGCTTTCAATGAGGATGAACACTGCATCAAGGTCAATTACCGTAATGATGTTAAGTTCTTCAATTTGAAATATCTACAAGCCAAGACCAAAGTGGAGGGAGTGTTGGTGCATGATTTTCTGTCCGCAGATGATTGTGCACTCAGTGCAACCGCTGAAGCTTGTACACACACACACACACACACACACACACACACACATATATATGTACATATATACACACATACATTCATGCATACATACATATATATATGGACAAACAGAGATCCCTGAGTCATTGTGCTGGAGATACCCTTTTAACTTGACATCTGACCATTAAGGAGTGTGTTGAGAGTTTGGTTATTTAATAAGTTCAAAAGTCATGCAATATAATTCTTTTTTTTCCCATACTCACTTGCCTCTGCCATATCTACAATAAAATAATTGGCAAATTTTATACTAATATCTAGGCAAATGTTTTCTACATTTCCTTTATCTATCCTGTAAACTTGTTTTATTTTTTAAAGAAATTAACAGTTTTTACCTCTCTTTCATAGAGTTCTTTGCTTCTAATTTAGTAATCAATACCTTCTCATTGATGAGAAACAGTTTAGAATACCATTTTTCTTTGTTTCTTCCACCATTTGAAAGATAAAATTATCTTTAAGAATATTGAGGATCTATTGGCTGTGAGGGGGGGTGAGTTTCAATAGATATCTGGATAATTTAATTTCCCCTCACTAGCATGTCAGTACTACATGCTAGTCCCATAATCTATGCCTTGAATTCTTTTAAGGTAAAATTTTAAATGTATTTTTAAAAGTCTTTTGTTGACTTTTTTTCTTTTTCATATTATAATTGCTTCCCAGTATCTTTGTTCTCACTCCTATTCTACCACTCCAATAAATCTCTCTTTTGGAATGAAGAAATAAAGGTAAATAAAATCAATCAACATATTATGGGCCAAGTCATACAATATATGGCACTGGTTTGGGGCTGAGTACATTGTCCTCTTTGCCAAGAAGATGAAGCTATATACCTCAGTGTGAGTCATGAAAAGACAATATTTGTGATAACATTAATCAAGTTAGTTGTATTTTTTCTATATGACTTTCCATACATTATTGTATTGATTATGTATATTGTTCTCCTGATTACATATGCTTTATTGTTGCATGAAATTGTACAAGTCTTTCCAAGTTTCTCTAAATTTTCATATGCAGTGTTTTAGTGTAATAATTCAGACATTCATATACAATGAATTTTTCAGCACTTTTTAAATTAAGAGGTATTTATTTTCCTTCCATTTTTTAATACTACCAAGAGGGAAACAGTAAATAATTTATGCATATGAAAATTTTTCCCTCTCTGTCATTAAATTCCCAGTAGTGTTACTATAGGTTTGAAGAATACATGAAAACTGCTTTTACATTATGTTTCCATATTGTTTTTTATAATGGTTGAATGAATTCATAATTCCTCCAACAATAGTTTCCCTGTATTACCAGAGATCTTGCACCATTTGCTATTTATGTGTTTACTTATCTTGGGCAATCTGAATTTGTGGTATTTATTTTCAGTGAATCTTTTCATATTACTAAGATATGATTTTCCCTATGAAAATTCCTTTACTTTCTTTTCCTTGAAGGATTTAAAATATTTGTTTGGCATATATATTGTAACTCTGAGGTAATAAAGAAGGGCTGGATTTTGTCACAAGACCTCATTCAGCACTTTTGTAACCACCGTCACATTTGTATTTTAATGGATATTAAAATAGATAAAGTATTGAGGAAAAGAACACAATTGTACAAAAATATGTTTAGCAGCAGCATTTTTTTTGTAGTTGCAAAGAAATAGAAACTAATTACATATTCATTAATTGAGAAGGACTGACAAATTGTGGTATATAAATACAAAAGAACTTCATTCTGTCATAAATCAGATTAAAATAAAATGCTTTTCTAGATTAAACATTTAAAAAGAAATGTTTAATAAATTTATTCATAAAGTATAAACTCTGGATAAAACTATAGAAGATTTGTTGTTGCTTTTTGTCCAGCCATATCATTTCACATGATATAAAAAATAAAAAAAAAACTACCAAGAAAGAAACTATATATTTCAACTGAGATCAACAGATCTCTGTAACTTTTGGTTCCACAAAATATTAGAGGTGCTAGTAACTTAATTCACTTACCCAATCATTACTATTAAGTATGAGATCTTCCTGACTAGTCCCTGACCTTTCTTAGAAATTAAATAAGGTAGAATATTTAAAGAGTTACTATATTAGTAAGTTATCAATATTCTTATCTGTATGATAATAGCAATCTGTTAATTTTGCTTCATGTATTATTAACATGGAGATGATCTAGATTTTTTTGATGAGTTTTCAAGAAGTTTATAAGCTGCAACATACTCAGTAAACTTGAAAAATCTTCAAGAAGGCTTCTGACTGTAGACTGCACTTGTTATCTGAGGAGGAGCTTAGGAAAACCCTGAGAAATTTATCTTGAAAAGGTGAAGAATTTTCTGAACATAAAACTGATAAAGAGAAAATAAACAGAAAGAAAATGGTTCACAAAAACTCTTCAAGATATATGTTCTGTCCTACGAAGATAAGTAACTTCCAAATTATAACACAATCTGGTCATTATGCATTATCCATCTTTTTTTGTGATTGGGTTAATCGATCTCTTTTGAGAGGTAATGAATCTCCTTGAGATACTTGATCCTTCCAATTGTTAATGATGTCTCCATTCTAAATTTTCTACTATATTATTTGTATGCAAACTATTTCTTTCCAGTTGGATATAAACTTCTTTCAGTTGGAAGTTTTAATTATCTTGATATTTCAAATTCCTAATGGAGTGGTCACCTATGCTAAGCATTTAATAATTGTATGCTAAACTGAAGTAAAAATGCCTTATGGTATTTAGGAGCTAGATTCAAATGGAGAGAAGAAAGGAAAAGGAATAAGCATGTTTAAGGCTTTCATATATGCCAGCCACTATGTTAACGTCGTTGTATTTTTGGTAGGTAAGTGTTATTATTACTCTCATTTTGCAATTGAAAATGTTGAAGCTGACAGAGGTTAAGAAATTGGTTCAAGGTCACAGAGCTAATAAGTGTCTGAAGCTATGTTTGACCTAAAGTCTTCATTATTCCAGGCACAGTGCTCTATCCACCTGTGCCATTTTATTGCAACAATTAGCACACGATTTCCAGGAAACAAAAGTCTGAAGATTCTCATTATTTATATGTAATTGTTCCTCATTTTGCATTGATCAGAAGACATTCTTAATGAAAACATAGTAAAAATTTGCAGAAGTATAACAACTAGGAGATAGAGCAAAGTTCTTATATTTAGAGAACCTTCAGTTAAATGGATGGTTATAGATAAATTCACTTTCTTATCATAATGAGATAACAGAATCTTCATAAATGCTCAATTTCATCTACCAAAAACATAATATTGATATCATTTGCTGTCTTGTGAATTTGCAAGTTCTAAAATAATGCATGTGTATGGGTACAGATATAATGATACATAAGTAAAATCATGTCAGTCGAAATCTATAAAGAAAATAATGAAATATTAAGTTTTTCCCAACTATTTTCTTACCATTTTGAATGATATTTGAGAGAAATGCACTTAATTATAGACATGGAATCTTGATAGTTTCTCTACTAGCCAAATAATTTATGGCTTACATATTATCAATTCCATTTTTCCCCAAGTGGGTAATACAACTGGTCTTAGCTAATAGGTGACATTATTACATTACTCTGGCTACAATAGAAATATTGTCAAATTCATCATTATAATAAGGGCACACCAAAACTTCTCAAATGTATCTATTAAAGATGCCCATAAAGAAGAGCCTAAACTTGAGAATGTGATAAATACCAATAAGTTGTGTTCCATGCACTATAACCATCCTTCTTGTTTGTTTCCATCAATAAAACTTTACAATAGTCTTTACTACTCACTCTCTTCACTTGATAACATGAAAGACAGCCATAGTTTCGCTAGTATGCAGAGCTAATATCAGATTCTATAATATTCTGTTCATTTTCAATGTGAGGCTTCAAAACTGTATGAAGACAATTAAAGAAAAACAAAATAATTCAGAAAGGTCTATTTATAATCATCCTGTCAATCAGCAAGCATCAAGTAATAAAACAATAAGCATATTAGCATTTATTTGTCTTTTGTAAGCCACTGTGCTAAGCACTGTTGACACAAAAAGAGGTAATAGTCACTGCTCTCAAGAATCTTACATTTTGATAGGAGAGAAAATATGAAAATAAATATATGCAAAGCAAGCTGCATTCGTGATAAATGGGAAATAACTAACAGAGGAAAGGCACTGGAATTAACAGGGATTGGAGAGGGCTTCCTGCAGAAGGTGGGATTTTGGTTGGGTCTTGAGGCCAGAGGGTTCACTAGCCCAAGTAGAAGAGTAAGAGAATTCCAGATTTGGGGAACAGCCAGAGAAAATGCCCAAGCCCAGAGATGAAGTGTTCTTTTCAAGTAACAAACGAGAGGCCAGTGTCACTAGATAGATGAGAATATGTTGGTGAGTAAAGTGTAAGAAGACTGGAAAGGTAGGAGGGGCTAGGTTATGAAAGACTGTGAATAGAAAAAATTATTTCATGTTTGCTGTTAGAGACAATAGGAAGCCTGGAGTTTATTCAATAGGAGGGTGAAATAATCAGATCCGTGTTTTAGAAAAATTACTTTAGTGGCTAAATGGAAAATGTATTGAAGTGAGAAGAGGCTTGAAGCAGGTAAACCCACCAAGATCCTATTACAATAATCCTGGTGTGAGGTGATAAACGCCTCCTGTATAGTTGTGGCAATTTCAGAGAAAAGAAAAGGGCATATTTGAAAAATTATGCAAAGATGAAATAGATATTTTTTGGTAATATATTGGATGTGAAAGTAAGAGATACTGAAGAATCCAGAATGCTTTTTAGGTTGTGAATCTGTGGTTTGGGGAGGATGGTTTCATCCTTTACAATTGTAGGGAATGTAGAGGGTAGATAGAAAATGATTACATTGAATTTCAGATGTGTACTGTTTATCTAGTTTGAGATGTCTGAAAGACAGTTGGTGATATGAGATTTAAGGTCATCAGAGAGATTAGGACACGATAGATTTGAGAATCATTAGCATAGTAATGGTAATTAAATCCATGGTAACTGATAAAAATCAACAAATCAAGTAGTATAGAAGAAGAGAAGAAGGTCCAAAATAGAATTCAGAGGCATCCCAATGGTTAGAGATCGTGATTTGGAAAATGATCCAGCAAAGATGACACAGTAGAGTTCAAATAGGAGGAGAATCAGAAGAGGGTGGTGTCCCAAAAACTAAATAGAAGAGAGCCTCAAGGAGGAGTGACCTACAGGGTCAAAGCCTGCAGAGATGTCAAGGAGAATGAGAATTGAGAAAAGGCCTGTGGATTTGGCAGCTAAGAGATTCTTAGTAACTTTGGTAGAACGATAAGGTTGAAGTTAGATTATAAAGGATTAAGAAGAAAATGAGAGGAGAGACAGTAAAGCTACTTATTGTAGACAGCCTTTGAAGTTTTGCTACAAAGGGCAGAGGAAATACAGGACAATAATTAACAGAGATTGAAAGATCAAATAGGGTCGTTGGGGGTTTTTTCTGGATAGAGGAGACATAAGCTTGTTTTTAAACAATAGAAAATGATCCAATAGAGAGGGAAAGATTGAAAATAAGTGAAAGATTGGTGATGACACAGGGAACAAGCCACTAGAGGAGAAGAGATGGAATGGAATCACTTGAATTAGAAGGATTAAACTTGATAAGGAGTAAAGTCACTTTATCGTATGAAAGAGAGATGAAGGAGGATCAAGTCACAGAAGATACCTGAATGATAGGAGATAAGAAGAAAGAGTTCACAGCAAATACCTTAAATTATTTCTCAATCACACGAGACTATGTTCTCTACCAAGAAATTAGGGCAATGTGCCCAGAACTGTGTTAAGCAATGGGAATAAAAAGAAAAGTAAGATCATCAGCTACTTTCAAAGAACTTAACTTATAAAGCAGAAGACAAACATAAAAATGATCTCAAGATAAGTGAAGAATAGATAGAATATGATGTCATAAAGGAAAGCTTTAGCATATGGAAAGAAGTAGGAAGGTCTCGATCAGAAAGGAGTATTTGTGTCAAATTTTCAAGAAAGTAAGAGAAACTGATAGGGTGAAAGTGAGGCCAGAGAACAATCTAGAGATGAGAGCAAGCCAGTTCAAAGGCCTGGAAATGTGAGAAGTAATGTGTTTTGTAGGAGAGGAATGTGGTGGGGTCATAGAATATATGGAAAATAGCAAAATGAATGAAGACTAGAAAGATAGCAAAAAAATAAAATTTGGGAAAATCTTTAAATATCAAGCATTTTATATGTCTCTAAAAGAAATAGGCACCCACTTAAATATATGGTTCTGAATGTACCCTTTATCTTCTCTTTCTATCAGAATGCAAACATCTCAGTTTATTCCTTCAGGAAATCTTGCTTTTATTCATCTTTTTTTTTAATGTATTATGATTCTATGGACTCCTGTGTTTGTACTTCAAAATTTCTACTTAAATACAATCAATTAATCAGTAATATTTGAAATTCTTCTGTTTAATTAAATGTCTTTTCCTTTCCCCCCTCTGTTTTGTAAGTATATAAAGCTGTAAAATTGTAAGTTTATAAATTTTACCTTTGTAATATTATATGCCAAGCTCCGCACACCTTTATAGTAAAAGATGCTAAATTTTTTAAAATTAAATTATTTTATTTGTTTTCAGTTTTCAACAATCAGTTTTATATATCTTAGATGTTTTCCCCCTCATTTCTCCTTATTCTCACCTCCTTCCCCATTCCCTCCCTGAGACGGTGTACAATCTTATATAGGTTCTACACATACACTCCTATTAGATATGTGTTGTGTAGAAGAATTAAAATAAATGGGAGAAACCATAGAACAAAATAAAATATAACACAAAAGAAAATGGTCTGCTTCTATCTGTGATCCAATTCCATAGTTCTTTCTCTGGATATGGAAGGCATTTTGTCTCAAGAGTCCAGTGGAATTTTTTTAAGTCCCTGCATTGCAATGAAGTACTAAGTCTACCAGAAAAATTCCTCATACACTGTGATTGTTATTGTATACAAAGCTCTCCTGGTTCTGCTACTTTCACTCAGCATCAGTTCATATAAGTTTTCCAGGCCTCTCTGAAGTTGTCCTGTTCATTGTTTCTCACAGCACAATAGTATTCGATCTTGTTTATATACCACAACTTGTTCAGTAATTTGCCAATTGATGGGATCCCCTTGATTTCCAGGTTTGGGCCACCACAAAGAGAGCTGCTATAAATATTTTTGTACATGTGGGACCCTTTCCCATTTCTATGATCTCTTTGGGATACAATCCTAGAAGCAATATTGCTGGGCCCAAGGGTATGCAGATTTTCGTAGCCCTTTGGGTATAGTTCCAAATTGCTCTCCAGAATGTTTGGATAAGCTCACAGCTCACAGGAAATGAGCATTGTTTCAGAGTTACTCTCGTCTGATTAAGTTCAAGGAGGGAACAACAAACTCATTTAAGTATAGAAATACAACTACCTCTATAGGCAGTAGGAGGGGAAGAGGGAAAGAAAAGAGAGGGTAGCCTAAAAGGGAGAGAAGAACTAGTAAGGGAAAAGGGGACTAAAAAGATGGTAACTCTTGTGGGACCCTGTTTCTATTAGGTGTTTAAACTAATTTATGTCTAACTACTTAAGTTAGTTTTCTGTCATCTGAAAGCTCTGCCTTTGAGTTATCACATTCCTAGAAATTATCATTCGGGGTATTGTTTCAGTAAGTAACCCGTGTATTTTATTTTGGTTTTGTTCTCTAGAACTAATCAATCTGTGAAATTTTCTTTTGTGATGGTGCAGTTTCAGGGTTGTAGCTTTAAGGTGATCAGATGATTCTTGAAATCTTTTCTTGATTTATGTTAGGCATCAGAAACTTTTTCATATGAAATACCTGACATTTTAAAATATTTTCCTTTTTTCTCAATTACATGTAAAATTAGTGATTTTTAAAATAAATTCAATTTTTTAAATTTTGAGTTCCAAATTCTCTGCTTCCTTCCCTTATATGCCCCTTGTGAAGTAAAACAATTTGATAGATAGTATGCATGTGAAATCATATAAAACACATTTCCATATTTTCCATGTTGCAAAAGAAAACACAAGCCAAGAAAAAAAAAAGACTTTTTAAAAAAGTTTGCTTTGTTTGATCTGCATTCAGAAGTCATCAATTCTTTATCTGGTGGTGAATAACATTTTTCATCATAAATCCTTCAGAATTATCTTGTATCATTGTGTTTTGCTAAGAATAGCTGTCATTCACAATTGATTATCATATAACATTGCTGTTACTGTCCACAATGTTCTCATGTTTCTGCTTACTTTACTTTGTATCAATTAATAAAAAAAATTCCCAAGTTTTTCTGAAACCATCCTTCTCATAATGGCTTATAGTACAATAATATTTTATCACAATCATATAACACAACTTGGTAAGCAATTTTTCAGTTAATGGACATTTCCTCAATTTCACAAAAAGAGATGGTATAAATGTTTTTACACAGATGGATCATTTTTCCCTCCTTTTTTTATCTTTTTGGAATACAGAGCTAGCAATTTGTGAATGTGCAATTTTATATCCCTTTGGGCATAGTTCCAAATTGCTCTCCAAAATGGTTGGATCTATTTACAACTCCACCAATAAGACATTTGTGTCCTACTTTTTCCACATACCCTCCAATATTTCCCATTTTCCTTTTTCATCACATAACCAATCTGAACAGAGAGGTAGTACTTCAGAATTTTTTTAATATACATTTATCTAATCAATACTGACTCAGAACATTTTTATACAACTACACTAGCTTTGGTCACTTTTTCTGAAAACTGATTGTTTAAATCATTTTAAAATCCAACAGCTGAGGAATAAGTTTTATTTTTATAAATTTGAATCAATATTCTATATATTTGAGAAATGATGCCTTCATAAGAGAACTTACTCTAAAAAAATAGCTCCTCATTTACCTGCTTTCCTTCTTGCCTGCATTGGTTTTATTTACATAAAATATTTTTAATGTAATGTAATCAAAATTATCCATTTTAGATCATGTGATCCTATCTATTGCTTATTTGGTCACAAATTCTTCTCTTGTTCATAGTCTGATGGGTAAAACTTTCCATGGTGCACTGATATACTTAAGATATCATTCTTTATGCCTAACTCAAAATCTTTTATTCATTTTGACCTTACCTTGGTGCATGGTGTCAGATGTTGCTCTATACCAAGTTTCTGCCAAAGTGCTTTTTATTTTTTCTCAGTAATTTATATCAAATAGTGAGGTATTATCCCCAAAGCTTGGATCTTTGGACTTATCAAACTCTAGATGACTATGTCATTTGCTACTATGTATTGTGTAGTTAATATATTCCACTGCTCCAACACTCTGTTCCTTAGGCAGCACGAGGTTATGTTGATGACTATTGTTCTTCTTGTGAGTCCTTTCAGTTATGCCTTACTCTTTCTTGTAAATACCTTGGCAAATATACTGGAGCAATTTGCCATTTTCTTCTCCAAATAATTTTACAGATGAGGAACTGAGGCAAACAGGGTTAAGTAACTTGCTAGGTTCACAAAACTAGTAAGTTTCTGAGGTCAATTTAAACTCGAAAAGATGAGTCTTCTTGGTTTCACATCTGGAGCTCTATCCACTGCACCACCTACCTGCCCATTTTGATGATTATCTTTTCATATTAAAGTTTGAGTTCCAGTACTCTTAGGTCATATTTTCTTCTTCCAGATAAATCTTGTTATCAATATTTTTTCTAGTTCTATAAAAAATTGGTAGCTTAATTGGTGTGTCACTGAAAATGAAAATTAATTTAGGTAGAATTTTCATTTTTTTTTCTGCTGACTCTGTGTACTCAAGAACAATTAATATTTCTCCAATTGTTTAGATCTTTCTTCATTTGTGCAAAAAGTGTTTTGTAATTATGCTCATATAATCCCTGGGGTGGTCTTAGCAGGTAGACTCCCAAGTATTTTATACTGTCTGTAGCTACTTTGAATGAGATTTGTCTACCACTTCCTGTTGGATTTTGTCAGTAATATAAGGAAATGCTGATTACTTATATGGAATTATTTTATATCCTGCAGCTTTGGTGAAGTTGTTAATAACTTCAACTAGTTTTTAGTTAATCCTGTAGGGTTCTCCAAGTACACCATGTGAACATGATCCTACTAATATTAACTATATACTTGAGCTTCCCTGTTATTCAGATATTGGACAAGCAAATAGTGCTGCTTGACATACCAGGGATCCTTTGCAAAACCGTTGAAACTAAAAGGTTGAAACCATTATCAGGTGCCATGTTGTTTTGTAACATTGGAAGATCCTGGTGCTTCAACACCTTGGTTATGCATACCCAGAAGCTGCAAGATTTTATCATCTTGTAAACTATTTTCTGTAACAGACCAGCAATGTGGTTTTGAGTTTTAAATACTCTGATGTAACCTTTTCTCAGTGGGCTCTAAGACTAGGTTCTAGGTTGTTCCACTTGTAAGTTAACCTCCCATACCTAATAAAGTAGCTTTTGATTCAGGCCCCCTTGAATTCTACTTTTATTTTTTCAGTCCCTCCCTGGATGTATCAAGACAGACATCCTAGGTATACTGGACTAGTGGTCAATGACCATAATGTCATTGGCAAAGAATGATTTTTTCCCCTCATTTCCTAGTCTAATTCCTTCCATTTATTTTTCTTCTTTTATTGCTATACTTTTCATTTCTAGTACAATATTGAAAAAAGTGGTGATAATGGGCACTCATGATCTCATTGAGAAGGCTTCTAGCTCACCCAAATTACAGAGAATGCATGCTACTGGTTTTAGATAGTTACTAATTATTTCAAGAAAAACTCCATTTATTCCTGTGCTTTATAGTGTTGTTAGCAGGAATAAGAGAAGTACTTTATGATTTGCATCTATTGATATAATCATGGGCTATTTGTTGTTTTATTATTGATATTGTCAATTATGCAAATAGTTTTCTTAATATTGAATGAGCGTTGCATTCCTGATGTAAATTCTCCCTTGTCATAGTATATGATCTGTGTGATATATTACTTGCTAGGTATACATGAGCATTTCATATATATATTTTTTTATCTATTAATGTATCAGGGATATTGGCCTATAATTTTCTTTCTCTGATTTTGTTCTTGTATGTTTAGATATCAAAATTGCATATATATCTTCAAAGAATTTTGTAGTAGCCTTCTTTACCTATTTTTTCCCAAACAGTATTGGAATTTATTGTTCTTTAAATGTTTGGTAGAACTGACTTATGAATCAATCTGCTCTTTGGCATTTTTTTCTTAGGGAAGATATTAATGTCTTGTTAAATTTCTTTTTCTAAAAGGGAGTTATGTAAGTGTGCTATTTCCTCTTCTATTAACCAGGGCGATTTGTGCTTTTAAAGATTCATCTATTTTGCTTAGATTGTCAGATTTATTTGGCATATAAGTAGGCAAAATAGCTTCTGATAATTGTTTTAATTTTATCTTTGTTGATGGCAACCACTCCTTTTTCATTTTTGACACTGATAATTTAGTTTTATTCTTTAAAAAAATGACCTAGAGAAAATACTGCAAGAAGCTAGAAAGAAAGAAGTAATTTGAGTATTGTGGAAATACCATCAGGATAACACAGGGTCTGGCAGCTTCTACATTAAGGGATCGAAGGGCTTGGAATAGGATATTCCAGAAGTCAAACGAACTGGGATTAAAATGAAGAATCACCTACCGAGCAAAACTGACTATAATACTTCAAAGGAAAAAATTGTCATTCAATGGTACAGAGGACTTTCAAACATTCATGATGAAAAGAACAGAACTGAATAGAAAATTTGACTTTCAAACACAAGAATCAAGAGAAGCATGAAAAGGTAAACAGGAAAGATAAATCATAAAGGACTTTGTAAAGCTGAACTGTTTGCATTTCTACATGGAAAGATAATATTTGTAACTCTTGAGACTTTTCTCAGTATTTGGGTAGGTGGATGAAGCACATGCACAGAGAGAGAGAGAGAGAGAGAGAGAGAGAGAGAGAGAGAGAGAGAGAGAGAGAGAGAGAGAGAGAGACAGAGAGACAGAGAGACAGAGAGACAGAGAGACAGAGAGACAGAGAGACAGAGAGAGACAGAGAGACAGAGACAGAGAGACAGAGAGACAGAGACAGAGAGACAGAGAGAGACAGAGACAGAGACAGAGAGACAGAGAAAGAGAGAGACAGAGAGACAGAGAAAGAGAGAGACAGAGAGAGACAGAGAGAGAGAGAGAGCAGATTGAGTTAAATCAGAAGAGATGATACCCATAGAAAAAAAATCAAGAGTTCAGAGAGGAAAATATTGGCAGGAGAAAGGGAGAATGTAATGGGGAAGACTATTACCCATAAAAGAGATAAGAAAAATCTTCTTCAGTGGAGAAGAAAAGGAGGGAGGTGAGAGGGGAAAAGTGAAGTTTATTCTCTTCGTATATGGCTTAAGGATGGAATAACATGCTCACTAAATTTGGCATAAAAATCTATCTTACATTACAGGAAAGTAGGGGAGAAAGGGAAAAGTGGGGTGAGGGGAATAATAGAAGGGAGGGCAAATGGGAGAAGGGAGTAACTAGAAGTAAACACTTTTGAGAAGGTACAAGGTTAAATGAGAGAACAGGAAAAAAAAGGGGAGACAGGGTAGGATGGAGAGCAATATAGCTAGTCTTACACAACATGACTATTAAGGAAGTCTTTTGCAAAACAACACATATATAACCTGCATTGAATTGCTTGTCTTCTCAGTGTGGATGGGTGGGGAGAGAGGGAGGGATAGAAGTTGGAATTCAAAGTATTAGAAACAAATGTTGAGAATTGTTATTGCATATAACTGGGAAATACGAAATACAAGTAATGAGATATAAAAATCTATCTCTCCCTCAGTTGTGATGTGTAAGTTTTTCTCAGTTTTAATCCAAGCACTTTTGCCCTCTAGAATATAATGCCAAGGTCTCTGCCTCTTCAAGGTGGTTACTGCTGAATCTTGTGTAATACTCACTGTGGCTCCATTATATTTGAATTTTTTTTCCTGCCTGTTTAATGTATTTCCTCTTTGACTTGGGAACCCTGAAATTTGGTTAGCTATAATATTCCTAGGAGTTTTCAATTTGAGATCTCTTTCAAAAGGTGATTGGTAATTTTTTTTCTATTTGAACCTCTGATTCAAGGCTATAGGGATAATTTTCCTTGACTCTTTTTGAAATATGAGGTTTTGTTTTTTTCTGTGATTGTAACTTTCAATAATCTAATAATTCTTAAATTGTCTCTCCTCATTTTCTTACCTGGATCAGTTTTCAATAAGATATTTCACATTTTCTACAATCTTTTCATTCTGTTGACTGTGTTAGATTGTTTCTTGATATCTCATGGACTCTTTAGTTTCCAATTGCCCAATTCTAATTTTTGAGGAATGGTTTTCTTCAGTGAATTATTTTACCTCTCTTTTCCATTTGACCTGTTTTCATATTTCAGGCTTGTTTTTTTCAGTGAATTTTAATATCTCTTTTGCCATTTATCCAATTTTGGTTTTTAAGGGAGTATTTTCTTCATTAATTTTTGTACTTTCTTTTATCAAATTGTTGACTCTCTTCATAATTTTCTCACATCACTGTAATTTATTTTTCCAATTTTTCCTCTACATCTCTTAACTGATTTTCAAGTTCCTCTTTTTTAACTGTTCTAGTAATTCTTCTTGGGCTTGTGTCCAATTTAATTTTTCCCCTTTGAGGCGTTGTTTGTAGAAGTTTTGACACTGATGTCTTCTTCTGAGTTTGTATCTTGACCTTACCTGAAACCATAGTAATATTTTATCGTCAGATACTTTTTTGGTTTTTGGTCATTTTTCCAGCAAATTTCTTGACTTTTAACTTTGATTCAGGTTGAACTCTATTCTCAGGGTGCAGTGGGCATTCTCTCAAATTTCGTTTATTTGTGCTGCTCTTTTCAGAGCTAGTTCTGAGAGTCTGTAAATTTTCAGTGTGTTCAGCATGGTATGATCCATGGGGAGGTATTGTCACTGCACTCCTGGTCTGTGCCCTGGTCTTTACCAAAAGGGATATTGTTTCCCTTTAACTTCAGGTGTTAGCATTCTTCTTGACTCTGGAGCTGTGATTAGTTCTCCTGTTCCTCTGCAGTCCTAAGTGCAAGGGCTACTTTCTGCCTTGAAAGGGAGAATAAGTCCCCTATGATTTTTTGGTGATCCACCACAAGCACTCTTTGCCTTAGACCTATGACCAGGACCCTTGCACCCCTGTAGCCACAAGTGTTTCTCTTCTCCTTAGATCTACATATGGCCAATTGAATACATTTCTGAATCCAATGTCAGAAAAGTGCCCCCTGTAATTTCTTTCTAATCATTTTCTGGACCTCCTTCATCATCTGTAGGAAGAGAGTTTCTGAAGTTATGCTACCACAGATGTAGTCACCTCCAAGCCCTGCTGCTAACATTACTAACATGGGCCTCCTTTAATTTGAGTCATTATTTTAAAATAGTTTGGAAGGGAATTTTAGAAAGTGAAGATGATTTTCTGCCTCCACTCCACCATATTGGCTCTACCCCCTTGTAGTTTTTAAATATTTGGACTTTGTTTTGATATTCCTTGTAGTCTCATAGATTTGTTCACTTCTATTTGATATATTCTAATTTTTAAAAAATCAGTTGTATGAGTACAGTTTGCACTTCTTCTGCTAAATTCTCAATTCTATTTCTGAATCTCCCCCCACAAAGTTCTCATTAATTTTGTTGTTCTTTCCTTTAATTCTCACATTAAATTTATTAAATCATTTTAACTCTTTTTTTATCATAGCCTTTCTTTCAGGAACTGTAGTTGATTTTATGCCCAATTTGTGTGTGTGTGTGTGTGTGTGTGTGTGTGTGCTAAATTGAAGTTTTAATTTAAAATATTTTAGAGTCATTCTATTCCTTTGGATTTGTTTCTTGGGCATACCTGTTGCCAAATAATATTTTGCTTTTATTTTACTTTGAGGGAAAACCTTTCTGCTTTATTTGTTTACCCTTTCTTCAAGTTCCTTTTCCTATGTATAGACTCTACATTTCTGGAAAGAATGACTTGGTCCAAACTTGGTTCTGCTTTATGTTCTATTGCATTATGCTAATGTTTTAGTGCTGTGTTCTTCAATAATCTTGGCAATAGTTCTGAGCAGAGACCTGCAGTCTTTTAGCACACCCACAGAGGCTGGATCTAAGGCAGATCTGATTATTTCCTTTCTTATCTGAATTTTGCTAGCTGCTATCCCCAATTTGCATCAGGACTATATAACACTAAAGAAGTGGCCCTACTTGGGTCTCCAGGGTAAGTGCTGCTGATCCTGGTCTTCAAACCTAACTGAAAAGTTCAGAACAAAGGACCTACAAGTTCCTTCTAATTCTGGATTTGATGCCTTTGTTGACTAGCTGCTCTGTGTCTTCTTATTTAACTGGACTTAAAAATATTTTCTATTTCTTTTAGTGATTTTCTGTATCACAACTTAGCTTCTGCTCCCTATAGACCTTAACAGGAATAGCTATGGGGAAAATATGGACCATATTCCTTCTTCCTACTCTTCCATATCTGCTGTTATCTCTGTAGATACCTTCTTCAAAATATTTAGGAGAAAAGGGTGAAGTGAGTACAAATATAGAATGACAGTGGAGATGTTCAAAATTTTTAGAGGGATAAAAAAGAGATGTACACAAATTTGTAGGCTAAAGGAAGAAGGTATTGACATGGAGTGTGTGAGGATGAGAAACAAAGTGAACATGATTGTGGGAAGAAATCTCCTGGAATGGACAAGAAATGTTGAGATCAAATCTTCATGAGTAGGAATTAGTCTTGGCAAAAACAAGACCCATCTCTTCATTTAATAAAGGAACAGAGGAAAAGATAATGGGGGAAGATTTCTTAGTGTATATGATGAGGAATAAGGGAGAAGTAGATATTGTCAACCTCATTTAGTTCTCAGTGAGCTATGTAGTGAGGTCCTCCAGAAAAAGAGTTGGGAAGGAGGTGATATGGGAACCCTGACACAAGTTGAGATTTGAAACACCTGCTTGGAGAGTATGATTAAAATTCCATTTGCAAATACAATAATTGCCTTTCTCCAATGCAGACTGGTCCATTTATGATTTGATAATATAAACTCAATCTGCATTTCTTTAAAAAATATCCTTCAATTCTGTTCAGAAGCATATCAATAGGGATAAAGGAGTTGGTGAGAGAACTCTACAGTGAGAATTTGACAAAATAAAATAGACAATAAGACGATGGAACAATGGATTGGAAAGTATGGTGGATAATTGAGCTGCTACATAAATAGATGTCAAGATAGGAAAGTGAGCAAAACATTACCAGTGTAGTTGTGATGACCTAGGAAAGGACTGAGGGTTAGAGTGAAGAACAGTCATGGTACAGGTGGAGAGCAGAGTTAAGGGTTATAAGGTACAAAAAAAAGAGTATAAAATAATATATTAATTATGATTCAGAGCTGATAAACACATATATGGAACATTTTTGGTCATCATAATATGAAAGGAATAACATTTCTGTGTATACGTGAGATGGAGTGGAAAAAGCATGTCATAGGGGCTAAGTAGCCTGAGGAAATATACTACGTTATACTATTTTAGGGAGCACTGACATGTGTGTTTATGTTGAGACAGATAAAGAATGGTGAACTTAGCACTGAACTCTAAGGACAAAAGGACATTTTTCTGGAGATGAAAAAGATAATTGTCATTCCATTATGAATGGATCAATAAAGTGAGATATCATAAACTTTAAGAGAGAATATGTTTCTGAGTAATAGTGATAGGGTAGGAACTTGGAAGTGGTAATGCAGAATGAAGAGTATTCTAAATCCCCATAACAAGTTGGTTGGGGACTATGAAATAAAATATAGCCAGTAGTGTAAAAAATTATTAAGGGAAACACAAGACAATATTGGCAAAAGTGAAAAATATTTTAAATGAATAGAAGCTTGCAAATGACAGACCAAAATTAACATACAGATGATAACTAATGTATGTAAAGAGATGGTAAAAAAAAAAAAAAAACAACAACAACAACCCTACATAACCTAGATGAAATCAATTGCCATGATTAATTGAATTAAAAAATTAGCTCCAATTTTAAAAAGATGAGAGTGCAATGGACAGACATCAGTTACTCTGAAAAGTAATCTGAAGGTTAACTAACTCCCTATAAACTCCCTATAAACTAAATAGGAGTGAGCAGTGCGATGTTAGTAAAAATGCTAATGGAATCTTGAGCTTCATTAAGAAGTGCATAATTTCTAGGAATAGTGAGCCACTGGACTAATTTATTGTCTCCTCATAACATAAATGATATGTTGTGCTTAGTCTTGGATACTGTGGATTAAGAAGGACCTTGATAAGTTAGAGAATACCCAAAGACAATCAGGATAATGAGCTTGAGTCCATGTCATATGAAGATTCATATGTCAAAATGGAGATTCCTTTCCTGCATGGACTGGTGTATGCATTTACATATATATGTTTTATATGTACATGTTTATGTATATGTATTTGTGTGTATAGTATTAGTGAAACACACTTGAAATGACAAAGTGACCCTGTTCTTCATTCTCAAAGATCATTAGCATCTTTTGAAGCATAAATTAGCAAGCAAAATATACAAATTAAGGAAGCAAATGTTCAAGGTGAGAGAAAACCATGTTACAATAAGAAGCTTTTTCTATACTAAAGCAGCATTTGGATTTGCTCAATACACTAATGACCCAAATTCTTAAATAAATATGACAAAATTCACATTCACTTTCTATTGTTGACTTACAGGAAGCCTCCATTGTATAGCTGTGTTAAAGTCTGAATTCTAGTGACCTGTCATAGGAATTGGAATGTCCTTGTATGGCACTTCCACTTAATTTATATATTGAAATTAAGTGATTAGCATTAACGTCTGCAAAGTTTTGAGTAATTTGGATACCATTCAAAAATACTGGCATTTGGTTTACAAATCAAAATTTAAATGCAGCTAAAGATCCTTCCAGATCCAGCCACAGTGCATGGAAGAATGGTATCATAAAATTTGAATTCTATGCAAATCAAGACAGGATGACAAAAGCTGCTCAAATATCATTAAAAACACCATCATGGCCACATTCCATAGCTATGATGCACAGTGAAAAACTTTCATTTATAGTTTCATTTTTCAATCTCTTGGCTGAGATAGAAATGATTTCCTACTGTAAATTGCTTTCCAGAAGCAAAAAACGGATAGCTTTTCAGCTAAACAAGCCTATATTCCTACCTGAAGATTTGCTTTTAGAAACTCTGCCCCTCTTTCACGTTAGAGATTAAAGTATCCTATTCAGCATTCAGTGGATTTAAACTATGCAGTGCCTAAGAATGTGAAAATAAATTCATTGTAAACTATCACTTAGATTTAATACATTTTTCCAACTTTGGGGAGATTATTTCAACACTTCCACACATGACTAGTTTGGGAGCAGCAACACAATAACATTCTTTCTACGTTCTGATTATACTGAGGTTTATATGTTCTTATTGAAATTTAGTACTAACTAACAGACAAATTACTGGAAAATGACTTAAGAACATGACAGCATGTCGTCTTTGCCTGTTCAAATGCTTATATTTTTTGGACTCCTGTAGAGATTGGACATATGTGGAAAGCCTAAAATGATAAGGGCAACACATGTAGAAAGAGGATAATATTCTCTAAGTATTTTATTTGAGATAAAAAACGAATATGTCATCAGAGGAACCGTCAATGGATTATTTACTCATAGATCTGGAACTGAAAGAAAACTTAAAGTTTCTTCATTCAATTTCCTCACTTTAATAACTAAAATGCAATCCAGGGAAGTTAAGTAACTTCCTCAAGGTCATGTCAACAGTAAGTAGCAAAGTCAGAATTTTAACACGTTCTGTGACTCAAAGATTGGTGCTTATTCTTTATTAATTTAGTGAGACAGTTAAACATATGAAATCAAAGATTATGGAAATTCAATTCAGTAAATTTTTATAAAATGGCTATTATGGACTAAGAACTGGCTCAACCTGAAAAATCTTTTGAACCCCAATAGTGCCAAGAACTGGTACTGGCAGGAAAAATACATGGTTATAAATTCTCAAGGACAGCAAGATAGTGCCTGAAATCAGGAAGACTTATCTTTCTGAGCTCAAAGATGACCTCAGACATTTACTAGTTGTGTGACCCTAGGGGAAATGACTCAACCTGTTTGTCTCAGTTTCTTCATCTTTAAAATGGAAAAGGAAATGCGAAACTACTTTAGTATCTTTGTCAAGATAAGCCTAAATGGGTTCATGAAAAATCAGACATGACAGAAAAATTTCTAAAACTAAACTCTGAAGTGATAGTTTCCTAAATTTCTTTTAAGAAAATCTAAAGTATGTCTTAACTTTGGGGTTGATCCAGAAAGATCTATCCTATCTCTTGGATTCATTTATTAACAGTAAAACAAGTGGTTAGAGCAAGCACAGGTCTAGGTTAATATGGGAATTTTAACATTCTACACATCAATTCAGCTTATGTACTTGTTAATAACACAAAATGTGACAAGGACTGTGCTGGACATCTAATATTCAGATGAAATGCAAGGGGAAAGAATTGTGACTTAGTAGCAAGATTCAAACTTCTTTGTTAATAATTATTCTATAGCATTTCCAACAATTCAATTAAACTCTTTGGACATGATCAATATCATCATCTCCAAAATAAAAATAGAAAATCTTCAAAAATAAACTAAGTGGCCATTGAATTCCTTTCAAGCTCTCTAAATTTATGGAATTATTATAATACAAGCTTGAGAAATGCCTGATGTTCTCAGATTTGTGGATAAGAGGTGTAACATATGTGGACTTCTATAATTTTTGAGATATAAGACTGATCTTAATCCTTCCGAATAGTTGTGTAATAGGATCTGCAGTCTACAGAAGAGTACAAAACAAGACAAGGGGTATCATGAGCTTAGCAATGGTATCAGCTACAGTGCTGATGCAAGCTGCCTTGTCTGGAATTTGATGAGCTGATTAACTGAGCTGTATGAAAAGCAGCAGGAGAATATGTGTGTGTGTGTGTGTGTGTGTGTGTGTGTGTGTGTGTGTGTGTGTAAGAGAAACAGAGAGAGACACAGAGAGAGGGGAGAGAGAAAGAGAAAGAGAGAGAACAGACACAGAGAGACAGAGAGCGAAGGAGGAAGAGGACTAAGAGAGAGAGAAGAAAGAAGAAGGAAAGAGAAAAGAGAAAGAGATAATCATTCACTGCCATGGTAGACTCTAAAAAGATTTTTAAAATCAAATAAGAGAAGGAGAGGAAAAAGTGGGAAGAGAAATGTGACTGATGCAAAATAATCATGCAAAAAGAATCAACAACTTAGTAAAAGAGACACAAAAAATACTGAAGAAAGTATCACCTTAAAAATAGAATAGGCCAAGTGGCAAAAGAAGCACAAAAATCCAATGAAGAGGAAAAAGAAGAAGTCTTAATAGTAGAACTTTCTAATTTGTTTAAGACAAAAACTCTTTAAAATGCAATGGGGAAAAAAAACTATAAATGGGGAAAAAAAACTATAAAAAAATCACTGAAGAAAAGAACCTAAAAAGCAGAATTATGGCTTCTGTTTTGTCAAACCCCTTCCACCTTGACTTCCATTAGCTGCTCTGTCACCAGCTCTTGTGCTGCATTGGACCAATGGCTCATTACAGCTCATCTGGCTGGGCAGGAAACAGCTCGATAAGGGTGGATGTTAAAGGAAAGTCACCATAGTCATCGAACTTCACTCATCTTGAGCATCTCCATGGGGTTTGTCCACTCCATCCATGCCATATAAAGTAACTGCCCATGCAACGGCTAGACTAGAGGCACAATCATAACCTTGTATTTAACAGGACTTTATCTTCTTGGAGAATCACCTTCAGTGTAAAGCTGGAAATAGTTTGTCTTAACATTAACATGTTTTCCATTTTGTTGTACTCTAGAGGAACAGAGAAAAATGAACAGTTTTAGTAACAATAAGTTTAGCTTTGATTTCTTTCACAGAGTTTTAACTGCTAAGAATATTCTGCATTAGAAAAATATTAAAGTTTCTTCTGATGATAAAGATGTCTTCTGTGTTGCTGACCTTGGTGACATCCTAAAAAAAGTTTGAGAGGGTACAATGCTCTTCCTTGAGTAACTCCTTTTTATGATGTTAAAAGTAATGATCACAGAGCTATAGTGAAGACACTTACTGTTATGGGAGTAGGATTTGATTGTGCTGGCAAGAGTGAAGTATAATTACCACAGTCTTGAGATATCTTCACAGTTCATAGTCTATGTAAATCCATGCAAACAACTGTCACAAATTAAGTCCACTGCCCAAACTGGAGTAAAAAGTACTTTTGATAGGGAAGCAGAATTAGTGAAAAGATGGTAAAATCAGAGTTCATCCAAGAGCAAAGTTTTTTTTGAGGATTTTCACTGATGATTCCAAAGCTCTTGGTGATCTAAGTGTTAAATTTGGTGCCACTCTAAAAACTAGCAGACTGTTGCTTGAGCAGGGAAAAGAACTGAATATTCATGTTATTGGAGTCAATTCCCACATGAGACGTGGTCGTACTGAAACAAAAAACCTTTCTCCAAAGAGGTTCCTGATGCCTAATGTGTCTTTGACATAGGGGTGGAGTTTGGTTTCAACATGTATCTCCTTGCTTTTGGTGATAGACTTCCTGGTCCTGAAGATGTAAAGCTTAAGTTTGTAGAGAGTTCAACTGTAATTAATCCAACATTGGACAAGTTGTTGAGATGTTTTCACTTCTGACGAGTGAGAATCCTAACTGAACTAGGCAGATACTAGGTTGCATCAGCTTTTATTCTTGGATGTGTGTGTGTGCATATATGTTTGTATGTGTGTGTGTGAATTTGATGGGTTCTGATGAGGAAGTGAAGCAATTAGCCAAACCTCTATGTACTATGTAAATGATGGAATAAATGGATCGTTTAATTGCATCCTATTTCATTGGGTACATAATAAACGTATTGTGCAAGAGACCAAAACCACATTAGAAACATTACTCTTCTACTATACAAGGAACAACATGTGATGGCCTTTAGCAAATTGGTGAAGACTGTAATTTGCGAGAAATGCGTGTGACCTCCCACCTTGGATGTTAATAGAAAAAAGGGCACTTATCCTGTTGTTGCTGCTTCTACTTCAAATGGATTCCAGAGCCTCATCATCTATTATATAATTTCTGGGCCAGCATGGCAATGCATGCAACACATAAAGAACCAAGTATTTGATTTTGGGTTTTGTTTTGTTTTGTTTTGTTTTGTTTTGTTTTTTTCTGCCAGAAATAGAGGATAGGGATACCAAGACTTTGCCACTGTCTTGTGCTTGGGAAAATATAATGGAAAATGATTCAGTAGCTTGTAATTAGGAGTATCAAGGTATAACTGCTGCTTATTGCCATTAATTGCAATTTTAGCTTGCATTAGAAAATTTTAGGGGGACCACTAACTTAATTTCTGTTAGAGTTTTAAAATAGGTTTTAATACTTTAGGGTAAAACGTGGTCATTCAATGAAATAGAGGACTTTCAAGCACTTCTGATAAAATTACCAGAACTGAAAAGAAAATTTGACTTTCAAGTTGACGACTTCAGAAAACCATAACAAGGTGCATAGTAAAGAGAAATAACAAAAGCTTCAATAAAGTTAAACTCTTTACATTGTGGAGAAAAATATACTTGTACTTAAGAACAGGGCAGTGAGAAAGAGTATGCATAGACATAGGACATGCATGTGATTTGAATACAGTGGGATATTTATTTTAAAACATAAAATAAAGGCTTGAGAAAACCAAATACCCTGGGAGAAGAAGAAATGGACAGATAAAATAGGGTTATTTATTTGATATAAAGAAGGTTTTATAAAGGCAGCAAAGGTGGGGTAAGTGGGTGGGACAGTGTGAACCTTGCTCTCTTCAGAACTGGATCAAAGAAGAAATAATATACACAATCAGTTGTGTATATAAATGTATTTTACAATACAGATAAGTAAGAGGGGAATGAGCTCAAAGAAAAAAGAGAACTGATAGAAAGGAAAACATTTTGGGGGAGGTAAAAGTCAGAAGCAAAACATTTTTGAGAATAGATAGGGTGTAAGGAGAGAGAGTGGGACAAACAAATGGAAGATAGAGGGAAATATAAAGATAGTAACCATAACTGTGCAAAATAATTGCAGTAAATTTCTCTAATAAAGACCTAAATTCTAAAGGCAGAGCCAAGATGGTGGAGAAGAATGGAGACCTACCTGAGTTCTCCCTCAAACATCTCAAAATGCCTGCAAAAATTACTCTAAACAAATTCTAGAGCATCAGAAGCCACAAAAGGACAGTGAAGCCGATTTCCAGCTAAACAATCTGGAAGGCTAACAGGAAGGGTCTATTGTGCCCAACTCAGAGAGGAATGCAGCCCAATGTTGTCCATGCTAGCATAGATGGGACTGGAGCAAACCTCAGGGCACTGAATCACTGGCAACTGTAGCAGATTCTCGACTTCCCAACCCACGAACTCCAAGACAGCTTCAAAGATCAGTGAGAAAACTCTCTCACTTGGGTGAGAAAGAAATGTGGTTCAATCTCCAGTACAAGTTAGTGGCAGCCATTGCTTCAGCAGAGGCTGCTTCTGGAGCTTTTGGTCTACTGAGTGTGAGGGAATCAAACAGCTGATCTGCGTTATGGGTGTGGATGGAGGTTCTGGGGTAAGAAGGAAAACTGGCATGACAGACCTGGTGGTGGCTGTGGAGAGGGAATCTTGCTTGCAGTTCTAAAGAAGAAAAAAGTACTTGTGGCTGCTCAGAGACCAGAGTGAAGGCCAGGAGAGGAGTATCTAGTTTGATCATACAACTTTGGAGGAACTGAGAATTTACAGGTCCCTATACATAGCTCTGAGAACAGCTGCAAAAAACTCTGAAAATTTGTAGTTGTATACTCCCCACTTAACAAAGAGCTCAAAAGTCAGATAACTATCTGAGTAAATGACTAAAACAGGAAAAATAATAGTATTGAAGGTTACTTTCTTTGTGAAAAGGTATTTTCTTAAGATAAAAAAAGTCAAAACATGCAGTCAGAGGAACATCAAAGCATATAACCAGAAGAAGATTAAAGTACACAAAAGGAGGAAGACAGCAAGATCAAGGCTCCAACTTCCAAAACCCCCAAGAAAATATGAAAATGTCTCAGTTCAAGGAAAATCTCAAAAAGGATTTTTAAAATCAAGTAAGAGAAGTGGAGGAAAAATTGGGAAGAGAAATGAGAGTGATGCAAGAAAATCATGAAACATGTCAAAAGTTTGAAAAAGGAGACTCAAAAAAATGCTGAAGAAAATAACACCTTAAAAAATAGACTAACCTAAATGACAAAAGAGTTGCAAAAAGCCAATGTGGAGAAGAATGCCTTTAAAAGCAGAATCAGCCAAATAGAACACTAAGTTCAAAAGCTCCCCGAAGAATATAATTCCTTAAAAGTTAGAATGGAGTGAATAGAAACAAATGGGTTTATGAGAAATCAAGAAATTGTAAAACATAACCAAAAGAATGAAAAAAATGGAAGACAATATGAAATATCTTCTTGGAAAAGCAACTAACCTGAAAAATAGAAATAATTTAAAAAATTATTGGTGGACCTTAAAATCATGATAAAAAAGATTCTAGACATCATCTTTCAAGAAATTATCAAGAAAAACTACCTTAATATTCCAGAACTAGACTGTAAAATAGAAAAGGAAAGAATCCATTTATCACTTCCTGAAAGAGATCCCAAAAGAAAAACTTCTAACAATATTATAGGCAAATTCCAGAGTCCCCAGGTCAAGAAGAAAATATTAGAAGCAGCCAGAAAGAAACAATTCAAGGACTATGGAAATACAGTCAGGATAACATATGATTTCGCAACTTCTACATTAAGAGATCAGAGGACTTGGAATATGATGTCCCAGAAGTCAAAGGATCTAGGATTAAAATCAAGAATCACCTACCCAGCAAAACTGAGTATAAAACTTCAGGGAAAAAATGGAAACAGAGAAGTTCTAAGCATTCTTCTTGGAAAGACCAGAGCTGAATAGAAAATTTGGTATTCATACTCAAGAATCAATAGAAACATGAAAAAGTAAATGGGAAAGAGAAGCTATAAGCTATTCATTAAGGTTGCACTGTTTACATTCCACCATGGAAAGATGATATTTGTAACTCATGAAACATTTCTTAGTATTAGCGTAGTTAGAGGGAATACACACATATTCATATATATATATATATATATATATACACACATGCATATGTATATATACTCATATGTGTATGTGTGTGTGCAAATGTGTATACATGTCTTTGTGTATTGGTATATTATACATGTCTAGATATATGTGTGTATGCATATGTATATGTGTGTGTATGTCGAGAGAGAGAAAGAGAGAGCAAGAGAGAGAGAAATAGACAGATAGACAGAAGGTACATAAGCTGAATACAGAGGGAGGATGCCTGAAAAATAAAATTGTCTTGAGAGGAATGTACTGAGAGAAAGAGAGAGAGGTAGAATGTAGCAAATCATCTTACATCAAAGAGGCAAGAAAAGCTTTTACTTTAGAGAGGAGAAGGGGGGAGGTGAGAGGTAATAAGTGAGCCCTATTCTCATCAAATTTGGCATAAGGAGGGAATAACACACATTTGATAGTGTTAGGAAATGTATATCTTACCCTGCAGGAAGGCAGGGGGGAAGGAAATAGGAGAGGGAGTATAATAGAAGGGATGGCATATTGGGGTAAGGGGTAATCAGAAGCAAACGCTATTGTGGGAGGGCACATCAAGGGAGACAATGGAATAAATGATGGGCAAGACAGGATAGAGGAAAATGTGGTTAGTCTGTTACAACATAACTGTTATGAAAGTTTTTTGCATGGCAGTACATTTATGACCTATATGAAATTACTTGCTTTCTCAATGAGGGTGAGTAGGGAGGGAAGATGGGGCAGACTATGAAACACAAAGATTTAAAAATAAATGTTAAAAATTGTTTGTGCACGTAACTGGGAAATAAGTTGTACAGGCAAAGGGGTATGCAAACCTATTTAGCCCTACAGGAAAATAGATGGGGAGAATAGGAGAAGAAATGGGTGACAGATGGAAGGGCAGATTGAGGAAAAGGGTGGTTGGGGTGCACACTGTCCTGGGGTGGGAGTTGGGGAGAGATGGGGAGAAAATTTGGAATTCAAGATCTTGTTGAGGTGAATGTTGAAAACTGAAAATAAATAAATTTTATATACATACACATATGCATTTATATGTATACATATATATATTCATATTTTACAAGGACCTCATTTCTCAAATTGATAAAACCGAGCTTAGTTTATAAAAATAAGAACCATTCCTTAGTTAATAAATCATCAAGAGATATGAATATGAGCTTTCGGATGAAGTAATAAAAGTCATCTATTATAGTATAAAACGCTCTAAATCACCATTGATTAGAGAATATAAATGAAAATAACTTTGAAGTACCACAACTATCAGATTGACTGATATGATAGAAAAGGAAAATGACAAATGTTGAAGGGGATGTGGGAAAATTAAGACAGTAATGCACTTTTGGTGAAGTGGTATAGGGATCAGCCCAAAAGGCTACAAAAACATGCATATCCTTTGACCAAGCAATGTCCTGCTAAGATTGCATCATAAAGAGACTAAAAAACGGGGAAAAGGGATTTGTATGTACAAAAATATTACTTGCAGTTCTTTTAGGGTGGCAAAGAATTTGAAATTGATGGGTATTCATCAACTGAGGGATGGCTGAGTAAGTTTTTGTATATAATGTGATGGAATACTATTTTTGCTATAAGAAATGATGAGCAGGATGCTCTCAGAAAAATCTGAGAAGACTTACATGAACTGATGCAAAGTAAAATTAGAAGAACGAGGACATTGTATACCACAACAGCAGTATTGTATGATGTTTTTCTGTAAAGACTTAGCTATACTAAGAAATGCAATGAACCAAGACAATTATGAAGGACTTATGATGAAAAATGCTATCTATCTATCTCTAGCTCTATCTATTCCTGTCTCTATCTCTTTAAAAAGAACTGATGGAGTCTCAGTGCAGATTGAATAATACTTTTTCTTTACCTTATTTTTCTTGTGTTTTCTTTCACAGCATGACTAAAGTGAAAATATGTTTTGTCTGAAAGCATATGAATAACCTATTATCAAATTGTTTGCTTCTCAGTGAGAGAGGAAAGGGAAGAAGGTAAGGTCAAAATCTGAAACTCAAAAATGTTGTTTAAATGAATGATAAAAATTGCTTCTGCATGTAACTTGGGGATAATAAAATATTACATTTAAATAAAAATAATTATATGCCAATTTTATGTTTTAGATGTCTAGGAAGCCAAAGACACACACACACACACACACACACACACACACACACACACAACAGTTCTTCCCCTCAAGGAATTTACATTCTATGAAGAAGACAACATATACATGAAAAAGCACATATATACTATGTACAAGATAAATATATAGTTCATTTTTTAAATTTTCTTTTTTTGTGAATGAAAAAGTGAAACATGTAAATGTGGTTAGCTGGTAATAATAACTATAACAGTAGTAGCAGTGGTACCTGTTGTCACTGTAGTATGATTGTTAATCTAATATTAGAAACTGAATTTTTATTTAAAGTCTTATATCTTGGAACATACCCAAGGTTGTGAAAGGACATGCAAGTGTGTCTTGCTTATTTGAAGATGTGCTAATTAAAAATTATATGGAAATCACACACATGTGAATATGTATGTATGTATGTATGTATGTATGTATGTACTTGTATTGTATGTATTTCTATGTATATATATACAAAAGAAGCAGGCTATTTAAAGAAAAGGTATTGTGCATCTTTATAAAGTAAAAAAAAATCTCCACCTAATTCATCTCTTCATGTAAATACTTGCATAGCTTTAATAGGTTTTCTTAAGTTGAAGGATGACATGTAGTCAGTATTAACAATCTTGTCTCTAAAACTCTTCTACCTTCAACTCCTTGTCCCAGTGTTTTACGGAGTAGTGTATTGGAGTGCTTTGTATTTACTTCAAACTCCATGTAATGCTAAGATAAATATGTACAAACTGGAAATTTGTCTCAGTGCGTATAAGTGTTATATAAATATTTAATATGGCTATCTTCTTGCCATTTGCAACTTCACCCTCTGAACACTGCAGTTTATGTGGTGTGATGTGGAGCAACAGCAGCATGAGAAAAGTGAATCTACCAGAGCACAAGATGAATTTATTAATTTTAATGATGTTTTTCAACCCCAGGCATTTTGCAGATCAAAGAATTAGACATGATCTCTCCATTGCCTAAGCATAGTCTAAGTTACTTATTTCCCTTACTCTTACTGCTAGTGATAACTAAGGCCAAAAGAAAACAAAACAAAACAAAAAACTTTCAATAAAAAGTTGCTTTGGTTCTCGCATTCTCTTTGCCCCCACTGAACATGGACTTAAGAATGTAGCAAATCTTCTGAAATAACACTTAATGGAATGAAATATTAAGGAAAGAATCTAGCTAAGCAGTGCTTAGGCTGACCCAGGTGAAAGTGTTCACTCTATACATCTATGGACAAAGGTCAAAAAAAATGAAAAACTAGAAGAAATTATGCCTTTAGCACACCACACACAGACATACACACACACACGCACACATGCACACACACATACACAGATTGGCATCATTAAATAGAACAATTATAATAATTGCTTGTTCACAATTGCTGGTTCTACAAATATTTAAATGCATTTTGCCTACCTTTCCCAGTTTCCTTTCTTCTGATATCTACTACTGCTTCCTTATAAATATAGTTCCTCAGGGACTCAGAGAAAAATTTAATGGGATTTGAAATGGAATCTCTGGTACTGAAATAGTGAAACTGAGATTTTGGGAGATCGAGGGGGATGAACTGGAGTTGTCAGGTATGATTCTAGTTTCATTTGACAAAGTCCATATTGGTTTGTTAACACTAGTTAAGGCAGAGCCCATAAGCAACAGTCTATGTTGGCAGGAGCAACAAGCTTGACAACTTTTGTTAAATACCTATTGGAAAAAGAGTTCAGAAGTAAAAAAAACCTGAATTTCGTGCTAGGTTGTAGCAGGCAAGCCTTTGCTCTCAAAAGTGAAGGATTCTAAATGGGGTAACTGAAACAGGATGATATTATTCATGGTTGAAACTATCACCGAGAAGAGCATTCAAAATGATTTTCCTGCTTTTTCTAATTATTTACTTTCTTGATTTTTTTCCTTCTATGAATTGTGACCAGTCATAAGCAAACTGTGACATATATCAAGTAATTATGTGCAAGGCAGAGTATGATAGACAACAACAGGAATTATAATGGAATACACCATATTAGAACAGGTTACAGCTTTAAATCTCTTTCCAAAATACTAAGTCATTATCATCTAGATGTTTTACTGATTATGAGATAATTTCATGTTACTCATTTTATTCTTATTTATGTAAGCCCCTAAGTAATAAAGAGAGATGAACAATATAACTTTGGTCCATATACTCCTACATTAAAGGAGTCATTGGAGCAACAGATTCAGGTGCCTTGTAGTAAAAGTATGTCAGGCACATCCTGGTTTCCAAAGCAAGAAATTTCAGAGTTGAGTCATGAACCAAGGGAAGGTCCTAACTCAAAGCAATGAAAATAAAAAGTTATAGGTTTGAAAAATTTGCTTTGCTCATATTCCTATAGTAGGAATGAACTGGAAGAGTGAGCATAAGCATTTCCTTATGCTTTTACTCTCTACTCTGTGTCTGAAAACTTTGACAGGTAGTAATACCTGCTTGTTATATTATATATCATCTGTTAATTTTTGGTAAATTCTTCCTATGTATCCCTTACTTTTACTCCAACAGCATGAAAGACCCAGTAAAACATTTACCAAAGTCAGCATAATATCATTTGTCATGTCGATGGACTCTGAAAAAAATCATATGGGGCAAAAATCCTTTGGTTTAGACAGTAAGCATATGAAGAAACCTGGATCTATAAAGGGAAATTTATTGGTGTCATAGTGAAAGGATCTTACTCTTCTCCAGAAAGTAAACAGAATAGCATATACACACACGCACACACACACACACGTACACACACACACACCTCTTATATAGAAACAAGAGAAAATTGTATGTGTATATGTACACATATACAGATATGCATATATATGCATATACATACATGCACACATATGCTATATGTGTGTCTTCTTATTCCTATACCATTTCCATTTCTTCTGCTAAGTCTGTATATTATGAACATGTTTTCTTTGATGTCCATTAAAAAGTATAAATATTTGTTACGGAGACAGATATTAAAATATTTTCATTTCATTTTATGGATCAATATAATGTCTGAGTAAGTTTGAGCAGGGATTCTATCTATGATAACTACCACTGTGAACTAATTTTATTCGTGAATTATCATGGGTAATATAAGATCTAGATTTCTTTTATACTATTTGTGGTATGTTTATGATGGGTAAAAATAGTCTATTGCACAATTCTAGGCATTAGTTCATACCCTGGTTTTGATCAACAGAGTGACGTGCAGTAGGTAGCTTGTATCAAATCTTCAGAGTTGATTGTGAAATTTCCACTGTGAGAATTTGTACCTCAAAAATCAGCAAAGACACCAGTGACTGGGAAGACTATTCTCTCCTCCAATAGCAAGCCTCCCACCTCAGCCATCTCCAGATCTTCTGAGCAGGGCCTAGACTGAAAGAGTAAACCCCTCCATTGCTAGAGGAGGGGAGGAGAAAGAAAAGAAATAGACTGTAGAAGAAACAAGTGAGAAACACCTGAGTTCAGGTGTTCATCTTCAACATACTGTTGTCCTCAGCAAGTGACATAATCTCTCTCTGTTACACAATTCTGAGATTAAATTGCCATGAAGGAAAAAAACACTAGATTTTGTTGGAGTTCCCTCATCCAAGTGTTCCCTATATCAAGGAATTCAGTGTTCTTCTCCCTAGCTTTATCTGTTTTAAATGTTACAGGCCTCCAGTAGAATGTTGGACACTTGTGCATGCATCATTTTTCTGCTTGCTTGGGTTTTTTTTGTCCCACCACCTCTTAGGAACTTTAAATGTTTCTTAAATAATTCTATTTGAGGGTATACAGATATTTAGGGAAGATTAATGCCTCTGGAATAAAGGCTGGTGAGCCCTTTCCAAGGCACCTTCCACCTTTGGTGTCTTGCCACCCAACTCTCACCAGCGGATCCAAGAACCTGTGACATGCACAGCACCCATATTTCAGTAAATTATTTCAGTAGATGGGCTTAACCAGGTTGGGGATAACCAAGTGAGTTAAGGAGATATCTACCCCAAGAATGTGAAGACATCCTCAGCAGAATAGGCAGAAGTGAAGTATTTGTTCTAATAGACTACAAAGACAGGGGAAGCAGGTGTTATTAGGGTGCTAAGAGCTTGGTGAGACATCAAAGACACTTTTTTCTTGCCACTGGATTCTAATGACTATGGAAGAGAGAATAAGGCTGATGATGGTGCAAATTTGTCTCACCTAAGTATAATTTATTCATGAGTCAAAATACATCATTTGTACCATTTTATCATTTTTACCCACATCAAATTTCTGTGGCAATGGGAAAGTGATGAAGCAAAAGGTACGGATACATTACAAGTGCACATAGCATTGTTCATTGGCAACCCAGACCACAGGCTCATCTTCTCACTGGATATAAGTAGCAGTGGGATTTGGCAGCCCCCTGAGTACTTGAGCGGTCTTTTTGAAGGACTGCAATGCTCACTTTTTGGCATGAGGAACAGCCTAGTAAAGATGCCCTAAAAATTTTCTGCCTCACTCAACCTAAACTTGGCCTGCTTACTGAAGCAAGAAGAGATCTTAGGCTAGGGCCTGTGGTCAAAACACAAAAAATGCACAAAACCCTTTGGAAAGATAGTTCTACTCACCAATGGTACATGGGATATAAAGGTGTTAGTGGACAAAAAGAAATACTGTAGAATTGAAAGGTGAACTGCTCTTGTTGCAAAGCAATTCAACAGGTATTGCATCCAAATAGCAACCTTGAGTAAAACAAAATTGATAAATGAACGCCAGCTTACTGAAATCAGAAATGCATATGTTTTGTTGTTGTTGTTGTTTGTTCATTTGTTTGTTTTCTGGATAGTCTGTGATGATTGGGAGTGTGGTGAATCTGCTGTAGGTTTCCCAATCAAAACTAATCTAGCCAAAACACTTGCATGCCTCCCAAAAGGAGAGAATGGTGGGCACGTAACTATGAGATTGTCAGTCTTAGGAAAGTGCCACACAGCCATCATCAGTACATATGCTCCCACCATGGCAAACCCAGATGAGATCAAAGAAGAAAAAATTTATAAATACCTGGAGACCCACATCATCAATGTGCTAAAAAAAAAAAGGGTGGGGGACAAGCTTGTAATTCTATGTGAGTTTAAAGCCAGAATGGGAACACACTATCAGATATGGAAAGAATCCTTGGGAGGAATTGAGTCAAAAACAGCAGCAATAGCCACTTTCTACTGAATGCTTGTGCATCTCATGACATTCTCATCACCAACACTGTTTTCTGCTTACCTAAAAAAGTAAAGCTTCATACATTCACCCTTGCAGCAAATATTGGAATTTAGCAGCCAATAGAATTATAAAGAGATGAGACATAAGAAAAGAGAGGGATAAAGGCAATCTATGGCACCAAGTACTGGACCATCATAGACTTATATTCCCCAAGCTCAACATTTACACTCTTCAAAAGTGGTAGCCCCAATGCAAGTTGACTACCATAAAACTTCGTGTCAATAGATTAGATTGCTTCTACCCATGTGAAGTTTGTTGCTAACTTGGATAGAAAGCTAGCCAGCACACTGTTGGAAATAGTGGAACAGCAAAGGAGTGGACAGCTTTCAGAGATTTAAGGTACAAAACCATATTTACTCATCTGGGCCATAGTATACTTGGGCATCAAGACTGGTTTCACAGAAATGATGGGGTAATTCAGAAGCTGAAAATGCAAAAAAAGAGAACACCACAGTTTGCCAGCAAGGCTGTTTATCCATCTCTAAGAAGGAAGTATTTAATTCTGCCAAAAGTAAAGGGCAAGCAAGGCTTAGAGATTCTTGGAACAATAAGAAGGAAGATAAAATTCAGTTTTATGCTGATAGTTGCCAGGCCTAGAGGCCTGTGTGGGCTACCCGAGTCTTTCTTACCTCACCTCTGAGGTCTTCGGTTGGCCAAAACCGGATGCACATATGAGAGAAAGGACGTTCCAGAGTCGAACAAGGGTTGAGCTTTATTTCAGGATCTAGTTACAAGTGCAGGTGGGTCTTCCTTAGGAGGAAGAGGGGGAGATTTCCTAAGGAGGCTAAGCTTAAGGGATTGGAAGTAGAAGTACAAGCGGGGAGAGAGGGGGAGGGGAGAGAGGAAAGAAGAAAGCGGAGCCTACTGTCCTCTTGGCTCCTCACATGCTAAGAGAGAGCTTTCAGGCTTCTTCAATCCTACTTAACCTTCAGCCGCACAGTTTGCATCTCAATACCGTGCTGTTAGGTAACTAGGTGTGCTCCAATCTGGGACAATCTCGAGGGCAGGGAGACTCCACCCATCACTTATCTCCCGGGGAGAGGCGGAAATACCCGAGCTAGCCGAGCTAGCTCAGTCTGACTTTCTCGAACCCCCGCTGTTCATCGAGGGCCTCGTAAGACTCTAAGATTTAGAAGTCCCACTTTTACCCGCCCGAGACCATCCACACGGATTTGAGCTTCCAATCCCAACAGATAGTAACAATCCAAATAATTTTTATGTTTCCCTGAAGGCTATTTATGTGCCAAAGACCTATAGTGTATCTCAACTGCATGACACTGATGAGCACATTCATTAATAATAAGGACATGGTTCTTGAGTGATGGTGTAAACATTTCCAAAGTATGTTTAACAGACTGTCATCAACCAGTACTGAAGTCACTGATCATATACCTAGGTTGAAGTTAATCTCTCTCTAGTCAAACATCCAACTGACTGTCTTTAGGTTCCTCTCTTAGGACAAAGCCTGTGTTGCTAATTTTATTCCAGTTAAGATTTAGAAGGCAAGGATTCTACTTCTTATATAAAAGTTGTTGGAAACTTTCTGGTTTATATGGCAAGAGAAGATTATGCCCTAGGAATTCAAGTATGCCGCCATTATCCATCTCCATAAAGGAAAAGGAGATAAGTTCTCTCTCTTTCTCTCTGTCTCTGTCTCTCTCTCTGTCTCTCCCTCATTCTGTGTGCGTCTCTGTCTGTCTGTCTGTCAATGCTGTCAATATTCTTGCTAGAATCATGATTAAAAAGCTTATCTTGAAAGATTGTCATCTACCCAAAAGGAATTGTGTGTTCAGAAAGGGTTGAGAAATAGTCAGTATGGTGTTTGCCCAAAAACTCAAGGAGCAGAAGTTCATACACAATGTTCATTGATCTAGCTTAGGCCTTTAATGCTGTCAGTCATTAGGGTTTGTGGTAGATCATGGCAAAATTTGGTTCTCTGCAGAAGTTCATTGATATTGTATGTCAGTTTCATAACAGCATGCTTGCACAGGTTCTGGATAATGGGCAATGCTCTCCTGCTTTCCTAGTTATGAATAGAGTAAGGCAGAGCTGTGCGCTTATTCCCATGGGTTTGGCATGATGTTTTCAGTAATGTTGTTAGATGCCTTCAACAAAGACCAAAACAGCAATGACATCATCTATGACACTGATAGTAAATTATTTAACTTGAAAAGGCTGTAAGCTAAGGTTAAAGTAGAAGGAGAGTTGGTGTTTGACCTTTTTTGTCTAGAGATGATTGCAAACTCAGTGCAGCTACCTAAGGCTTAGAAGTAACTACAACATATGAATTCTCTGCTGCTTGTGCTAATTTTGTCCTGACTTTCAACATTAAGAAAATACATACATTTCTCCAACCAGCACCACACCATCCCTAAGTGTAACCATTGATTACACCAGATGGAGAAAATTTAAATACTGTGAATGATAAGTTCACTTACTTTGACTGTATATTTTCTAAGGACATAAACAGAGATTATGTGGTTAACTCACTCATTACCAGAATTAGCTCAGCATTTGAGAGGCTCCTAAGGAAAGTGGGGGAGAGAAGAGGTATTAGGATGCCTATTAAACTGATGATTTACAGAAGCATTGTGCTGACTCTATTGCCGTATGCTTGTGAAACCTGAAGAGTATACCAACATAATGCCAGGAAATTGAATCTCTTCCATTTGAATTATCTTAAGAAGATTCTGAAGATCAACTGACAGGATAAAGTACTGGACAATGAAGTATTTTCTCAAGTTGAACTGCCAAGTGTTCAAACTACTGCAGAGTGAATCTTCAATGAGTTGGCCACATTGTTTAAATGCCAGATGTGCATTTGCTTAAAAGACTGTTTTACAGAGAACTCATGTAAGACAAGTGCTCATGAAGAAGTCAGAAGAAATGATACAAGGACATTGTCAAGGTCTCTGAAAAACTTTTTAATTGGTTGTGAAATATGTAAGGCACTGGCACCCAGCACAGTAGAACTGTATCAAAGAAGACACTTAGTTTTATGAGCAAAGCAAAATTGCAATAGTTCAAAAACATGTGAGATGCACATATTTTGAGACATTTCCACTCCAAATGTTCATATACACTATTTGTACTTGACCTGAGGTAGAGCCTTCCATGCTTGTATTGTTCTGATCAGTCATAGTCAGATATACTGTACCTTGATCACAATGTGATGTCATTTTGGTCCCATTAGAGCACAAAGAACAACAAATAACCAAATAATTCCATTTTAAATATGCAGAAACTAGGTCATATGTCAAATGATGTAACACACTGACCTGATGGCAGGATTGTTTGAACTAATACAAGGTATTACATACTAAGTTCTTCCTCCCTTCCCTTTATTTTTGATAAAAAGTTAAAACTCATACAGACTATGCAAAGTACTTCCTTATGACATTCTCAAGTATATTATTAGCCCCATTTTCTCAGTGAGCAAACTGAGATTCAAAAAAGTTAAACTTGCCCAGAGTAACACAACTGAAACACTAGAGCTGGGCCTTAGTCTGTAGTAGTACTGTTTGCTTTGAATATATGTGTTCAAAAAAGCTAAAGGAATCAGACTAGTCTCTCATGCCCCTTTAATAAACATCTGTTCTGAATATCATGCTATTTTCCAGTATAGACAAATGGAGTAATATAAAACATAGGGACAATAGTGAAATTATCTCTGGATAACTTTATTTGTATCTTCACAAGCTAAAATCACTTAAACAATTAGTCTGACCTTTTCTGTAGTTGTAGATCTGGACATAATTACCCTTTTAAGGTCCCATCACGAGGGGAATACATTCATAATTTTAAGACAAAATTATATCTCTTTGTCAAACTCATTTTCGGAAGCATGTCACTCTTAAATACTAGTTGTGAATACCTATTTTGATGACATTGGACTCAGAAATATGGCAATTGCAATGCCATTTGTGCCTTATAAAATCTGTGCATTTTATTCCTTCATATTATTATTGTTATATGATCAAGGTGACCATAAGCTGGTTCAGTGCTCTCAGCACATATTTTAGTTACTTGCTAACAACCTCTGGTCTTGTGCAGTTGTCTCTTTCAAGTTCTCTGCCTCCACAGCAAGATGCCTGTTGACTTAAATGCACCATTGAAAAGAATTTTACTATTTTGGGGGGTAGAGCAAAGATGATGGTGAAGAACAAACTGTAAATTCTCCCAATGTTCCCTTCCAAACAACTTTAAGATAAAATCTTAAATCAAATTCTAAAGTGGCAGAGCCAACAAAAAGAGTGAAATATTCTTCCAGCTCCAGACACCTTAAGAGCTAACTTCTGAGATCCCTGACATGGGACTGGAAGCTGGCTTGGAGCCCATAAATATTGAACATCAGTGCAGGAACTAGGTAGTAGTAAAAGAAGCAGCAACAGCTTTGAGAGCTCTCAAGTCAGAAATGCTAAAGGGACCTGACAACTGGTCAAAAAGAGATTACAGGAAACTCCTTTCCTAGCACTGGAAAAAGGAAAGGACCCTGTAGGCAACTCCATTTGCTATACCCACTCCTATATCACAGTTTAAGAGTGGAGAGAGCACTTTCCTTCAAGAGGAATATGATGAGTGAAATTTTGCAAAAAGATAAAACAAGGCATGTTTCTCTGAGACAGATGACATTAATTAACAGTAAAGTATATAGCTTTCCTGTTGCCTTTAATAATCTTATGATAGCATAATACGTCTTTTCATGATTTTCTTTTTTTGTTGTCATTTCTTTATCCAATTTTTCCTCTACAGTCCTTTGAGGTCTTTTCAGAACTTTTTATTCATATCTGTTGACTATCTATTGGGTCACATACGGCTATCACTCTAATATATTTATTGATTGATTATCTTGGATGTCAAACTCATTTAGAGAAATTTGATACAAATTTTTCCACCTTTGAACACTTCCCTTTTTATCCTAAATGCATTCATGTTATCTATGCAGAAGCTATTCAGTTTCAAGCAATAAAAGTTATCTATTTTATCTTTCCTAATTGCTTCTATTTCTTATTTAGTTGTTGCAATATCTCTTACCTATAGCTATGAGGGTTACATGATCTGTTTCTCTTCTAATTATTTTATAGCATGATCTTTAATATAGAGTTCACATATTCATTTAGAATACATTGTGGAGTGTGGTGTAAGATGTTTATCTAAACCTAACTTCTTTCAGACTGATTTCCAGTTTTCCTAGCAATTTTTATCAAATAAAGAACACTCCCTTAGGTAACCTTTCTTTTTTACTTTATCAGACTCTAGAATATTGAAATGTGTTGTTTCTGAATCATCTCCATCTAGTCTGTTCCATTGATCTCTCTTTTTTTAAACCAGTACCAGGTGGATTTCGTTATTGCTGCTTTGTAATATAATTTGATATCTCAAAGTGCTAATTCCCTTTCAACTCCATTTCTTTTCACCAACTCTCTTGATATTCTAGATTGTTTATTTTTTTAAATGCATTTTGTTAATTTTTTTCAAGCTCCACAACGTATCCTCTTGGTAATTTCATTGGTATACCATTAAAAGCAGAAAATAATTTTGGTAATATAGTCATTTTTATTTTAATGGCATGTCCTATTCATGAACTCCAAAGCTCATCTTCCCCTCATTGCTAGTGCTTGATTTGACTCCAGGGTATCATTTACTCCTCTTTATACCCTTCCTGCTCTTCCTCCATTTCATGTGCCTTCCCGTATTGTAATATATATCGCAAAAGAAATATTAGCTTGTGAGCAGAATGTTGCCAAATTTTGTCTATAATGCCACTCGTTTACTTATTAGCTGATGCCTCTCAAATTCTCCACCTTAATCTCTGTCTCCTTGTGCGCATTTAAAAAGAAGTCTTTCTGTTGTCATTGTTAATCTTACTGTGTGTATGTATTTACCTCTTTGTCACTAGTTGCTGCATTTTTGCTTTTCTGTATTTCTGTTACTTGGGATGTTCAAAAGGCAAATAACTCTTCAGTTCTGGTTCTCCTTCAAAAATTGTCTCAAACTTTTCTTAATTATTGAACCTTTATCTTTTGTTTCCTGTATTAGTTTGAGATCTGCAGGATAGCTCATCCTAATCTACACGCTGAGCTCCAGTGCTTTTCAAAACACATTATTCCATTCCCTCTTCATTTTTCTAGAGGGAACAATAGTTTTGTTTTGCTTGAAGGTCCTATCCTTTGTACTTGAAAGTTTTTCTCCTATTGACTTGAAGAACCTGATTTTATTTTTATTTAACTGTTAAATTTAGCCTCTGAGTGTCTTAAAGTTTAGAGTCTTATTTGTCAATTTTCCTAAAGTTAATCTGTGAATTCTTTCAATTAAAATTTTATTTTCTATATTCAGAAGTTCTGGGAAGCTGTACCCTATTGTTTCTTTCATTATGGTGTTAAAGTTTTATTTGTTTGTTTTTTGTCTGGTCATATTTCTCTGGGGCATCAATGATCCTTATGTTGTATCTATGCATCCTGTGTTTTAGATTCGTATTTTGCTTACATAAAGAACATATATTATTTTGGTGCTATTTTTTGTTTGTTTCCTTTCTTCTAGATTGTCTTTCACTTCTCTGCATTTGCAATCCCAAACTATTGTTCTACTTTCCATTTCTTTGGTGAGGCTTGTCATTTTAGATTCAAGCATGTTTTTCTATTCTCACTACTTTTTGCTCTGCTGAACATAAACTACAGGATGCTGTTTCACGTTCTCCTCATTTTCCACAAAGTCAACTCTCTCAGCTGTTTGATCATTTCCCTTCCTTCTGCAGCGTTTATTCATAAATTCTTGATTTTTTTTTTTTACTAAGTCTGGATGCCACATTTCCTGTCATTATTGTCCTTATTGATTTTTCTGTTTATATTCAAAGGCTTTGAGATTCCTACTTTTTGGAATCTTTGATACTTTTTACCCTCCTCCCCCTTATTTTCCCTATTGCTTATTTCTGACTTCCTTCTCATTGTGATTTCCTTTGGGTCTGGATGTCAAAGTGATGGAGTTCAGACTCTGAGAGCCTCCTTGAGCTCCCTTTGAATCTTCACACTTAACCTGATCTTTCTTACTCAAATCTAATCTTCCCATTTGTTCCCGCAGTCTCAGGGAGCCCATGGGCTTTTCATTATCACTGTGCTCTGGTCTCTGTTGCACCCCCCACCTTTGGTCCCATCAAAATCCCATTCTCCAGGCTGCTGTCCACTCCCATCAAGATCTGTATTCATTCTTATAAAGCCCCGATCAAGATCTCTGGATTGCCCCACCTGCTTCCTACCCAAGCCCTCCATTGTGTGATATCTCCTGATTGCCTCTGGTTGTTTCCAACCCTTGACCAGTCATTCCCTTCTTGGACTTCTCCTCAAGACCCTGTCTAATCCCCTCCTCCCATCACCCTAAACTACCAGATCACCCCCAGGTCCCTTCTATAGTCTTTTCTGTATTTAAGTTCCATCTTGCCTCTGTGAAGGTGTGAATCTTTAATAAATTTTGTTTTATTTGTCTTTAAGAAGAGTTGAGTAGAATCCATTATAGCAGGACCTGGCATGTCAGTATTTCAGGGACCCCAGCACCCCTCAACTTCATCAAAAGTACCTCGGTTTACAATTCACTAGGCTAGGTCTCTGCCCTAACTGATTTTTAGGTGATCACAACTGAGCCAAAATGGATACTAAGATTTTCCATTAGGCTTTGTGGAAGACTGTATAATCATACACACACACACACACACACACACACACACACACACACACAAGCACAGAGTATCCT
The DNA here is from genome assembly GCF_028372415.1 of Notamacropus eugenii. Classification (NCBI taxonomy): domain Eukaryota; kingdom Metazoa; phylum Chordata; class Mammalia; order Diprotodontia; family Macropodidae; genus Notamacropus; species Notamacropus eugenii. Next base: position 392,339,866 of record NC_092876.1, read on the forward strand.
ATTGTGTTGACCTTTCCCATTCCCTCTATTCCTTAGTTCTTTGGTCTGACACCAGCAGCTCAGAGATTACTTTCCCTAGTTCTGGCAGTTCATAGCTTTTCAGAATAGGTGCTTCTAGATCACAATACTTGGTAGCTTTTGCTCCTAAAAGCCTGTGTCCAGACTAGCTGTTGAGGCCCAAGAAAATTTCTACAGCCTAGACACGGTGTCTCTAAAGCACTGGAAAGAAGAATAAGGAACAAGATGTAGAAATGAGTTTTGATGTCGGCCTGTTTGAGTTCTTTAAGTGTGCTATTGCATATTCTTACCAGTCATGGGGGAAATAGCGAAAGCATCCTGAGTCAGCTCAGGGTAAATGAGCTTCATTTCTTGGGTTTAGAGGATTACTTTTATTGTTGTTGCTGATGCTACTGTTTTACCTTGTTTTTCAGATTCTTGGCATCCTAGACAAAGGAAACAGTTGAAGTTGATCTATCTTTGGGGCATATTCTCTCTTTTGGAAATGTTTAAGAGACTAAAGGGATCACATAAAATGATTACACTACCATTTTTTTTTGTTCCTGTAGCCTAGAATTTCAAATCAATAATTGTTGAAAGATAAGATTTGAATTCAGGTTAACTTAATTCAAATTGCAGTGCCCTAACTGCTATGAATTACGTCTGGGTGTTTTTGGTTTTTCTTTTTCTAAAGTGTATCTGACAATTTGTAACTTTTTTATTGAAATTATTGATATAATCTTAAATTATCCTCCAATCCCCTTCTTCCTTTTTGAAAGAAAATATTAGCCTTTCTATAGTTTCTTTGGGCATAATAAGGCCCATGTTATTCTATCATTAAGTAAGTTTGTGTTTGCATACTTACAGAACCACTTATGTCATTCATGTCCATATTAGCATGACAAAAGTGTATATTAAGATTGCCTGTTTGTTGCTATAAATATGTTCTCCCATTAACCTCTGACTTCAGCGTACCATTCAAACTCTCAGGGTACCCTTCTCATATTTTCTCCTTAATAGAGTTATGCTCGATGGGTTTTCACTAGGGAAAACCAATGTGTTTTTAAGGCTTGCCCTCTTCTACTTGTGTGATTTGATTTCTGAATTAAAGCTCAAAGTCTTAAGTTTCTATTATTTGGTGGTAAACATAAAGAAATAGAAACTTATATCTAAAGGAACTTGAAATTTGGCTATATTTGTGAAGATTGCTTATTCTTATTTTAGTAATTAATCATACCCTGTTGAGAAATATGACATCATCTTTAAATCAAGGAGGAAGCTAATAAGGTGTTCTGTTGGAGATTTATGTGCAGTTTTGAAGTATTTGGGCCATTAGCTGTAGATAATATCTGAGTATCTTGTTTCCCAGTGTTGCAGAAAAACTAATTTTAGTTATTTCCTTTGAAATGACTCATTTATTACTCATTATATCAACGATACACAAGTTTTCTCATTTATCTTTGATTCAACTTATATTATTATTTGTGTCTAATTCGACCCTACAGGTGACAAGAAATTTTTTCAAATATTTCTCCTTTAGAGATTCTCTCTCCTCTAATTGATTTGTCTATGACTTCTCTGTAGCATATTTTTTAAAAAAAATTCTGAGGTTGAAGCACGTGTTTTTGTTTTTACACTGTTTTGACATCTAGTATCACTTTAATTTTTTTTTGTTTCCTTTTCAATCATTAGTTCAATGTATCAGGGATTTCCAATATAATTTTATTTTCCAAATTTCTTTTAGATTTTTTTCATAGATGATATGGAATTCAGTTACTTGTGGTACCTACAAGCTAGATAATGGTCAAATGTTCTCATTTCATTTCAGAGACTGAGGGAAAAGGAGTAATGAGAGGTTTAAAAAGAATCAAAAATTGAGAAGAGCTGTTGTGGTGTTTGCGATACTAAGTTGATAAGACAGGCAAAGTAGAATTGCCTAGTATCAGTGAAAGTCCAGTCAAGGGTGTCTGAAATTAATTTTAAATGGACCCAGTCAAAATAGTAGCATGATTTTCTCCACCTTTATTCAGCAGCATATAACTGAGACTGAAGAAGTGAATAATGGGACTAAGTAAAGACTTAGGCTTGACACTGTATGATCAGCAAAACAATGGGGTTAGAATTCAAAAAAGGAGGTCAATGTAAAGTTGAATTAATTCATCAAAGAGTGAATATTGGGAAGAGAAAAGAACAAAGAGTACAGGAAATGGCCTAGGAGAGAATTGCAAGGTAAGAGTCTGGTTTTCTAAGGGAAGGAGGTAGGAAAAGTAAAAATCTAGTAGACTGTGATCAAATAAAGAGATTCTTGACTTACTGAATGTGGAGACGGTGCAATTTTATGTATATATATAAATGTCTATTTATCTGTCTATCTTGAAGCAAACATATATATGTGCATGTTGTTTTTATGTAGGTATTTATGCTGAATACTACCCATGCTGACTGAGGGAGCACCTGTGTGTTCTTGGTGTTGTTAGGACAAAAGTAGTACCAGCAGCAGAGAATCTATCCATACTTTGTTGCTTCAGAGGTTGCATTGAGTGCATGATCATCTGTAAACAAAAAAAAAAATGCTTTTTTACTACTAGTAGTACGTGTTGACATAGGGCTTTTATTATATAGGTAATGTTGATTGTTATCCTTCATTTTCAAATGGGAACAAAGATGATATCACTGTGTTACAGTCGAGTTACAGTGTGTTGGACTGTGGCTGATCAGAAAATACAAGCTTGGAATGCTCTATCACACATCAAACACAAATATTTCTTGTGAATATTGAGGGCAGATTCTCTAGATTTGGGCATCCCATGTTTCCTTTGAGTCACTTCAATTCTGCTTTACTCATAGAGCACAGAATCTTCTCTGTTGAGGCAGCACCTTGTTGGGTGATCCTCTGCTAGTGTCACCCATGTCACACAATGAATTCCAAAGTTCTTCAGAGAGACTTTGAGAGTGTACTTGTATTGCTTATGACTGTCATGAGAGTGCTAGTGCTGTGTGAGTTCTCCATAAACTAGTCTTCTTGGAAATTGTACATCTGGCATTTGAGTAATATGGTCAGCCCACTGAAGTTGGACGCTCTGCAGTAGAGTCGAACACTTCACAGCTTAATTCAAGAAAAGACCATAGTGTCTAGTATCTTGTGCTGCCAGATCCTCTTCAGAGTCTCCCTGAGACAATTCAAATGGAAATTATCCTATCTCCTAACATGGTGCTCGTATACTGCCCAGGTTTCATATGCATACAACAATGAGGTCAGCACAACTCTGTAGACCTTCAGTTTATTAGTCAATCTAATGCCTCTTCTCTCCTACACTTTACTTCAGAGCCTCTCAAACATTATGCTATCTCTGACAATGTGTAAGTCAACCTCATTATCAATGTGTACATCCCTATAAAGTAAGCTGCCTAAGTAAGCAAATTTCTTCACATTATGCAAAATTTCTCCAATTGCTGTATCTAATGGTTCTACCTATTGATGGTATGGTGCTGACTGAGGGAGCACCTGTATTTTCTTGGAGTTGTTAGGACACAATTAGCACCAACAGCAGAGACTCCATTCATACTTTGTTGCTTCAGAGATTGGATTGTACATTGAGTGCACAATCATCTGCAAACAAAACAATCATGTACCAACACTCCCTCCACTTCAGTTTTGACTTGTAGCTTTTTTGTTGAACTGGAAGAACTTAACATAACTGTGGTAGCTGACCTTAATGGCACGTTCATCCTCCTTGAAGATGTTTGACAACATGGCTGAAAACAGTATGCTAAAATACATGGGAGAAAGTACACACCCTTGTTTCAATCCATTGGTAAATGGGAAAGTACATGAACAGCATCCATTAATTAAAACACAGGCAAGCACACAGTCATGAAATTGACATGATTTGATAAACTTCTATGGGCAACCAAATTTTGACAAAATTTTCCATAATCCCTCCTGACTGACAGTATCAAAGACTGTTGTCATACTTATAATTGTGTACAGATTTCTGTTCTGCCCCGGGGGTTTCCATTGGAGTTTTTAGGGAGTTAACACCACATCAACTTTTCCTGAACACACATCAGCTCTTAGATAGGAGACCTCATTCTAGGTGAAGAATTATCCTATTAAGGATTCTGGCAAGAATCTTGCCAGCAATGACTGAAAGAACCTCCACCCACGCCCATGATTTTCATAGGACAATCTATTTCTTTTAGAGATAGACAAGGAAGGGATCCTTGAACTCACAGGTGATAACCTGCTCTTGCCATATAATGCAGAAATTTTCAGACAGCTTTTGTATGAGCAATAGAACCCACCATCACCACCTTATAAATTTCACCTGGAATAAAATCAGCCCTAGGAACATTGTCATGTGAAAGGAGAGTAATGACTTTCAAAACCTCTTCTTCGCTTAGAAATTTCAGCTAGGGAAAGATTGACTTCAATCTGAGGAAAACGTTCAATTACTTCAACACTGATTGATGATGTTCTTTTGAGAACAATATTGAAGTGTTCAGCCTACATTTCTAGAATCATGCCTTTATTAATAATCAATGTTCCTCCATAATCCCTGAGTAGTTGAGAGGCACCCTAGGTCTTTGACCCATAAATGATTTTCAGGACATCATAAAAATACTTTGTATTGTTACTATCAGCATAAAACTGAATTTCATTTTCTTTCTTCCTGAGCAAAGAATTCTGCATCTCTCTGAGTATCATTTCTATTTTACTTTTGATGGACTTAAATACTACCTTCTTATAGATAAATGAACTATCCTGAAGGTCAACCTGTGGAGTTTTCATTTTTCATTTAGCAGATTCTGAACTTCCCCCACATTTTCATCAAAATCTTGATTTTGTATTCTCACCCACATGAGCAAATGCAGTTCTGTACACCAAATCTCATTTCTTTTCTGCTCCACTCTTGCCAACTGTGGGTTGATTAAAGTTTCCCTCCAAGTTAGTAACATCTGTTCTCACTCAGAAAAGCACTCTAATCTGTTGAAATTAATCCTTCTGGTAGTCATTTCTCCTTGGGGCTGTCACTATTTTAGAATGTGAATATAAAGATTAGAGAGGGTGGGTCTGTGATCACTCCAGCACTCTGCACCGCACATTGCCTTCCTCACTTTCACATCCTGTATGTCTATTCTCCTTTCAATTACATAGTCTATTAAATGGCAGTGTTTGCTGTGATGGTGCATCTAATGAAGTTTTATTGCATTTAGGTAAATGAAAGACAGTACCAGTAATAAGAAGGCCATGAGGTTTACAAGTCTTCCGTACAAAGCGACCGTTTCTGTTTCCAAATCCATTTTTCCATAGATTCCCTGTCATGTCCAATAGTCTGAGCCTTAAATCTTAGCATTAAAGTCACCCAGAATTATTTTCTTGCATTTTTGACACATTGATGATAAGGGTCTCCAGGCTTCCAAGAAATTTTTCTTTGACCTCAACAGGGTTCTTTTTTTTAATTAATTAATTTTATTTATTTTCTGTCTTTTACAATCACTACAATATAGCTTAGATTATTATTTTTCCCTCCCTCTCCCCTACCTTCCCTTCTTCCTCCCTGAGATGGCATACAATTTTGTGTAGATTCTACATGTACATTCCTATTAAATGCATTTTCACTATAATCAGGCTGTGCTGAAGAATAAAAATGAGTGGGACAAATCATCTAACAAGCAAAAACACAATACACACACACACACACACACAAACACATACATACATACACACACAAATGATCTGCTACATTCTGCGATTGAATTGCATAGATCTTTCTCTGGATGTGTAAGGCATTTTGCCTTAGAAGCTCATTGGGATTTTTTTAAGTTCTTGCATTGCAATGGAGTTCCAAGTCTCCCAGAAAAAACTCTCTCACACTGTGGTCATTGCTGTGCACAAAGTTCTCCTGGTTCTGCTCCTTTCACTCAGCATCAGATCATATTAATCTTTCCAGGCCTCTCTGAGGTCTTCCTGTTCATCATTTCTTATAGCACAATAGCATTCCATTATATTCATATCCCACAATTTATTCAGCCATTTCCCAGTTGATGGGGATCCTCTTGATTTCCAGTTTTTGGCCACCACAAAGAATTCTGCTACAAATATTTTTGTACAAGTGGGACTCTTTCCCATTTTTAAAATCTCTTAGGGATACAGTCCTGGAAGCAGTATTGTTAGGTCAAAAGGTATGCACATTGTTTTAGCACTTTGGGAAGAGTTCTAAATTGCTCTATAGAATGATTGGATCAGCTCACAGTTCCACAAAAAGTGTATTAGTGTTCCAACTCTCCCACATCCTCACCAACATTTATCATCTTTCTATTCTGTCATGTTTGCCAATCTGATAGGTGTAATGTGGTACCTCAGATTTGTATTGATTTGCATCTTTCTAATCCAAAGTGATTTAGAGCATTTTTTCATATGAAATCCTTAATTTCTTCCTCTGAAAATTGCCTGTTCATATCATTTGACTATTTATCAATTGAGGAATGACTTGTGTTTTAGTACATTTGACTCAGTTCTCTATATACTCTAGAAATGAGGCCTTTGTCACTGACGTTAGCTGCAAAAAATCTTTCCCAGTTTTCTACATCACTCCGAATTTTGGTTGCATTAGGTGTGGTTGTGCAAAAACTTTTTAGTGTAATTTCATCAAAATTATCCATCTTGCACATCATAATGCTTTATTTCTCTTCTTTAGTGAAAAATTCTTTTCTTCACCATAAATCTGATAAATACACTATTCCTTGCTCCAACAATTTGTCCATAGTATCAATCTTTATACCTAGATCGTGTACCCATTTGAATTGTATTCTTGTGTACGGTGTCAGGCATTGGTCTATGCCTAGTTTCTGCCACACTTTTATCCAGCGTTCCTGGAAATTTTTGTTGCACAGTGATTTCTTGTCCCAGAAGCTGAGGTCCTTGGGTTTATCAAACAGTAGATTGTTATATTCATTGTCTACTGTGTCTTGAGTACCCAGCATTTTCCACTTGTGTACTCTTCTGTTTCTTAGCCAGTACCAAGTGGTTTTCATAATTGCTACTTTATAATACAATTTCAGATCTGGTAGTGCTAGGACACCTTCCCTAGAATTTCTTTACATTAGTCCCCTTGATATTCTGGAAGTTTTATTCTTCCAGATGAATTTTCATACTATTGTTTCCAGCTCTTGAAAATAATTATCTGATAATTTAACTGGTATGGCATTAAATAAGTAAATTAGTTTTGGTAAAATTGCCATTTTTGTTATATTGCCTCAGCCTACCCACAAGCAACTGATGTTTTTCTATTTCCTTAGTTCTCACTTTATTTGCATGAAGAATGTCTTGTAGTTGTGTTCATATACTCCCTGGGTTTGTTTTGGCTGGTAAACTCCCTAATATTTATAGTATCTATCCTATCTTTAAATGGGATTTCTCTTTTTATCTTTTGCTGTTGGACTTTGTTTCTAATACATAGAAATGCAGAAGACGTGTGGGTTTATTTTGTGACCTGCAACTGCCAAAGCTGTTTAGTATTTCAAGTAGTTTTTTACTTGAATCTCTGGGATTGTCTAAATATATCATCATATTGTCTGCAAAGAGTGATAACTTAGTTTCTTCTCTGCCTATTCCAATTCCTTCAATTTCTTTATCTTGTGTCATTACTATGGTACCATACATTTCTAGTACTATACTGAATAATAGTGGTGATAGTGGACATCAGTGTTTCACCTCTGATTTTATTGGAAATACATTCAGCTTATCACCATCACATATAATGCTTGCAAAAGCTTTTAGGTAGATACTGCTTATTATTTTATTGAAAGTTCCCTTTCGTCCTATGCTCTCCAATGTTTGTAATAGGGAAGGGGTGTTGCATTTTGTCAAAAGTTTTTTCTGCATCCATTGAGATAATCATAAGTTTTCTGTTAGTTTTGTTCCTGATATGATCGATAATGCTAATAGTTCTCCTAATAATGAACCAGCCCTTAATTGCTGGTATGAATCCTATCTAATCATAATGTATTATTCTCTTGATAAGTTGCTATATTTGTTTCCTTAAAATCTTATTTAAAATTTTCACCTCTATATTCATTAGAGCAATTGGTCTACAATTTTCTTTCTCTGTTTTGTCTCCTCCTGGTTTAGGTACCAAAACCATATTTGTATCATAAGAAGAATTTTTTTTAAATTTATTTTTAACACAGTTTATAGCAGATAAAGCAATTCAAACTTTTGATTGGGTGATACATCTTTTTAAAGCATTTACAATATGGACCACAAAAGATTTTTTTTTTTTAAACTTAAGCCAACTGAGACACAGATAATATTTATGTTACTAACTTCACAATCTCTTGATCTAATTGTCTCCACAGTATTACTAAGAATAAAAGAACCCTAACTTAATGTTGTTGGTCTAAAGTCCTATGCCTAACAGCTTAATTTTAGACAGCCTTGGATGTTCCTCTACCCATAATCTATAATTGAATAGATCTAGTATTAAGCTTACAAACCTTTTGACTATAGGAAATTGCCACCAAGAGTAGTGGCATTGCAGGAAAACAATATCTCCCCAACTTCATGTCTATTCCAGGCAGGAGTAGATTGTCAACTTGCATTCAGTCAGGTTTAAAGTCTACCAGGGGAAATTGAGTCCGGAGAATTCCACCTCAGTCCATGCTGAAGAGCTGCTCTCCCACTTTTCCCTTGAGATCACCTATGCAGTTCATACCCGCATCTCATGAGCATATTGGCATCATGTATTGGAGGCTCAGATCGCTTTTCTTGCTGCCCATACCTGGAGTTAGACTCAGAAGAACAGTCATTTAGTAGTCCCACAGCATCTAAAAATGGCAAGTTCTAATAACCAGATTTAAAATATGATTATAGTTTCACTTTGGCTAAGGAACATCTTTTAGGCAAGTCTTAAGTGGCTTACATGTCTTTCTATACATGTTCTACTTCTTGATTAAATGGCAATCATAAAATCTAATTTACCATTAAAACTTTGACTTTTCCACCAATGCCAAATTTTATCAGAGGTTACCTTCCTCTTGGAAAGTTAGACTGAAAATCTTTCCTCCAAACTAAAGATGTCATTGATTTATTCTCAGTACTTAATTCAGTCTATTGTTTTAATACTAATTGTTTTTACCTCACTTTGTAACATGACTAATTTTTCTCCCCATCACCCCCCTCCCCCCACCTCTTAATACCTTGCATTCTGGTTGCTCCTTCCCTCAATGTACCCTCCCCTCCATCACACCCCACCCCTGTCCTATCCCCATCTTCTCTCTTTTCTTGCAGGGCAAGATAAATTTCCATATCCGTATCCCTGTAATTCTTATTTCCCGATTATATGCAGTAAAAATTTTCAACATTCGTTTTTACTACTTTGAATTCCAACTTCTCTCCCTGCCCCCCCCCCAGCCCCACTAAGAAGGGAAGCAATTCAATAGAGACTAAACATGTGTTGTTTTGCAAAAGACTGCCATCATAATCATGTTGTGTAATACTAATTATATTGCCCTCTGACCTACCCCATCCCCCTTACTTTTACCCCCTACAACTGACATTGTCCCTTCTCAAAAGTGTTTATTTCTAGTGACTCCTTTCTCCCATTTGCCCTCCCTTCTAACATTCCCCTCGCTCCGCTTGTTGCCTCCTCTCCTACTTTCCTGTGGTGTGATATAAATTTTCTTATCAAATTTAGTGAGCACGTTATTCCTTCCTTCAGCCACACGTGGGGAGAGTAGCTTAATCCCCCCCCCTTCTCCCTTATCTCCTCTGTTGAATAAGATTTTTATTATCTCTTTTATTAGTTATAGCCTGTCCAGTTTCATTACTCCCTTTCTCTTACTGGTGTTTTCCTCCTTCACCCCTTTATTTTTGTTTTATTTTATAATTTTGTGTGTGTTTGTGTGTGTGTATGTGTGTGTGTGTGTGTATGGATATCATCTCTTCTGATATAGCACACCCTGTACTCTCTATCTACCTATGTGTACGTGTGTGAGTGTGTGTGTACAATCTCTCCAACTACCAAAATACTAAGAAAAGATTCAAGAGTTAAAAATATATTCTTTCCATGTAGTAATGTAGACAGTTCAGCTTTAGAGAGTCTTTTATGATTTTTCTCTTTTTTCCCCCTGTTTGCCTTTTCATGCTTCTCTTGATTCTTGTCTTGGGAAGTCAAATTTTTAAATACAGATCTGGTCTTTTCCTCAACATGAAATCTTCAAATTTGTCTCTATCACTGAATGTCTATTTTTTCCCTTGGTGTATTATATTCAGATATGCTGGGTAGGTGATTCTTGGCTTCAATCCCAGTTCCTTTAACTTGTGAAATATCCTACTCCAAGCCCTTCATTCATTTAATGTTGAAGCTGCCAGATCCTATGTTATCCTGATTGTATTTCCACAGTACTCTAATTGTTTCTTTCTAGCTGCTTGCAGTATTTTCTCCTTGATCTGGGGACTCTGAAATTTGACCACAATATTCCTAGGAGTTTCTCTCTTCGGGTTTCTTTCAGGGGGTGATAGATGAATTTTTTCAATATCCATTTTGCCCTGTGATTCTATAACATTAGGGCAGTTTTCCTTGAGAATTTCATGGAAGATAGTGTCTAGGCTCTTTTTTTGATCATGGCTTTCAGATATTGCAATAATTTTTAAATTATTTCTCCTGAATCTATTTTCCAGGTCAGTTGTTTTTCCAATGAGTTCCTTCACCTCATCTTTTATCCTTTTAAATTTTTGGTTTTGTTTGCTAACTTCTTGGTTTAACTCATAGTCATTCTATTCCCTGGACTCAATTCTCTTTTTCAATGAATTATTTTGTCCAGTGAGCTTTTGAGCCTTCTCCTCCATTTGGCTAATTCTGCTTTTTAAAACCTCCTTCTCTTTGTTTGCTTTTTGGACCTCTTTTTCCAATTGAGTTAGCCTCTTTTTAAAGCTGTTATTTTCCTCAGCGTTTTTTTGGGTTTTTTTTGGTTCTCCTTTAATAAGGTTCTAACTTGTTTTTTTAAGGTCTTCTACTGCTTGAGCCAAGTTTAAGTCCACTTTGGAAGGACGGCCTTTGACTTCTTCAGACAGTATGCCTTGCTCTTCCTCATCCTAAGGGATGGGAGGAGACACCTGTTCCCCAAGAAAGTAACCTTCTACAATCTTATATTTTTTCCCCCTTTTCTGGTCATTTTCCCAGCCAGTTACTTGACTTCTGAGTTTCCTCTCCACACCCATCTTGCCTCCAGTTCCACCCAGCTAGCACTTGGGGGCTGAGATTTAAATGATGCTTCCCAGCCTCAGGGCTTCCATTGGAGTGGGGCTGCTATTCAGTGTGAGATTAAGTTCAAGTGCTCAGGTGGGGTCAGGGCCACCACACGGGGCTCAGTTCCCTCAGGGGATTTATGTGGAGACCTTCAACAATGTATCTAATCTCCTACCTGCTTTGGGAGCCATTGTCTGCTGCTGCCTTTGCTGCTGTCTCCTGAGGGGGCCTGAGTTATGAGGACACTCTGCTCCCCTCTTGGCTGGCCGAAAAGACCCTCTCACTGACCTTTGGAGCCTGTGGGTGGAAGGACCTGGGTGGCTGCTGGAGATTCTGTCCCTGAAGCCTGCTCAGATCTGCTCCCCTCGGTTCTGCACGGCCAAGAAAGGACTGGGCTCTGCTCCAGGTCCAGTGTGAGACAGACCTTTGATATTGGCTTTTCAGGTCTCTCTGGAACAGAAATCTTCTCCACTCTGTTATTCTGTGGCTTCTGCTGCTCCAGAATTTGTTGGGAGTTCTTCTTTACAGGTATTTTATGGGCTGTGGGTTAGGTGCTAGCATATGTGTGTCTTTCTACTCCGCCATCTTGGCTCCTCCCTTAAAAAGAATTTGCAAGTACTCCTTCTTCCCCAGTTTTCCCAAATACTCTATGTAGCATTGCAATTAACTGTTCTTTAAATGTCTGATGGAATTCACTTGTAAATCCATCTAACTTTGGAGATTTTTTTCCTAGGGAGTACATTGATAATTTGTTCAATTTCTTTTTTCTGAGATGGGGTTCTTTAAGAATTAAAATTCCTCCTCTGTTAATCTGGGCAATTTGTATTTTTTAAAATATTCATCCACCTCATTTAGATTGTCGAATTTATGGGCATTAAATTAGGGAAAGGAATTTCTAATTATTGTTTTAATTTCCTCCTCACTGGAGGTGAGTTCACTCCTTTCATTTTTGGTATTAGTAATTTGGTTTTCTTCTTCCCTTTTAAAAATCCGATTAACCAAAGGTTTATCAATTTTGTTAGATTTTTCATAAAACCAACTATTGGTTTTATTTATTAATTCAATAGTTTTCTTAATTTCAATTTTATTAATCTCTCCTTTGCTTTTCAGAATTTCTAATTTGATACTTACTTGGGAATTTTCAATTTGTTCTTTTTCTAGCTTTTTCAACTCCATGCCCAAGTCATTGATCTCCTCTTTGTCTATTTTATTCATGCAGGCATTCAGAGATATAAAACTTCCCCTAGGAACTACTTTTGCAGTGTCCATAAGATTTGGAAGGTTGTCTCATTATTGTCATTCTCTTCGATGAAGTTGTTGATTGTGTCTATGATTTGTTGTTTAAGCCACTCCTTCTTTAGGATTAGATCATCTAGTTTCCAATTAATTTTTGGTTTATCTTTCCATGGTCTTTTACTTCATACAATTTTTATTGCATTATCATCTGAGAAGGATGCATTGACTGTCTCCTGCTTTCTGCACTGGATTGTGAGGTTTCTATGCCCTAGAACATGGTCAGTTTTTTGTATATGTGCTAAGTACTGCTGAGAAAAAGGTGTATTCCTTTCTATCCCCATTCACTTTTCTACAGAGATTTATCATATCTACCTTATCCAGAGTTTTTTTTTTAATCTTTTTTACCTCTTTCTTGTTTATTTTGAGGTTAGATTTGCCAAGTTCAGAAAGGGAGGTTGAGATCCCCTAGTGGTATAGTTTTGCAGTCTAATTCTTCCTTCATTTCCCACAACCTGTCCTCAAAGAATTTGGATGCTATACCACTTGGACAATGCATGTTTACTAATGATATAGATTCATTCTCTATTGTGCCTTTTAGCAGGATAGTATCCTTCCTTATCTCTTTTGATTAGATCTATTTCTGCTTTTTGCTTTTTCTGAGATTAGGATTGCTACCCTTGTTTTTCTTACATCAACTGAAACACAATATATTCTATTCCAGCATTTTACCTTTACCCTGTGTGTATGCCCTTGTTTCAAATGTGTTTCTTGGAAACAATATATTGTTGGGTTATAGCTTTTAATCCATTCTGCTGTCCATCTCTGTTTTATGAGAGAGTTCATTCCATTCACAGCCACAGTTATGATTACAGTCTGTGTCTTTCTCTGTTTTATGGGAGAGTTCATTCCATTCACAGCCACAGTTATGATTACAGTCTGTGTCTTTCCTACCATCCTCTTTCCCACCATTTGTACTTTAATTCTTCCGTTTCACTTCCCCTCCTCAATAGAGCTTTCTTTTTTCGCCACTACCTTCTATGGTCTTCTCTGCCTTCTTTCAGCCCCCCTCCCTTTTATTTCCCTTTACCACTACTATTTTTTCCCTCTCTTTTAACTTCTGCTCCCCTTTCTCCCCCCTTCTCCTCCTACTGCCTATAGAGCTAGTTGGATTCATACCCTTACTTAAGTTTATTGTTTCCTCCTTTAACCAAATCAGATGAGAGTACTTCTCAAACAATGCTCATCTCTCTCCACTCTTTCTCTGTACTATAATTTTTTACTTATTCCTGTGATATAATTTTCCATTTTCTGCTTCCTTTTTTTCACATTTCCTATTACAATCGTTGGCACACTAAAATCATATTTTTATCATCAAATCATTTACTTTATACCTATTCCCTCTATGTATATCTCTTTTATATTTCATAATAGATGTATGATTCTCAAAATTACCAAGTATCATCTTCTCTTATAGGGAGGTAAACAGTTTTCCCAAACTGAGTAAGAAGTTTTTCTTTTCCTGTGTTTACCTTTTTATGTCTCTCTTGAGACCTGCATTTGAAGATCGAATTTTCTAATGAGTAATGACCTTTTTGTTAGGAAGGTCAGGAAATCTCTAATTTCGTTGAATCTCCTTGCCTACAATGTTATGCTGAATGTTGCTGGGTAATTGATCCTTGGTTATAGTCCCAGTTCCTTTGCCTTATGCAATATCATATTCTAATTCCTTTTTTCTTTTCATGTAGAATCTGCAAGGTCCTGTGTGAGCCTGACTGTTGCTCCTTGATATTTGAATGGTTTCTTTCTGGTTGCCTGTAGTATTTTCTCCTTCACTTGATAGTTCTGGAATTTGGAAACCATATTTCTTGGAAAGTTTAGTTTTGGGAGGTGAATGGTGGATTCTTTCAATGACTATTTTGTTCTCTCAATCTCGCACTTCTTGGTAGTTTTCTTTGATTATTTCTTGGAAGATAGTGTCCAGATTCGTTTTTCATCATGGCTTTCTGGTAGATCAACAATTCTTAAATTTTCTCTTGTGTATCTATTTTGCAGGTCAGTTTTTTTTTCCAGTTAGATATTTTACATTTTCTTCTATCTTTTCCTTCTTTAGATTTTGTTTGACTGATTCTTGATGTCTCATAGAGTCATTAGTTTCTACTTGTCCAATTCTAATTTTTATCAAATTGTTTTCTTCAGTTAACTTTTGCATCTCCTTTTCCATCCAGTCCAATTATTCCTTTTAAGGAATTATTTTCTCCAGTTAATTTTTGTGCTTCCTTTTCCATTTGTCCAATTTTCTCAGTTAGGTTTTCTACTTCCTTTTCCATTTGTTCAGTTTTCCTTTCCAAAGAGATATTCTCTTCTTGAAATTCTTTTTTCATACTTTTAAAATCATTGGCCAGTTTTTCATCCATTTCTTTCTCAGCTGTTCCAGGAGAGCTGTTTGTGCATGAGAGGAATTCATGGTCCCTTCTGAAGCTTCACATGGGAGTGCAGTCTCACTCCTGACCTCTTTGGTATTCTTCTTTTGGTCTTTGTCTGCATAGAAAGATTCTATGTTTTTTTCACCCTTGCTTTGCTTTTTCTTGCTCATAATGGTGATTTGTGTTGTGGTTTCTGGTTCTTTCAGTTACAAGCTGCAGAATTTGGTGTTGAACTGACTGGTGTGAAAAAGCTAAGGGCAGGTGCCATTTTATCTTTTTGTTTCTATTTCCCTGATCAGCCTTGGGGCTAGCTTGTTAAGTGTGGGGGAGGGGTGGTCTGTTCAAGGGATATCTCCTCAGCTGAGTTGAGGCAAAGGCAAGCTCAGGGGTTGATACTCTCACTCCACCATCCTGGCTCTGCCCTGCCCTCATCAGGGTTCCCCAAGGTCGGGTCATATTCACTGATGACAATGGTGTGGTGCTTTCCTGCAAGTAGCAATTGCATTGTCATGATTCTGTCATTCATTCCTTTTAGGAGACTTACAAGTTTGTTCACTAGATTAGTTTTGGTAACAAAACTTACTCCAGCTTCATGGCACTTCTCTTCCTTGCAGTCACTCCAGACAAATTTGGATCCAGTTTTGACTTTAGTAAGCTGGACTCATCTGCCAACTGTGGTTCACTCAGGGCTATTTGGATATGATACTCAAACATTTCTCTCACAAGAGCTGTTTGTCTTTCATGTATACTGGATTTTGTGTTTTCTATAAGTGTGTGAACATTCCATTTACTGATGGTGAGGGGCATAATCTTCTTTATTTATTCATTCACTCATTCATTCATTCACTCATTTATTCGTTTATCTATCTATCTATCTATCTGTTTGTCTGTCTGTCTGTCTGTCTATTTATTTATTTATTTTCAATTTTCAACAGACACTTCCACAAGATTTTGAGTTCCAAATTTTCTCCCCATCTCTCCCCTCTGCCCTCCCCAAAATACCATGCATTCTGATTACCACTTACCCCAATCTATCCTTCCTTCTATCACATCCCTCCCTTCTCTTATCCCCATCCCCTCTATTTTATTATAGGGCAAGATAGATTTCTATACCCGATTGCCTGTATATCTTATTTCCCAGTTGTATGTAGAAACAATTTTTAACATTTTATTTTTTAAACTTTGAGTTTCAACTTCTCTGACTTCCTTGCCACCCACTCATCCTCACTGAGAAGGCAAGTAATTAAATGTAGGCTATACATGTGTACTTATGCAAAATACTTCCATAACCATCATATTTCAAATGATTAACTATATTTCCCTCCATCCTATCCTGCCTCCATTTATTCTATTTTCTCTTTCAGGAAATGATCAGTAGATTCTCTCAATATATATTTTACCCTCTGGTTTCACAGTATCAGGGCAGTTTTCCTTGTAAATTTCTTGGAAGATGAAGCCTAGGCTCTTTTTTTAATCATGGCTTTCAGGTAGTCCAAGAATTTTTAAATTGTCTCTCTTGGATCTATTTTCCAGGTCAATTGTTTTACCAATGAAGTATTTCACATTATCTGCTATTTTTTTTATTCTTTTCATTTTGTTTTGCAATTTCTTGCTTTTTCATAAAGTCATTGCCTTCCACCTAATGGAGCACTTGTGTTTTTTGGGTGTTAATTATGCAGGCAAAATTAGCACAAGCAGCAGAGAATTGATCCATACTTTCTTGCATCTCAGTGTCAGAGGCTGCACTGAGTACACAATCATCTGAAAACTCCCTCCACTTTGGTCTTGGCTTATAACCTGTTTCAAATTGAAGAACTTACCATCAGTACAGTAGTTGGCCTAATAATTAACACCAAAGTATACAGGTGCTCCCTCAGTCACCACTGCACCATCCATACGTGGAAACATTGCTTGCAACAAATGAGAAGGTGTGGATAAGTTCACTTGCCTTGGTAGTGTACTTTCCAGGGATGTATACATTGACAATGAGGTTGATGCACAGATTTCTAGAGCTAGCTCAGTGTTTGGGAGACTCTGAAGAAAGTTTTGGGAGAGAAGAGGTATTAGGCTGATTGCCAAATTGAAGGTCTACAGAGCCATTATACTGACCTCACTATCATATGCTTGTGAATCATGGACTGTCTATCAGCGCCATGCCAGGAAACTGAATCACTTCCAATTGAACTGTCTTAGAAGGATTCTGTGTATCACCTGGCTAGATAAGGTACCAGACACTGAATTCCTTTCTTGGGTTAAACTGTCAAATATTCAAATTATGATTCAGAGAACACAACTTCAGTGGACTGGTCACGTTGTACAAATGCAAAATGTACACTTGCCAAAAAGACTATTTATTTTACAGAGACCTGGCATGTGGTAGGTGATCACATGGTGACTAGAAGAAATAATACAAAGACACTCTCAAGGTCTCTCTTAAGAACTTTGGATTTGACTGTACAACATGGGAAACACTGGCACAGGAATGCTCAGCGTGGCATGCCCACATAAGAAAAGATATTGTGTTCTTTGAGCTAGGGAGAATTGAAATAGCGCAAAGTAAACGCAGGATGTGCAAATTTGGGGTATCTATCCCAAATATTAGTATAGACAACCTGTGCCCAAGCTGTTGTAGAGCATTCTGAGCTTGATTTGGTCGGCTAAGCCAAAGTCAGATACACTGAAATTTCACTTTACAATGATAATGTCATTTTGGTCCTCTTTAATATAAAGGACAACAACCAGCTTCCATCTGCTCCATTCTAATCTTTAAGAAGTTATTTTCTTCAGGGAGCTTTTGGACTTGTTAAGGTATTCTTCTCCTCATTGACTTTTTGGATTTGTTTTGCCATTTGGGTCGTCTATTTTTTTAAAGTGTTATTTTCTTCAGCAATTTTTGGGTCTCCTTCAGCAAGCAGTTGACATTTTGTCATTATTTTCTTCCATCACTCTCATGTCTCTTCCCAATTTTTGCTCTTTTTCTCTTACTTGATTTTCAAAATATTTTTTGAGCTCTTCCATGGCCTAAGACAACTTAATATTTTTCTTGGGTTGTTTGGCTGTAACAGCTTTGTCTGTGGTCTTCTGTTTATATACTTTGATCTTCCTTATCACCAAAGTATAATTCTATAGTCTGATTCTTTTTTCTTTTTTTGCTGATTTTCCCAGCTACTTATTCAGCTTTTGAGCTCTTTGTTAAGGTAGTTCTCTGCTTCTAATTGGAGTGGGTGGTGTTCTGTCAGCCACTCCAACTCCCACATAATCTATGATCCTATAGCTCCAGAAACAGTTGCTTCCCCTTCCCCTGCCTACCCCTGCCCCTGCTGCTGCTACAGAAGGGTTCTCTTCATTGGGTTCTTCCACCCCCTCTGCCACTCTGGGGCTGGAGCCCAACCACTCTACTCTCTCACACTGCTCCCACAGGCTTTTTTCCACTGACCTTCCAATTTGTCCTTGGTTTTATGAGGTCGCAAAGTTTGGAAGCCACCATGGGTGCCTGAGATTCAGTCACGCCATAGCTTGCTCAGGTCCCTTCTGTGCTGTTGTAGCCCACACTGGGGTGTGCTGTGCTCCCAGTGCTGCACAACAGACACTTCCCAGAGATCTTCTAAGCTGTATTGGGCTGGAGATTTGCTTCACTCCATCATTCAGTCAGTTCTGCAGCTCCAGAATTTGTTAAGAGTCATTTCTTACAGGTATTTGACCAGTTTTGGAGGAAGACCACTAGCAAGTCTGTGCTGTTATTCTGTCATCTTCCAGAATCATCTTTGCAGAAGATTTTGTACATATTATTTTTATATTTTTACCTCAGGGTGGGATCCTCACCTGTCATGGTAATAAGGCAAAGACATCCTTAAAGGCTGCACAGACATCCAGGGGGGTGCTGAATCCCACTGCTGCTTCCAGTGAGAAGATAACCCAATGTCCTAGATTGTCTTTGACCATAGCTTCCAGCATATTCATGTCTGCTACTTCATCACTTATCTGTTGTCACAGGACTTTGAGATAGATGAAAATGGTAAAATGGTATGGGTGATATTTTTTGATTCATGTTTAAACTGGATTTAAGTGAGACAGAGTTGAACAAAGTCTTCAATCCAATTTTCCCTTCGAGAGTCATCACATTCTAGTGGTAAGGACTGAGTCAAGATAACTGGTGATGGCTGTATATACAGTGGTTGACTTCTAACTTCCTTAACTTTATGACTGAGTAAACTGAGGCTAAGACAAATTAAAGACTTTTTCAAAGGCTTGGGGTTGTAATTGACATAAATATTTAAACTCAATTCCTCTATCTCAAAATTTTACTCTTTTTATACTGTAGCAGGCTGCTTCAAACAAGCAAAGTATTTATGGAAAAGTTTAATTTTGGCCAAAGAAATCACAGACGTGTTTTTTTTTTCCATTAGTTATCTAAAGGACTTTTTTCAGATGACTTATAGCAATGCACCTTCAGTCTCTCCTATTTCACATATAGTTTTAATGATAATGAATAAACTGTTGATCTGCTGCAGACCATGATGTGCCTGAGGCCTTTTATAAAGCTTCTTCCTCCAGAATGGACTTTCTTTCATTTCTATCAAATATGTTCCCTATTAAATATGTTTGAAAATGAAATCATTAGCAAATGTAGTGAAACAAATTAGCATTACACTTGAAATAAACAGAGATTAAAGTTCAAATCCTATTTCTGGCACGTACTAGTTATATTACCATGGGGAGGCCACTTTTCTGAGTCAGTTTCCTCATATCTAAAATAGCATATCTGTAATAGTAGTAACACCTAGAAGATTCACCTTTTTTTAAATTTTGCAAAGTACTTCAAAAATTTATGATTCAACTCTCCCAAAAACCCTAGGGTGGTTGGTGCACTTATAAACTCTGTTTTATAGATAAAGGTAGTTACTTGGTGCACTGGATAGAGTTTTGGGCCTATAATCAGAAACACTAGTCTTTGTGAGTTCAAATCTGACCTCAGACATTTACTAGTTATGAGAGCCTGGGTAAATCACATAACCTTATTTGTCTCAGTTTCCTCATCTGTAAAGTGAAATGGAGAAGGAAATGGCAAATTACTCCAAATGGGATCACTAAGAATTGGACATAGTTGAAACAACTCAAAAACAACAACAAACTCAAACATAGTTTTAAGTGATTGCCCAGCCAGTCACACAGCTAGGAAATGTCTAGGGTTGGATTTGAACCAAGATCTTTCTAACTAGATTCAATGTTCTATCCACTGTGCCATCTGGAAGTCTAGATGTACTTAGCTTCCTCACCGAATTTTTTTGAGAATCAAGTGAAAGAAGATATTTCACATGTTTTGCAATCCTTGAAGTAGTATATAAGTATCAGTGATTACTATTAATAATATAAAGTGTGTTAGAGTGACAGTCTAAAAAAATAACGGGCCTCGAAGTCAGAGAGATATTGATTCATATCTTTATTCAATTGTATAATAACTAGATGAATATGGACAATTCATGTAAACTCAGTACCCCAGTGAACTTTCTATGTCTAAAAATTGTTGAGTAGTTACAGATCTGCATTGATAGAGTGATTTTTCTCTATTGCCCTTCAAGTTGCTACATCATCAAAGTTATAAATTTAGGGATACAGATTCTACGGTCCTTCCTCATGAGACACTCTTCAAATATAGCATACATGTGTTTTATCATAAGTCAAGAAAAAAATTAATTGAACCTAACACAAAGTTAGCCTGTGGAAAATATAGAAACTCCAGAGGCAGCCATGATTGTAATTTTTCAACATTCTTTAAAAGAGCTATTTCCCAATACTTTTAATACCTCTAACATAAGACAGCATGTATATGAGTGATTAACTCCTTTATTTCAGCTGTCATAGCAGGTATGGTGGCAAAGGTGGTGAAACAATTTTCAGGAGCTTTTGGAGGTGACACAAATAGACAGTAATATCAGTGTGACTGTGAGAAGATGACAAATAACCAAAAGCAAGCTAATCATTTTGTCATAGACTATTCTTAGACTTCTTTCACATACATACCAAATATCTTAAATCAAACTTATTTTTGAGACTGAAGAAACTGAAGACAAAAAGAATTGTTTAAGAGAAGGAAAGAAAGCAGAGAACACAGGAAGTCAGATTGCAGAGAAATGAAACTAGCATAGTAGCTTTTGGCCTATAAAAGTGATGAAGTCTAAAGAAAGTCAACCTCAGGGATCATAAGAACTAGTTTTAATTGATACTTCCCTTTGAAAATTCTGAAGTGTAGCAAAATTATATCCAACAGGACAGATATGGATATGTCAAATGTGTTTCATTGTGAAAGAAGGAAAATGATTCATCACTGGAGGAAGAGTCACAGCTAAAAACAGTAGCCTACTGACCTAAGTGGTCTAAATTTTATTAGCTAATATTTATGTACTAGGCACTGTGCTAACTGCTTTACAGATATTTAATTTGATCCTCACATGAACTCTAGGAGTTGGCCCCATGATTGTTCCAATTTTATAGTTAAATAAACTAAGGCTTAAGTAATTTGCCCAAGGTCACACAGTCACTAAATATCTGAGATGAATTTAAACTCATCTCTTTCTGTCTCTAGATGCAGTGCTGTATACACAATACCTTGTAGCAGTTTCCAATTAAACTAAATAAGTTTAACTCTGCTTTATTTTTCTATGATACTTCTGGAGGTAATTTTAGATTGGGGATATTTTCCTTGGCATATAACACTGTCATAATATTTCAATGTGATTTCATCAGTGAGGAAATTCACTCTAGCACTAAGGGCTATATATCATATCCCTGTTATAATTTAATGGACCTTTCTTGGAGAATTATTTGAGCCTCAGAGAAGTTAAGTGACTTTCTCATGACCATAGAGGTCATGGCAGAGGCAGAATTTGGACAGATTTTCCTAACTTAAAAGATAATCTAAATCTCTACTCATTACTCCACATTGCCTTATTGTCTGTCACAATATAATATTGGTAAGATACATCCAAGTCAATTTTCTTAGAACAAGGAGATGACACCATTTTTTAGACTAAGAAAGAGAAAAATGAAGTGAGAACTCTCTTTACATTTTCTCTGATGTGGTTGTGGTTGGCTGTAGTATGTTCTTCATTCCCCAAGATGAGCAGGACATCAGGAAGATGAGGACATGATTTACAATTGAACTGAATTTGAATAAGTGAGGAATGTGCAGAGCCACTATTTTCTCCTCCAGAGTCATTTGGGTCCAGTGACCCGATACAGATCAGGAAGACTGGAGGTAGCCTAGGATATAGAGGGAGATCTTGGCCTTTATAAGATAAGGTGTTTTGGAGTTCTCACTTTGAGTGAAGTAATGTCCATTCCTTGAATAGGTCTCTTTAAGAAGTGAGTCATGTGATGGCCCCTTTAATCAAAATAAATTAATAAGTAGATAAATAAATGAAACTGGGAGGAGAAGACACTCACGGTTGCTGGCCAAAAGAGAAATAGTTTGTATTTACATTCAGCCTGAGTCTGGAGAGCCCCAAAATAACTATTAAGTGGTGCTTGGACAAGGGACCTAACTATGCTTTCTTTCAATCAAGTTTCTCTAATCCTCAGGGAATGGAGAATTTTAAAAAAAAATGTAGAGGGAAGGAATAATCCTGTAGTCACTTGAAGGTTGTATAACTACTAGAAAATGAGGTAATCCGTTTGATGATAAACTTACTATATAACCCCATTGCCCTCTTCCCTTGCTCATTCTTGGGACATGCTACTATTCAGAATTTAAACAGCAATAGAGAGACAACTCCTCTCAGAATATTTTATGCTTCCACACTGATCTGTTCGATCAAATAATCAGGATGAACTGAGTTTCACGTATAAAAATGGTTTGGAG
This sequence comes from Notamacropus eugenii, assembly GCF_028372415.1. Classification (NCBI taxonomy): domain Eukaryota; kingdom Metazoa; phylum Chordata; class Mammalia; order Diprotodontia; family Macropodidae; genus Notamacropus; species Notamacropus eugenii. The sequence goes on from NC_092876.1 coordinate 392,362,632, forward strand.
TGCACTAACCCTCATTTATATTTTTCAAATGGCACCCGAGATATAAAGGAGAATTTCCCATGGGTACAATACTAACAGCAATAATGAAACAGTCAATTAAAATTTGAGGGGCAAAAAAATCTTCATGAGCTACATTCCATTCTGCATTAAAACTATATGGCCTATCACTTATAAAAGTCGTTCATTCTTAATGCATGCTGATGAAACTGCATACTAATTTCATAAATGCACTAGAGTAAAAGTGAGCACATATAGATCTGTATTCATTTTCCTTTGGGCAACTTTTATTAAAAATGCTTGTGTATATGCTTGCATGTGTATGTATACATCTATGCTTTAAAATTCTCAGACTTGGTGGATTTCTAAGACCTTGGGAATTACCATACTCTGAAGGCCTATTGACTGGAAAGTAGCCATATTCAGAGAAGCTAAGTGTCACTGTATTCTTTTTATAAGCACTTTCTGTGTTTGGGTAAAATCAATCTTCTTTTGTAGTGACTGATCAATGAGTGTTCATTTATTCCCAGCATTGAACCTGAACTAAGAGAGTGCTGGTGTTAGAGTTATATTTCCAAAAAAAACCAAACAAACAAACAAACAAACAAACCATGAGCTCTAGATCCAGAGGAATAGATTTAATTTCAGCTTCTGATGATTACACTTGTATAACCTTGAGCAAATCATTAAATTCCTTGGGACTTACGTTCTTCATTTATAAAATGAGTCTTTACTAGATGACCTCTGTAGTTCTTTACATCTCTAGGTTGTTGCACCTAAGGGAAGAGAGAGACAGACAGAGAGAGAGAGAGAGAGAGAGAGAGAGTTTGAGACAAGTTGGTGGTGGTTGTTTCAGGTTCAAGAAATAGACTGAGGAGGGAATTTAATATCAGACAAAGACATTTAATCTTGACTGGAATTGAAAGTAACTTTTTAGGTTATAGTGAGTCATTGGTTATTTTTTTTTTTTTTTTGGTTTGATTAGTTCTACTAAGTGTCATTGTGTATTGTTACCATGGCAGTGAGGTATCATGGAGTAGTTAACAGAAGTCTAGATTTTAAGTCAGAAAAATAAATCTGGCAGTATTTTGAAGGGTGGTTTTATAGGTATAGAGAATGACTGTGGAATTGATGTAGAATATATTCCCTAATGCACATGTCTCTTTTTAAAAAGTTTGATCACTATGATTTAACTGATACTTAAGATATTAAAATTTAAAATTTCATTAAGATTTGGAACATGTGGTACATGTGTTAATGAACCTTTTCACAATACTAGTGACAGTGAGGATAAAAAAGAAAAAATAAATTCAAGACTTGTAGAAGAGGGAATGTACAGAATTTTGCCTCATTGGGGAAGAAATTGAGTGAAATGGCAGAAAGAAAAATCAGGGTTTCAAAAATATTAAAGAGGCAGAATTAATAAAATCAAAAAGAAAGAGAAGATGCAGACATGTTATCATTGAGGTAGTTAATGGAACTAAGAATATGGAATGAACATGTGATACAGACAGAATAATTTGAACCTTGAAGTGAAATCTTCTTTATTCACAGAAAGACACACCAAAAAAAAAAAAAAATCCTGCAAATAAAATATACCTAGTCAGGAAAAAAACGCTGCACTGTGCATATAAGAAAAAACAACAAACTTGTACCTTATTCTGCACCTTGAATTCACCACTTCTATAGGAAAGAGTACATAATGTGATTTATGATTGGCACTCTGAAATCATGGTTGGTCTTTCTATTGATCACAGCTTCTTTACAAAATTGTTGTAATTTCATTCTGCATCAGTTTATGTGACACTTCTCATGTTATTTTTTCTGAAACCATCCTTTTCAATCATTTCTTTTAATGAATATTCCATCATATTCATAAATAATTTTTAGCCATTTCTCAAAAAATGGGTATCCCTTTAGTTTACAATTCTTTGCCATCACTCACAAACAAAAGGAACCTTTATATACTTTGTATATAAGGATGCTTTTCTTCTCTCATTGAGATCTTTGGGGTATAGAATTAGTAAAGAAACTTCAGAGTTATATAGTAATGACAATTTAGTAACTTTGGAGGCTTAATTCCCAATTTCTTTTCCAGAATGGCTGGACTGTTTGACTGCTGCACCAGTAGTGAATTAACATGATTGTTTACCTGCAAGTCTTCCAGCACATCATTTTCTTTTGTTTTGCTTTAGTTTTGCTAATCTATTAACTTTCCACTTTTTACAGGAAATATTACATATTATTAACAAAAGATGAGAACGCTAGTAATCTCTCCAAAAACAGGATAAAAAACATGTTTTTACACATTATAAATATCTTTCCTAGCTTGTACATAAAAAAACCTATAAACACTGACAAGAAAACAAAAAACTAAGAAGAATGTGTCAAAAAGTCCCAGAGTTGAAAGCAAAACTTGGTCTATGTCAGAAATCAGCAACTACAATCCACAGGCCATTGGCTTTTGTACAGCTGTGATCTAAATAAGTTTTTTTTTTTTTCCAATAATTGTATCAAAAATGTAAAACAGCATCCATGGCCCTCAGATCATACCAAGACAAGTATAAAAATCATTCTTATCTGGGTAGACATAAAAACAGGCTGACGACAAGATTTGGAATTTGGGGCACAATTTTCTTACCTCTGATCTATTTTGTAATTACCAAACAAGCTAAAATTGATATGTTTATAATTCATTTATTGATTTTCATTCAATTCTTAATTTATGGATTATTGTTGTCCTACAGATATATATATATATATATATATATATATATACGTATATATATACATATATATATATATACATGTATATATGAAATACACTAAATAATAGTGGGAAACGATAGATACTTTGATGTCGAGATGGAAAACTATTTTCTAAAATATGCTTACAGCACCATAACTTTATTAACAACTTAAAGAAAGCACTGCTTGTTTCAGTAAACCATATGAGCTCTTATGATTTTGTCTAGCCTCAAAACTTGTGATATCTCTTATTTATTTGTTTGTGTGTTTATTTTTAGTTTTCAAAATTCACTTCCATAAGATTTTGAATTCTAAAGTTTCTCTCCTTTCCTCACTTCCCCCAGCCCCAAGATGGCATGCAATCAGATATGGGTTCTATATATGCGTAATTATTAAACATATTTTCAGTTAGTTATTCTGTAAGGAAGAATTAGAACCAACGGGAGAAAGCACAAGAAAGAAGAGACAGAGAGAGAGAGAGAGAGAGAGAGAGAGAGAGAGAGAGAGAGAGAGAGAGAGAGAGAGAGAGAGAGAGAGAGAGAGAAATAGCTCAAATAATATCCTTCAATTTACACTGAAATTTCATAGTTCTTTTTCTGGATGTGGATAGCATTCTCTATCGTAAATTTTTTGGAGTTGCCTTTGCTCCTTGAATTGTTTAGGAGAGATAAGTCTATCAAAGTTAGTCACTGCATGATGTTACTGATACTAAGTACAATGCTCTCCTGGTTTTGCTCACTTCACTTAGCATCAGTTCATATTCATCTTTCCAGGTTTTTGTGAGGTCTCTCTACCCATTTCTTAACTATTGTTTTTTTAAAATAAAACCAGCCTCTCATTTTGCTAATTCATTTAATAATTTTCTTAATATAAATTTTATTCATCTCTCTTTTTTTCAGAATTACTAATTTGTTAATTAATCGGTGATTTTTAGTTTGTTCTCTCTATAGCTTTTTTTTTTGTATGTCTAATTCACTGATCTCTTTCTCTATTTCATTCATGTAAGCATTTAAGAATCTAAAACTTCCCCTAAGAACTGCTATCACTGGATTCCATAAGTTTTTATATTGTCTCATTATTGTGATTCTCTTGGTTGAAATTATTGCTTTTTTCTATGATTTATTATTTGACCCATTCATTTTGTAGGGTTAGAATATTTAGTTTCTAATTAATTTTTACTCTATCTTTCCATTGCCCTTTATTACATGTAATTTTTAATTCATCATGATCTGAATAGCATGCATTTAATATTTCTGCCTTTCCACTTTGGACTGTGAAGTTTTTAGTGCTCTAATGCATGGGAAAACTTTGTGTAGGTGTCATGTACTGCTGAGAATAAGGTATATTCCTTTCTACTTCTATTGAATTTCTCCAGAGGTCTACCATATCTATCTTCTCTAAGATTCTACTCACCTCCTTAACTTCTTTCTTGTTTATTTTATGGTTAGATTTATCTAGTTCTGAGAGGGGGAGGGAGAGGCCCCCTATTAGCACAGTATTGTTGTCTATGTCTTCCTGTAACTCATCTAACTTCTCTAAAAATTTGGATGCTATATCACTTAGTGCAATGCTACATGATATTGCTTCATTGTTTATGGAGCCTTTTAGCATGATGCAGTTTTCTTCCTTATCTCTTTTAATTAATTATTAATTAATTATTTTTGCTTTTACTTTGACTGAGATCATGTTTGCAACCCGTTGGTTTGTTGTTTGTTATTTTGTTTTGTTTTTACTTCAACTGAAGCATAATGTCTTCTTTCCAGCCTTTTATCTTTACTCTGTGTGTACCTCTCTGTTTCATGTATGTTTCTTATGAACAACACATTGTAGGATTATGGTTTTTAATCCACTTTCCTATCCACTTCTGTTTTAGGAGAGAATTCATCCCACTGACATTCACAGGTATGATTACTATATCTTTCTCTCCTTCCTGTTCCCACCCCCCATATTCATGCTTTTATCTTTCCTTTTTCCCTTTTTCTCCTCACTAGTCTTGTTTTTGACTCATGCCTCCCTCAATCTGCCCTCCCTCCTATCAACCCCATCCCTTTACTTTCCCTTTTCCCCTACTACTTCTTTCATCCCTTCAATTCACCCTCTCTCATTTCTTTTCCCTTTCATCTTCTACTACCTTTACTTAAGTTGGATTTGTATACTTAACTATGTTATTCTCTCATTGAATCAAATCTGATGAGAGTAACGTCCAGATGATGGTTGTTTCCCTCTCTTTTTCCCTCCACTACAACAGGTCTTTTTTGCCTCTTCATGTGATGTAAGCTACTCTTCTCTGCTTCCTCCTTTCCTCTTCTCTCAGTACAATCCCTTTTCACCTAATAATGAGTGTTTATCAACACATCAAAGTCAACTTACAACTACATCCTCTGTCTGTCTATGTGTATGTATATGTATATCCTGCTAAATATCATAATAAAGATATAGATCTCAAGAGTTACAAGAATCATCCTCTGATGTAGGGATGTAAATAGCTTAACATTATTAAGTAACATTATTTTCTTTCGTGTTTGCCTTTTATACTTCTCTTTAGCCTTGTATTTGAAGATCAAATTTTCTGTTGAGCTCTGGTCTTTCCATCACGAAGGTTTGGAAGTCCTCTATTTCATTGAATATTCATCTCCTCTCCTGAAGGATTATGCTCAATTTTTCTGGGTAATTGATCCTTGGTTGTAATCCAAGGTCTTTTGCCTGAGGGAATATCATATTCTAAGCCCTCTAATCTTTTAATATGAAAGCTACAAAGTTCTGTGTAATCCTGACTGTGGCTCTATGATATTTAAATTGTTTCTTTTGGCTGCTTGCAGTAATTTCTCATTGACCTGATCATTTTAGAATTTGGCTATAATATTCCCTAGTGTTTTCATTACTGGAGAAAGTTTTCCTTGATGATATCTTGAAAGATGATATCCAAGCTCTTTTGTTTCTTTGGCTTTCAGGTGGACCAATAACTCTTAAATTATCTCTCCTGGATCTATTTTCCAGGGCAGTTGTTTCTTTCCAATTAGGTATTTTACATTTTCTTCTTTTTCTTTTCATTCTTTTGATTTTTTTAAACTGATTCGTGATGTCTCATAGAGTCATTAGCGTCCATTTGCTCAATTCTAATTTTTAATGAGTTGTTTTCTTCAGTGTCTTTTCGTCCTTTTGACCAATTGTAGTTTTTGAGGAATTGTTTTCTGCAGTCACTTTTTGTCCTATCTTTTCCAAGCTGTTGATTCCTTCTTGCATGCCTTTTATTTTTTCTCAGTTTTTCTTTTACCTCTTCTATTTGGCTTTTAAAATCCTTCTTGAGCTCTTCCAAGAAGGTTTTTGGGGTTTGAGACCCATTCACATTCCCCTTTGAGGTATGTTGGCAATTGTGTTCTCTTTTCAGTTTGTGTTTCAATCTTTTATGTCATCATAATTATTCTCTATGATACGTGTTCTTTTCTGCTTTTTTGTTCATTTTGTTTTTGTTTTTCCTGGGTTTTACAGTTGGGTTCTCTTGCTGGAGCACAGTGGGCATTGTCTCAAGTTCCTTGTGCTAGGGGCAAGGGGCTTGCATTTGTGTGCTGGTGTCTTGAGTGTTGGCAACTGGAGGCTGTAGAAGTCTAGCAGCTTACCTGGTATTGAGTTGGCATGTGCTGAGGCCAGGTGGGGATTTTCTGCCTTTCCTCATAGCTAACTGGGGGTTGGGGGAGCTCTGGCTGCTAATGCCTGCTCACCAGTGCTGAGCTGAAGCATAGGATATTTTTGACTGCTGAAGGACACATGCCCACCTGGAGCTGTGCTGAAGCACAAGGAGGTTTGGCCACTAGAGGAAGCCTGTCTGCCTGGAGTTGTGCTGAGGCATGAGGAGGTTTGGCTGCTGGAGAACACCTGTCCATGGGTATATATGGAGTCTGCAAGGTCCCCTGGCTGTGTCAAAGTATATGGGGTACTGGTGCTAGTGTTTTTTCTACTCTACCCCCTGGGGTTCAGGATGTCCAGCTGGCTTGCAAAGGTGGGGTTTGTCACTGGTTTACTGGACAGCCTCTTGTCTTGGGCTTCTCCCCTTCCCCAACAGTGAGAGGGACCTTTCCTCTTAATCCCTCAAGTCTCTTGGACTAAAAGAGTGCTGTGTCCAGTTTTCTGCTCTGCTCTTCCATGATTTTTCCTGGGGCAATATTTTCTGGAGTTTTAGAGGTCAATAAGGGAGAATGAGAGTCACTTATTGCTTACTTTGCCACTTTGGCTCTCCAAAGTTTATAATTTCTCTTCAACATCACCATGAGACATCTAATTTAATGGGTGAGTCCTATCAAAATCTTATTATTCTCTTAATGTACATACATGGAATAAATTTGCATGACTATACTGAGAAATATAGAAATCTTATCTTTGCCTCATAAAGATAAGCTTTGAATGGTGTGGATAAGTTCACTTACTTTGGTAGTGCACTTTCCAGGGATGTACACATTGACCAATTAGGTTGATGCACGCATTGGCAGAGCTAGTTCAGTGTTGGGGAGACTCCGAAGAAAAGTATTGGAGAGAAAAGGTATTAGACTGACTACCAAATTGAAGATCTACAGAGCTGTTGTGCTGACCTCATTGTTATATGCTTGTGAAACATGGACAGTCTACCAGTGCCATGCCAGGAAACTGATTCACTTCCATTTGAACTGTCTTAGGAAGATTCTGTGTATCACCCGGCCACATAAGGTACTGGACACTGAATTCCTTTCTTGGGCTGAACTGTCAAGTATTCAAACTATGATTCAGAGAGTGCAACTCCAATGACCTGGTCACCTTGTAAGAATGCAAAATGTACACTTGCCAAAAATACTGTTTTATGGAGAACTTGCATGGGGCAAGTGATCATGTGGTGGCCAGAAGAAATGATACAAGCACACTCTCAAAGTCTCTCTCAAGAACTTTGGATTTGGTTGTGCAACATAGGAGACACTGGAACAGGACCTCTCTATATACCGTGCCCACATCAGAAAGGATTCTGTGCTCTTTGAGAGAAGTAGAATTGAGACACCACAAAGCAAACATAGGATCCACAATTTGAGATATCCATCCCAAATATTCACACGGCCTATCTGTGCCCAACCTGTGGTAAAGCATTCTGAGCTTGTCCTGGTCTGATCAGCCTCAGCTGGCCACACTGAAATTTTCCTTTATCATGGTGATGTTGTTTTGATTCTCATAGATGATCAAGGACAACAACCCTGTAAAAAGAGAGACAGACAGACAGACAGACAGACAGACAGATAGACAGATAGATAGACAGATAGACAGATAGATAGATAGACAGATAGATAGATAGATAGATAGATAGATAGATAGATAGATAGATAGATAGATAGATAGATAGATAGATAGATATGTTACACATATATAACGCTTAATGGATATAATGAATTGTAAATACATTATCTAATTTCATCCTTCCTACAACGAGATTAAATATCACTATCCCTATTTTGCAGGTAAGGAAATTTGAGTCTTAAGGAGTTTAAGTAAACTACTAACATAATTTGCCCATGGCCAAGCTGGAAATCAGATCTAGGTCTTCTAATCAATTTCCAGGCAAAAACTACATGCAATAAAGGTCTACTCAGTGTAGCCTTGTCTTAGTAATGTTTCTTTAGGTAATCTTGTGATTCTTAGTGAGCCTGCTCCTGAGAAGTCATTATTGAATCACTTGTAATTTAAGAATCTAGCTGTCAATTTCAGAACATGTACAAGTTTTCAGTGTTTGTTTCCTCTCTCCATTACACACTGCTAAGAAAAGTTTTTTTTGTTTAAATTTTTTTTAATTTTATTTATTTTCAGTGTTCTACAATCACTAAAATATAACTTAGATTTTTTCCCCCTTTTCCCCACTACCTGCCCCCTCCCTCCTGGAGAAGGCATACACTTTTATACAGATTCTACACATACATTCCTATTAAAAACATTTTCACTATAGACATGCTATGTAAAAGAATTAAAATGAATAGAAGAAATCATAAAACAAACCAAAACATAATACACAAAACAAATGATCTGCTATATTCTGCAATTGAATTCCATAGTTCTTTCTCTGAATGTGGAAGGTATTTTGCCTAAAAGGACCACTGGGAATTTTTTTAAAGTGCTTACATTGCAATGAAGTTCCAAGTCTACTAGAAAAAGCTCTTGCACACTGTGGTCATTGCTATGCTAAAAGTTCTCCTGGTTCTGTGCCTTTCGCTCAGCATCAGATCATATAAGTCTTTCTAGGCCTCTCTGAAGTCTTCCTGTTCATCATTTCTTATAATGCAATAGTATTCCATTACACTCATATGCCATAATTTATTCAGCCGTTTCCTAATTGATGGGCATCCCCTTGATTTCCAGTTTTGGCCACCACAAAGAATGCTGCTATATATAAACACTTTTGTACATGTGGGACCCCTTCCAATTTTTATGATTACTTGGGGATACAGTCCTAGAAGGGATAATTCTGGGTAAAATGTTATGCATATTTTTGTAGCCCTTTGGTCATAGTTCCAAACTGCTCTCCAGAATGGTTGGATCAGTTGACAGCTCCACCCACAATGAATTAGTGTTCCAAGTCTCCCAAATCCTCAACAACATTAGTCATCTTCCTGAACTGTCTTGGTTGCCAGTCTCATACGTGTGAAATGGTATCTCAACAGTGTTTTGATTTGCATGTCTCTAATCAATAGTGATTTAGAGCATTTTTTTCATGTGACTATAGATATCTTTAATTTCTTCCTCTGAAAACTGCCTGTTCATATCCTTTGACCATTTATCAATCAGGGAATGACTTGTATTTTTGTACATTTCACTCAGTTCTCTAAACATTCTAGAAATGAGGCCTTTATCACAGACACTAGCTGCAAATATTCTTTCCCAGTTTTCTTCTTCCCTCCAAATCTTGGTTGCATTGGGTTTGGTTGTGCAAACACTTTTTCAGTTTAATGTAATCAAAATTATCCATCTTGCACTTCACAATGCTTTCTATTGCTTCTTTAGTGAAGTTGTTCCCTTCTCCATAAATCTGATTAATACAGTATTCCTTGCTCCATCAATTTGTCCTTAGTATCAACCTTTATACCTAGATCGTGGACCCATTTGGACTTTATTCTTGTGTATGGTGTCAGGCATTGGTCTATGCCTAGTTTCCACCATACTGTAATCCAGTTTTCCCCAGCAATTTTTGTTGGACAGTGAGTTCTTATCCCAAAAGCTGGGGTCCTTGGGTTTATCAAACAGCAGATTGCTATACTCGTTGTCTACTGGGTCTTGAGTACCTAGCATGATCCACTTGTCTACCCTTCTGTTTCTTAGTCAGTACCAAGGAGTTTTGATAATTGCTATTTTACAATACAATATGAGACCTGGTAACATGACGCCACCTTCCCTTGAATTTCTTTTCATCAGTCCCCTTGATATTCTAGACCTTTTGTACTTCCAGATGAATTTTGATATTATTTGTTCCAGTTCTAGAAAATTATCTAATAGTTTAATTGATATGACACTAAATAAGTAAGTTAATTTAGGTAGAATTGTCATTTTTATTATATTGGTTGAGCCTGCCCATGGACAAGTGATGTTTTTATTCTTACTTAGTTCTGACTTTATTTGTGTGAAAACTATCTTGTAATTTTGTTCATATAGTCCCTGGGTTTCTTTCTGCAGGTAAACTCCCAAATATTTTGTAGTGTCCACCGTAGGATTAAATGGGATTTCTCCCTCTATCTCTTGCTGTTGGTCTTTGTTACTAATATATAGAAATGCAGAAGATTCATGTGGGTTTATTTTGTAACCTGCAACTTTGGCAAAGTTTTTTTTGTATTTCAAGTAGTTTTTACTAGAATCTCTGGGATTCTCTACATATATCTTCATATCATCTGCAAAGAGTGATAATTTAGTTTCTTCTTTGCCTGTTCTAATTTCTTCAATTTCTTTATCTTGTCTAATTGCTACAACTTGCATTTCTAGTACTATTTTGAATCATAGTGGTGATAATGGACATCCCTGTTTCACCCCTATCTTATTGGACATACATCTATCTTATCTCCATTGCATATAATGCTTGCAGAAGGTTTTAGGTAGACACTGCTTATTATTTTGTTGAAAGTTCCCTTTATTCCTGTGCTCTCCAGTGTTTTTAATAGGAATGGGTGTTGTATTTTGTCAAAAGCTTTTTCTGCATCTATTGAGATAATCATGTGGTTTCTGTTAGTTTTGTTGTTGATGTGATAGATAATACTAATAGTTTTCCTAATATTGAACCTGCTCTGCATTCCTGGTATGAATCTCACCTTGTCATAGTGTATTATTCCTGTGATAAGTCCCTGTATTCCTTTTGCTAAAATCTTATTTAAAACTTTTGCATCTATATTCATTAGAGAAATTCCTCTATAATTTTCTTTCTCTGTTTTATCTCTTCCTGGTTTAGATATCAAAACCATATTTGTATCATAAACAGAATTTGGGATGACTCATTCTTACTCAGTTTTCTCAGATAGTCTATATAGTATTTCAATTAACGGTTCTTTAAATGTTTGATAGAATTCTCTTGTAGATCCTGGAGATTTTTTTCCTAGAGAGTTCTTTTATGGCTTCTTCAATTTCTTTTTCTGAGATGGGATTATTTAGGTATTCAACTTCCTCTTCTCTTAATCTGGGCATTTTATATTCTTTAAAATACTCACCCATCTCATTTAGATTGTCGAATTTATGAGCATAAAGTTGGGCAACGTAATTTCTATTTACTCTTTTAATTTCCTCCTCATTGGAAGTAAGTTCCCCTTTTATTTTTAATATGGGTAATTTGTTTTTTTTTTTTTAATCAACCTGACCAAACTTTTTTCAATTTTATTAGTTTTTTCATAAAACGAGCTATTGTTTTATTTATTAATTCAATAGCTTTCTCAATTTCAGTTTTATTAATCTCTCCTTTGGTTTTAAGTATTTCTAATTTGGTATTTGCTTGGGGATTTTCAATTTGTTCTTTTTCTAGCTTTTTCGGCTGCATGACCAAGTCATTGATCTCTTCTTTCTCTCTTTTATTCATGTAGTCATTCAAAGATATAAAGCTTCCCCTAAGAACCGCTTTTGCAGTATCCCATAAGATTTGGAAGGTTGTCTCATTATTGTCATTCTTTTGAATGAAATTGTTGATTATTTCTATGACTTTTTGTATAAATCACTCCTTCTTTACTGTTGTATTATTTAGTTTCCAATTAATTTTTTGTCTATCTTTCCATGGCCTTTTATTACATATACTTTTTATTGCATTATGATCTAAGAAGAATGCATTGACTGTCTCTGCCTTCCTGCACTGGATTGTGAGGTTTTATGTGCTAGAATATGGTAAACTTTTGTATATGTGCCATGTACCACTGGGAGGAAAGGTATATTCCTTTCTATTACCATTCAGTTTTCTCCAGAGATCTATCATATCTCCCTTATCCAGAATTTTATTCACCTCCTTAACTTCTTTCTTGTTAATTTTGAGGTTAGATTTATCAAGTTAAGAGAGGGGGAGGTTGAAGTCCCCCTCTAGTATATTTTTTCTGTCTATTTCTTCCTGCAACTCCCCCAAACTCTCCTGTAAGAAATTGGATGCTATACCACCTGGAGCACCCATGTATAGTAATGATATTGTTTCATTGTCTATTGTGCCTTTTAGCAGAATATAGTTTCCTTCCTTGCCTCTTTGGATTAGATCTAGTTCTGCTTGTGCTTTGTATGAGATTATGATTTCTACCTCTGCTTTTCTTGCATCAGCTGAGGTACAATATATTCTGCTCCAACCTTTTACTTTTACACTGTGTATATCCCCCCGTTTAAATGTGTTTCTTTTAAACAACATAATGTTGGCTTTTAATTATGGCTTTTAATCCGTTCACATTCACAGTTATGATTATAATCTATGTCTTTCCCTCCATCTTCTTTCCCACCATTTGTGTTTTCAGTTCTCCCTTCTCCCTTCCCCTCCTCAATAGAGTTTTCACTTTTCACCACCTCCCACAGTCTTTCCTTCCTTCTTTCAGCTTCCGTCCCTTTTACTCCCCTTTATCCTTACTGCTTCTTCCCTCCATTTTAGCTTCCCCTCCCCTTTCTTTCCCTTTCCCCTTCTACTGCCTAGAATTAGTTAGTTAAGTAGTTAGTTAGATTTATATATTTAATGGGATTTATTGTTCCCTCCTTGAACCAAATCAGATAAGAGTATCTCTCAAACAATGATCATCTCCCTCCCCTCTTTCCCTCTACTATAACATAATTTTGTACTTCTTCTTATGACGTAATTTACCATTTTCTGCTTCCTTCTTTCACATCTCCTGTTACAACCCCTTTCAATGCTTAAATCACATTTTGTTATTACATCATTTACTTTATACCTCTTCCCTCTATATTTCTATATCCCTTCTATACGTCATAATGGATGTACAATTCTCAAGATTAACATGTGTCATCTTCTCTTATGGGGATGTGAACAGTTTGCCCAAATTGAGTAACAAGTTTTTCTTTTCCCCTGTCTACCTTTTTTATGCCTCTCTTGAGACCTGCGTTTGAAGATCGAATTTTGTATTGAGTAATGGCCTTTTTGTCAGGAAGGCCGGGAAATCCATTATTTTGTTGGTGTCCACCTTCTTGCCTGAAATCTTATTCTGAGCTCTGCTGGGTAATTGATCTTTGGTTGTAGTCCCAGCTCCTTTGCCTTATGGAATATTATATTCCAATTCCTTCAATCTTTTAATGTTGAAGCTGCAAGGTCCAGTGTGATCTTGACTATAGGTCCTCAGGTCCTCAATATCTGAACGGTTTCTTTCTGGCTGCCTGTGGTATTTTCTCCTTCACTTGATAGTTCTTGAATTTGGCAATAATATTTCTTGGTGTTTTTAGCTTGTGATCCTTTTTGGGAGGTGAACAGTGGATTATTTTGATGACCATTTTGCCCTATGTATCTAGCACTTCTGGGCAGTTTTCCCTGATGATTTCTAGGAAGATATTGTCCAGACTCTTTTTTTTTTTTTTTTTTGTCATGGCTTTCTGGTAGCTCAATAATTCTTAAATTTTCTCTCCTGACTCTATTTTCCAGGTCAGTTGTTTTTTCTAATTAAATGTTTTACATTTTCTTCTATCTTTTCATTCATCAGATTTTGTTTGACTGATTCTTGATGTCTCATAGAGTCATTAGTTTCTACTTGCCAAATTATGATTTTTATCAAATTGTTTTCTTCAGTTAACTTTTGCATGTCCTTTTCCATCTGCCCAAATATTTCTTATAAGGAATTATTTTATCCACTTAGTTTTTGTACTTCCTTTTCCATTTATCCATTTTTCCCAGTTAGGTTTTGTGATTCCTTTTTAATTTGTTCAATTTTCTGTTTTAAAGATGTGTTTTCTTCATGGAATTCTTTTTTCATACTTTTAAAATCATTGGCCAGTTTTTCTTCTATTTCCTTCTTCAGCTGTTCAAGGGGAGCTTTTTGTGCATATAAGCAGTTCACAGTGCCTTATAAAGTTTCAGCTGGTCACTCCTGACCTCTTTGGTATGCCTGTTTTGGTCCTTAACCCCATAGAAGAATTCTGTGGTCTTTTCCTGTTTACTTTGCTTCTTCTTACTCATGATGGTGAGGCTTTGTGTGTTGTGGCCTCTGGTTCTTTCAGTTAGAAGCTGGAGAACCTGATGTTGAGCTGAGTGATGTGAAAAAGGTAAAGGCAGGTGCCTTTTTTCCCTTTGTTTTGTGTTTCCCTGAGTTAGCCTTGGGGTTAACTTTTTAACTGTGGGGGAATAGTGGTTTGGTCACGGGAGATCTCCTCAGCTGAGCTGGAGCAAAAGCAAGCTCAGGGGTTGGTGATCCTGGTTGCCCTATTGTCTTCCTGTTTCCCCTAGAGCTCTTAGGCACATCTGGGTCCTAATGCAAGTTTTTACCCCCACTGGGGCCCCTCTCTTTCTGGTTTTCCCCCACCACAGTAAAAGGAATTCCCCTTAGCTATTTTGTTAGCCTCAAGTACTACAAGACTGTTTGCCCCCTTCTGTTGATCCCACTGCTTCAAGATTTTTCTGGTGAAATATTTTATAGTTCTTTCCAGGTCAACAAGGGGAGGGTGAGAGCACATACTGATCACTCTGCCATTTTGGCTCCCGGAAGTTCAAGTAGGTGACTTACAGATGTTCAGTCTACCAGGCTAACAATCTTGGCAGTGGCTGCGGCTATGGCTGATACCTGGTCACTCACTCAGCTCCACTAGTCTCCCACCCTGGGCTGCCACTCTGCCGTTTCACCATGCTGCCACTACCTTATGCCACCCTGGGGGTTTTCTGCTTGGGGTCACTGGACATGCTGCCCTGTGTGCTGTGGGCTCACCCCTGCAGAAAGATCTTTCTCATCAATTTTCCAGGCTGTCCTACTCTGTGAATCCACCACAATCTGTCTCCTATTGGATTCTGCTTCTCCAAAATTTGGTCAGATTCTCTTTTTAGAGGTATCTGAAGAAATTTGTCTAAAACCTTAGGTGAATTAATTATTCTCACTCCGCCATCTTATCTCCGCCCCAAGAAAGTCTTTTGACTCTTTGTTGAGAAATAAACCTACACAGTATAGACATTAAGTTGCTCAATCATTGATTCCTGGGGGAAGTCTAGGTAATATTTGCTCTAAATATCTGAATCGGAAGAGAGAGAGAGGTAGTGCCAATGACCTACTTTTCTCCACTTGTACCAGCATGAATATTTTTTTTCCCTTTGTTGTATTTTCTCCTTTTTAGCTTTGAGGAACAAAGTCTGAGAGAAACTGATTTGGCTACCATTATGTGAGTTTTGAAAAGTTAGAGGTGCTACCAGTGGTAGAGAAATTGAAGTGGATACCATAGTTTATCAGTATCTGAGCCTAGAGAGGAGTACTATACCAAAGCCTAATCTTGAGTGATCCAGCTCATCTGTAGATTAACTTGGTAACAGATTTTTGGGACACACTATATACAAATAACAATCCCCAGACACTACTATATTAATATCGGGAAATTATTCTTTTGCTATCACATTGTGTTTGAAAAGAAAATTCTGTAACAAAAGTTTTTCTTTCCACCCAATTTTTCCACAATTAATTGAAGTTTATGCAACCCTGGAAAGGCAGAAATGAGGAGAAAAGGGAAACAGACAGAAAAGGGAAAAGTAGAAATCTGAATCAAGGGAACTTAAATTTCAAATATAATTGATCTCATAATTAATTTCAAATAAATTTCCATTAAGGATAGATAAAATGAATCTAGCTATCCATATTGTCATACTAAGTGTACTTTGTGTTTAGAAAAAAAAATATATTCTTCCTAATACTTTCTTTATCTCTCCTACACACTTCGTCTTTTTGATCTATAATTTTCTCTTTGTCATAGTTCTTTCTTCATACATTTTCAACAATGTCCTAATCAGTGACTAAAAAGTCATGATGTGCCTTTTGACAGTATTTCTGAAAATTTCCATATATAACTATCCCATTCACTTTCTTATCCCTCATTCTTGAATAAAAGTTCAAAATCTGACACATACAAAAAAAAGTTGGCATCTTATTCAGATTTAAATGTCTTCCAAATATCACATCTGCATTATAGTTGAATAAAGTATAAAAAAAACATTAGTTACAATGAGTCTTCCTTATAGATTTTCTCTATAAAAGTAAAGTGCTATGTCTTTCTTTCCTTTTCAAAAAGAATTTGTATTTCTGACAAATAGCACAATGTATCCAATTTTAAATGGAGTTTCCTATCTAAGGTAGAATATGTATTTTTAGTGACCATCAACATTAACAGTTATAAAAGTCAAAGACATTATGGGTCAGCCATTTCCTGATTCTATAAAATTTTAACTGTAAACCTTCTCATTATTTCTAAATATACTTTGAATGTAAGGTGTGACAAATATACAAATGATCATTATGTGGCTGGGCAGATAAATCCTTGTGTACAACCCTTGTGTAAAAGGGACTTATTTTGATTTAGTTGCCTATTTTGAGTATAAACTTTCGCACTGGCCAGGTGATTATATGATTGGGAATAGTTGGTCAGGAGAATTTTTCTACTTAAAAAGGTGATACCCAAACTGTTCTATCTTCTCCACCTATGTGTTAAATATTGATTTGATCTAGATTTCAAACTTTTCACCAACCAACTTCCCACCCTGGAAAAACCATGACCCTGAGTCCTCACTCTACTGACCAGTAACTCCCTTTCCTGATTGCCCATATACAAACTATACTGAATTATTTACCATCTCCAGGAGAGAGATAAGAGAGAAAGATGGAGGGATAGAATCCGAAATTCAAAACATTTTTATGTCAAAAACTGTTTTAACATCTAATTGGAAAAAAATTAACTAAACTATCTCAAAGTGGTAGTAAGTACTAGGCAGTGAAAACTAGAATATTACCTTAAGTAATGACTGGCCATTGGATCCAGCCTGGTTCATAGAGAAAAAGTGAAGCAAGTGGGGAGAGAGAAGAAAATTTCAGGGTAGAGATGAAGCTCTGGGAGAATAAAAGGAGAAAATGAAGGATTGATAATTAAGAAGAGGATGGATTATGAGTTCAAAATCAGTGAGAAAGATGGAAGGAATAAGAATTTGGTTAGCTAAGAAAATTTCAGTATTCATACGCGAAAGTGAGCATTTAAGATTATTGACCATGACTAATATTTGGCCAACAATTGTAAAAGTCAATGACATGATTAATCAGGTATTTCTTGGTTCAATAGTATTCTGATTGTAAGCATTCTCATTATTTCTAAATATACTTTGAATGCAAGGTGTGACACATACAAATGATAATTATGTGGATATTAACTGATTATTAAGAGGTGCAATGGATAGAGCTCTGGTCCTGAAGTCAGAAGAGTTTTGAGTTCAAATTCAGTCTAAGATACTTACCAGCTGTGTGACTCTGGAAAAGTCACTTAATCTTGTGTACCTCAGTTTCCTCTTCTGTAAAATGTACTGGAGAAGGAAATGCCAAGTCACTTCAATATCTTTGCCAAGAAAACACGAAATAAAGTCATGAAAAATCAGACATCACTGAAGTGACTGAACAAAAACAAAATATTTAGCTAAATGCTTCAGGGCATAAGTTGTATAGAAGTTTTTGGGAAATAAGGAAACTGAGTTACTCTGAGGACAAAGCATTAGAAGGGACATTTGTGAGGATGTTGCAAACAGTGAGAATTATGACAATGAACAAGGTAGATAATACCTTGCCTTTCTCCTTTTCTTTCCTGTCCTGTACCAAAACCTTAAACCTACTGCAGTGCCTAAGGTGACCCTCCTATCTTTAGAGCGATTATCAATAGTAACTGTTGCTGTTTTCTACCACCTGATGTCATTCTTTTCAGCCATACCCTGGCTACTTTTTTAACAGGCCTATTCAACGAATGGGCATTGCCTCACCCTAAGTGAGTACCTGCAAAGACGTTGGCCTAAAGGACCCAAAGTTCTCCCAGTGAATCCAGGGTCATCTCAAGTCATCCTGATCAATATATAGTCACTGGATTCAGATGGCTCTGGAGGAGAAGTGAGTCTGGTGACCTGCACAGCCCTCCCTCACTCAGAATGAAGTTAAGTGTAAGTCATGTCATTATTTCTCTGATAGCATGGTCTTCTTTGGCAATGAAGGATGAACACAATCCTGTGAGTAGATGCAGTTGGCTGAATGGGGACCCAGTTAGCTGGGTAACTCACCTCTCTTGCTCCTGTCTGCCTCGCTCTTCCCTTCCTTCTCCTTTCCAAAGGATTGTAAATTTGGATGGCCAAAAGATGCCCAGTTGACTTAGGTTTTACTGGTCCCTTTCCTTCCCTTCCCTTTCTCCTGTTCTGTTCTTTCCTGTTCTCTCCCAAAACCTTAAACCTACTTCACTCTGAAACTGGGACACTAATGGGCTCCTGCCTAAGTCTTTCTCTTGACCCTCCTAACTTTAGAGTGATTATCAATAGTAACTATTGTTGTTTCCCTCCCAATCTGATGTCTTTCTTTTTCTTCTCCTTATTAAAGGGGCCATGCCCTGGCTACTTCTTAAACAGGCCTATTCAATGAATGAGCATTGCCTCACCTAAAGTAAGTAACTGCAAAGACCTTGGCTTAAAGGGCTCAAGGTCTCCCAGTGAATCCTGGGTCTTCTCCAGACATCCTGATGAATATCTGGTCACTGGATTCAGATGGATCTGAAGGAGCAATGAGGCTGGCAACCTGTACAGCCCTCCCTCACTCAAAACAAAATCAAATGAAAATCATGTCGTCATTTCTCTGATGGCACGGTCTTCTTTGGCAACGAAGGATGAACACAACCCCCCCCCCCCAACTCCTACCACATACTCTGAAATCTAGTGACACTGATTTATTTAGACACTCATGACTGAATATTTCTCAGTCCTCATAAATTCCTTCAAATTTCAGCTAAAACACCACCCTCTTCAAGAAATTTTTCCCAAGATCCTTACTCTTAGAACTTTCATTCTGATTTTAATTCCAATTTATACTCTATGAGTCTTATATACATATGGTTGTTTGCATGCTGTTTTCATATCAGACTTTGAGCTCCTTGTAAGCAGGGGTATTTTGGTTGGGATTTTCTTCTTTTATTCTTTTTGCCTTTCTTTGAATTTCCATCCCTTAGCATTGTGTCTGGTATATAATAATAATTTAATAAATTATGGTTGAGAATGAGGAGGTGTCCCTTCCTTAACCAAAGAATATAGACCAGGGATCAATCATCATTAAACACATTTTGAGGAAAAATTTGTCATCCAGTTATAAAAGTAAGGTGACCAGTGCTGGAATTTTTAAAAGAAAAGGATGTAGAGTTACTCAAATTCTAATAAGATAAACATTCCAGAAGGTAATATAGAGAAAAGAGATGAAGTGGAATTGGCTTAGCTACATAGGAATAGAAAGATGGAGTAAAATACAACTCTCATTTTCTTATCAGTCTCATCTCAACAAAATCATATCTACTAGTTTCAAAGGCTTAAAAAATGACACTTTGACATCTACAGGTGACTCCTTGAGTTGATTGATCAGTTATCCATCCCATTTAAAAGAAATTAAAAAAATGTTACAACATGATACCTTAACCCTGTGAGAATACCTAAATCAATGAACAAAACATATAATACTAAATGTGAAAAGTCATTAAAGTCATTGGATGAACTGCATTTATGGAATAATAGGTAATCTCTTCTGAATGATTGAGGAAACCAGATCAGGCTCTGTGGATCATTCATAAAATATTATGTCACTACTGGAATCAAGAAATTTGAGCATCTGTAAACTAAAAGATCAGAAAGTCTACATTAAGAGGAAATCATGTAAAATCAAATACAGTTGATTCTACTTTGACCATACAATGATGTAGTGAACTGTGGAGGACCACAGAATTTGGACTTATTTGTTAGTTTCCTAGTAGCACCTCTGGTGCAATAGAGCCTGGTGGCAATTTCTTCTTTGGGACTCAATAATATGTGGACCAAGATTAGAAAAGAAGAATCAAGGAAATATAAGGGAGCAGTTAAGATCTATTCCATACCTAAGAGCAGCATGTTGAAAACCATTAAGATATATTGTGATTCCTGTGAATTCCCTCTTTGATGCCTGTGATTTCTACATTTTGGTCCACTTTTCTCTGAACTCTTTGAATTGACAAGAAATTGAGGGTCTATCACATTCATTTTTAGGGGAGAAAGAAGGCAGGCAATGGAGAGAGAGAAACATTTTGTGTCAAATGTATCACCATAAAAGTACTAATATCAACACAGTCATGACAAGAACCACATAAACAGGAGCTTGTGTATTATAGAATTAAGAAAAGCATCCATAAAGCCTCAGCCCTACCACTAGCTTATGAAGGAATAAGTAGTACTTGAGATCTTACAAACTGACAAATTTCAAATGAGAGTTAGGTGTATTATAAAGAAATAATTGTCAAAATAATCTGGTAGTGGTTAAGAAGCAGAGTGGTGCATTAGTGTAATAGATTATGTATATATAAATATAGTAGTAAATGGCTATAATAAATGCCAAAATCCAGGGTTTTGGAACAAAAACTCACTATCTGAAAGAAAACTTCTGGGAAAATTGGGAAAGAGTATGGCAGAAGTTAGGTTTGGACCAACATGTTACACAGTAGGCCAAGATAAGTTCAAAATGGGTGTATGATTTATACTTAAAGGGTGATATCATAAGTAAAGTAGGAGAGCATGGAAGAGTTCATCTGTGAGATCTATGAGTAAGGGAAGAAAAAAGGATGAAAAAATATAGAGAGCATTAAAAATGTAAAAATAGATAATTTTGATTATTGAAAATTGAAAAGTTTTTGTACAAACAAAACCAATGCAACCAAAATTTTAAGGAAAGCAGAAAATTGGGAAAACATTTTTGTAACAAATATCTCTGATAAAGGCCTCATTTCTCAAAGATATAGAGAACTGACAAATTTATAACAAAACACCTGCAGGTAATTGCTACCATAATTTGAACAGGATGTGAAATGTTCATTGAATAAGTTTTGTAGGTGGAAGTGCTATTAAATGTTGGAGGTAAAGGATTAGCCTGGAAGTATCATTCTTATTCTCTTTCCAGTAATAATGTGTCAGGGTGAGGGGGGAGATACATGGGGATAAAATGTCATTAACAATGAGCCAGTCAAAATGAGGGCCAGGAGATAAAAAGAGTGGGATAGAAAGAGATTTAAGATGAAGGGAAGGCTGTTTATTTTAAAATAAGAATTTCAGAGGGCACAGTGGAAGGAGTGGGAAGAGTTATAGTGGGACATTTGTGGGGTAACATGAAAGAAGATGAAAGAACAAAAAGTGTGTTTTCTCTAATATGGCCAATGAATGAGTAATACAAGAATAGGAGGATAAACAGATAACATGATAGTGACAAAAGTGGGTGGCAGGTGAAGAATTGAACTCACAGTCTATAATAATTATTATAGTGGGACTTTGACCAAAGTTAAGGTTGAGCGTGAGCCCCCCACTGCCATTGTAGCAGCTCCAGCTCTGGAATTGCTGGAGAAGGGATGAGGCAGTAGGTGGATTGGTAGGCTATGGTTGTTTTTGACGAATACGAGTTCTAATATTGCTATATTTTACTAATAGGATTATTTTTTTAAGTTTCTAACAAGATACAGAATTATACACACACACACACACACACACACACACACACACACACACACACACACACACACACATATATATATATATACTGCAACTCTGATAGATACACCACAATCTGTAAAGAGAACTGGCCATAATTAAATCTGTGTCATTGCTTCTGGAATCATAGGACTTGGATTCATATCTCAAATTTCTGCCACTTAATTGCTAGATGATTTTAAACAAGTCACTTAATTCCCTTGAATCTGGTTATCTCATCTCTAAAATGAGGAGTGGGATGGATTTAAAATCCTCTTAAATTCATCTAGCTCTAGTGATATCATACTATACAATAACATAGATAATACAGAACGTTCTTATTTCAAAGACTATTACCCTATTTGCATTCAGGATGAATTTCTAAACTTCATAGGACATGCAATTATATGGTATACATCAAATATTATTCCTCCACAAGGTGTGTTAATATTTTTAAGTGTAACTACTAAAATGGTACATGGAAGTATACAAATACACAAAGAGAGACACAAATTCAGAAATGCAACTTCTCTTTCTTCACTATTACTACCAAGGGAAATGATTGACAAGGACAGCTAACCAAAGATTATAATAGGTAGTTAATAAAAGAAAGAAATATCCCCTTCCTAGGTTTTGACCTAGTGTCAAAGTGAAAATATCCTATTAATGTAAAAGGTAGAGTAGTTTACTAGAAATTCAACTAAATATTATGAGGAGTTAAGTGTCCAGGAATAATCTGATCGGAGAACAATTCACAAACAGATAAGTGGGATTAGATTGTAATTTAAATCTTAATGTATCTTGCTTCTCAAATTCTACTATCTAGACAATATATATTTTCTTACTATTCCCCTCATACAACAATCCATTTCCTGTATTTCTGCATTTTCATTGACAGTCCTTCATATTTGAAATACATATCTTCCTCAATTGACTTACTATGCTCATTTCTTCTGAAACTCTTCTCAACTAACAACTTCTAGAGAAAGCCTTGTTTTTTCCTGTCAACTGCACATGACAGGAATTGAAATTAGGAAGAGTTGATTTTGAATTCTGAATCATAAACTTGTTCATTATGAGATGCTGGGCAAGTCAAACATCTTCTCTAACTAAGCCCCAGTTACTTCATCTATAAAGTGATGATAATTACAGTATCCAACTATAAGGGTTATCATGATCCTGATTTTAAAGTAATTCATATCTTATTGAGCTATTTTCTGGGTCAGTTGATTTTCATCTAATTTTATTTCTGTCAAACACATGCACATATATGTGTGTGATTTATATCATTGAGTTGCTGTTTACTATTTGGTGTATTCCAATTAATTCTTAGGATACTAATTTTTGCATAAAGATTACTACCACCTGTCCTAAAGTATTTATTACCATTGCCATTGCTTATGCTTTGGCACCTCAATTTTCTATGACTTGGTTTATTTCTTCCAGGTACTATTATAGTGCTTGTAACCTTCAGATTCTTTTCTCTATTGCTTTTCTTTGACTTACTATGGTATTATTTTCTTCTTCTGGGTTTATTTATACCTTGAGTATCTCCATCTAATGTATTTCTTCATCATATTTGAGCATTTTCTACCACTTACTCACGTCTTCAGCCACAATTTATCTGATAGGGACTTGTGACTAGGTCAAATTCTGCTCCCATGTAGAGTATAGGCAGGCCTTGATTCATCCTGAATGTGTTGTCTAACACCAGGTCCTGCTTTCCACAGGAATTTTCTATTCTTGTCTCCTTCTGTTGAGGCCAAAGCTGCCAATATGGTAGAATTCAATGGGACTACTTGGGTGGTGGGCTAGGCAAAGATTTCCTTTACCATAGTAGGGACTCATTCCAGAATTATGTTCCTTCTCCTACGCCTAAGATATATCACAATGAATCTTCTATCATTCCTGGCTTATTTTTATTCAAGGCTTCTGTAATAGTCTGACAATTTTTTGTTTTTTGTTTTTTTTAAGAGCAATCCTGGACTGTCTAGAGGAGTTTATTTTTTATTCTCTTTGCTTTTTCTTATCACTGTTATTTCTTGGACCTCTTTAAAACTTAATAGGGTATTTTTGAGGTATCTGTGTGGCCTCTTCAGTTTCCTAATGTTCCTTTATTTCCACACTGGATTACTGTGAGGATGAAACAAAATAAAATATATAAGTACTTTACTGACCTAAAAGCACTATATAGGAAGAGGAGTAGTAAAAGTAGTTGTAGTAGTAGTAGTAGTGGTGGTAGTAGTGGTGTTAATAGTAGTAAGAGGATGAGGAAAAGGAAGGAAAAGGAGAGAAGGAAGAGGTGGAGAAAAAGGAGGAGAAGTATTTTGCATATAGTTGTACATGTATGAAGACTCAAACACTCTATCCCCAGAATCAAGCTGCAAAATCACTCATTCAGAGTTCTAGTTGGAGTTACTCTCTACTATCATTGGTTCAAGCCCCACTGGCTGTGTTGTCGCCATTTTTAGTCATCTGCAGATTGTACCCCTGTTCCATTTCAGTACTTAACATCAATTTGCTTTGTACAAAGGGATCTTTACTTCAAATATGTAGCAAGAACAAGTACACTAACATTTCCCCTTCATACCATGAAGGTATCCTCTCCCCCAAAATACTTGTTTTCTCAGAATACAAGGTGGGGGGGGGTGGTTAGGCAAGAAACTTACCTTAGCTCTTATGTGCTATTGGCCCTATCAGAATCATGGCCAGAAATGTTATGATTAATATATGCATCCTCTTCTCAGCTTCCTCTACCCTGGGTCCAGAAGTTCACTTCTGGAAGCTTTACCTTGCTTTTAGAAGCATTAATGCTACAGTGTCTTCAAAATAAGACTCTAGAATGCCAGGATTTTTACATACTTCCTAGACCTTTTATAACTTACAAAACCATAAGCACCACTACTTCCACCTAAAATAGAAAAGAACAAATAGGAAGGCAAATTACCAGCACTCTTTTCTGAGACCACATTGTACCAAAAGGAAGACAATGACACCATTGTTTCTTACAAGACATCATGGAAATAAAGCAAAGAAAAGTGACTAAGGCAAGGGAGACATAGCAAAAGCCAGCTAAGGTCTTCTGAACGTATTCACTGTCAAACAGCCTTCCATTCACTACCACCTGGTTAGTCAACCAGAACCAGTTACAGAATATCTCTGTATGCCCCACAGTCTCTTAAGATATTTCACTTACATGTCACTGCTATTTCTCCTGGAAATAAGCTCCTCAGGTTCTCTATGTAGGGAACTTGATCGCAGAGTGAACTGATATAGTTTGCATATGTACCAGACCCCATTCTGCTGATTTGTGGAAACAGAATAAACTTGTTCCATCAACTTGCTGAGCCAATAATTCAATTTTCAATATGAGCTTTTATATCGTGGAGATCAGCAAACACTACAAACAGGAATTTTATTTCTTATTTTGTTGATGTCAATGCAATTTAAACATAAAAGTTATTTTTTTTCAAAAAGCCAGTTATTAAAACATTTCCCAGCATACCCCTGCTCCTTTTACATATTCATATTTTCTCCCCAAATAAAACACATGTTCTCATGAGGACAGGGACAGTTCCATTATTTGGTTTGATTTCCAGCATATATCAGAATGCCAGCCACGTAGTAGATAGTTAATAAATTCTAGTTGATTAGTCGATGGATTCAATTTACAAAGTTGGAATCATGATTTCTCCCTTATCATTTTTCACAAAATTATAAGGCCCAGAATAATTTTGTACTGTTTCCAAGTAATATCCTCAATGTTTTGGTCAATATAGAAGTGACTCACTAATTCTTTTGAGATTTCCATATCCAAATGAAAACTCCCATGTAATTACTCCATTAACAAAATGCATACCAAAAATTCTGCCAGGCATAGCAATAACTACCTTCTTTGTGTGATCGTCAATTACTAAGAAAGAGCTGAATAACCCTACTGCTCAGTTGCCTAAAGCTTTTGGAGAATAATTTACTGAAATATATAATTATTTTTATTGTATTTTTTGTGGAGTAACAGTAATCATAACTATTAATATACACAATTTAGACATCTATAAAGTAGTTATTATCTAATAACTAAACAAAACTAAAGTTACTGCATAAGAGCTAATGCTATTCTCCACATATTAGCTCCCAAGTCACTGTGAAGTCTGAAGCTTTTAATAAAGGAGTAACTTTCATATCTTTATAGGAAACTTTAAACCACATTCCTTTCCAAATTTTTTAACAGTAATGAATCTTATACCTAAAAAGGCATCCTTTTTCGCGAGTGTCTTAAATGTCTGATTCTCATGTAAAATTATTGTTATCTGCTTCCTTAGAATTGTTTTCAAGAATACATTTTGTAAGTACATAAATGTGTTACCATCATCACCATCATCATCCTCATCCTCACCATGTACAATAGTGGGAAATAGAGAATGGATAAAATTATAAATTAGAATTTAGCTATTGGTTTCTTTAGGCTGAAGCTATTTCATCTGGAAGGGAGACATTTGTTTTGAAGTTACTGTTTCATTCAGAACAAGTTTCCAGCCAAAATATTTGCTGTAACAGAAACTCTAAAGCATCTTTCTCTAGTTGTTTTTCCTTCTATAGGTGATTATCTTGCTATCCCGGGGCATGAAGGAACCCATTGCTGGTCCAGTAATAACTAGATATGCATTGCAACAAATAAATAAATGCACTTGTTTCCTATGCATAGTTGGAGGCTGACTATAGGGTGGAATTTCCACAATATTGTCCATGCCCCCTGTGCCTCACTAATTTGCTAACTAATATCAGAATGTCTTTTAATGGGATGCATCACTTAATGAGATTCTGCACTTAAAGGTAAAACTAAAATCACAAAAACCCTTGAAAGAATGTGCATACACGCACACACACATATATATATGTATATATGTATATATAGATCTAGATATAGCTATATGCATACCCATATGTATATATAGTCCGTAGTGGCTTACCACCCTTTGAACACTTTGCTAAACACTGGCGACATAAAGAGAAAAAATGAGAAAAATCTGATTCTAAAGGAGCTCACAGTCTAACTGAATAAGAAGCATACACATCAAACTTTAGTGTTAACCTTTAAAGAAACGCCTAGAAGTCTCATAACAGCACAGCTAAAGAGAGGTTACAACTCAGGGTTCTTAGGTTATATCAATAAGATAGTTAAAAATGTCATGGGTCCACAGGACATCAAGACTAGAGTTAAAGTAAAGCCTAGCACTTTAGGTACAATTGCTTTTACATTTTCTATTACTCACTACTCCTGGATACTATCTCTTCTCTAGGACTTCTGAAACCTCCCCAATCTTTTTTGTTTACTCTTAGACCAGGTCATGAAGACCAAACATTAATGCTTTCCCTGAACATCCCTCTTTTGTGTTTCTATACTATCTCATGACCAACTTCCTTTTGGAAAACTTAAACTGCATGTTCCATGTATATCTTAAAAGCAACATATTAAAGTCAGTATTTATTATCTTTCTTCACAAACCTTCCTTGTGCTTCTCCCAACTTTTCTATTAGTTTCAAGAGCACAACGAGTCTCCCAGTCAACTGAACTTGCAACCTTGCTGTTTTCCTCAATTCTTTACTCAAACACAGCTCATGTACCTGATCTGTTTTCAAGTAACATCACTTCCATATTCACATCTTTCCTAGTTCCACTCAAAAAGCCATCATTCTACTGCAAACTCTCATCTTTTCATACCTGGACTATTTTAAATACCCCTTTAGTTAGTCTTAAATGGCTCAAGGTCTTCTCAACTCTAGTCTGGAGACTCAACTAACAAAAGTATTTTTCTCCTTTTAGAATGTAGACCATAGTGTCATTACACCATACAGTTAACTCCAGTGACTTACTATTACCTTTAGATACAAATATATGTTATCTTAAAAGTCTTAGTGTAGTTTTAAGCCATTTTTAAATTTTAGTAGCTTAAAACTTTAAGGATAAATCATTTGTTTGAAATTTAAAGCCTTTGCAACCAAAACTCTTTCTACTTTTCTAATCTTTTTGGACTTTGCTCATCTCCGCATACTCTTTATGATCCAGCTACATGGATTACTTGTTGTTCCTCCAATAAACACTTCATTCAGTGCCTTTTCATTGGCTGTTGTCCATGCCTGGCATGTTCTCCTTTCTCACCTCTGCGTCCTGGCTTTGCTGAACTTGAAGTTCTCAGCTCAAATTTCACCTTCTGAAGGAAGCCTTCCCCAGTCTCTTTCTTCCCATCATACACACACACACACACACACACACACACACACACACACATTATTAATGTATTTCATTGAAATTCACTTCCATATATACTGAATATATTAGATAGACAGACAGACAGATAGATAGACTGTTCTTGTATATACATAGTTATTTCTACGCTGTTTCCTGAATTGCTAGAGAAGAGAGACCATGAGACCAGGTGGTCACAGAGGGAAAAAGAAGAGAACTTTACATAAAGAGATTAAGATGGAATGTTTACTGGTGGCACCAAAATACAGTTGTTGTTTTTCTAAGATCTAGTCTTTTACACTAGGTTCAGAGGTTCTATATACTTTAATGATATGTTATAATTTTATTGCATACCCATGAGAGCTGCATTTGTGAATACATAATTGATAAGGAGAAATCATTTATACAGAGGATTTTTAAAATACAAGACTAACCAGTAGCCACCAATGAAAAATTGGTATAAATATCAGTTCGCTTAATATTGGAAGTGATTCCCAGGGAAATCACTTACAATGGGACAACATATAGTGTTAGGTTATCTTCCTTCTCTTGAGTCCAGTCCTTTAATGTGTTTGTATGATCCTGTGATATAATTAATCTTGTTGCCATAAATACAGTTATCTTTAAGTAGTGGTGTCACACTCAAATAGAAATGGATGCTTGTGGGCCACAAGAAACTTAGAAAATCACAAGTTAACCTTATATTGTATTATATCTTTATTCATTTTTACTAAACGCTTTCCAGCTACACTTTACTCTGTTTCTGGGTAGCACTTAGGGAATTTGGAGTTGGCATACAAAGCCTCAAATATGATAACTCTGTCTGAAGGAATCAAGGATACGTGACCAAGTAGAAAAAGAAAAAGCTTATTTAGGTAAAAGAATAGGAAGCATAGAGAAGGAATGAGGCATAAAAAAAGTATAGAGAAATATTTGTTCTTAGTATTTTTTAAGGTGAAACTATTTGTGCTGTTTATAGTTTAAAAGTATTCTTCTTTGGTTACTGAAACAATATTGCAACTTGTTTTTGTTACTTAGTGACTTATTGAATCTAGTTTTGGACATTCAGTTTCTATGTGACCTAAGCAAGTCACTTAAACTTCTGACATTGTTTCTTCATCTGTAAAATAAGGAGGTTACACTAGATGAACTCTAAATTCTTCTCAAAGTCGATCCATGATTCTCATAAATTGTATAGACATTTGAATACAGTCAGAATTTCAAGTCAGTGATCATGGTACATTAAGTTCAAGATAGCAAAATTCAGTTTGGTAGCTGCATTAACTTGGGAGGTGCTGTTATTATCCCATTTTATACTTGAGGAAACTCAGGCAAACAGGGTTTAAGTGACTTGTCCAGTGTGATACGGCTAGTAAGTGTCTGAGGCTGGACTTAAATTCAGGTCTTCCTAACGACCTTCCTAGTACTCAATCCACTATGCCTTCAGTGTGTTCGTCCTTCCTTGCCAAAGAAGACCATGCCATCAGAGAAATAATGACATGACTTGCATTTGACTTTGTTTTTTGAGTGAGGGAGAGCTGTGCAGATCACCAGCCTCACTTCTCCTCCAGAGCCATCTGAATCCAGTGATCAGATATTCATCAGGATGACTGGAGATGACCCAGCATGAGGCAATTGGGGTTAAGTGACTTCCCCAAGGTCACGCAACTAGTGAGCGTCAAGTGTCTGAGGTGAGATTTGAACTCAGGTCCTCCTGACTCTTGCACTGGTGCTCTATCCACTGAACCACCTAGCTGTCCCATCCACTGTGCCACTATTTGCCCCGAGGTATTGGGTTCACTATTATCCTACTATCTCGGATTATTCCTCCTCTTTTCAGCTCTGAAGGTGAAATCCTTGATTCTTTCTCATCAACGCTGTCAGCAATACTGAAGCTTTTTCTTCTCTGAGTCTTAGATCTCTCTCTGAAACTCTAGCTTTCAGAAGTTGTTGATCTGCATCAGAGGATGATGATGAATGAACGAATGATGAATAATGAAATTCCATTAAGTAATATCACAGGTCTGGACTAAAGGGGGGAAGGAAGAAATAAAAAAGTAAGGAAGAAAGAAAGAAAGAAACAAAGGAAGAAAAAGAAAGAAGGAAGGAAGGAAGGAAGGAAGGAAGGAAGGAAGGAAGGAAGGAAGGAAGGAAGGAAGAAAGAAAGAAAGAAGGAAGGAAGGAAGGAAAGAAAGAAAGAAAGAAAGAAAGAAAGAAAAGAAAGAAAGAAATGAAAGAAAGGAAGGAAGGAAGGAAGGAAGGAAGGAAGGAAGGAAGGAAGGAAGGAAGGAAGGAAGGAAGAAAGAAGAAAGAAGAGAGAGAAGAAGAAAAGAAAGAAAGAAAGAAAGGAAAGAAGAAAGGAAGGAAGGAAGGAAGGAAGGAAGGAAGAAAGAAAAGAAAGAAAAGAAAGAAAGAAAGAAAGAAAAGAAAGAAAGAAAGAAAGAAAGAAAGAAAGGAAGAAGGAAGGAAGGAAGGAAGGAAGGAAGGAAGGAAGGAAGGAAGGAAGGAAGGAAGGAAGGAAGGAAGGAAGAAAGAAAGAAAGAAAGAAGGAAGGAAGGAAGGAAGGAAGGAAGGAAGGAAGGAAGGAAGAAAGAAAGAAAGAAAGGAGATGGAGGGACAATGGCTAGCTTTTTCAGACAGGGACAAAATTATGTAAATAGGCTCTGTGCAACCTCCCACTATGTCAGAGTAATGGTGGGAGGAACTCATAGCAAAAGTTACCCCTAAAACACATTGAATACATTTTAACTTATACTGCTGGAATTACTTTAATCTGGAATTTAATGCAGATACTAAAATCAATATCTTTCTTTAAAAGTATATTAGGTGAACATCTTTTTTCCCCAAACTTTAATTTTAACTTTCTGATCATGAATGAATTAATGATCTTTTCTGGTATTCTGGTGCAGTCATCAGCTTGCTAGAATGTGTTCCTATATGTCAGGTTGCAGGCACAAGAGACTGTACTCACATAACAAGTCTAGGCTGAATTGCCATGCATTTTCATGTGCTATTTATAGGAGACTGCAATGTGATAGGGAGAAAGTTTGGGGCAAGTAATAGTAAACCCCACTCCATGACTCATCGCAATGACAGGCTGGGTTATGGTGCTATTTGAGTTAATACAAAAAGAAGCAAATCCCAAGCACCGAGTTACTTTCTATCATGTATTTTATTGGAATTCACATCAGAGCCATCACAATGGTAATTCCATAACACACAATGTAGTGTGAATGCTGCCCATGCCATCAGAGCTACATCAATAGCTTGTTACATGAGACTGCAATACTCACTCACTCTGTGAGTGGGAAAATGAGAGCTGTGGGGTGAATTCTAATAGCTTTTGTCAGGCCTTTCTGGATGAGTGTTTGTCCAAAGACATTGGCTTCTCATTTATCCTGCTATCACCATCTATTCATCTCCTTTTCAGCTTTGAAGGTGAAATCCTTGATTCTCCTTCATCATAGCTGACAGCCAAACCAAAGTCTTCCCTGCTATGCTACAAAACTTCCCTTTCTGAGGTTTAAAAAAATTCCATTCCACCAATAATATTTTATTGACTCTTCTCTTGGGCAATTTCATTAGCTTAAAAGTGGCATCTTTATGATAGATAAATAATTTCCTATTTTGTTTTAACTTGCATTTTTGGTTTCAATAAGTCCATTTCAACATCTATTTTCTATGTGTACATCTGCCCTTGATAACATTCTCTCATTGGAAAAAAGAGCAATAACAATGAGATCAAATTTCAAATGTATATTGCCATAAATTATATCCAATGTATTTGAATGTGTTCCCTAGAAATTTTCCTTTGTAGATTAATGTTGTTATTAAAATTGCAACTTTCAAGGGGAGAATTTGGAATAGGCAAATACCTCTTAAGAATTTATTTAATTATCTAATTCTCCACTAGAACTGTCTTCTCAATATGTTTTACACAAATAGGTCAGAGAAGAAATCCATAGATACAAAGAGAAAGGCTAAATCTGATAAAGATGTCTGATAAGGAACAAGTGAAAAAATAATTCAAAGATAAAGTATTCTCTAAACAAAGCTAATACATTAGTTTTTGTGAAGAAACAAAAACGTAGGCATTAGCAAGAGGATAGCTGCTTTTCCAATACAGCTAACACTCCTGAAGCAATAACTGTTACTTTCCTCCAAGGTAAATCTTGCCAAAAAGCTTAAGAATTAGAATCAAGGTGTACAAGTTTTTATTTTACCTTGTTTTGTTTTGTTCTGTTTGCTAACTGTCTTCTCTATTCAACAAAATGAGCTTGAATTGAAATTTAGTTCCAACCTGTTCAGAGGTATTGGATATATTCTCATCCCAGAGTTA
Organism: Notamacropus eugenii; assembly: GCF_028372415.1. Classification (NCBI taxonomy): domain Eukaryota; kingdom Metazoa; phylum Chordata; class Mammalia; order Diprotodontia; family Macropodidae; genus Notamacropus; species Notamacropus eugenii. Next base: position 392,395,128 of record NC_092876.1, read on the forward strand.
TTTTGGATTTAGATCACTTTCCTATTACACAATTCATTAAGCAACTATTATACAAAAATTGTATTTAGTTTCCATTAGTCTGGAGAAAAGACCCTTTAACTTTAATATAGGTTTTTTGATACAAAGATTTCTGTTAATGTTGGGTCCTGGCTATTACTTTTGGATACTTTTATACTCTAATGGATTGGTGTTTTCATCAAAAGTCAGTAGTCTCTCCACAGGTAAAGATGGCCACATATGAATCACATCTGAAGCAGTTCTTCTTCATAGGATGACCTGCAGAATCCACCAATTTGTCAAAGAACTCTTTTAGTTCTTTTGATATTTCATGAATATCGTTGCAATGCTTGGACCCACTGCACTCAGTGCTACTTTATTCTGACGTTTTTCTCATCATAAATGTTCTTGAAATGTCCTTGATCTTATGTATTTGTAAAAAGAAGCTATCATTATCCAATATTGGATGTAACCTGTTTAGCAGCTTCCCATTGCCCTTTAGGTAAATGACAATATTTATTCTTATATGATTATAGAGGTCTATGTGTTGCAGCAATGTGGCATTGTCAAAATATTGCTGACTTTTTAAAAAGATGAGCTTTTGAAGTGGAGAGCAACTTAAGATCATTGAAAGCATTGTAAAATTTGCTAAATTCAATGAGTTCTGCATTCTCTATCCTATTCAACTCTTAATCAAATCATGGTCCATCTCGAGTATCTATAAAAATTGATTGAGTTCATGGACCATTTTTGAATCTAAATACATATACATATTATATGTATATATATATATATATACATATATATATATATGTGATAGATATAGATATATATGATTCCTCTTCTCCTTGGATTTTGCATAAGATATCTCCCTTGAAAGTGGCCAGACCCTCCAGAGAAGAGATATTTTTTCTAATTTGTATTTTCTTAACATTGATACTCTGGACTTTTTCCAAAAATTCATTATAGGATACATGTGGGAGAGGAGAGGAGAGAGGAGGGGGAAGTAAAAGAAGGGATAGGAGAAGGGAAGGAAGAGGGTAGAGGAATCTCCATGATTTCAAGATATGAAAAATAACCAAGAGATATATAAAAAATAGTGGGGTGTAGGAAAGGTTTGTTGTCTGAAGACTAAAAAACAAAATAAAAGAAAAATAAATACAAACAAATAAGAATAAAGAGTCCAAGAGATATTTATTCAAAAATAAAACCTCAAAAGCATGAAGTCTATAAAGAAAAAAATAATTTTAGTGCATACATACAGAGCCAAGTTGTGGGAATTTGAAAATAAAAATCAGCCCCCAGGTCCTACAGTCACTTGAATATATTCCCTTCCCTAAAACTACCAATGAAGTAGTAATGTGTTTGTTTTAAAATTGATATTTTATTTTTGTCCTGAACAGAAAGCATCAAATAACTCATATTATGGCAAATAAGTTAAGACAAAAAAAAACCTTAAATTATGTAAAAAATATAACTGAATCATTTCTATTCTCAGAGTTTAGTCCTTTAGGTCAAACCTAGGGGAAGCTTTGGTTTGGGATCACAGAATGGTTGCTTTGTAGCAGACTTGAAATTTTACATTGCTCCAAAATATTCACAGCTTCCGGGTTTCCTTCTGTGATTTTCTCAAGTTCTTTTCATACGCGAATTGATTCAATCTGATCGGCTGAAGCCACTGTGGTGTGGTGAGAGAAAAATCACTTTAAGATATTTCAGGAGTTTCAAATTGCTGCAAGGTTTGAGTAAGGTGTTTTGGTTGGTCCTGTTGATAAATCATGTTTCAGTTACTTGCTTTCCATTATGAAGTCACTTGTGACTTAAATAAGGTCTTAACAAGTATTCTTGGTTTAACCAAAGGCTGCCTTCTTGTGTAACCATTCTAGCTTATTTTGTCTTATCTCTCAAAAACCAGTTGAAAAATCAGTTTAATATATATATGTATATATATATGTATATATCTATGTATATATGTATATATACGTATATACACATACATATATGTGTATATGTATGTGTATATGTGTGTATGTGCATGGAAATATATATATGTATGTATGTATATATATACATATATATATGTATATATATATATATATATATATATATATATATATATATATATATGCACACACACACATACATACATACATACCCCACTCATGGAAATTTTCTTTTTGTCAATAATCTCCTAATCATAGATGCCTAGGAATAGAAACACTAGGTATTAAAAAAAGAATAAGAAGAAAGAGGAGGAATAAGCTAATAGGTATAGGGTTTGCAATGTACCAGGTTACTAAGCACTTTGTAATCATTGGGCTCATTTGAATCTCACAACAACCCTGGGAGGTAGGTGCTATTGTTACTCCCATTTTACAGATGAGCAAACAGGAGGCAAACAGAATTAAGTGACTTTTCCAGGCTTCCACAATTAATGAGGCCAAATTTGGACTTGTCTTCCTGATTTCAGGCCTAACACTCTATCTCTTGCATCACCTCTGGATATTTTTGTCATTTATTTGCAAATCACAAAATTGTTTTTCATACTAGATTACTAATTCATAAGTCTGATAACCATTCCAAAATTTCTTTATGTGCAAGCCTTCCAGCTTATTTTGCTTCACCTCTCTATAAAGAGACCAGAAAATCATTTTGTGACTTCAGCATAAAAATAAATCTCTTTCCTCCTGTTCTAAACATCTTTGTGACCAATAATTGGCAGTCTATTGTTAATATTTATTATGCATCTGAGAGCACAATACATAAATAGTATTGTGTACATTTGAAGCAATTTACAATTTCTAAACTTTTAAATTCATAATTATATTGTTACTATTATTTTTTTTCAATTACATGTAAACACGTTTTAACATTATTTTTTCACTATATTTGGGCCCAAAATATTACAATTCTCTCTCTCCCTCTACCCTCATTGAGAAAACAAGCAATTTAATATAGATTGCACAAGTTAAGTCAGTAAGTTTATTTTAGAGAGAGCAATATCATTTGATGATCAAGTCAAACAAGCTTTCCTTAAGCTATCTTAGTTGGTTATCATGCAATAAAATCTCACATTTCTTAGTTGTCATATTACACTACAGCAACCTTATAACTTTCTAAATAATCTATTTTTTATGTTTTGTTCCTCATGAGAAATTCATGGTCTTTAATTCCAATCATAGTACATAAATTCTAATGGTTTTAAAGGTTAATAAAAGCTTGGTTAGGTGATAAAAGAGTAGTTTTGATTTAATATTATTTCATATTGCTGTTTTTAAAATCAGTGTCAAGAAATAAGGCCATATATTTTGCAGCATTATTTTTAAAAGGTTAAACCCCAATGGAATTACTTAAAATCAAAATAAATAGAAATGGCAATTAACTGGTCATCTTTGAAGAAGAAGAAGGATGAAGAGAAGGAGGAGGAAGAAGAAGAAAAGAAGCAGGAGGAGGAAAAAGAGGACGAGGAGGTAAAAGAAGAGGCATCCAAAATTTTCATTAAAAACATTAATTTCCATGATATTTCCATATATTAGATATGAGAGAAGATGTTCATGCTCTCAACGAAGGCTAGAAAAGTTGAACTTTTGAACTGAGTCCCTTTCTGTGATACATAAAGCATCACAAAATAATAAGAAAAGTAGCTTTGAATTTTATGACATTATTTTCAAAATTTATCTTTAAACAATTTAAAGACATATCTTTATAAGTATCTCCTATTGCACTATACAAAGTGTCATATATTAGATGGGAGATGAGTCATTTTGCGTACTATTTGGTCCATCTTAACCTAGAGTCATAACACATTAAGCCACACTTATTTTACATCCTATATCTACAAAACTGTACAATGAGAATAGGATTTCAGAGTGATAACAATGAAGAGCTATAAGAAATTGAAAAAATAACATAAGAATTTTCATAATGAAATAATTTATTTAATTTTTTGATTTAATTTTAGTCCCAAATTCTCTTCCCCTCATTGAGAAGGCAAGCAAAACAAAGCTTATTACAAATATGTATAGTAGTACTAAATAAATTCACACATTGTCTTGGGAAGGAAGAAAGGAATAAATGAAGAAAGGAAGGAAAGAAGGAATAAATGAAGAAAGGAAGGAAAGATGGAAGAAAGAAAGAAAGGAAGAAAGAAAGAAAGAAAGAAAGAAAGAAAGGAAGGAAGGAAGGAAGGAAGGAAGGAAGGAAGGAAGGAAGGAAGGAAGGAAGGAAGGAAGGAAGGAAGGAAGGAAAGATGGAAGAAAGAAAGGAGGGAGGGAGGGAGGGAAGGAAGGAAGGAAGAAAGGAAGGAAGGAAGGAAGGAAGGAAGGAAGAAGGATAGGAAAAAGAAAATAGGAGGGAGGGAGAGAAAGAAAGAAAGGAGGGAGGGAAAGAAAGAAGGATGGAAAGAAAGAAAGAAAGGAAGGAAGGAAGGAAGGAAGGAAGGAAGGAAGGAAGGAAGGATGGAAGGAAGGAAGGAAGGAAGGAAGGAAGGAGGGAGGGAGGGAGGGAGGGAAGGAAGGAAGGAAGAAAGGAAGGAAGGAAGGAAGGAAGGAAGAAGGATAGGAAAAAGAAAATAGGAGGGAGGGAGAGAAAGAAAGAAAGGAGGGAGGGAAAGAAAGAAGGATGGAAAGAAAGAAAGAAAGGAAGGAAGGAAGGAAGGAAGGAAGGAAGGAAGGAAGGAAGGAAGGAAGGAAGGAAGGAAGGAAGGAAGGAAGGAAAGGAGAGAGATATAAAACATTGCATGCTTTGATCTGTGTTCCAAGATATCACTTTTCTATCTAGAAATAGATAATATGTTTCACTGTGGGTATTCTGGAATTGTAGTTGGTCATTTTATTCATCAGAGTTCTTAACTCTTTCACAATTTATTATCTTTATAATATTAGTTGCTGTTGTTCAGTTCTTCAGTCATAGCTGACCCTTTTGCAGTCTATGAACCATAGTCTGCCATGTCCTCCATACCATCCATAGAGTCTTCTTGGCAACAATGCTAGAGTGGTTTGCTATTTTCTTCTCTAATAGATCACCTCTTATCAATACTTTTCATTATGACCTGTTAATCTTGGGTAATACTGAACAGCATAACTCATAGTTTCATTGAGTTATTCAAGCTCCTCAACCATGAAAAAACAGTGATCCTGGAGAGGATGATATTAGTATTACTGTGTAAAGTGTTTTCCTGTTTCTGCTCACTTTTGAATCAATTCATACAAATTTTCCAGATTTTTCTGAAATCAATCACTTCACTATTTCTTGCAACACAATAGTGTTCCATTATATTCATATATAATTACTTGTTCAGCCATTTCATAATTAATGTATATCTCAATTTCCAATCTGTTGCTGCTATAAATATTTTATCTATATAGATAATTATTCTTTGCTTTTTTAAGGAACAGTCTTAGAAATGGTATCATTTCTTCAAAGGGTATGTACAGAATAACAGCTTTGTCGGTATAGTTCCAAATGTCTTTCCTGATTGGTTGAACTAATAAAACAAAAACAACTTCTCTAACAGTACATTAAAATAATCTGTTTTCCACAGCCCCTAGCATTTGTTGTTTTTCTCCCTTGTCAATTTAACTACCCTGATGAGTTAAATTAGTGGCTCAAATTTGTTTTAATCTGAATTTTTCTGATTATTAGTGATTTAGAGTTTTTTATATGTTATTGATAACTTAGATTTCTTCCTCTTAAAACTTCCTACTAATATATTTTTACCGTTTATCTATTGTGAAATTACTAATATTCTTACAAATTTGACTCAATTTTTTATGTATCTTAGAAATTAGACCTCTGTTAGAAGAACTTCCTGCAAACATTGTCCCAACATCCTGTTTCTCTTCTAATTTCACTCATGTTAGTTTTGTTTGGGTAATAACTTTTCAAAAATGTTTAATCAAAATTGCTCATTTTATCTCCTAGGAATCTCTTTCTTGTTTTGTGATGAACTCTTACTCTTAGATCTAACAGGTAATTTCTTCCATGATTCCCTAATTTATTTATGATGTTGTTCTTTATGTGTAAATCATGTATCCATTTGGATCTGTCTTGGTATATTGCATGAGATGTTGGTCTGCACTTACATTCTGCCAAACTATTTGGCAGTTTTCCCAAAGTTGTTTTTATTGTTGTTATTTTAGGACAATTGCAACCTTACAGTATGGCTTGAGATCAGGGACTGCTGGCAACCTTCCTGTCAAGCTTATTTTCATTGAATATCTTTATATTCTTAACTATTTTTTTCCTCCAGATGAATTTTATTTTTTAGTTCTATTACATAGTCTTTAGAATTCATATTAGTAATTAGTATTGCATTGAGTAAATAAATTAATTTAGGAAGTACTGACAATTTTACTGAATTGGCTTGGCTGATTCATGAGCAATTACTATTTCTCAAATTATTTAGATCTGCAATAATTTAGATTTATTTTTGTAAATAGTGTTTTGTAATTGTGCTCATAAAAATCCTGTGTGTATCTTGAGAGGTAAATTCCCAACTATCTTATACTGGCTGGTAGTTATTTTAAATTGAATTTCTCTATCTCCTTCTGCTAGATTTTGTTATTAATACACAAAAATGTGAATGATTTGTGTGGGTTTAGTTGATATTCTACAACTTTTCTAAAGTTGTAAACCATTTTAAGTAGCTTTATTTTTTCTTTCTATCATTCTGTTTGGCATTTAAAGATCTTCACAATCTAACCCTATCTCCTTTCACATTACTTTCCTACCTATTAATTTACTTTCTCTTTTTCACACAAGATTCTCCATCTCCAGTCTTATACCTTTTCACTGCACATCTATCTACTAGAATGCCTGGCATCCTTTACTTCGCAGCTCAAGTAACACCTTCTACACAAAGCGTTTTTGAATCTCGTATGTTGTAGTTCCCTATGTCTAAAACTGCATAGTAAAAAAAAAATTAAAAAATAAATAAAACTGCATCGTATGCATTTTGTAAATATTCTTCACATGCTTGTATATGTACACATTGTTTGCCTATTAAAATGTAAGCCCCTAGAAGTCAGAAACTATTTCCCTTCCATCCTGTTGCCCCTGGTACTTTATGTAGTTCCTGGCACATAATAACTATATGTTACAACTAGGATGATTAGCAGATTGACATATAAGAGATGAAGTTCTGTCCAAACTCAAGAATAAAATAATATGGGTGTCCCTAAAGTTTTTCAACTTCAATAGCTCAAAGCAGAGCAAAGGGTCTTGGGATACCCTATATTAAAAGCAAATGTATATTTTGCTGTGTATTATTTTTCTCACACAAGTACCTATGCAATGTGAAAGTTAGGATCTGTTCCATTAGAGTTTTTGGTTATAATACCTTAATGACACCACTGTTTGTGATAATGTTATACAAAGCTGCCTGTAAAATATGTCACAGAGAAGAGGACCTGAAGCTCTGGGAAAGATGATGTTTGCCAAAGATCACTTAGAAAACTCTCTTACTCCTCTGTGGACACCAAATCTCTTAATATATGTGTATGTGTTTTATTTCTATAAGGCATTTTGGTTATCATAATTTTTTTACACAACCTTTCTAAAAAACTATTTTCTACATTTTAATTGACTGCCATATTTATGATGCAAGTATTATAAAAGGAAAAAAATCTACTGATGTAGTGGATTTCATTATCAAACATAATCTCCTTCTACAAGTTCAGCATGTTATATAGTTAGTGGAGTTTATGTTGCTTCTCTGGATTAGCTGTCAACTAAGTATTTGAATTTGGAAAAACTTTTGTGCTTTTCTTGTTTACAATTTGCAATGCTACTTAATTTGAACACCAAGTAAAAGGAGCAAAATTCATACTTCTATGCTAGTGATTAGATATCAGCCCACTTCTACATGTCTTATCTGAAAAAAAATATTTTTAAGAGCTTGGTTTCAGCAAAATATAAAAATTTATGTGCACTCAATTTTTCAGAAATAGTCTGCTCAGTGATTATGTATCTTTTTTTCTTTAAGTCCTGTACACAAAGGTTTGACATAATAGGAAGAGCAGTGAAATTGGAGTTTGATGATCTAGGTTTGAGTCTCAGTCCTACCACATATTAACTGTAAGCAAGGCACCCTGAGGAAGGAATGAGGTGGAATGGATCAAACGAGTCAAACCACTGCAATCGTCTTCATCATCAACTCCCCTCAGACCCAGATTGAGAACACCCAGGATCCATGGCCCAAGAACAGTAGGAAGAGCAGCACCCCTTAGATTATCAGCCATGGTTCAAAACTGGACCCTTTAATGGTCTTTGAAGATCTCAATCTTTCTGGAGAAGCAGCTTGCCTTTTTCACCAACACTACCATCAACCACTGATTAATTACTACTAATAGGATGATAAGCCCAAGAGTCCTAGGATAAATATTGCTGCTCAGACCACCAATCTTATTTCTAGAACATCCCCTATAGTCATCATCAACCCCAACCAAATGACTTTTTCAAATATTAAATCTAGTATCTATTCAATGACTGAAAATCCAGAAAAGAAAGCTCTTGCCACCAAAGTTCAGGACATTGTCAAATGGTCTAATCTGAGAAATAAATGAGATTTTAGCAGTGAATGTAATATTAAGGAAGATTAATGATGCTTTTTTGCCATCCTGCCTTAAAGTCTACTGGACTTCTCTGTCTGACTTGTCAATGTAACTTCCTGTATACGTTGTCATTCAATGTGAGCTCCTTGACCATAGTCTGACTTTTTCTATTTGTATCCCCAGTATATGGCACATGTGACTTGCATAAATAAGTGTACAATATATTCATTTTTCATTGATTAATTCATTCCCCTCCCTATTTCTCAGTTCCCTCATCTGTACAGATGAAGCACAACTACATGACCTCTATGAGCTTATCTGTCTTTATATTTATGTCTCTATAATCCAACAAAATAAAAATTTTGACTGCAATTTAATTCAGCAAGAATCTATAGATTGCCTCTCTTCATTGTCATCATCACCATCATCATCATAGAACCATACTAGGCATTGTGAAAACAAAGACATGGTTATCACACTCCTTGTTTTCAGGGATCTTGTGTTTTACTGGAAAGATACACAAAGAACACAGAGTCTGAGGGAATAATTCTGAGTGAGTGTGAACAGTACTAGAGATTGATTGTTATGGACATCAAATGTCATACAGAATGATAGGTACTTTGAGAAAAATTAATAGAGAACTACTGAATTTTTTTTTGAGGAAGGGACATAATAATACCTCAGCTTTAGGAAAATGACTTTATAAACTGTTTTAAAGGTAGATTAGAGAGGGGGAAGACTGGAGTCTGCCAAACCAATCAAGTGGATATGGAAATAATCCATGAAAAATGTGTTTGTGTTCAGTACCAGGATGTTATTTTAATGAATAGAGATAATGAGAAAGATAGGAAAGATGCTGTGGAAATCAACAGAATTTGACAACTTAGCAAAGAGTCAGAATGACCCTGATATTGCAAAATCAAGTAATCAGAAGAAGATTAAACCACTGAAAGGAATAAGGATGTTGTGAAGGAAAATAATATAGGAGAAAAGATATTGACATTCACTTAAGACATGTTGAGATTGACATGCCCATAAAAAGAATCAGAGGCATGGATATCTCCAGAACGCATTTGGGAAAGTGGAACTGAACCTCACAAAAAATGATGGCTAGATTTTTTTAAATTGAGGATTATCTGCATAGATATAGAATCAAACCCTTGGGTATTGAAAAAGATAATTAACCAATGAGCACTGCAACAAATGTGCCCAGAACAGAGTTCTGAGCGTCAACCCACACATAAAGAACAGGAAATAGATAACAAGCCTCAAAATAACACAGAAAGAGTGATTTAAAAACCATAAGGAGGGAATAATAAACAATGACAAAAGAAGCAGAGAAAGACTGATGCAAATACCTGACTTCTTTTTCTTTGTGACTTTCTTGACTCATACTTACTGCTTGCTGAAGTGGCATACTGCCCAATTTCCAAACTTTACGGAATTTACTTATTATGGACTCAAACATTTTCTGTCTAACAGGATGATAATTTGACTTTATAAAATTTATACTGTGTTTATAAATAATTCAAATCTAATCCATAACAACCCAACATAACTCAATCTGTATCAACTCCAAATGTTTCAATATTTTCCTTTTCTCCTGGGCTCCCTGTTGTATCACTTCTATATGAATGACAATAAAATTCTCTTATGCTGCTCTTAACTCTCAGCTAAAATCAACACCCACATTTTCAAATTCCAGTTGAACACCTCCACTTGGCTATCCTTCGTGAATTTAAACTCCAAATAGCTAAAACTGATTTCATCTGCACCATCCCACCCTCTTTCGTCCTTCCCTCTTATTTCCATTGACGTCAACTATGACTCTTTCTATTACTGTTATTGCTAAAGCCAATATTACTGTGATATTATGGAGAAGATGGTGATAAATAGATGGATTGATAAATTGAAAAAATATGCGTGTATATGTGTGATGTGTGTATACATATATGTATATACATATATATGAATATTAAAATATGAAGAATATAAAATTTTTCTAAATGGAGGAGATCCCATGGTGTGTCACATACTTACTATAACACAATTTACTGAAAGATGCAGAAAATATAAGCTTTGATTGTGTTCACTATATCTTACCTTTAGGAAAAAAGTAGATTCTGACAGAGAATCTCTTTCTGAAAGGGGTCTCTCAAGCATATATATTTCATTATAAAATGTTCTTTGTATGACATTGGAAGAATAACTTCCTTTTTAAAAAATAGAAATTATTAATGTGAAGCTAGCAAGGAACAGGAAGGTAGCTAACATTCTTCAAATCCATAATTGAATGTACCCAAGAATATAAAGACATCTCCCAGCAGAATGGGCAGATAAGAATTTTATTTCAGTGCTCATGAAGATAGCTAAAGGTTCTGTGGAGTGCTCAGAACTAGCTAAGATATAGAAGTCAAGATCATGTGCTATATGCCAGCCTTTGCCAGTCATCATTATTTCCATCTTGCCAGTGGACATGGTTGGTTGTTGTCCTTCATTCTTGAAGAGGATAAAAATGACATCACTACGCTAGAATCAAGTTTCAATGTGTCTGAACGTAGCTGATAAGACCAATCTGACCTTAGAATGCTCTAGCACAGGTCACCACAAATAGTCTGTGTGAATATTTTGGGTGGGTACTCCAAATTTGTACATCCTGCATTTCCTTTAAGCTGTCTCATTTCTGTTTTGCTCATAAAGCACAGCACCTTCTCTGATGTGGCCATGAAATTCTGAACTCTCCTGTGCCAGTGTCTCCCATGTCACACGATGAATTCCAAATTCTTAACTGAGACCTTGAGAGTGTCCCTGTATCACTTTTTCATACCACCCTGTGAATGCTTGCTCTGTGTTGAGTTCTCCACAAAAATCTTTTTGGCAAGTGTACATTTTGCATTTGACCAATGTGGTTAGCCCATCAGAACTGGTTTGCAGTTTAGGTCTAGTAAGGACCTCAGTGTCTGGTATTTTATCCTGTCAGGTGATCTTCAGAATCTTCCTAAGACAATTCAAATGGAAGTGATTCCATTTCTTGGTATGGCCCTTGTACACTGTCCAGGTTTCATGGGAATACATCAATGAGGTCAGCACAACAGCTCTGTAGAACTCAAGTTTGGTACTCAGTCTAATATCTCTTATCTCCCATATTTTCCTTCAGAGCCACCCAATCACTGAGCTGGTTCTGGCAACGCATGCATCAATCTCATTATGAGTGTGTACATTCCTGGAAAGTACACCTCCAAGGTAAATGAATTTATCCACAGCATTCAGATCTTCTCCATTTGCTGTAACTGATGGTTCCACATATGGATGGTGTGCTGGTGACTGATGGAGTACGTAGGTTTTCTTGGTGTTAATTATTAGGCCAAAATTAGCACAAGCAGCAGAGAATTGATCTATATGTTGTTGCATCTTACCTTCAGAGGTTGCACTGAGTACACAATCATCTGGGAACAGAAAATCATGCACCAACACTCCCTCCACTTTAATCTTGGCATGTAGCCTTTTCAAGTTGTAGAATTTACCATCAGTGCAGTAGCTGACCTTGATGCTATGTTCATTCTCATTGAAAACATTTGACAACATGACTGAAGACATCATGCCAAAATGCATGGGAGCAAGCACACAGCCTGTTTCCCTCCACTGATGACTGGGAGCCAGATGACTCAGGAGAAGAAAGTGAAGTTTGTGACCCTGCACAGTCCTCCTGCACTCAAATTAAAGTCAACTGCAAGTCATGTCATTATCTTGATGTCATGGTCCTCTTCAAGAACAAAAGACAAATACAACCTGTGAGTGAGTAACAGATCCTCTCCTCTTCCTCCTTCTCTTCCTCCACCTCCTTTTCCTTCTCCTTCCCTTCTCCTCTGGTATTCTATCCAGGGGAAGTTACACTCTATTCCCAAAAGCTGACTTTTTTCCTCTGGGTGTACTGACTACATTTCTTGCTGAAAAATCAAGCCTTAAACCCAATTCACTTTTGGAGGTCAGAGCCTAGACAACAAGTCTCCACCCACCTAGCACAGAGTGATTACAATTACTAAATAGTAATTGCCTTTTATCCAGGAAGCCTGAGGGTCTTCCCCCTCCCAGTTTAGTTTTGTTGTTGTTGTTGTTGTTAAAGGGACTATCACTAGAGTAACTACTTAAAGAAGCCTATTCATTGAATAAGTGTATCTCACTCAAAGTGAGAATGTGATAAGACCCTAGCCTGAAAGGACCAAGGTCTCACATTGTATCCTGGGTCATCTATAGTCCTCCTGATGAATATCAGGACAGTGGACCAGGTGGCTGAGAAGAAAAAGTGAGGTTGGTGATTTTGCACAGTCCTCCCTCACTCAAATCAAAGTCAACTGCAAGTCATGTCATCATCTTGGTATTATGGTCCTCTTCAAGAACCAAGGACAAATACAACCTGATGACTAGAAAAGCATGAGAGTCCATTATCTAGAAGCTGGGCAAGCCTGCCATCATGAAACTGACATACAATGCTGATGACCTTCTCTGGGCAACCAAATTTTGACATAATTTTCCCAATTAACAATTATTCCCAATTTTCCACAATTAACAGTATCAAAGGCCTTGATTGCATCCACAAATGTTGTGTACAGACCTCTGTTCTGCTCCTGGCATTTCTTCTGAAGTTTTCAGGCAACAGACACCATATCGAATGTTCCTCAGTTACTTCTGAAGCCACACTGGCTCCCAGGCAGATGACCATCCAAGTGAAGTATCAGCCTATTAAGGCAAGAATCTTGCCAGCAATGACTGAGAGAGAGAGAGAGAGAGAGAGAGAGAGAGAGAGAGAGAGAGAGAGAGAGAGAGAGAGAGATCCCTGTGATGGTCACAGGATGATCTATTTCCTTTACCTTTATAGAGCTTGACAATTTAGGCATCCTTGAACTCATGAGGGATTACCTGATTTTACCCTATAACCTGAAAAATTTCAGTCAGTTTTGGTATTTAGCAATGAATTCCCTACTTTGTAAATCTCAGCTGGAATATAATGAACACCAAGTGCTTTGCCACATGAAAGGAACCAAATGACATTAACAACCTCCTCTTCAGTTGGAACTTCAGCTAGGGAGGGATTGACTTCAACCTGAGATAAATGGCCAATGGCCTCAGCATGTATTGATGATCATCTGTTGAGAACACTATGGAAGTATTCCCCTGTCTCTCTGGGATCATATCCTTATCATTAATCAATAGGACTGTCAGCATGGAGTGGTTGAGATTCACCAGAAGCTTTGGCCCATAAATAGCCTTCAGGAAATCATAAAAAACACTTTGGATTGTTGCTATCAGCATAAAACTGAATTTCATCTGATTTTTTGCTGAGCCAAGAATCCTGCAACTCTCTAAGCTTTGTTTGTTCTTTACTTTTGATGGAGTTAAATGCTGCCTTCTTAGAGATGAATGAACTATTCTGCTGGTAAACCCTGTGGATTTCTCATTTCTCATTTAGCAGCTCCTGAATTTCCTTATCATTTTCATCAAACCAGTCTTGGAGTTTGTGAGTCTTCTGACCCAGATGAGCAAATGCAGAGCTGTATACCAAGTCTCTGAAAGCTGCCAACTCTTTTTCAGTCCCACGGTTGTGAGGTATGTGTTGTCTCAACTTTCCCTCCAACTTAGCAACAAACTGTTCCCAAACAGAGAAGAGCTTTAATATGTTTACATTAAATCTTCTGGTAGTCATTTTGTCTTAGGGCTGCCACTTTTGTTTAATGTGAATATTTAACGCGTAAAGGATAAGTCTATGATCAGTCCAGTACTGTGCACCACACATGGCTCATTGCTCTCGCATCCTGTCTGTCTCTTCTCTTTACAATCACAAGGTCTATTAAATGCCAATGTTTACTTTCAGAGTGCATCCATGAAGGTCTATTGCATTCAGCTAAATGGAAGACAGTATTGGTGATAAGAAGGTCATGAGATGCACAAATCTTCAGTAGGAGGTGACTATTGCTGTTGTTCTTTCCAAATCCATTCCTCCTTAGCATTCTCTGCCACATCCAGTAGTCTGAGACTATGTAGGAATAAATTAACCCAGAATTATAAGTTTGTCCTCTTTTGGCACATTGATGATAAGAATCTCCAGGTCTTCATAAAGTTTTTCTTTAAACTCATCAGGATTTGTCATGGTAGGAACATAGGCCCTTATGATGGTGGCAAGACATTTTTCTACAAGTAGCAATCCCATTGTCATGAACCTACCATTCATTCCTTCTGGCAGACATACAAGCTTGTTGACTATATTGGTTTTGATTGCAAAATGTATGCCAGCATCATGGTTCTCCCCTTTGCTGCAGCCACTCCATAAAAAAAAAAAGTGTATTCAGCTCCAACTTCAGTAAGCTGAACTTCCTTTGCTGGTTTTGTTTCACTCAGGACTGCTATTTGGAAACAATAACTACTGAGTTCTTTTGCAACAAGAGCTATTTGTCTTTCAGGTCTACTGAATTTTGTGTTGTCTATAAATGTGCACACATTCCATATGCTAAGGGTGAGTGGAATCATCTTTCCAGAATATTTGTTCAATGTTTTTGTGTTTTGACCACAGAGTGGGATTCCCCTAATTCCTCAGTAATCAGGACTGGGTGGGGTAAGCACACAATTTTTAGAGCATCTTTTCTAGCACCTTTCTTACATCAAGAGGTGAGCAGTGCAATCTTTAAAAGGCTGCTCAGACACTCAGGGGGCTGGTGAATCCTACTTCTACTTCTAGTGAGAAAATAACCCTATGTCATAGGCCACCTGTGTACAGAATTTTGACTATAGCTCCCAGTTTATCCACACTTGTTGCTTTGCTACTTGCTTGTGACCACAGCACTTTGAGAAAGTGGCAAAATGGCAAAATGTTATGGGTGATGTCTTTTGATTCATGTGTAAATTGAATTTAAGTGAGGCAAAGTTGCAAGAAATCATCAGTCTCACTCTTTCCTCCAGAGTCATCTGAGTCCAATGGCAGGACAGAATCAAGATGACTGGTGATGGCTCAAGATCTAGTAGATGACCTTGGCCTCTTCAATATCTAACCAAGCTCTAAGCAATACACAGTGCCTGCTTCAACTTCATTCATGGCCATTGGAACAAATTGTTCCCATCTACCCATTCCACCAGGTAAAGTCTTGCTAACCAAGAGATTTGAGGCCCCTTGTTTATCCTCAACCTGGTTTAGTCCATCTACTGAAACACTTTACCAGGGTATGGTCGCTGCTCATGCTACAGCTTCTTGGAGCCATAAGTGAGATTTGGGTGGAACAGATGGCCAACAAAGGTGAAAAGCAATCCTGAAAAGGGCTTGTCAGTCAACACACAAAAGGTAGTAGTCTTCCCTAAAAACACCCTACACCCCACCCCTGAACATGGATGACTTTTAAAGACAGAATGAGGTTAATGACTGCATAACACTGCTTCAGTTAAATCAAACTCACATACAAGGCAAGACGTCACTCATTATCCACTAATTCATCTACAATACATTGAAGTCCTGTGGCAACATATGAGTAAGGAAATAGAAGCCATGGAATACTGGAAGCTGTAGTCACAACTTTGCACACAGGTAGCTCCAAGTACTGGATCCTAATCTCACTGAACTGCAGTAACAGAGAGATTTAACAGCCCCCTGAGTCTTTGAGCTGTCTTTTGAAAGACTGCACTGCTCATGTCCTGAAGGGAGGAAGGAACTAGACAAGGAGCCTCAAAACTCTTCTGCATTTTCCAAAACCTGTCCTGCTTATTGTGACAGGCAGTGATTTTTCTCTGCAGTCAAAAAACACAAAAAGCAAAACAAAATGAAAAAATTGACACCCTATTCTGACTCCAATACAATGATGTCATTGGTCTTCTTTGAAAATGAAGGATGAGTGGAAAAGTAATGCACTATTGAAAATGAGGTGCTCCATATGTTAAGTTTGTGAATGAAAACATGATGGTTGCATTAAATACTAGGACATATAGAGATTTTTAGATGAAGGATAAGATTACTTGAAAGAGTTTAATCTAATAATCAAGTGGAAGAACAATTCTTATTTTTGGGATTTCAGTTTGTACTTAGATAAACAATTCATAGAACTTCTCTATCACTGGATATATCTTAGAAGAAAAGAAAATGAACGGTGACCTTCTCCCTGAATTGCACCAAAGGAAGAGAGCAAGCTAAACAGTCTTTGTAAAACTGGAAAAAAAAAAAAAAAGATTTATTTAATGATTTTGAACTTATCCTTGAAAAATGTTCTTTTTCCTTTCCATTTTATTTTTTTTTAATTTATAAATTTGACTAAAGTCTGGGCATACATTCTTTTAAAATAATATCCATGAACTACTTAAGCTTTATTGTACTTTCTGACTATGTTCATGAGTGAACAGGAATTTTTGTATTATTATACCAATATTCTCTTTTTATATCTATTTATTTTTAGTTTTCAACATTCATTTTCACAAAATTTTGAATTTCAAATTTTCTCCCCATTTTTCCCCTCCCCGTACACTACAAAGACATGCATTCTGATTACCCCTGCCCCCAATCTGGCCTCCCTTCTATCACTCCCCTCCCCTTCTTTATCCCCATCTTCTCTCTTTTCTTGTAGGGCAAGATTGATTTCTTTACCCCATTACTTGTATTTCATATTTCTCAGTTGCATCCAAAAACAATTCTTAACGTATATTCCTAAAATTTTGAATTTCAACTTCTCTCCCTTCCTCCCTCTCCACCCATTCCTACTGAGAAGGCAAACAATTCAATATGGACTATGTATGTGTAATTTTTCAAAAGACTTCCATAATAGTCATGTTGTGTAAGATTAATTATATTTCCCTCCATTCTATCTTGCCCCCCATTTATTTTGCTCTCTCTTTTGACCTTGTCCCTCTGCAAAAGTCTTTCCCTTCTATTTTACTGCAGGGTGAGATAGATTTCTAAAACTCATTGTCTATATATCTTCTTTCTCAGTTGCATGTAAAAACATTTTTTTTAACGTTGGTTTTTAAAAATTTGAGTTGCAAATTATCTTCCTTCTTCTCCACCCACTCTCATTGAGAAGGCAAGGAATTTGATATCAGCTGTACATGTGTCATCATGCAAAACACTTCCATAATAGTCATGTTGTGAAAGACTAGCTTTATATCTCTCCATCCTGCCCTGTCTTCCATTTATTCCATTCTTTCCTTTGACCTTGTCTTACCTCAAAAGTGCTTGCTTCTCATTACCCCCTCCTGGAATCTGTCTTCCCTTCTATCAACCCCTGTGTCTTATCTCCTTAGTTCTCTACTTTCCTTAGGATAAAACAGATTTCTATACCCAGTTCAATATGTATGTTATTCCCCCCTTAGGCCAATTCTGATGAGAATAAGGTTCACACATTCCCTCTCACCCCCCTCCTCTTCCCCTCTACTGTAAAAGCCTTTTCTTGCTTCTTTTATGTGAGATATGTTACCTTGTTCTATCTCTCCCTTTCTCCTACTCCCAGTAAACACATATAGTCAATTTTGCTTTCAAGACATGCTTCTCCTAATTGACTTTTTGACCTTCTTTTTTCATTTGGTATTGTCTATTTTTTAAGCTGTTATTTCCTTCCGTATTCTTTGGATCTCCTTTACCAACCTGTTGACTTGTTTTTCATGATCATCTTGCACCACTCTAATTTCTCTTCTCATTTTTTCCTCTGGTTTTCTCACTTGATTTTCAAATCCTTTTCATGTTCTGAGAACAATTTATATTTTTATTGGAGGCTTTGGATGTAGGAGCTTTGACTCTGTTGCCTTCTTCTGAGTGTATGTTTTGATCTTCCTTGTCATCAAAGTAAGTTTCTATGAGTTTGTTTTTTTTTTTTGTTATTTACTTTTTTTTTTCATCTTATTGCTTTACTTAATAATTCTTTGTTAAGGTAGGACTCTGTTTCCCATTTGGAGGGTGCATTTTCCCAAGCTTCAGTGCTTTTGTGCAACAGTTTTCATGGATACTTCTAGGGACCTGTAAGTTTTCAGTTCTTCCAAGTTGATATGATCTAAGAAGGGGTGTTTACTCCTCTCCTGGCCTGTGCTGTGATCAGTGAGTGCGCACGATCAATCTTTTCTGCCCTCAGACTGAGAGGAAGATTCCTTCTCCACTCTTGCCACAAGCTCTGCTATGATAGTGGCCCTCCTTGCCCCAGGACTACCACCCAGGATTGTGGTCCAGAAGCAAGTATGGGCAAAGCAACAGAGTCCTGCCTCAGTGCCATCAAAGAGTGCCATGTAATCTATTTCTGGCCAGTTCTTCATTCCCTTTACCATCTATAGGCTGAGAGCTCAAGAAGTAGCCACTGCCACTGCCACAACCATCACTACCACTGCTGATTCAGTCACTCCCAAGGCCTGCTTCTGATTTGCTGAGACTGGGGCTGCACTGGGGCTAGGTCTGGATAGTTCTCCTCTCTTACCCAGGTCTGATAGACCTTTCCTCTTCATCTTTTAAGTTGTCTGGCATTTGTGGATTAAGAAATCTAGAAAGTATCACTGCTGTCAGTAAATCAGTCCCTTGAGGCCTGCTCCAGGCTTCCCAGGCCCTGGTCTGTGCTGCCATGGACTGTGGTCTTCTCTATTCCCACAGTAACTTTCTATGGTTACTTTGTCCTTTGCCATTTATTTTTTTTTTATTTAAAGCAATTGAGTTGTTGTAATCTACTCTAATCCTGGCATATGGGGGAATGGTGCCTGTAGCCTCTCACATCTTCAGTATTCCCCTCTGACCTGGAACTGAAACCCAGACCTCCAACCTCTGATAAATGCCCAGAGTCATTAGCATCTGAACCCCACTATTTCCACACTCTTCAGGTATGTACTGGTACCTCCTCATATAGGGTGTTCTCTCCATGGCACAGTTGGATTTGGCATTTCTTGTCAGCAGAGGGTCCCCTCAATCTTCCCTGGCTCAGGAACCCAACTCCCGTCATTTTCGCTGGGATAAAAGTTTCTATTACTGGGACTGAGGCTACTTCCCAACCCAGCTAACCCCAGAGATGTCCACTTGTTTTTTTTAAGTGAGACTAGCCTGGAGGTGTTTATATTTCACAGGGACACTCATCCTCAGAATTTTTCTTCATATCTCTGATTATCCCAGGAGGACCACATTTTCCTAGTCTATCTTCACTCTGAGGTGCTATTATCTCATTTATAGGGAAAATCTGGACAGCTTGAAATTTTCTGACCTACTCACCATCTTCCCACTATCTACCCCCAATTATTGGTCTTACTAGATATAGATCACAGCTTATGAAATGACTTCCACATCACCAACTTCCAGTTTTCAATAAGTTAAGACAGAGGTGTTAAATATGAAATTGGAGGCTTCAATACTCCTAAGTGCCTTAGAACCAAATTTAAATATAATTAAGAGATACTTGACAGAATAAATTAAATTATCATTAAAGATTAATAATGTTATCATGTGGTTTTCTAAATCAATATGTGACCCAGAATGATTTTTATATAAGCTTATTTTTATTTGAGTTTGATGTCATTGTTCTTTGTCATAAGGTACTTTTAGTAGCGGTTTTTGGCCATGCCCTCCCATGCCTTCCAATTCTTTAATTGAAGAAAACATTCCTAATATTGAATGTGGGGTCCCTGGACAGTCTCCAAGATTTTGAATTCTTTCATTTCATAGTTGTAAAATGTCATTTTATATACTTTTCATGGTGTTCCTCCCTGTTCTTCATTACTATCTTGCAATATAAACAAAATTAACTCATTTTAGACAATATTTTCACAATTCTTGTATAATATTTCTACTTATTCACCCTCTGCAATGTGTCAATAATTATCTATAGGCTACATGTGATTGAGTACTTCATCATGAGTTAAAACAAGCAACATTTCTTCTTGATAGTATACACACACCCCTCTTTATCTCTCTACTTTCCTCCCTCAGAGAAATTCATCCAACATAACAAAAAATTCAAATACAAAAAAGATTATGGTAACAATAACAACAATAATTAAAATTTTTACATAATACTACTATGTGCCAGTCACTATGCTAGGAACACTACAATTATCATCTCAGGTATTTCTCACTGTAATCCTAGGAGGTAGTCATAATTATTTTCCTTATTTCAGAAAGGAGAAAACTGAGGATAATCAAGATTGTGACTTGCTCAGTGTTATATAGTTAATAAGTTTCTAAGAAGATGAAGAAGGGGAAAATCAGTAAATGTAACTGATATTTCAAGACATACGACCTCATAAGCAATACTTCATGCTTGTGGATTTTATAACTTTAACAGTATGAGGGAGGATACATGCACATATATCTTCTTCGGGGCCAAGCTTTTTTTTTAAATAAATTCACAGCATTCTCTTTTAATTATTCTGTGGTTGATTACTAATTCAATTTTTGCTTTTAGATATCAGATATAGTGTTTCTTGACTCTACCTACTTCACTTTGCGTCAGTATCCCCATTTGTCTCTTAACTTTATTCATCATGTTTGTCATTTCTTGCAGCACATTAATATTTCATTGCATATGCACACCACAATATCTGTTATCATTCCCAATTGAGAAGCATAACCTCACATCCCATTCTTTAATATCACACACACACATACAACACACACACACACACACACACACACACACACACACACACACACACGGGACTATAATATTGAGGTATATTTGGAACTGTTTTTATTTTTTTGTTTTAAATCAATGATATCCAAGGAGTATATTCCTGAAAATGGAACCTCTGGGACAAAGAGATTGGAAAAGTTAGCTACTTTAATTGCATAATTGCAAGTTGTTTCCCCGAATAATTGTCCCAATTCACAAATCCACAAACAATTCCTCAGTATGCCTATATTCCTAAATTGTATCCAGAATTAACTGTTTATATCTTTAGTAATCTTTGCCAATTTTCATGATATTAGGTGAAAATGTACTATTTAAAATTTTCCATTTCTTGAATTATTATGATTTGGAACAATTTTTCAAGTACTTGCTAATTGTTTAAAATTCTTTTGATTACTGTCTATTCATGTATTTTGATATCTTCTCTGTTAAGAAATACCATTTGGACATATATTTCTGATTATGTCTTACTAAAGCTTTATCCAAAAAAATTTATATAAAGATCATTTTTCAGCGATCTCTTCCCTTCTTACTTGAGGTACATTCACTTAAAATAATTTCCAATGTCATGTAATTGTAAATATCTAGTTTCCTTTTTTGTATCTACTTCTATCATTTGCTTAAGAATCCTGTAGCTCCTACCTATAGCTTTGGAAGGTATATAATTGGTTTCTTTTCAGATTTTTGTTTATGATATAACCTTTAATATTCAGGTCACCTGTCTGTTTATACTGATCTTATGTAAAGAGTACGACTAAGCTGAATTTCTGTAAGAATGCTTTGCTATTTTTCTTACAGATCTTATCAAAGAGAGTTCTTTTTCAGGTAATTCGTGTTTTCAGGTTTTTGTACCAATGGTCATTGAGTTCACTTATTTTATATTTGCCCTTATTTAACCCATTTCACTGATCCATTGCTTTTCTATTTTTAATCAATACTAAATGGTTGGGAAGGTGATGGTTTATAATATAGTTTGAGGTTTCAAAATGCTATTCTCCCTTTCATTCATATTTTTTTCATTTATTTCCTTTGATGATCTAGATCTTTTGTTACTTTAAATGATGGGGTTTTTTAGCATATTTTTTCAAGATACTCAAAGCTTATTGAATCTCTGAGTTGGGGATATCCTGAAAGCGGTATCAAACAAGCAGATAGTTTTCCTACTATTAATTGCAACCTCAATGACCTTTTTTTTTCTTTAAAAATGTGGTTATTTTCAGTTGTGGCCAACTCATTACGATTCCATTTAGGTTTTTCTAGATAGAAATGCTGGAATGGTTTGTCATTTTCTTCTCCAATACACTTTACAGACGAGGAAAGTGAAGAAAATAGCATTGACTGACTAGCCCAGGGTCACACAGCTAGTAAGTGTCTGAGGTTAGATACAAATTCAGGTATTCCTGATTCCAGGTCTGACACTCTATTCACTGTGCCATGCAGCTGCCCCTAAAACCTGGAGTGACTTTCCATTTCTTTCTCCAGTGGATAATGGCAAGCAGAGAAGCCCAGAGATTTGCCCAGGGTCACACAGATATTAAGTGTGTGAAGCCTTATTTGAAGTCAGATATTCCTTATTGAAGGCCCAGCATTCTATCCACTGAGCCACCAAGCTACCTCCATGACTATAACTTTGCTATCTAACATGAACTAACTCAAAATTTATCTGAAAAGGAATAGAGATTGACAACTTGTAACTTAACATTTCCCTGTCCTCCTATTAGTGCAGCTGTCCCAATGATAATAATAAGTGCAGGAATATGAGATAAGATTAGAAAGTCAATATGGGAATGACTTTGAATATCAGACACAGACTAATCTTTACTCACTTTTAATGATACTTGAAAAATTATGTAGACCTAGATAAGTTCCATGGAAATGGAAATAAAAAAATAAAAATTATTTTTTTTAAATGGAGGGCTGTAAGGTCTTAAAACTTTAAGGGAGTAAACTTTGTTCCTATACTTATAATTTTTTTGAATGCATTATTAAAATAATGGGAAAATTTAGAAAAGAAAACATTGCATACTAAAGACAATTATGTAGTCATTTTCGTTTTTTGCCATATTTATAAGATCCTCAATCAATCAACAAGTACATATTTAATGTTTCTTATGAACTAAGTATTATGCAAAACATGAGGAAAACAAATATAAGAAATGAAACACATCCTATTGTTAAGGATTTTATATTCTAAGGGGGCAGCAATGATTTGTTAGGTAACATGCCACATTACTTGGTATGTTAGACTTATAGTTAGGAATGCCTGTGTTCAGATCTTGTTACTAAACAATAACTAGGTGACCATGGATATTTTAATTAACTTCTATGACCTTCAAGGTCTTTTCTAAGGGAGTCAGTGAGAAGAGAAGTTATAATGCTGATGAAATCCTATTGACATAACAAGGTAAGAGAGCAAGGGGATTGCTAGATATGCCATGCCTGGATATCTGAAAGCACAGAACAATATCTCTCATCATAGAGTTTGGGATATTGTGTAAAGTCATGTACTGAGTGTAATAAAATTATATTCATTCAGTATTATTGAATGGTAGTACTCAAAGTGTAAGGCAACTAGATGGTTTAGTAGATAAAGAATTGGGTCTGGAGTTAGGAAAATCTGAGTTCAAAT
Organism: Notamacropus eugenii; assembly: GCF_028372415.1. Taxonomy (NCBI): domain Eukaryota; kingdom Metazoa; phylum Chordata; class Mammalia; order Diprotodontia; family Macropodidae; genus Notamacropus; species Notamacropus eugenii. Next base: position 392,418,920 of record NC_092876.1, read on the forward strand.
CTGCACTCAGATACTTACTAGCTGTTTTACCTTGGGCAAGTCACTTAACCTCTGTTTGCCTTAATACACTGAAGAAGGAAATAACAAACTACTCCAGTATCTTTGCTAAGAAAACTCCATGGACAGTATGGTCCACAGATTCATGAAGAGTTTGGCACAACAAAATGATTAAACAATAACAACCCCAAGAATAATGATTGTATCTATGCCAACCTAAAGAGATTCTTCTACTGGAGTGTTCTCGGGATTTGTAGCCCTAGATTTTTCAATTATTTTCTTAATCAGAAAAAGGCATAACCTACATGATCATCAAATACTCAGATGATTATGGAGCTGGGAAAGCTACCACATAAAATGACAAAACAAGGAACAAAGAAATCCCAATGGATTATGACTATGGTTCAGATCTAATGCAATTATTCAAGCTAAATAAAAATTCTCATATTTGGATGCAAATGATCAACTTTATAATTACAAGGTTGGAGAAACCTTAGTAAACAAGAGACAATGTGAGGAAATATCTGGTGAGTAACTAACAAGTTCTATGTAAGTCAACAGGATGAAAATAATTACCATAGCAACAGCCACAATAATGACAAAACAGCAGCAAAGCAAATAATAATAAACAAGACTCATTACTCAATAGTTAAATGTAATGAGGTACAGTATCCAGAATTAAGGAAATGTTGTGCTGTGCATTTTCAGGAAAAGATCACATCTATAATATTATCGTCTGGAATATAGGATAGACTAAAAGTTTCTTCCTTTAAGACTACCCTGAAAACCAAGCAGCACAATTTGGAGGGAGCTAACATCTATTTTAATCTTAACAGATTATAGTATCTTAAGGTATTTTAAGAAGTCCAAATATTGTTAGGACGATAAATTTTCCTGATAGGCATTAATGTTTCCTTACTTTAAAAAAATGATTCTTATACCAGAAAAGGAGTGCTGTGCTTATCCTGATGATAGACTCAGATGCAGGGTTTATGGGCAATACTAGCAAAGAACAGAATGGTTTTGCTTTCAAATCATCTTACAGTGCCACTACATTACTAGTAGCAAACAGTGGATGTCTACCATGATGCTCCATTAGTTAATCATTTGGAAGAGGTGAAAAATTAAAGTTAAACCAAATAAACTAAAATACATTTGGCATCACAATTAATGACCTTATTGGATATGTTACACCTGACATTATATCCAGTGCCAACGCTCAGTGAAAATTCAGTTGCTGTTGTTTTCCCCAAAGCTTTTAGCTCAATTAGCTCATTAACTGTGAGAAAAGCTGAGTCATGATTTTATAACTACTTTATCACTTTGATGGGATAGTAGCACAATATCCATTGCCCTTGGCCATTTCTTAATAAAGATGTTTATTTCAAGTCCCAAAATCCTGACTGCCCCACATGTAATATTTTCTAAAGTTTCTTTTCCTCTCTTCTTATATGGATCTCCCCTACAGTTTATGTTGTATGAAACTCATTGTTTACAACCAAACGTTGGAACAAATTTCAAAAATGATTTAGGTCTGAGTCACATTTGTTTTCATAGCCTACCACCAACAGGCCAGTGAATAGGGAGAGAAGTCATATGTTGCTAGAATGCAAATTTACAGTAGGTCTGACTCCTGTTCTAACAGATGTTAAAATCTTCCAAGAATAAAGCAGAGCAATTTGTTATTGACTGGTCACCTTTTCAGGTTGCCTGCATTTTCTGCCTGTTTAGCACACATTCCAGAAACTCAGCAAGTAGTAGTCTTGATGAATGGATAACACCACTTTTCAAGGGGAATTCAGAGCATTCAATAACTAAGGAAGGGAAGAGAGCAGGGAAGTAACAGGGAATGACAAAGGCTCAATTGAAGGAACCCAGAGACCAGGTCTAGCTAGATCACTCACGAGTTAGATTATTCATCACCCTCAACTTTAGAAGGTGAATATTCAGATGTGTTTAATTTGTTATCACTTGGCAATTGAACCTTACACCTTCCAAATTAGAAGATTTACCTTGTTCTTCCTTTTCCTGTTTAAACCAATGTGTTTCTCATAATTCCCCTGGGTGTAACCCCAATCAACCTTCCCAAGATGGGGGAGTCCAAAGACAGAAGAAAATTAGGGTTGCTTAGGGAAAAAATATGAATAGTACTTCTTAATTTAAAAATTTTTAGAGGAGGAATATGAATGACTGATAAGATCATTCATTTTGGTATTTGAAGACTTCTATGCCTCTTCCTTGGTTAGGAACTTAAGTTATTAGAAACAATTTCAGAGGACCTTGCCACACTCTAGGTTCTGGGAAGAAAATGCTAGGAAGTGGATGCTACCAATGCCATAAGGAGTGGAGTGGGATTATTAAAAAGTGACTCTATGACAGCAGAGTGCAGGGAAGACTTTAACTTGCTTGCATTAGAATACCATTTTGAATATGGCATGCTATGTAGTAGTGAGATAATAGGAAGAGGGAATATGGTGACTATTTCAAGGGTTTTGCAGAGTTTCATTTCCTTCTTGAAAACATTTTAGCATCAGTAAAGGACTTGGGTATGCTGGGGAAGGGTGCAAGAGTAAAGGCAGAGACTCTGCTGAAGTCTCTCCCAAACCTCTCCAACTACCTTTAAAAATGATTCTAAACATATTAGAGCAGCAGAATCCACAAAAAGACAGGGTGAATCAAATTTCCAGCCCAAGATAACATGGAAGATCAGCAAAAAAGGTCTATTGATCCATGGTGAGAGAGGAAAACAGTCAAACACTAACTTAGCCCAGACCAGGCCACATAAAGCCTGGAGTAGGCCTTGGGACCACTGAATCAATAGCAGCAGTGGTGGTTTGCAGGCCACTAAGCCCACAGACACCAAAGACAATTAAAAGGTCAGCAGGAAAGGTATCTCACGCTTTTCTGTCCAGCTTTGTCTAGTGATGGCCATGTCATCACAGCCAAGGCCCAGCAAACCAGGAGTAGGCCTTGGGAGTAAGTAAATCAACATTAGCAGTGGCTGGTTCCAAAACTCTCAGTCCACACAGAGGAAGGAAGTTTAACAACTTGTCAGAAGGATGCTATAGAGAACTTTTTTGCTAGTACTGAGGAAGGACTCTGTTGCTTTGCCCATACTCAGATCTGGTTTGCAGTTCTAGGTGGAAGCCCCAAGGTGACGGGGAACAGTATCATAGAAAAGCTCATGAACACAGTGAAGGAGGGATCTTTCTCCCGGTTCTAGGGCAGAAAAGAGTGCTTGTGGTCACTCACAGATCAGAACACAGTTTAGGAGAGTAGCAAACCCTTTCTTTAGAACATACCAACTTGGGGCAGAGCCAAGATGGCAGAGTAGAAAGACACATATACACTAGATCTTCACCCACAGCCCATAAAATACCTGTAAAGAAAGACCCTTAACAAATTCTAGGGCAGCAGAAGCCACAGACCAACAGAGTGGAGGAGATTTCTAGCCCAAAGTGACCTGAAAGGCTGATGGGAAAGGTCTATCACACTGGATATGGAGCTGAGCCCAGCCCAGTCTTGGTGGCATGTCACTGGGAGAAGCAAGACCAACTAGGCTTCAAGGACAGAATCCCCAGGGGCAGCACAGATCTCTCAACTCACAGGCTCCAAAGGTCAGTGAGAGGGTTTTTTCAGCTGGCCAAGAAGGGAGCAGTGTATCCCCATAGATCAGCCTCAAGCAACAACAGGAGAGGCAGCAGCAGGCAGGGGCTCCCAAGGCAATTAGCAGCCTGCATCCATTGTTGAAGGCCTCAGTGTAAAACCTCTAGGGGAACTGAGCCTCTGATCCACACCTCAGCCCTGTGTGTCGGCCCTTCCCCCACTTAAAGCCCTATGGGGAATTGAGCAGCTGATCCAAATATCAGCCCCCAGGGCAAAGTTGGCAGAACTGGAGGCCAAGTGGTTTTGGAGAGGAAACTCTACTACTTGAAGATTCTGGGCACAAAAGTTTCTGATTGTGTCCAGACCAGTGAACAGGCTTGATTGTGCCACCTTGCAGAAACTGAGATCTTACAGATCCCCAGAGCCTACCCAACTCTTGACAAAGGACCCAAAAGTCAAATAACTGATTGGTAAAATGCCCAAAAAAAGGGAGAAAAATTAAGACTATAGAAGGTTACTTTCTTGGTGAACAGATATCTTCTCCCATCCTTTTGGATGATGAACAAAAATGCTTACCACCAGGGAAAGACATAAAATCAAGGCTACTGTATCCCAAACATTCAAAATAGATATTCAATGGTTTCAGGCCATGGAAGAGCCCAAAAAGGATTTTGAAAATCAAGTAAGAGAAGTGGAGGAAAAATTGGGAAGAGAAATGAGAGAGATGCAAGAAAATCATGAAAAGCAAGTCAACAACTTGCTAAGGGAGACCCCCAAAAAATGCTGAATAAAATAACACTTTTAAAAATAGGCTAACTCAATTGGCAAAAGAGGTTCAAAAAGCCAATGAGGAGAAGAATGCTCTAATAAGCAGAACTGGGCAAATAGAAAAGGAGGTTCAAAAGCTCACTGAAGAAAATAGTTCTTCAAAAATTAGAATGGAGCATATGTAGGTTAATGACTTTATGAGAAACCAAGAAATCACAAAACAAAACCAAAAGAATGAAAAAAATGGAAGGTAATGTGAAATATCTCATGGAAAAAGCAAATGACCTGGAAAATAGATCCAGGAGAGGAAATTTAAAAATTATGGGACTACCTGAAAGCCACGATCAAAAAAAGAGCCTAGGCATCATGTTTCATGAAATTATCAAGGAAAACCCCCCTGATATTCTAGAATCAGAGGGTAAAATAAATATTAGAAGAATCCCCTATCACCTCCTAAAAGAAATCAAAAAAAGAGAAACTCCTAGGAACGTTGCAACCAAATTGCAGAGTTAATAGGTCAAGGAAAAATTGTTGTAAGCAGCTAGAAAAAAACAATTTGAGTATTGTAGAAATTCAATCAGGATAACTTAAGACCTAGCAGCTTCTACAGTAAGGGATCAAAGGGTGTGGAATATTATATTCCAGGAGTCAAAGGAACTAGGATTAAAACCAAGAATCGCCAACCTAGCAAAACTGAGTATAATCCTTCAAAGGAAAAAAATGGCCTCTCAATGAAATAGAGAACTTTCAAGCATTCTTGATGAAAAGACTAGAGCTGAAAAGAAAATTTGACTTTCAAACACAAGAATCAAGAGAAGCATGAAAAGGTAAACAGGAAAGAGAATCATAAGGGATTTACTAAAGTTGAACTGTTAACATTCCTACATGGAAAGACAATATTTGTAACTTCTGAAAGTTTTTTCAGTATCTGGGTAGTTGGTGGGATTATACACACACACACACAAACACACACACACAGAGAGACAGAGAGCACAGGGTGAGTTAAATGGGAAGGGATCATATCTAAAAAATAACGTTAAGGGATGAGAAAGGAATATATTGGTAGAAGAAAGGGAGAAATGAAATGGGGAAACTATCTCTCATAAAAGAGGCAAGAAAAAGACTTTTAAAGAAGGAAAAAGGAGGGAAGTGAAAGGAAAATCTTGAAGCTTACTCTAATCACATTTGACTCAAGGAAGGTATAGTGTGCACACTCAATTTGGCATGGAAACGTATCTTACAATACAGGAAAGTGGGGGAGAAGAGGATAAACAGGGTAGGGGCAGGATGGAAAGGAGGATAATGGGAGGAGGGAGCAATTAGAAGGAAACAGTCTTGGGGAGGTACAAAGTCAAAAGAGAGAATAGAATAAATGGGGGCAGGATAGGATGAGGGAAATGTACTTAGTCTTACAGAACATTACTGTTCTGGAAGTCATTTGCAAAATGACACATACATAGACTATGTTGAATTACTTGCCTTTTCAGTGGGGATAGGAGGTGAGGGAGGAAGGAAGAAAAGTTGTAACTCAAAGTTTTGGGAACAACTGTTGGGTGTTATTCTTGCATACAACTGGGAAATAAGAAATAGAGGAAATGGGGTATAGAAATTTATCTTGCTTTACAGGGCAAAAGTGAAGATGGGGATAAGGGAAGGGATGGATGTTAGAAGGGAGGCCTGATTGGTGCTAGGGGAAATTAGAATGATCACTGTTTTGGAGTGGGGGAAGGGGAGAAATTGGGAGAAAATTTGGAACTCAAAATTTTGAGGAAATTAATGTTTAAAACTTAAAATAAATAAATAAATTTTTAAAAAAGAACATACCAACGTGAAAGAATTTGAAATTTGCAAGTGCCTAGAAGTACTTCTGAAAATAGGTGCACAAAAGCACAAAACCTTAGACCAGTGCACTCTCCAACCTGAAAGGAGAACCCTACTTTAATGAAAAGTAAAGAGTCAAGTAACAAGATGAGAAAATGAGCAAAAAATGGGGTATAAAACAGGAAATCTCTGACTATAAAAATTATTATGGCCTCAAGGAAGAACAAAACACGAAGAAGAAAACAAAGTCAAAGCTCCTACATCCAAAGCCTCCAACAAAAATATGAACTGATCTCAGGTCATGAAAGAGCTTAAAAAGAATTTAGCAAATCAAGTAAGAGGGGTAGAGGAAAATTTGAGAAGAGAAATGAGAGTGATGAAAGAAAATCATGGAAAGGAGTCAAAAACTTGATAAGGGAGACACAAAAAACACTGAAGAAAATAACACCTGAAAAATAGAGGAGAACAAATGGCAAAAAAAATAGTCTAAAAAGCTAATGAGAAGAGGAAAGCCTTGAAAAGGAAAACTTGGGAAATGAGAAAAGAATTCCAAAATCTCACTGAAGAAATGAATTCCTTAAAAATTAGAATTGAGCAAATGTAATCTCATGACTTGATAATAAACAATGCAACAAAAACAGAAGAATGAAAAAAGGTAATATAAACTATCTCATTAGAAAAATAACTGACTAGGAAAACTAATCAAGGAGAGATGATTTAAAAACTATTGGTCTGCCTAAAATTCATAGTAATAATAATAAAAAGAGAACCTAGATATCATTTTTTCAAATGTATGTCTTTTCAGTTTTCAGCATTCACATCCACAAATTTTCTCCCCATCCACTCCTTCCCCTCACCCTTGCAGAGCACGCATTTTGATTACTCCTTCCTCCAATCTTCCCTTTTTTCTATGATAACACTCCCATTCCTTTCCCTTCTCTTTTCCTGTAGGGCAAGATAGGTTTGTATAGACAATTGCCTATCCATCTTATTTCCTAGTTGATTGTAAAAACAATATATAATATTCATTTTTAAAGCTTTGAATTGCACATTTTCTCCCTTCCCCTCTCCCCACCCACCCTCATTGAGAAGGCAAGCAATTTGATATAAGCTATATATATGAAGTCATGTAAAACACTTCCATAAAGTCATGTTGTGAATGACTAACTATATTTCTCCCTATCCTGTCCTGCCCTCTGATCTATTTTCTTCTTTGTCCTGTCCCTCTACCAAAGTGTTTACTTCCAATTACCCCTTCCCGTACTCTGCCATTCCTCCCCCATCATATCCTCTTCCTCCCCTGCTTTCCTGTATGGTAACATAAATTTCCATATCCATTTGAGTGTGCATGATATTCCTTCCTGAACTCAAATGTGATGAATCATCCACAGGTTTATATATATATATATATATATATATATATATATATATATATATATATATATATATATATATATATATATATATATATATATATATATATAACCTATATCAAACTGCTTGCCTTTCAATAAAGGGGTGGAAAAGGGGGAAGGGAGAGAATTTGGAACTCAAAGTTTTAAAAATAAATATTAATAATGGTGTTTACAAGTAACTGGAGAAAACAAAATATAAAATGAATAGAAAATAATTTAAAAAGTAATGACAAAAAAAATAAGAACCCGGGACATAGGGAGAGAATAGGTGATTGAGGGTTCTAGAAAAATTAACTGAACTGGGTGTACTTCTTCATGGTTTTCATGGTACATTGCCACTTGAGAGGACAACTCATGACAGAAGAGAAATAGGGCTATGTACTATACCAATATTTTCTTTCTATTAGAAATATGATTTCTTGGCCTATTCTTGGTACAGGCTGTCATGGAAGATTTGGGTAAGGACTTTATGGAACAGGAGAGTCTGTAATGATAATGTCTTTCTGAGGGATTGGCTCTCTTAGCTCTGCACCCATAAAGCTTATATCATGTTTTGGGTCTAAGGTGCAACATGCTACTTTACTTGTTCAGAAATTTTCATCCTAGCTCTTCTGTTAAGCAGTTTCTTCTGCTTCTGGTAGGCAAGATTTCAGAGTCAACAGAAAATCACTGTCATTCTCCCTTATTGATGTCTGAAGAAAACAGAAATTAGCACCCTTAGAAAAATCATACCACAGCAAAGTCAACAGAAAGACATGGTGGAGCATTCCATTTGGCCAGAAACTGAAGGATCAGCAAAATGTGTCTGTATCACTTAACTTAAGATGGAGTGCATCTCAGGACAAGAAGTGTCCCCTCAATCCAGAAGAAAACCCTGCCTTAGCAAACCAGTGAAAGATCCTGAAATGCATACAGACAGCCATATTCCAACAGCACACCTCCATGTGCCTCAGTGTATCCCCAGGAAAACTAAGAAAAACCTTACCTGGCCTCAGCACACACCAGACACTGCCACTAGGACCGCAGCTCATCAGAAAGTAAGCTACTAGACCCCTCCAACTTCCAACTGCCAGCACGTGAGACCCCAGCACATAAAGCCAGTGACCAGCCCCTAACCTCAAGTACAAAATGCTTGAGGAAGTGTCCCATGTGCTCCAGCAGGAGAGCCCAACCTAGGCAAGAGGACATCATTATCAATATACTTGTATCTGAATCCTCAAATGGGATATGAATTGGTCTCAAATCCAAAAAGCCTCCTTGGTAAAGCTCAAGAAGGATTTGTTTTAAGTCGAATAAGAGAGGTAGAATAAAAATTGGGGAAAGAAATGAGAGGTGTGAAAGAGGCAACAACTTGGATAAGGAAGGAAAAAAATATTGAAGAAACAGTTCCTTAAAAAATATACTTGGCCAGGAGCAGAGTCAAGATGACAGAGTAGAAGAGTGGACCTGCTTTTAGTTCTACCCCCAAAGCCCATAAAATACATGTTAAAATGACTCTAAACAAATTCTAGAGCAACAGAAGCCACAAAACGACAGAGTAAAAGAGATTTCTAGCCCAAAACAGCCTGGAAGGCTGACAGGAAAGGTAGGTTGCATGAAGTTCAAAGCAAAGCACAGCCCAGCCTTGACCATGCAGCACAGCAGGGACAGGACTGGAGCAGGCTTCAGGGTGGAATCATTGGCAGTAGCTGTGGTTCCAAGATTGATCAACCCACAAATGCCAAAGACAGCTTCAAAGGCCAGTGAGAAAGCTTTTTCACCTGAGTGAGAAGGGAGGAGGGTCCAGTCCTAGTCCCAGGGACAGGATGGTGAAAGTCATTGCAGCACAGCAGCCATTTTTGGAGTCCTCACCTAAAGACTGTGGGAGAATTGAGGGCCTGTTCTAGGTTTCAGCCCGTAGCGGTGGCCCTGAGGAGAGGAGGAGCACTGGTTGGTGGAGTTGGTGGAGGCTCTGAAGAGGCAATTCTACTCACAGATTCTGGGAAGAAAAGCTTGTGGTTGCTACTAGACCAGAGCACAGGCCAAGAGAGGAGTAAACTCCTCTCTATTGATTGTGCCACCTTGGAGGAATTGAGAACTTACACAAACATAAAGTGTACCCTCTGCTTGACAAAGGACACAAAATTCAAGTACCTGACTGAGAAAATGCCCCAAAAGGGGAAAAATGACTATAGAAAGTTACTTTCTTGGTTAACAGGTATTTTCCTCCATCCTTTCAGATGAGGAAGAACAAAATATACCATTAGAGGAAAATATCAAAGTCAAGGCTTCTGCATCCAAAACCTTCAAAGTAAATTTACAGTGGTCTCAGGTCATGGAAGAGCTCAAAAAAGATTTTGAAAATCAAGTAAGAGAGGTGGAGGAAAAAAATGAGAAGAGAAATAAAAGCAATGCAAGAAAATCTTGAAAAGCAATTCAACAGCTTGCTAAAGGAGACCCCAAAAAATACTGAAGAAAATAATACCTTTAAAAATAGACTAATCCAAATGACAAAAGAAGATCAAAAAAACCAATGAGGGGAAAAATACTTTCAAAAGAAGAATTAGTGAAATGTTGAAAGGAGGTTCAAAAGCTCATGGAAGAAAATAGTTCATTAAAAATTAGAATGGAGTAAATGAAAGCTAATGACTTCATGAGAAACAAGGAAATCACAAAACAAAACAAAAAAGAAAAAGAAAAATTGAAGACAATGTGAAATATCTCATTGAAAAAGCAACTGACCTGGAAAATAGATACAAAACAATTTTAAAATAATGAGGCTACCAGAAAGTAATGATCAAAAAAAGAGCTTAGATATCATCTTTCATGATATTATCATGAAAACTACCCTGATATTCTAGAACCAGAGGGTAAAATCTGTGTGTGTTCATCTTTCATTGCAATAGAAGACCATGCCATCAGAGAAATAATGATGTGACTTGCACTAGACTTTTTCTGAGTGAAGGAGGGTTGTGCAGGTCACCAACCTCATTTCTTCTCCAGAGTCATCTGAATCCAGTGACCAGATATTCATCAGGATGACTGGAGATGACCCAGGATGAGGCAGTTGGGGTTAAGTGACTTGAACAATGTGACACAGCTAGTGAGTGTCAAGTGTCTGAGGTGAGATTTGAACTCACGTCTTCCTGACTCCTGCACTGGTGCTGTATCCACTGCACCACCTAGATGCCACAGAGGGTAAAATAAATACTGAAAGAAGCCCCCAATCACTTCCTGAAGGAGATCCAAAAGGAAAATCTCCTAGTAATATTTTAGTCAGATCCCAGAGTTCCCAGGTCAATGAGAAAATATTACAAGCAGCCAGAAAGAAACAATTGGAGTACTGTGGAAATACAATCAGGATAAGACAAGATGTAGCAGCTTCCATATTAAGGGATCAAAGGGCTTGGAATATGATATTCCAGAAGTCAAAGGAACTAGGATTAAACCCAAGAATTACCTGTCCTGCAAAACTAAACATAATATTTCACGGGAAAAACACTCATTCAATAAAACAGAGGATTTTCACACATTTTTAATGAAAAGACCAGAGTTGAATAGAAAATTTGACTTTCAAACACAAGAATCAAGGGAAGCATGAAAAGGTAAACAGAAAAGACAAAACATAGGGGACTTACTGAAGTTGAACTGTTGACATTCCTACATGGAAAGATAATATTGGCAATTCTTGAGACTTTTCTCAGTATTTGGATAGTTGGAGGGATTATAAACATATAGACTGAGTGCACAGGGTGAGTTGAATAAGAAGGGATGATATCTAAAAAAAGTCAAATTAAGGGATGAGAGAGGAATATATTGAAAGGAGAAAGGGAGAAATAGAATGGGGCAAATTATCTCTCATAAAAGAGGTAAAAAAAAGCTTTTTCAAAGGAAGCGAAAAGGGGAGAGGTAAGAGGGGAAAATGAAGCTTACTCTCATCATATATGGCTTAAGGAGGGAATAATATGCACACTCAATCTGGTATGAAAATCTGTCTTACTCTACAGGAAAGCAGGAGAAAAGGGGATAAGTGGAGTGGGGGATGATAGAAGGGAGGGCAAATGAGAGGAGGGTGTAATTAGAAGTATACACTTTTGAGGAGGGACAAGGTCAAAAGAGAGAATAAAATAAATGGGGTACAGGATAGGATGGAGGAAAATCCAATGAGTCTTTCACAACATGACTATTATGGAAGTCTTTTGCATAACTATACATATAGAGCCTTTATTGAATTATTTGTCTTCACAGTGAGGATGTGTTGGGAGGGAGAAAACGGGGATAAAGGAAGGGGTGGGCGCGATAGAAGAGGGCAAAGATGGGGGAGAGGTATTCAGAATGCACAGAGTCTTGGAGTAGCAGAGGGAAAATATGGGGAGAAAATTTGGGAATCAAAATCTTGTGGAAATGAATGTTGAAAATTAAAAGAAATAAATGAAAAATTAAAGAAAAAAAAGAAATTGAAGGAATAACCTGAAAAAAAAATACACTTCGCCAAATTGAAAAGGATTTACAATAAATTACTGCAGAGAACTCCTTAAACATAGAATTGGCCAAATGAAAAAGGATGTACAAAAGCTAATGGAAGAAAAACACCTTTAAAAAATTATAATTAGACAATTCTATGAGACATCAAGACTCAGTAAGAAAAGATTAAAAGAAACTTTTAAAAATAGAAGAAAATGTAGAATACCTCATTGAAAAAACAATTGACTTCAAAAATATATCCAGGAGAGATAATTTTAAAAATTATTGGCTTATTTGAAAGAAATTACAAAAGCAAACAAAAATAAAAAACGGATCCTGGACAACATCTTTCAAGAAAGTCAATAAAAACTCCCCTGACATCCTAGAAACAGGGGATAAGATATTCATTCAATGAATTCACTGATTGTATGCTGAAAGAGTTCACAAAATGAAAACTACAAGGAATACCAGAGTCAAATTCCAGAATTATCAGTTCAAGGAGATAATTCTGCCAGTACTCAGAAAGTATCATGTTAAATACTGAGGAACCACAGTCAGGGTTATGTAAGACCTAGCAGCTTCTATATTAAAGTAATGGAGGGCTTGGAATAAGATATCCTGGAAGACAAAGGACTTTGGATTGCAACCAAGAATAAATTACCCAGAAAAAAATGAGCATAGTCTTTCAGGGGAAAAGAGAGCTTAATAGAAAATTCAATCTTCATATACAATACTCAAGAGAAGCATAAAAAGGTACAGGAAAGAAAGAAAATAAATCATGTTACTCAATAAGGTTAAACTGTTTACATCCCTACATGAGAAGATGATACTTGCAACTCTTGAGAACAGTATCTTTATTATAACATTTAGAAGGGATATACATGGATAGAGTTTGTGGGTGTAAATTGATGGCTGTGTTGATAAAAATTGGATTTTACTGAGAGAAAAAGAAAAGAGGAGGCAGAAAAGGGTAAATTATGCCACTTGAAGAGAAGCAAAGGCTTATTACAGTAGAGGGAAAGAAGAGAGAGGTGAGCATTGTTTGAACGTTGTTCTCATTGGATTCGACTCAGAGGGAATAAAATACAAACTCAATTTGGTATAGAAATCTATCTTACCCTATAGGAAGTAAGAAGGGAAAGGGAAAATAAAAGAGAGGGAAGCTGATAGAAGGAAGAGCAGATTGAGGAAGGTGGTAATCAGAAGGAAAATACTGAAGAGGAAGGAAAAGGAGAAAAGAGAGAGAAAAGCATAAAAGAGAAGTTAGGATGAAGAGAAAGAAACAGAATGGGATGAACCCCACCCCCCCATGGTTGGCTCTTGTCCTTCATTTGTGAAAAGGACCAAAATGACATCACCAAGATAAAGTGAAATTTTGGTATGTTCGACTGTGGTTGATCAGACCATTATGAGCTCAGAATGCTCTACCACAGATTAGGCACAGATAGCCCGTGTGAATATTTGAGGTGGATACTTCAAATTTGCACATCCAATGTTTGCTTTGTGCTATCTCAGTTCTGCTTTGCTCATAGAGCACAGAACCTGTTCTGATGTGGGCACACCATGCTGAGGAGTCCTGTACCAGTGTCTCCCATGGACCACAATAAAATCCAAAGTTCTTGAGAGAGACCTTGAGTTTTCACACAGTAAAAATCATTTCAACTGTTCGCCTGCCCTTTCTGAAGCCACACTGACCCTCGGGCATATGACTGTCTTCCAGGTGAAGGATTCAGGAGGACTCTAGCAAGAATCTTGCCAGCAATTACTAAGACAGAGAGCTCCTATGATTGTCACATAACATTATATTCCCTTTATCTTTGTAGAGATGGACCATGAAGGCATCCTTGAACTCCTGGGCAATAATCTCCTCTTGGCATATAACCTGGAAAATTTCAGTCAGCTTTTCCATGAGCAATGATTCCCCTACTTTGTAGATCTCAGCTGGAATAGAATCAGCACAAAGCGCTTTGCCAATCAAAGGAGCCTATGGTCCTCAAAACCTTGTCTTCAGGTGGAAGTTCGTCTAAGGAGGGATTGACCTCAAACTGAGATAAATGGTCAGTGGCCTCGGCATGGAAGTAGATAGCAGAGTGAATTAAAAAACATAATCCTACAATATGGTGTTTATAAGAAACTCATCTGAAGAAGATACAGACACACAAAATGCAGATAAAAGGCTGAGCAGAAAATATTATGCTTCAGCTGAAGTAATAAAGCAAAGAATAAAACAGAAGACTGATCTAAGACAAACCAAAATCAAAAAACAAAAAGAAAAAAGAAAAACAAAACAAAAAAATCCCCACAGAGCTGGTTTGATAAAAGGAAAGCTATCAGCATAATTGACCATATGAACAACAAAATAAACAGAAGTCATATGATTACCTCAATAGATGCAGAAAAAGCTTTTGCCAAAATACAACCCCCATTTAACCATAAAGAACAGAAATTATTGCTGTTTTCTTTAAAATTATGAATACCATTTATCTAAAATGATTAGCAGGCAATATCTGTAATGGAGATAAGCTGGAAGCATTTGCAATAATACTATGAGTGAAGCAGGGATGTCCATTATCAGCACTGTTTTTCAACTTTTTACTAGAAATGTTAGCTTCAGCTATAACAGAACGAAAAGAAATTGAATATATTAGAATAGGCAATGAAGAAACAAAAGTATCACTCTTTGAATATGATATGATGGTTTCCTCAGAGTATCCCAGGGAATCAATTGAAGTACTACTTGAAATAATTAACAACTTAAGCAAAGTTATGAAATAACTTTTCAGGATATAAATAAAGCCAAATTAGTCATTGGCATTTCTATATCTTACTAACAAAACCCAGCAGCATGAGATAGCAAGAAAAATTCTATTTAAAGTATCTGTTGACGATATGCAATGTGTGGGAGTTTGCCTGCCAAGACAAACACAGGAACTATATGAACCCAATTACAAACATTTTCTCACAAATAAAGTCATACCTAAATAATTGGAAAAATATCAGTTGTCCATGGGTAGAGTGAGATAAAACTATAAAAATTACATTTCTACCTAAATTGAATTTCTTGTTCAGTGCCATATCAAACTAACAAAACTTCATATAGTAAGGTTAAAAAAATATAGTAATCACAATTCTGGAAGAACAAAAGATCCAGAACGGCAAGAAAATTAATGAAAAAACATGAAAGGATAGCTGTACCAGATCTAAAACTGTATTATCAATTAACAATCATCAGAACTACTTGGTAATATCTAAGAAATACAATGGTAGATCAGTAGAATATGCTAGGTACACAAGACAGTATTCAATAACTATAGTAATCTGATAAACACAAAGACTTCATCTTCTGGGATAAGAACTTATTGTTGGATAAAAACTTCTGGGAAAAGTAGAAAACACTATGGCAGAAACTTGGCGTAGAACAACATATTCCACCATATACTAAGATAAGATCAAAATGGGTGCAATGATTTACACATAAACAGTGATACTATATACAAATTACGAGAGTAAGGAATAGTTTATCTATCAGTTCTATGAAGAAGGGAAGGATTTTGGACAAAATAAGATATAAATAGCATAAGAAAATGTAAAATAGATAATGTTGATGACATTAAATTAAAAATATTTTGTTCAACGACAATGCAACCAAGATTAGAAGGCAAACAGAAAGCTGGGAAACAATTTGTACAAATAGTGTCTCTGATAAAGGCCACAGTTCTAAAATATATATTGAGAATTGAGTCAAATTATAAGAATACAAGTCATTCTCTAATTGATAAATGATCAAAGGATGTAAAAAGACAGTTTTAAGATGAAGAAATTAAACCTATCTCTATTCTTATGAAAAAGGGCTCTAAATCACTTTTGATTAGTGTATCACCCCGGCAAAATTCACAACACTGGTGGTGACTATGAATATGCCAGCATAGCTCTCAATCACAATGTATAAAAGACTCTCCATGTAGAAGGTGGAAGAAAAACATTTATTTGAACACCAGAAAGCCAAATCCCAGAAACAGAAAGCAAAATCTGTCATGGTGGCAAAGAAGTTAATGAACATGATCACAGCAGAGGACAAAGCCATTCTCAAGCCTCCCCTCCCCCAGCAGGGCCTTCTGAACACAGTTAACTGTTGTAGTGTATCAGTCTTAAACCACCCCTCGCTCAGCCAGGGCCTTCTCACCATCCACTGTCACAATGTGTCAGCTGGGCCTGTGTGTATTGTCCTTTGTTCTATCCCCTCTGATTTGACCCCACTTGCTCACTCCCTCCCCTTCCTGTTCTGCCTCTTCAGCAAACTCCTTCCACCACATGTGACCCAAACTTCCAAGCAACCCAAGCAGATCATATGAAGCTATTAATTAATGAGAAAGATCTTTCCATTTTAAATTATTATTACAGTTAGAGAAATACAAATTAAAACAACTTTGAGATACCACGGCACACCTATCAGACTGATTAACATGACAAAACAGGAAAATGGCAAATGTTCATAAAGATGTGGGAAAATTGGAACACTAATACATTGTGTGTTTGTGCACTGATCCAACTATTCTGGAGAGCAATTTGGAACTATGCTCAAAGGACTATATAAAATTGTGCATACCCTTTGATCTAGTAATGCAACTAGTAGTTCTATATCCCAAAGAGATTGTAAAAAAGGGGAAAAGACCCACATGTACAAAAATATTTATAGGAGCTCTTTTTGGGTTGGCCATGAATTGGAAATTGAGGGAATGTCCATAAATTGGAAAATGGATGAACAAGTTGGTCTATATGGGTGTAATGGAACACTATTATTCCATAAGAAATGATGAGCAGGTGGATTCCAGAAACACCTGAAAGATTTGCCTGATCTGATGATGAGTAAAGTGAGCAGGACCAGGAAACATTGTGCACAGTTACAGTAACATTGTGTAATGACCAACTTTCTTAGACTTTGTTCTCAGCAAGTCAATGATCTAAGACAATTCCAACTGACTGATGATGGAAAATGCTATCCACATCCAGAGAAAGAACTAGGTCTGAAGCAGATTGAAACATACTATTTTCTCATTCTTTTTTGTATTTTGATTCTCATTGTCTTTCACTTTTGTTGTGATTTTTCTTTCACACCATGACTAATCTAGAAATATGTTTATTATGATTGCACATGCACTGCCTATATCAGTTTTTATGCTGTCTTGGAGAGGGGGCTCAGGAATTGTGGGGAGGGGAAGCTTAGAACTCAAAATCTTATAAAAGAGAATGTTACAAACTAAAATTTAATTACCTTATGATTTCAAAAAAAAACTTTATTAATGTTGAGTGTTCTTTGTGAAAGAAAGATCTACCCATCACTCTTATTGCCTTTATTTTTAACTGTTTGAAACATTCCTACATTTGAAGAATTACTAAAGTGCTATGGTATCCTTTAAGCTCTCCCTAACCTGCCCAACTAAAAGTTCTCTCTCCCCTCTCTGAGCTATCATGAAAAATCATTCATATCATTTATATGCCTTCATAATATAGTTATTTCTAGAAATTATGTTTTTCTCTTCTAATTTATTTTAAGGAAATTGACTGTGAATGTGTTATTTACTTTAGTTTTCTATGGAAAGCCAGCATGAATGATTTGTATATGTTAGGCAATTATGAAATACTATTTAAAATAAATGCTTGTTAATTAAAATGTGTATATATTTTAAATATATACATATTATATTACATACTTACATATATTTTAAAATGTATTGAGTTATTGAATGAATGCATGGATTTTGATGTCAATCTGTGTCTTCTCCACAGAGAAAAGTTTTCTGTCATTGACTAGAACATTCCTAAGGAAACAAGCATGGTTTCCCTCTCCCATTTTATTATTTCTTTAGCATCCTAAATGCTTAAAAAGGAATAACTTAGATAAACATAGATTATTCGCACTGAGTAACCAAATTGACATTTCTTTAATTCCTGAGAATACTATGTCTCTAAGATCCAAACCAACCTCAAAAGTAAATCAATACAAGTCTAAGAGTTTCAACACAGAGAATTTGAAATGCAGGTAATCCTATTATGTAGTAAAAACAAGGGGAAAAACATAAAACTGAATTTAATTTCTACTTTAAGCACATCTCAACTGTAATTTTGACTTGAAAAAGAAGAGGAAGACTGACTACATGACTTCAAATGTCTGTAATTGATGACTTAAGTAACCAGAATGAAATTAAGATACTTACAGGGAAACAGAATAAAAGTTTCACAACAGAACTACGAAGGGATAAAGACAAAATTTAGCTTCCAAGTAGATTATGATAGTAGTAGAAGAGAGGTTGCTGTTCTTTGTGATCATATCCAAGTCATAATAGATACAACCTAAGCTACCTGCTGTAGATCAATTTAACTATATGCTTGTAGCTCTCTAGAGGACCAATAAACTGTCAATTAGCTCCCACTTGAACCACCAAATTGAGAAAAATAGAATCAGTCATGGCCCACAGTTTACAAAGTCAAACATTATAGATATTTCTCCATTCTTTTCCTTTTCCATTTCTTTCTTTCCCTCATTTCTCTTCACTACTTTTCCATTCAATAAATTCTTGAATGATAACACCTCTCATTCCACTTTTCTGACCATGTATTATAACTCACAGGTTGGGGTCTCCAAAGGGTGCCCAACTACTATTCTCTCTCAAGTTTCAAAGTGTAAACATGAGAAGCCTGAAGCTCTTAAACTTGTTCTCTATAAATAGTCAATCAGTTATTTCCATGAGCTTTTAGATAATGTAAACCATGCCCTCTAAACGAGGGAAGCACTCTGTCCTTGTGCACACAAAGTCTTAGAGGAGAGTGAGCTTAAACTGACAGTACAAAGGTAATGGGGCACATCTAGCACTCTAAGATCTCCTTTTATTTCTTTGCAGGATACTTAATAAGAATCCCCTTAGGCATAACTGTCTATTGGTGAGGAAACTCAGCTGTGCTCTGACTGTCTATGCCTCTGTTGAGTAAGGCTGGCACTTTTTGAGGGGCCTGTTCCATGAAACAATCTTCCCTCAGGTAAGTCTCTCTCTGTTTTTACTAGTGGCATTTTCATTGCCATTAGTCATCACTGTTCCAAAGGGTAATGATATCAGTGAGAATTCTAATGAGATTTCTGCCTCCATGAAACTCACAAGATTTCTTGGACACTTCCAACTTGGAATATCAATTTCCTATGATCACAAGAAGTAACACAAATAAAAGATGACTATGTCCTCACAATTATCATGTCCCTCTGAAAAGCAGGGTTGATAACACTGACTCTCATGAGCCTTGAGACCAGTTTGAAGTGTTTTACTTCATTTAAAGTGCCATGGTTTCAAGGATAAGGTTACTCCTTTTGCCTAATTACTGAATTCTGTCTGAGGAATCCCTGGATCATCCATTCTTTCATCTCCATAGCTCATCAGAAGACCCTTTTTTTGTTGTCTCAGAGCACAAGTTTATAAGTTTAGGGACTAGCTCACCAAAATTTAATTTGAAATTTTGAAATTTCAAATTTCAATTCAAATGAAACAAATAAGAAAGATTGAAGAAGAAAGATGTGTTCTTCCCAGACCCTTTGATGAGTACAGCCACATTACAAAATAAATATTTTAAATATAAAATACAAGCAACTGTGCTTGAGACTGGAAATGCAATGAAAAATAACAATGTCCCTTGGCTTCAAGGAGTTAGTAATCTAATAGGTACTTGAAAACAAGTCACTCAAGTTGACTTGACAGTGGAAGCAGCCTTTCTTTCTGGCTAGTGGTGGAGAAACACTATGGTGATGGCTATATACCAGGTAAGGATAACATTTTCATGGCCATTGGAGCCTCTGCCCCAGTAACCTCAGCAACAGTGAAACCACTGTTAAATCCTCTGCACCTCTACCTCTGTCTGCATTAAGGAATGTTTCAGTGGAAATACTCCATGATACATGTTGACTGAGAGAGATGAAACTTAGCTGAACAAGTCGTAAGACCCACTCTAAATAGAAGAAATATTTCACCTTCCTCTTCACCCATACAGTCCTGAGTTACTTTACGGGTGGACAAAGACATCAGCTTATAGCCTTGCCATCTAAGATTCAGATAAGTCCTAAGGATCACTAAGGCTATTTAATCCACCCTAGCAGCTAAAAATCCCAAGATATTGTTCCTTCCTTCTCACTAGAATGTGAACTATGTTGGAGCAGAGACTGCCTTGTTTTCTTATTTGTATCTCTGCTGCTCATGATGATGCTTGATACATAGTAAGCATTTAAAAGATAATTGGTTCATTCACTCACAAATAGGACATAAATGAGAACACAATGGGACAAAAGAAACTAATTACTGCTTGAGCTTCATTAATGATAATTTCAACCTTGAAAATGTGGAGAAATCATCAGAGGGAAATTCTATATTGTGTATGATTCTCTCTAAGCAGGAAGAAGTCTGTTGGTGTTGGAAATGACATGACCCTGGCAAGGAAATGCTTAGTTCCTCCTCGATTTTGTGATAGAAGAAAGTCACAGCATAGATCAACATATGATTTGATTTTGGGATAAAAATAATTCAAAGGATTCAAATGAATGATAGGTAGAATCCCATCTCACTAAGTTGTATGATAAAGTCAGTCAAGGAGGGAGGGAGAAATATCAAGGATGAAATTCGGAAGATGCAAATGTGAAGAGGAGAAAAAGTATGAGGTCTCTGAAGGACTTACTAAACTATAAGCAGAAGACAGAAGCAAAGGCTGATAACAGAATAATATTCAAGTACAGTTACACTCTATAAAATGATTCCAGGAGAGGTGAAACTTAGACAGCTGAAAGAGGTTAAGAAAGATAAAGTCAAGAGAAAAGATTTTTTTGTTTGTTTGTTTGTGGACAAAAGGAGGAATAAAATTGTTGCTTCATGTGAATGGCATGATGATAAAAAATAACAAAAGACTGAGATATTCCATTCTTGTATTGCTTCATTTCTCTGTATAAAAAATGCCATTAGTACTTTAAATAGAAAAAAATAAAAAATGGCTAGCAGTTAATACTTAAGATATGTACAGGGATAGTGAGAAAACACTTAGTTGGCTGTGATGAATTTTGGTCACTTAGCTCAGAAGAACTATAGATACTGAAAGAAATCACTAATATCATGGTCAGTGATGTTTGAAATATAGCAGAAATACAGACCAATGGCTGGCACTGTACACAAGAATACAGTCCAAATGGGTACATGATCTAGGTATAAAGACTGATATTATAAACAAATTAGGGGAGCAAAGAACAGTGTAGTTGTCAGATTTATGGAGAATGGAGAAATTTATGATCCAACAAGAGACAGAGAACATCATGAAGTGCAAAATGGATAACTGTGATTACATTAAATTGAAAAGATTTTACACAAACTCAATGTAACCAAGATTAGGAGGAAAGCAGAAAACTAATTTTTGCAGCTAGTGTCTGTGATAAAGTTCTCATTTCCAAAATATATGGAGAAATGAGTCAAGTATACAAGAATATGTCATTTCCCAATTGATAATGGTCAAAGGATATGAACAGAGAATTTTCAGAGGAAGAAATTCAAGCACTAAATCACTATTGATTAGAGAGATACAAATCAAAACTCCGAAGTATATCACCTCAGATTGGCTAACATGACAAAACAGGAAGATGCTAAATGCTGGAGAGGTGGGAGAGTTGGAACACTAATTAATTGTTGATGGAGCTGTGAGCTGATCCAAACACTCTGTAGAGCAATTTGCAACTATGCCCAAAGGGTTACAAAAATATGCATACCCTTTGACCCAGTAATATCATTTCTGGGACTCTATTCCAAAGAGACCATAGAAATGAGAAAGAGTCACACATGAACAAAAATATTTAAGGCAGCTCTCTTTATGGTGGCCAGAAACTGGAAATCAAAGGGATGCTCACCAATTGGGGAATGGCTGAACAAGTTGTGGTATATGAATGTAATGGAATACTATTGTGCTATGAGAAATGATGAACAGGAAGACTTCAGAGAAGCCTGGAAAGGCTTAAGTGAACTGATGCCGAGGTAAAGGAGCAGAACCAGGAGAATTTTGTACACAGCTGGAACCACAGAGTGCAAGGAATTTTTCTGGTAGACTTAGTACTTCATTGAAATGCATAGACTTAAAAAATTTCCAATAGTAAAGATATCTATAATCATATGAAAAAATGCTCTAAATCACTATCAATTAGAGAGATGCAAATCAAAACAACTGTGAGGTACCACATCACACCTATAAGATTGGCAAACATGACAGAACAAGAAAATGATAAATGCTGGAAAGGATGTGGGAGAGTTGGAACACTAATTCATTGTTGGTGGAGCTGTGAGCGCATCCAACCATTCTGGAGAGCAATTTGGAACTATGCCCAAAGGGCTACAAAAATGTGCATACCCTTTGACCCAGCAATATGACTACTAGGACTGTATCCCCAAGAGATCATAAAAATGGGAAAGGGTCCCACATGTACAAAAATATTCATAGCAGCACTTTTTGTAGTTGCCAAAAACTGGAAGTCAAGGGGATGCCCATCAATTGGGGAATGGCTGAATAAATTATGGTATATGAATGTAATGGAGTACTATTGTGCCATAAGAAATGATGAACAAGAAGACTTCAGAGAGGCCTGGAAGGACTTATATGACCTGATGCTGAGTGAAAGGAGCAGAACCAGGAGAACTTTGTGCACAGCAATGACTACAGTGTGCGAGAGTTTTTTCTGGTAGACTTGGAATTTCATAATAACGCAAGAACTTCTTAAAAAAAAAAAATCCCAATGGTGGTTCTCAAGGCAAAATGCCTTCCACACTCAGAGAAAGAAATATGGAAGTCAGTCGCAAAATGTAGCAGATCATGTTTGTGTATGTGTATGTTTTTGTGTATCATGTTTTGATTTGTTATATGATTTCTTTCATTTATTTTAGTCTGATTACATAGCATAACTATAGTGAAAATATACTCAATAGGAAAGTATATGTAGAACCTATACAGAATTATATGCAGTCGTGGGGAGGGAGGGGGGTAGTGGGGGGTAGGTGTGGGGGGGATAAAATCTCAATTGTATGGCAGTGATTGTTAAACATTAAAAAATAAAAAAAATTAAAAAAAATAAAAATAAAATACAATAAAATAAAAATTAAAAAAAAATAAAAAATTTCCAATGGACTCTTGAGGCAAAATACCTTCCACATCCTGAGAAAGAACTATGGAATTGGATTGCAGATAGAAACAGACAATTTTCTTTTGTATTATGTTATATTTTATTTTATGGTTTCTCCCATTCATTTTAATTCTTCTATGTAGCATGTATTTAATAGGAAAGTACATGTAGAACCTATATAAGATTGTACACTGTCTCAGGGAGGGAGTGGAAAGATTGATTGATAGAAGAGCTAGTTGAATGACTGTATTTGAAGAGTAGTTATAAGTGTTTCAGTGTCAGTTTGGCAAGTTGTCTCCTATGGATGGCCTACAGAGCTCTGTTTTGGCCTTTACTGTTTAATTTTGTTTTCAGTGACTTGAATAGAGAAGATGGAATACTCATAAAACTGACAGATGATACAAAATGGGAAAAGCAAGCTAACACATTTGCTGATAGAATCACGATCCAAAAAGATTTTATAGTCTTAAGAATTGGGCTGAATTTAATAAAATGTATCCAATCAGAATAAATTAAGTCTTACACTAGGGCTCTTAAAGTAAGGAATGAAGGAAGTATCGTTGGTGATGAGTTTGTCTACAAAGTATCTGGGGATTGTGGTGTACAAAAAACCGGATGTGTGTCAGCAGTTTTATATGGCAGTTCAAAAATGCAATCAGATAAATTTAGAAAACTATAGCTTTCAAGAATAAGGAAGTCATAACAGTACTTCTATATTCTGCCTTAGTCACAACTCATCTGGTATAGCTCTTTAGGCCATCCATAGGACTTGATACTGGATACTCTCTCCAAAACGAATTTATTTCAAGGAAATATTTCAAAGGTACATTTTATGCTGACTCTCGACAAAGAAGGTAATATTTCTATTGAAACATGTATTTTTTATTTATCTATAATTAGATCTCCTTGTTGGATGAAGAACTCCCCTTGCCCTGGCTAGTAATTTGACCATTGATGTCACTTTAAGATGAGTTCACTGATTCATTACAGTTATATATATATATATATATTACACTTTTGAAATGGTTCTAGAAAAAGGTAAATTAGGAGACAGATGATATCAGTCCTTTTTTCAGAGACTTGAGGAATGTAAGGGATACAGAAACATGGAATAATTCTCTGTAGAAGTCTGTGTCCTCTGAGTAACTGCTTGCCTACAAATATGGAAGCAATTGAAGGTACTGACCAATGTAGAAGCTTCTCGATGAGCAGAGGGTTTATTGAATCAAATCACACAGAGAAAACAAAGTGAATAAAGCACAGTGATGAAATCTTGACCAAGTTTTCTTAAAAAAATAAATGTTTGGGTGAGGGAGAGGAAAGATTGGGATTTTTGCTAGAGCTTGAAGACTAAGTTATACTTCCATCATTGTTCAGTCACATCTAACTCTTCTCAACCCCATTAGGGATTTTCTTGGCAAAGACGCAGGAGTGTTTTTCCATTTTCTTCTCAGGTTTATTTTACAGATGAGGAAACTGAGGCAAACAGGGTTAAGTGAATTGACCGGAGTAACATAGCTAGCAAGCATGTGAGACCAGATCTGAACTCGAAAGGAGGAGTTTTTCTGACTCCCAGTCTGGCACTCTATCCACTGCACCACCTAGCTGTCCTCCATTTGTAAAGGTGGAGGCAAAAGCAAGCAAAAGTAAAATGGCCAGAACAATCATGAATAGAGAGCAGATCACTTTGGTTATAGGAGAGGACTCACAAGGGATGAGTATAAAATGGAGACAAAATTATTTAGAGTTCATCTTAGGCAAATCTTGTTTTTCATATACATATATATGCACACATGTTACATATACATATGTAACACTTGACTACATGACAAATAATATCTTAGAAATAGTCTTAATGATTTGTGACTGTGAAATAAGCTTACAGTAGATTATTGTTGTTGTTGCCTGCTAAATTATGCAGTGCGTTCAAAGCTTGGGACATCCTTATCCCAACTTCTATTCACACTGATAAGGTAGATACAGAACACAGATAATATTTTTCCTCTAGGCTCTAGAGTTAACCTGAGGAACTAGGGGTTGTATTTTTTAATGCTGTAGTTCACCAGCTCTCACATACTGTAATGATTATTACCTTATATCAATATTTAACTTTTAGGAATGAATATTTACTACAGTGGGGCAATTAGGTGGAACAGTAGATAGATTGCTGGGCCTAGGCAGGAAAACTCATCTTCCTGAGTTCAAATCTGGTCTCAGACACTTACAGGTGTGTGACCTTGGGCAAGTCACTTAATCCTGCTTACCTCAGTTTCCTCATCTGCAAAATGAGTTGGAGAAGGAAATGGAAAGCCATTCTAGTATCATTTTCAAAAAGAAAGAAAACACCAAATGACATCACAAAGAGTCAGACTACTAAAACAACTGAACTGTAAATGCAAAAAATTTACTATAGTGGCATAATTTGTAAAAAAAAAAAAATCTCCTCAAGAATCACATAAAGACCAAAAAATTTTGGTGTCAAGCTTATATCATGTATACCAAAGGAATAACTCATAACCCCTCGAAAACATTTTCCTGTGTTGCTCAAGGTATTAAGAATAAGAATAGTGTAGTTTATTTTCTGGGTTTTTTATGGAGTCTTGAATCTATTTTACTTCATCTCATTCAGTTTGTCCTTGGATACCAAAGTATTTATTATTTATAACTTTTCTAGGGATGTTACTTGACAGTCGAAGAAAGTTCAAAATGTTCTAGATGCTTATGGGATAACTTAATCCTCCTGAGACCAAGGCAGGAGGGAAGAAGACCTCCTAGACAGACCCCAAAGCATTCTCTTCTCTTGCCTCTTCCCAAGTTGTTCTTCTAAAAGGGAAACGTTCTCTCTCTTCTCTTCTGTTCTCTTCTGTTCTCTTCTCTTCTTGTCTCCTCTTGTCTCGTCTCACCTTGTCTCGTCTCACCTTGTCTCTTCTCTCTCTCTCTCTCCCTCCCTCTCTCTCTCTCTCTCTCTCTCTCTCTCTCTCTCTCTCTCTCTCTCTCTCTCTCTCTCTCTCTCTCCCTTTCTCTCTTCCCCTCCTCCTCCCTGCTCCTCTCCTCTCTTCTGTACCACTAGTTCAATAGTTTCAAATTCATCCCAGAAAGCTTTACAAAGTCTCTTGGGTAATCTGAACACATTGTAGCATGTAGGGGGTTGTTCCAGAACTTTTCCTCATTTAATGAAGAGAGATGTGTTCTCACAGAATAAATTTATCACTCACTTCAAGCAAAATGAGACACTCAATAAATCCCAAAACCCTCATCAGGACTATTTTTCACTGTTATTATCTATAGCTAAACAAATTATTTTGATAAGGGAACCCATCTTCACACATTTTTTAAATTTGTAATGTACTTTGGTAGAGAGTCAGGATCCCGTGGATTCAAAATAGATTTTCACTTTCCACTCGTACAAGGATTAGCCAAACACATTTCTTTATCAGCAGAAAATATGTTCTTTAAGGAAACCAATTGAGTTCAGAAGAGCTCAGTCATAGCTAAATGGAAATGCTTCCCCTTACCATGACTGAAATTAGACATGGAAAACTATTATTAATTCTTTTTTTTAACACTTTATTTTTTATTATTATTTTTAATGTTTTACAATCACTGCCATAAAATTAAGATTTTTATCCCCCTCACACCTACCCCCCAATACCCCCCTGCCTCCCCATGACCGCATACAATTCTGTACAGGTTCTACATATACTTTCCTATTGAGTATGTTTTCACTATAGTCATGCTATGTAGTCGAACTAAAATAAATGGAAGAAATCATAACAAATCAAAACATGATACACAAACACACACACACACACACAAACATGATCTGCTAAATTCTGTGAATGACTTACATATTTCTTTCTCTGAGTGTGGAAGGCATTTTGCCTTAGAAAACCACCATTGGGATTTTATTTTTAAGAAGTTCTTGCGTTATTACGAAATTCCAAGTCTACCAGAAAAAACTCTCGCACACTGTGGTCGTTGCTGTGCACAAAATTCTCTTAGTTCTGCTCCTTTCACTCAGCATCAGATCATATAAGTCCTTCCAGGCCTCTCTGAAGTCTTCTTGTTCATCATTTCTTATGGCACAATAGTACTCTATTACATTCATATACCATAATTTATTCAGCCATTCCCCAATTGATGGACATCCCCTTGACTTCCAGTTTTTGGCAACTACAAAGAGTGCTGCTATAAATATTTTTGTACATGTGGGACCCTTTCCCATTTTTATGATCTCTTGGGGATACAGTCCTAGTAATCATATTGCTGGGTCAAAGGGTAGGCACATTTTTAGTAGCCTTTTGGGCATAGTTCCAAATTGCTCTCCAGAATGGTTGGATGAGCTTGCAGCTCCACCAACAATGAATTAGTGTTCCAACTCTCCCATATCCTCTCCAGCATTTATGCTTTTCTTGTTCTGTCATGTTTGCCAATCTTATAGGTGTGATGTGGTGCCAGGCCTAGAGGCCTGAGGGCTACCTGAGTCTTCTTACCTCACCTCACGAGGTCTTCGGTTGGCCAAACCTGATGCTCATATGAGAGAAAGGACGTTCCAGAGTCGAACAAGGGTTGAGCTTTATTTCAGGGTCTAGTTACAAGTGCAGGGGAATTCTTCCTTAGGAGGGAGCGAAGAATCTCCCAAGGAGGCAAAGATCTTACAATAAGAGATTGGAAGTAGAAGTATAAGTGGGGAGAGAGGGGGAGGGGAGAGAGGAGAGAGGAAAAGTGGAGCCTTGTGTCCTGTCTGCTCCGCGCCCCTCCGCCCAAGAGACCTTTCAGGCTTTCCGGATCCTACTTAAACCCTCCAGCAGCATAGTTTGCATCTGAATACAGTGCTGTTAGATAACAATAGTGTGCCCAGATCTGGGACAATCTCGAGGGCGGGGAGAGCTCTCTCCCATCACGTTTCTCACGGGAACAGGCGGAAATACACGAGATAGCTCGGTTCACCTCGATTCCCAGTCGTTTCCTGGGGGGTCTCGTGAGAACTCTAAGATTTAGAAGTTCCCACCTTTACCCGCCCGAGACTGTCCACCTGGAATTGAGCTTCCATCCTCAATATCTCCCCCTTTTTGTTTTGCACTGCGCGCACATGGCTCTAGAGCAAATAGTGACTGGAGGCTGAGTGGATTAGGAAGGCCTTTAGCATATGAGTACCCCACAACAAGACTTCATTTACACAGAAATCTGCAGCTAGCACAACTGACAAAGAGAGGCATCAAATAAAACAAAGATGAAGCTAAATGGCTGAGTTACAACAAGAGAAAGGGCAATCATTAATTCCAAAGCATATTCTAAGAGAAGCAGCTAGTGCTGGCGCCTTACACATCACCACCCCCTCAGTCATGCAAATGGATCTCAACGGCCAAGCCTGAATGGCCAAGCCTGTGGTATTCAGGTGAAAAGTTGGTCATCTCCCGAAAAGTTGGTCACCCCTTCCCCTCCCCCCCAATGTCCTGGGTTTGTGATATCAAAGTCCAACTTCAGCCGCTGGAAAGAGATGCCTAGATGGAGTGGTCAGCTATGTTGGGATGAGTGCTGCTTCCTCTCTGGGCAGCAGGGTTAAAGCTGTCATCAGCAGACTCAGGTGGTGCATGATCCTTCTCCGGGGTCTCCGGGCTCTCCGGGGTCTCCGGGCTCTCCGGGGTCTCCGCCTCCTGCGTCTCCACCGTCTCCGACATCGATTTACACCTACAGATCCTTCTAATGGGAATCCACGCATTCCCTTTTCCTGTGGAGACACAAACATACCCTGGACCCCATATTAGTATCTTATACGGACCTTTCCATTTCCCTGAGGCCATATCCTTTACCATGGCCCATGTGTCCTTATATCCAGCCTGGGTATTACTTTCCTTGCGGGGTTGTCTTGGAATAGTCAGAAAAGGTCTCATAGCTGGAGTAGTATGTGAGTTTTTTGAGATATGCAAAAAATTGTGTGTATACACAGCTGTATCAAGCTCTGATTGTGTTAGGTGACCTCTTAATCTCCCCCTTTTTTGTTTAGCGAGAATCACCTTTAAGGTGAAATTGATAAGGCTGCATAGTAGCTGTTTATTTTGGTATAGCTGCTGCCAGGTGCTCACAAATGCTAGATTAACATCTGTAAGGAACCTGAATTTCCTGGATTTTTTCTTTATAACAAACACAGGAGCATTCCAGGGTGACTGTGATGGCTCTATATTTCCTTTTTCTAATTGCTCCTTAACCAATAGTTGTAGTGCCTGGAGTTTTTCTGGAGTCAGGGGCCATTGCTCCACCCAAATCGGGGTGTCTGACTTCCAATTCAAGGGTGGGGACTCCAGTGCAACAGCAATGGCCCTTACTAAAAATTTGATAGCTTTATCCCCAGGCGGATCATGATGTCTCTGCCCCAGATGTTAAAACTAAGTCCTGGAATCACCAACAGCCATACCGTCCCTTGGCGATCCTCTGCCTCCCACTTTACTGGGTGCATTGTCTCTAAGGTATTTTGGCACCCTCCTATTTCCCACACTGGTCTCTGGCTTTCTTTAAGCTTCCAGTGCCGGGGTACTGAGCAACCGCTAAGGCAGGTCCTATCCGCTCCAGTTTCAAGGAGGCCAGTCATGGGAATTCCATTGAGCCAGATTGTACACTCAGGTCTATTCTGTCCTATTTCCTTTAGTAACTGGATTTGAACTGAGTGCTTTAAGGGAAGGGCAATAGCTATGAGAAGCTGATTGTCTATATGAGCTGGCTCGGCTACCACATTGGAGCATGGAAGTGCTGTGGTGCCAGTGGGATAAACTCCTGTATATATAACTACGGGTGCATGAGAGGGGTCCTGTAATATCAGGGATTCCTCCTGTATGGGGTCTCTCAGGGGAATCATAGTAAACTGATGAGCTGCAAGC